>NW_024871037.1:3767500-4390000 GCF_019054845.1 Dipodomys spectabilis
TTATTTTTTTGTTGGTCGTGGGGCCTGAACTCTGGGCCTGGGCGCTGTCTCTCAGCTCTTCAGCTCAAGGCTAGCGCTCTACCGCTTGAGCCACAGCGCCACTTCCAGCTTTTTCTGCTTATGTGGTGCTGAGGAATCGAACCCAGGTCCTCGTGCATGCAAAGCAAGCACTCTACCACTGAGCCACCTTCCCAGCCCCCTGGCTTATTATTTGCAGTCTGCGAGACTGTAAATATGGCTGACCAATGGGAGGTCTTGGTTTGCATGTTACCACACGGTAGAGTCTCTCCTGTGGACTAATCGTCTTCCTCTAAGTGTCTTCAGACTATTTGTCATTGGTCTATGCTTAGGCTCTTGGCACATCTTAAGATCTGAGACAGGGTCCACATCTAAGGAACCCCATAAGCCTACCTACCTTCCTTCCTCCAGCAAAGATTTACTAATCATTACCACCACCATCATCGTCATTGTCATCATCATCATTTTTTTTTTCTTTTTTGGTCCGTTCGTGGGGCTTGAACTCTGGGCCTGGGCGCTGTCCCTGAGCTCTTCAGCTCAAGGCGAGCGCTCTACCCCTTGAGCCACAGCGCCACTTCCAGTTTTCTGGTGGTTCATTGGAGATCAGAGTCTCATAGACTTTCCTGCCTGGGCTGGCTTTGAACTGCGATCCTCAGATCTCAGCCTCCTGAGTAGCTAGGATGACAGGCATGAGCCTGGCCTCAGGATTGGAGGGGGAATGGGGTGACTCACTGAGCCCTTCTCCTGCCCTACCAGAGATCTGTGGGTACAGAAGCCAGCCGGGCCATGCTGGCTGGCACAGGCTCCAGCGTGGTTTTCTCTATTGGCTTAGTTAGGCAGGGGAGCTAAAATGACAGAACAGATCTGTGGCTCCTGTTTCTCCACCACTAAGACTTTGGGTCATTGGGCGGGGAGGAGCACACGTCCACTTTGGACAGACAGTGATGACTCGTGGGTTTGTCCATTGCGCGTGGGCAGAGAGGTACTTTGCCTCTGCTTACCGCCAAAACCATTTCCCGGGTTCCACGCGCTTTCATGCCAAGCACATTAGAGGATCATTAAGTAAAAATAGGCCTTCCGACCAGTGTAGCTCATTAAGGCCTAATTAAGCTAATTAGTTCCAGGTGTGGATGGTGAGGCTCAAGTGAGGCGACTGGCTGTTGTTTTGCTGTAATTGCATTTTCCAAGCAGTGGTGGCGGCGGCGGTGGTGGCGATGGCTGTGTTGTAGCAGAGGTCTGCGTGGCTGCCACTGAGCTGAGAAGAGGGGTAAGGAGGAGGAGGGTAAGGCCAGAGACCACCTACAGAAGAGGGAGAGGGAGGGAGATCCCTGTCTCCTAGGCCTAGGAAGATAGCTATTCTTTGTGTGCGTGTATGTGTGTCGATCCGTGGGGCTTGAACTCTGGGCCTGGGCACTGTCCCTCAGCTCTTCAGCTCAAGGTGAGAGCACTCTACCACTTGAGCCACAGCGCCACTTCTGGTTTTCTGAGTGGTTTATTGGAGATAAGAGTCTCACAGACTTTCCTGCCCAGGGCTGGCTTTGAACCTCGATCCTCAGATCTCAGCCTCCTGAGTAACTAGGATGACAGGCGTGAGCCACCGATGACCAGCTCAAGCTGCCTTTGAACTCTCAATCCTTCAGCCTCTGGCATGCTGACATCACACACACACACACACACACACACACACACACACACACACGGATGCCAGTGGCTCACACCTGTCATCCTAACTACTCTAAAGATTTGAGGATCACAGTTTGAAGCCAGCCCTGGCAGGATAGTCCATGAGACTGTTATTTATATATTTATTTATATATCTTTTTGTTTAATCCAATCCAGAGCCTCCTGCACGCTAGACACACTACCACTAAGCCACCTTCCCAACCCTCCCCCAGCCCTGTGAGACTCTTTACCTCCAAAAAGCCAGAAGGGGAGCTGTGGTTCAAGTTGGTAGAGCTGGTAGAGCATCAGCCTTGAGCATAAAAGTTCAAAGACAGCACCCAGGCCCCAAGTTCCAGGGTCAGTGATTTGTTCTCTGCCTTCAGGCAGAGAAGGCCAGAAGCCATCTTGTTGATCATCCACCTCAGGGCAAAGAAACATACTTCACGTGATGGTTCTCAGAGACAAACATCAGGTGATGTTAACATGGAGCCGGCTTGCAATGTGGTCTCAGTCCTTTCTGTCAGATGGCCAGGCTTCCTCCCCAGTAGATTTGGGTTGATGTCTCAGACTTGACTACTTCCTACTGAATGAAGACACCACAAAGGGAAGATGGAAGAGAACCACCTAGCCCAGAGGAACTTCAATGTTGGTAAGTGTTGGTGGCAAATTTATAAATCCGAAGTATTATCCTTCCATGCATTAGAACAGCCGGATGCAGCAAATGCACCACACATATATGGTATTAAAGGCTCAATAACGAGTGTGTATGTGCATGCGGGTGTCCTGAACTCAGGGCATTGTCCCTGAGCTTTTTTGCTCAAGGCTGGTGATCGATCACTTGAGCCACAGCTCCACTTGTGTTTTATTTTTGGCCAGTCCTGG
Source organism: Dipodomys spectabilis (assembly GCF_019054845.1). Classification (NCBI taxonomy): domain Eukaryota; kingdom Metazoa; phylum Chordata; class Mammalia; order Rodentia; family Heteromyidae; genus Dipodomys; species Dipodomys spectabilis. Next base: position 3,770,063 of record NW_024871037.1, read on the forward strand.
GTGGGGCTTGAACTCAGGGCCTGGGCACTGTCTCTAAGCTGCTTTTGCTCAAGGCTAGCGTTCTATGACTCGAGCCATAGCGTCACTTCTGGCATTTTCTGTGTATGTGGTATTGAGGAATTGAACCCAGGGCTTCATGCATGCTAGGCAAGCACTCTACCACTAAGCCACCTTCCCAGCCCCATCAAGGGGCTTTTTTTTTTTTTTTTGATAGTTCATTGGAGATAAGAGTCTCAGGGATTTTCCTGTCTGGGCTGGCTTTGAACCTCGATCCTCAAGATCTCAGCCTCCTGAGTAGCTAGGATGCCAGGCGTGAGCCACCGGTGCCCAGCGCTTTTGCTTTCTAGAGCCACATTGGAGGAGAGAGCTGGACCATAGCTCCATGCACAGGTGGGAAAATGAGGCTGAGAAGAACCTGGAACTCAGCTCACTCATTCCGGGTTCAGCTTGAACCAGCTCTGAGGACCTGGCCAAGCAGCTCAGAGGAGGCTTCGGCCAGGCCCAAGCCTTTGAGCAGCTGAGGCTCGGCTTCCTTTCCCCACCCCCCCCACTCCCCAATTAAGGCTGGCCACAAAAGCTAGACCATGACCAGACAAAGGGAAGGGGGGGGGGGGAGATGCCAGCGCTAGTTGTCATGGAAACCTGGCAGGGTTGCAGGTGGGGGAGGGGCCCTGGCTGTGTGCCTGAGTGTTTCCCCCCCACCCCCAATCCCCAGGACCTCTGAGCCTGGGTGGCCCTGAGCACCCCTCAGAAATTCCACTTCTGCTCTCTGGCCCAGCAGAGCTGGGTGTACAATGAGAAACGTCACTCCCTCCCCACCCCACCCCAACACATACACACTGTAGGAGCAACACCTGCTCCCTGGGCCTTCCCTGGTGGGCTTATTATCCCGCACCTGCTGGTCCCCTCCACCTGCCCTCCCTGTTCCCCTCCCTGCCCAGCTGCCTGCTCTGATGGCCAGCCAAGGGGGAACAAGGGCAGGGGCAGAAGGTCTAGTGCCAAGCGGGCTCTGCCTGGCCAGCGGTGTGAGTGTGTGTGTGTGCATGCTTGCCTCTTTATAACAGACTCCAGCCGGGTGCCTGCGGCTCACGCCTGTCATCCTAGCTACTCAGGAGGCTGAGATCTGAGGATCACAGTTCCAAGCCAGCCTGGGCAGGAAAGTCGGTGAGACTCTGATCTCCAATGAACCACCAGAAAACTGGAAATGGGACTGTGGATTTCGAGTGGTTGAACACTAGCCTTGAGCAGAAGAGCTCAAGGACAGCACCCAGGCAGGCCCCGAGTTCAAGCCCCACATCCAACAGCAAAAACAATAAAATTAAAAAACCACAGAGGCTGAACCAATTTAACAGTAATACTCACTAGATACGATATTGGAAATGAACTTTACAGCTTGTAGGGAGTGGGGCGGGAGGAAAAAGTGGGAGAAATGAGGGAGAGGGTAACACAAAAAGAAATGTACTCATTAACTTACGTAACTGTGACACTTCTGTACATCACTTTTACAATAAGATTTGAATTAAGAAAAAAGATTCAAGCCCTGGAAGAAAAGACTGAGAGTTTCTTTTTTATTTGTTTTGTGCCAGTCCTGGGCTTGAACTCGGGGTCTGAGCACTGTCCCTGAGCCTCTCTGTGCTCAAAGCTAGCAGCACTCTACCGCTTGAGCCACAGCACCACTTCCAGCTTTTTTCTGCTTATGTGGTGCTGAGGAATCGAACCCAGGACCTCAGGCATGCAAGGCAAGCGCTCTACCACTGAGCCACCTTCCCAGCCCATGATGGACTTTTTGAATTGGCAGGGGGTCGGGGGAGAGGGCAGGGGAGCAGGGCTTCTAGAACATTTCTAGCTAGGGAGCATCTTCCTCAGAACTGGCTGTGATATGAATTGTCGGATTGGTTGTGGGCTCTGTATCTGTGATTTATGGTATTACAGGGGTGCAGATGGAGGTATGAATGACTTGTGGGTGTCTACGGTGGGGCCTAGCATCTCCTGCTACAGAGAAGCTGCCAGTAAGCCAACAAGATGTGAGGTCAGGCTCAAAATACATCCTCTTGCTGGGCACTGATGGCTCACGCCTGTCATCCTAGCTACTCAGGAGGCTGATCTGAGGATCGTGGTTCAAAACCAGCTGGGCCAGAAGAGTCCTTGTAACCCTTTCAGGTAGCAAAAAGCTGGAAATGAAGTTGTAGCTCAAGTGGTAGAGCACTAACCCTGAGCTCCATCTTCTTTTTTTGCTGGTCATGGGGCTTGATCTCTTGAGCCTGGGTGCTGTCCCTCAGCTCTACCACTTCAGCCACAGCACCACTTCCAGCTTTTTCTGCTTATGTGGTGCTGAGGAATCGAACCCAGGGCCTCATGCATGCGAGGCAAGCGCTCTACCACTGAGCCACCTTCCCAGCCCCACTGGCCATCAGCCAAGTCTATATGCTTTTCCCTTTGTCAGTGTGGGGGTTTGAACTCAGGGCCTTGACACTTGTTAGGCGGGTATATTATTTGAGTCATGCCCCAGCCCTTTTTTGCTTTACTTCTTTTTTTCAGAAAGGATCTCCACACTTTTTTTCCCCCCCAGGGTCAGCCTTGAACTGTAATCCTCCTATTTTCCTGCCTCCTATGTAACCGGGATTGTAGGAGCATATCACCACACTGGACACCCCCAAAATTTAGTTTCTCTCTCCCTCTCCCTTCACTCTCTCCTCCCCCTCCTCCTCCCCTTCCCCCTCCTCCTCTCTTCCCCTCCCCTCTCCTTCATTTTTCCCTTCCCCTTTCCCCTCCTCTTCTCTCCCTCTCCTTCCTTCCCTCTCCCTCCCCTTCCTTCCCTCTCCCTCCCCTCTTTCCTCCTCTCCTCCCCCTTCTCCTCCTTTCCTCCTTTTTTCTTCTCCCCTCTCCTCTTCCTCTCCTTCCCTCTTCACCCCTTCCCTCTTCCCCTCCCCCTCCTCTTCCCCACTCACCTCCCTTCCCTTTCCTCTTCCCTCTCCCCCTTCCTTTCCTCTTTCTCTTCTCTCCTTTGCCCTCTCTTCTCTTCCTGGCTCTCCCCCCTTCTTCCCTTCCCTTCTTCCTTGTACTGGGGCTTGATCTCAGGGACACGCTCCCTTAGCTTTTTCACTCAAGGCTGATGCTCTACCACTTGAGTCACACACAGATCCACTTACAGCTTTTTGCTGGTAAACTGGAGATAAGCGTCTCTTATGGTTTCCTGCCCAGGTTTGTTTTAAACCTTGATCCTCCGATCTCAGTCTCCTGAGAAGCTAGGTAAAAGCCACAGGTGCTTAGCTTTCCTTTTCTTTGGTCAGTTGTGGGGCTTGAACTCTGGGCCTGGGCGCTGTCCCTCAGCTCTTCAGCTCAGGTGAGCGCTCTACCACTTGAGCCACAGCACCACTACTGGTTTTCTGGTGGTTCATTAGAGATCAGAGTCTCATGGACTTCCCTTGCCTGGGCTGGCTTTGAACCCCGATCCTCAGCTCTCAGCCTCCTGAGTAGCTAGGATCATAGGTGTGAGCCACCGGTGCCCGACTGCTTTTCTTTCTCTTTCAAAAGATTTTTTTAGCATATTCTAGTTATACTGAGGGGGCTAATTATAACACTTCCATACATGCATATGACGTACCCCAATCAAATTCACCTCCCCCCTCCTATTTGCACATCCCCACCCCACCTACCCAACCACGGTCTTGTTTTGAGCCCTGCATGTACTCATGGTGGCCTGTAGGTGGCACTAGCAGACCTTTGGCGGTTCTGAGGGGGGCCAAGGTGAGCTGGCTGCTAGAGTGTTGGAGGATTCTATCCGGCAGCCACCAGGTTATTTACTAAAAGAACAGGCAATGTCTGCCAACCCCCAATTAAATGGAATTGAAAACGATCTTTAGAAAGACATCATGTGAAAAGCAACGGTGTGTTTTATATCATATATATATATATATATATATGATCCCCTCAGTTAAATCTACTTACAGTTATCAGCTGTTGCAGGCAGGGTAGATTTGGGATTTGGTGATGAGCCCGCTAGGGAAGGCTAGGTATATGTGATCCTCCTATCTCAGCCTCCTTAGTGCTGGGATTACAGGCATGCACTACCCATACAAGGTTTCCTTGGAGTACAGTATTGCAGTAAGACTCACTGGTGTGAGAATGTCTTTTGTTACTTTTTTTGGTGTTGTTGTTGGTCGTGGGTCTTGAACTCAGGGCCTGGGCGTTGTCCCTCAGCTCTTCAGCTCAAGACGAGTGCTCTACCACTTGAGCCACAGCGCCACTTCTGGTTTTCTGTGGTTCACTGGAGATGAGTCTCATGTACATTTCTGCCTGCGCTGGCTTTGAACTGCCATCCTCAGATCTCAGCCTCCTGAGTAGCTAGAATTACTTTTGTTAGTTGGGACACAGATTCCTGTGGCTTGAGCTTCACTGAGAAGCCTGCGCACATAATAGCATTATACTTAGCTTTGATTTATTTAAAAGATATTTTTGTTGGTTGTGGGGCTTGAACTCAGGGCCTGGACTCTGTCCTTAAGGTATTTTACTCAAGACTAGTGCTCTATCACTTTGAGCTACAGGGCCACTTCCAGTTTTTGAGTGGTTATTGGAGATGAGTCTCAAGGGCATTTTTCTGCCCTCGCTGACTTTGAACCAGGATCCTCAGATTGCAGCCTCTTGAGTAGCTAGGATGACATGCATGAGCCACTAGTGTCCAGTTTACATTTGTTTTTGTACTGGTACTGGGGCTTGAACTCAGGGTCAGAATGCTTTCCCTTTAGTTTTTTTTTTTCTCTCTCAAGGCCAGTGCTCTACCACTTAAGCCAGATATCTGCTTTTTTTTTTTTTTTTTTTTGCTAGCTATTGGAGATAAAGAGTATAGCAGATTTTTTTTCCCCTGTGTAGTCTGGCTTTGAACTATGATCTTCAGATCTCAGCCTCCTAAATAGCTAATATTACAGGCATGAGCCACTAGTGCCTGACTATAAAATTATATTTGTTAATGCATATGAATTGTACAAGGGAATGGATTTCACTATTGTACCCAGAGTAAGACCTTCTCTTACCCACCCTCTTCATCCTCCTCCTCCCTTTACTTTTGCCACGTGTATGTATATGTATCTGTACCTGCATTGATTTGATTTCTCCTCCTCCTCCTTTTTCTCCTCCTCCTCCTCTTTCTCCTCCTCCTTCTTTTGTCATGGGGCTTGAACTCTGGGCCTGGGTGCTGTCTCTGAGCTCTTCAGCTCTACCACAGCACCACTTCTGGTTTTCTGGTGGTTCATTGGAGATAAGAGTCTCACAAACTTTCTTGACCCAGGCTGGCTTTGAACCACGATCCTCAGATCTCAGTCTCCTGAGTAGCTAGGATGACAGGTGTGAGCCACCAGTGCCTGGCTTTCCTCACTCTTCCAAATTGTTATTTGGATTATCTTCCAAACTAATTGCTTGCCTCCAGGCTCTTAGGTCTAAAGGCATTGCTTTACCTAAGATGTCTACCTTTTTCCAAGTTTGGAAAAAAATTACAAGGCCTGGGAAGGTGGCTCAGTGGTAGAGTGCTTGGCTTGCATGCATGAGGCCCTGGGTTCGATTCCTCAGCACCACACAAGCAGAAAAAGCCGCAAGTGGCGCTGTGGCTCAAGTGGTAGAGTGCTAGCCTTGAGCTGAAACTCTGAGGGACAGCGCAGGATGCATGTCCATGAGTTGGACAGTAGAGGGCAGACTGGATCCACATCCTAGCATGTCACCCTGCGCCCAGCAGTCTGAATTTTGATCTAAGCTCTCCTCAGAGAGAGGAACAGAACCGTTCGCTCTTTGCTCTGGCCATCAGTAAACCCATCCCAGCTTTGTTGGTGGTGGTGTCAGTTGTGTGTCTTGAGCTCTGGGCCTGGGCGCTGTCCCTCAGCTCTTCAGCTCAAGTCGAGCGCTCTGCCACTTGATCCACAGCACCACTTCTGGTTTTCTAGTGATCACTGGAGATCAGAGTCTCATGGACTTTGCTGCCCTGGCTGGCTTTGAACCGTGATCCTCAGATCTCAGTTTCCTGAGTAGCTAGGATGACAGGCGTGAGCCACCAGCCCAACTTTTGAATGAGAGCTTTGCTGCCCAGCTGATACCATTGTGATGAGAAGCCTGGACCAGTGGCCTCTTTATGCCTTTCTTTTTACCTACCTCATCTTCCCCACTCTTAAAGGGGAAGAAGCCTTCCCCTTTCCCTGCATGCCTGCACTCTACCTCATGCAGGCCGGCAGTTTTCCCTCCCTCCAGTAAACTCCTTTTTCCTTCAACCATGTGGTGGTCTCCTTTCAGTGAACCTTAGACTCAGGAGGCTGAGATTGGAGGATCATGATTGGAAGCCAGCCTGGGCAGGAAAGTCTAGGAATCTCTTATCTCCAATGAACCACAAAAGGCTATAAGTGGAGCTGTGGCTTTAGCACAAAAGCTCAGGAATAGTGCCGGGGCTCTGAGTTCAAGCCCCAGGACCCACCGACTGACAGACAGACAGACATCAGAAAAGCAAGGAGCTGGGTTTTTTTTTGTTTGTTTTCCTTTTGTGCCAGTCCTGGGGTTTGAATTTGGGGCTTGGGTGCTGTCCCTGAGCTTTTGTGCTCAAGGCTAGTGCTCTACCACTTGAGCCACACCTCCACTTCCAGCTTTTTGCTTCACTAGAGAGAAGAATGTCACAGATTTTCCTGCCTAGTCTGGCTTTGAACTACTCTCCTCAGATCTCAGCCTCCTTAGTAGCTAGGATGACAGGCATGAGCCACTGATTAATTTCCTATAAGACAACCAAACTTTAATCTTTGGGGACTCTCCTCTCTACTAGACAAAAAAAAAAAAAAAAAAAAAAAAATCCTTTTCTGTTTAACGCAATTTAATCTCTTTTTGAAGCCATAAAACAAATGAGCTCCAATCAGTTGTGAACAGTAAGTCAAAGAAAATGACATTCCCTGAGACTCCAAATGCCCTAAAGCGGCTTATTAGAAGTCGTTCAAGCATGGTATTAAAATGTCAAGCAATCACCCTTTGATTCTGTTCTAAGCCTTACATCATTTTACTTAACAGTTTCTTTCTTTCAAACCTCTATCAACAAGGGACCTGCTTTCTCTCTGCGGGGACTGTTAGGGTAATCTCTCTCAAACAGACACCCTCTTGCTGCTGTGAGAGTCTGAGGTTGGTTCTGAGTATCTTGGTGAACTTCATATACTGCCTCGCTTTATGTCAGAAGCCAGACACTTGGTAGCACATACCTGTAATCCCAGCTACTCTGGAGGTGGAGATAGGAGAATCGTAGTTGGAGGGGTCAGAACAGTCGTCTGGAGACTATTTGAAAGGCAAATTAAGTCTGGGAGCTGGTGGCTCATGCCTGTCATCCTAGCCACTCCTGAGGCTGAGATCTGAGGATTGTGGTTCGAAGACAGCCCCAGCAGAAAAGTCCGTGAGATTCTTATCTCCAATGAACCAGCAAAAGGTTGCAAGTAGAGCTGTGGCTCAAGTGGAAGAACACATAAAAGAAAGAGCATTTACTGCATACTATAAACCTATACCTTTTTTGTTGTTGTTGTTGGTCATGGGGCTTGGACTCTGGGCTTGGGTGCTGTCCCTCAGCTATTCAAGGCTAGGGTTCTACCACTTGAGCCAAAGCTCCACTTCTAGTTTTTCTGAGTGGTTTATTGCAGATAAATGTCTCACGGACTTTTCCTGCTTGGGCTGGCTTTGAACTGTGATCCTCAAATCTCAGCCTCCTGAGTAGCTAAGATGACAGGTGTGAGCCACTGGCGCCTGGCTCTTATTTATTTAATGTTATTGCTGGTTGTGGGGCTTGAACTCAGGGCCTGGACATTGAGCGTTTGTGCTTCAGGCTAGGGCTCTATCACTTTGAGCCATAGTACCATTTCTGGTTTTCTGGTGGTTCATTGGAGATAAGAGTCTTGTGGAGCCGGGTATCAATGGCTCATGCTACTCAGGAGGCTGAGATGTGAGGATCATGGTTCAAAGCCAGCCTTGGCAGGAAAGTCTATGAGACTCTTATCTCCAATATACCACCAGAAAACTGGACTTGGTGCTGTGGCTCAAGAGGTAGAGTGCTAGCCTTGCACTGAAGAGATCAGGGATAGTGCCGAGGCCCTGAGTTCAAGCCCCATGACCGACCAAAAAAAAAGTCTCACAGGCTTTCGTGCCAGGGCTGGTTTTGAACCGTGATCCTCAGATCTCAGCCTCCTGTGTAGCTAGGATGACAGGCGTGAGCCACAAAAGCAGCTGGCTCAAGCTTCAAGATTTATTGTGATGTGTCACTTGCCGTGTAAGATTCTCAGTGAGAAATCAAACATCTGGAGGCATACAGCCATGTGCATCCGCACTCCATACAGAGATTTATGCATGCAGACTTCCAGTTTGCAGAGATTATAGTTTCTTGGGACAAAAACCAAACCAAACCCCAATTCTTTTGCAGGGGAGTCCCAGGACTGATTGGGGGGGGGGGGGAGGAAATAGGACCATGTAGGAAACTCAAGTTTTCATGAAGAAATGGAACATTCGGGCAATGCTTCCAAGATGTGAAGTTTGCTTTCTTTTGCCCTGAGCTTGGAGTTGGAAAGGGTGGTGTCTGAGCTTTGCCAAGCGCAGGGTCTCAGAGTGTGCTTATGCCGTTGCCATTTGGAGACCAGCTTTGGAAGCCACTTGAGTCACTCAGCTTTCGAATAGGCGACTAGGGGAAGTAGGGAGGAAATGATACAGCTCCACTCTTCTGCTGGAAGTTGCAGACTCTCCTTTGAAGAGATGCCCAACAGTATTACAGGGAAATCGTAGAGTAGATCTACTTTGTGTGTGTGTGTGTGTGTGTGTGTTTCTTCGGGCTTGAAATCAGGGCCTGGGGGCTGTTCCTGACATTTCTTTTTGCTCAGGACTAGCACTCAACCCCTCAAGCCACACCGCCACTTCCCTCTTTTTCTGTGTCTGTGGTACTGAGGAATCGAACCCAAGGCTTCATGCATGCTAAGCAAGCACTCTACCACGAAGCCACATTCAGGGCCCTAGTGCTCTAATACTTGAGCCACAGCTCTACTTCTGGCTTCTTCTGTGGTTAGTTGGAGACCAGAGTCTCACAGACGTTCCTGTCCAAGCTGGCTTTGAACAGCAATCCTCAGATCTCAGCCTCTTAAGTAGCTGGGATGACAGACGTGAGCCACTGGCACCAGGCCAGTCCACGATTTTCAAACTCCTTAGGGGAACTGGAGTTAGCTCTTTTGTGGTTGTTGGTGGTGGTGGTTGTGGGGCTTGAACGCTGTGCACTGTCCCTCAGCATTTTAGCTCAAGGCTAGCGCTCTACCCCTTGAGCCACAGCGCCACTTCTGGCTTTTTCTGCTTATGTGGCGCTGAGGAATCGAACCCAGGGCCTCATGCATACGAGGCAAGCGCTCTACCACTGAGCCAGCTTCCCAGCCCCTGGAATGAGCTCTTAAGCCAGTACATTGACCCAGCTCCTCAGAACAACTCACACTGAGAGCCCTCAAGCAGAGATGCAGATGTGTCTACGTTAATTTCCTTGCAAGTGGAGGGACAGAGGTTAATCCACAAAACCAATCCAAGCCACAGGAGTGGAGATGGATACCATTTGGAGCAAGCAGGCGCCGAGAAGCATGACAGGGACTGGTGTAGCAGTATGGCAGCACTGAGATGCGTTTATAGTGTTGGATTTGGTCACGTGCGTCTCCACTGTGTTATTTCCCATCTGCTTTGCTATTCTGTAGATCGGAGCTAACATGCTGAAGACTTGAACTTTCTCCTTAGCCACCCTCTTTCCACCTTGATTCCATTGCCCAAGGCTGAGAGGCCTGTGCCCCAGGCCCAGCTAATAGCAAAGCAATAGATTTGGTAGAGAACTCACGGGTGCTGGTGGCTCATGCCTGTCATCCTAGCTACTCAGGAGGCTGAGATCTGAGGAGCACAGTTCAAAGCCAGCCCGGGCTGAAAACCAGAAGTGGCGCTGTGGCTCAAGGGGTAGAGCGCTCGCCTTGAGCTGAAGAGCTGAGGGACAGCGCCCAGGCCCAGAGTTCAAGCCCCACGACCGACAGAAAGAAAAAAAACAAGCACTCGTGTGTTTTGGGTTCAGTTTCCCAGGATTCTTCCTTGGGGCTGAACGCCAGCAGCCCACGGGGGTAACTTGGTTGATAACACACCCTTCATTGGCTGTCTTCCTTTCCTGTCTCACACCACCTCCTCCCCACAGCTATGGCTTCCAGAAACATCTCCCACTTGAATCTTTATCTCAGGGTTTGCTTTTGAGTGGCAGTGGAGGCGGAGGGGAAACTGGAAGCATCTCTGTGCCTAGCACGGAAAAGATAGTAAGGTTCTTTCTTTCTCTTTCCTTTTCTCTTTCTTTCTTTCTTTTCTTTCTTTCTTTCTTTCTTTCTTTCCCTTTTCATTCCTTTCTTTTTTCCCCTCCCCTCTCCTCCCCTCCCCTTCCTTCTTCTCTCTCTTTCCTTCTTTTCTTTCTTTCTTTTTGTGGCAGTCCTGGGACTTGAACTCTGTCCCTGAGCTTTATTGCTCATAGCTATATTGCTCATGGCTAGCACTCTACCACTTGAGCCACAGTTCCACTTTTTTAGTGGTTCATTGCAGATCAGAGTCTCTTAGACTTTTCCTGCCTGGACTGGCTTTGAACCATGATCCTCAGATCTCAGCCTCCTGAGTAGCTAGGATGACAGGTGTGAGCTAATGGCTCCTGACAGTGAAGCTGTTTAATTGAATTGCACAGATGGACCTGTGGGAGGTATTGTGGTAGCCATCTTTGAAAAGATAATCAAGGGCTGGGAAGGTGGCTCAGTGGTAGGGCGCTCGCCTAGCATGCATGAAGCCCTGGGTTCGATTCCTCAGTACCACTTACACAGAAAAATCCGGGAGTGGCGCTGTGGCTCAAGTAGTAGAGCACTATAGCCTTGAACCAAAGAAGCTCAGGGACAGTGTCCAGGCCCCAAGTTCAAGCCCCAGGACTGACAAAAAAAAAGAAAACAAAAGACAATCCCTGCTCCTCATTTCGTACATTGCCTGCCTTACTGTTTGGTTGCCTGCTGCCTGCCATCTTGACAGCCTGGTTCAGTGTTCTGAGTGTGAATCTTGGCTTTGGTGTCTTTGCAACTGAATTTGTATAGCTTTAGCTACAAAAGTAGCTATCTTTAATACAAAAAGACACCTTACCTTCCATGTTAGCTAATGGAGTTTGGTATTTATTGATTATTATTCTCCAAGGCCTTTAGATCATTCTGTATTTTTTTTTTTTTTTGGGTCAGTTGTGGGTCTTGAACTCTGGACCTGGGCGCTGTCCCTCAGCTCTTCAGCTCAAGGCGAGCGCTCTACCACTTGAACCACAGTGCCACTTCCGGTTTTCTGGTGGTTCATTGGAGATAAGAGTCTCACGGACGTTCTGCCCAGGTTGGTTTTGAACCGTGATCCTCAGATCTCAGCCTCCTGAGTAGCTAGGATGACAGGCGTGAGCCACCAGTGCCTGGCAATGCTTCTGTATTTGTTGTGACTTGGGGGTGAAGGGAAAGCTGTGATTTTTCTCTTGGACCAAATGGCCGAGGTAAAATACTGGGGGCTAGGGGCTGGAGGGTGGAGTGTTAATCTCATAGATGCAACAGATTTAGAGGTCAGAGGTCAGATTCACAAAGTCCAGATGCCCCCTTCCTTTGCCAAGCCTGGAGAATGATGGGTTGGTTTAGTCAGAGGAACCAGTGGTTTGACTTAAGGAAAAGTCAGAGAAATTGAATTCCCTGGTGGGTCTTTGTGTGTTTTCTGTTTCATTAAACATGGAATATTTGCCATCCAGAATTAAGAGGAGAATTTAGAAACTTTTCTGCCGAATTCTAATTATACTCTAATGGTCTGTAAAAGTGACCTGACCTCTCATAAATCAGACAAGTGGAATAAATCAAACAATGAAAGAATCTGGATGGAGGTCTCTGGCTTCCTAACATTTATTTGGCTAGCGAAAGAGAGAGACGAAGTCTTCCTTGATTCTGGCTTCATGACTGATTCCCAGATCTTAGGGTTTGGCCACAGATGTCTCTGAATGACTCAGCCCGTGCCCAGACTGTACCAGGGTCCCCGATAAGATATGGTGTGTGGAGTCTTGAAATGAATTGGGTAAAACTCAAGGTTGCATTATTGCGAAGTTAATAAAGAGCTATGTACACTGGGCACCAGTGGCTCACACCTGTCATCCTAGCTACTCCGGAGACTGAGATCTGAGGATCGTGGTTCAAAGCCAGCCCTGGCAGGAAAGTCCATGAGACTCTTATCTCCAATAAACCACCAGAAAACTGGAAGTGGGGCTGTGGCTCAAGTGGTAGAGCGCTCGCCTTGAGCTGAAGAGCTGAGGGACAGCGCCCAGGTCCAGAGTTCAAGCCCCATGAACAACAACAACAACAAAAGAGCTATATAATTTTTTTTTTTTTTTGGTGTCGGTTCTGGGGCTTGAACTCAGGGCCTACTTGCTGGTTTTTGTTCAAGGCTAGCGCTCTACCACTTGAGTCACAGCTCCACTTCCCAATTTTTGGTGGTTCCTTTGAGATCAGAGTCTCATGGACTTTCCTGGCTGGGCTGGCTTTGAATGGAGATCCTCAGATCTCAGCCTCCTGAGTAGCTAGGATGATAGATGTGAGCCATGTCTTTTTTTTGTGGATCATAGGCCTTGAACTCTGGGCCTGGGCGCTGTCCCTCAGCTCTTCAGTTCAAGGTGAGTGCTCTACTACTTGAGCCACAGCGCCACTTCTGGTTTTCTGGTGTTTTATTGGAGATCAAAGTCTCATAGACTTTCCTGCCCAGGCTAGTTTTGAACTGCGATCCTCAGATCTCAGCCTCCTGAGTGGCTAGGATTACAGGTATGAGCCACTGGCACCTGGCTTAGATGTGTCTTAAAATAAGTTGTCAGGGGCTGGGAAGGTGGCTCAGTAATAGAGTGCTTGCCTCCTATGCCTGGATCCTAGGTTCGATTCCTCAGCACCACATAAGCAGAAAAAGCCAGAAGTGGCACTGTGGCTCAAGTGGTAGAGCGCTCGCCTTGAGCTGAAGAGCTGAGGGACAGCACCCAGGCCCAGAGTTCATGCCCCACGACTGACACAAATACATAAATAAATGAGTACAAATCTCTCAAAGGGATTGCAACTTGCTGCTAAGGTAGCACAAGCAAGCTTTCCCATTGGATATGATCTTTGCTCTAGTCCCTCTGTGAGCTCATGATGTTCAAGAGCCCTTCTATGTGACTGCTTTTCTTATGGGAATACCAGAATAGGTGTTATTTGCATATAGGATGTACTTTTCAAAGTAGCTTCCGGTGGACTGATGATTAGCTAGAAACCCTATCACCCAGGAGTCACGCACCTGTCTCTTTGATATGTTTGTACCGTGCAGCTTTAAAAATAATGCTGGGCTGGGAAGGTGGATCAGTGGTAGAGTGCTTGTCTAGCATGCATGAAGCCCTGGGTTCGATTCCTTAGTACCACATACACAGAAAAAGGCAGAAGAGGCACTGATGGTTGGAGTGGTAGAGTGCTAGCCTTGAGCTAAAGAAGCTCAGGGACAGTGCCCAGGCCCTGAGTTTAAGAAGTCTCAGGACTGGTAGTAGTAGTAGTAGTAGTAGTAGTAGTAGTAGTAGTAATGATAATAATAATAATGCTTTGGGTGCCATTGGTTCATGCTTGTAATCCTAGCTACTCAAGTGGTTGAGAGATCTGAGGATCAGTAGTTGAAGCCAGCCTTGGGCACAAAAGTCTGTGAGACTTTCATGGGGCCAGAACTCTGGGCCTGGGCACTGTCCCTCAGTTCTTCAGCTCAAGGCTAACGCTCTACCACTTGAGCCACAGTGCTACTTCCGGCGTTTTCTGCTTATGTGGTGCTGAGGAATCCAACCCAGGGCCTCGTGCATACAAAGCAAGCACTCTACCACTGAGCCACCTTCCCAGTCCCCTGTGAGACTTTATTTCCAGTTGAGCAGCAAAAAGCCTAAAGTGGAGCTGTGGTTCAAGTGGCAGAGTACTTGTCTTGAATTAAAAAAATAAAGATATGCCCAGGCCTTAGTTCAAGCCCAGGACTGGCATACATGCCAAATAATGCTATATGATAATATAAAAAACTTGAAAGAATTGGTTTGTTGTAATTTTAGGTGAAAATAATCCTAGTCTGAGCAATGTGAATATTGGCTCTTGTGTTTTTTTGTTTTTTTTCGGTCATGGGTCTTGAACTCTGAGCCTGGGCGCTGTTCCTTAGCTCTTCAGCTCAAGGCGAGTGCTCTACCACTTGAGCCACAGCACCACAGTACACGGAAAAGGGGGAAGTGGACACAGGAAATGGGGGCAGATGGGAAAGGTCTTTACTAGTTAAGTTCACTTGAGAAAGAAACTGAGATGAAGAATGTGGCAAGACTTTCCTTCCTTCCTTCCTTCCTTCCTTCCTTCCTTCCTTCCTTCCTTCCTTCCTTCCTTCCTTTTTTTGTTGGTCGTGGTGCTTGAACTCAGGGCCTGGGCGCTGTCCCTCAGCTCTTCAGCTCAAGGTGAGTGTTCTACCATTTGAGCCACAGCGCCACTTCCAGTGTTCTGGTGGTTTATTGGAGATAAGAGTCTCACGGACTTTCCTGCTCGGGCTGGCTTTGAACCACGATCCTCAGATCTCAGCCTCCGGAGTAGCTAGGATGACAGGCGTGAGCCACTGGCAACCGGACTCGGTGTGTGTGTATTTGTGGGGAAGTTGTAGAATTTGAACTCAGGACCTCACACTCACTAGGCAGGTGCTCTACCACGTGGGACATGCCTCTGTTTTGTTTTGCTTTTGTTGTTCTTTCAGGTAAGGTCTTACCTGTTTGCCCTGCCCTGGCCTCAGAGGATGAGCCTCCTTTTTACAGCCTCCCCCCTTCGCTGGCATGGATTACGGGTAAGTATCCTCATGCCTACATTATTGAATGGGATCTCCTTAACATTTTGCCCAAGGCTGCCCGTGAACCTTCATCTTCTCAATCTATACCCATTTTAATCTCTTTCCATTCTGTGTCTTGTTCCAACCAGCTAGGGGTGCTGAGATCTCACCTTACCGTGTGTGTGTGTGTGTGTGTGTGTGTGTGTGTGTGTGAGAGATATTCAGGCACAGATAAACAAAACAATAACATTATTCTTTGCTTGGAGCAAAGAATAGTGGGCTATTCTAGGGGTGGGAGGGGGTTCCCGAATTTGGAGCCGAGGGGCTCCTTGGTTAGATCTTGACCTCCTAGGCCCAACATAAAATTAAAAATAAAAGAGAGACAGACCTTCCCACTGCCCAAAGACTCTCGGATAACTTCCCGGCCAGGCTGCTTTGTCCACAGAAGATCCACCAAAGCAGTCCAAGCAGCAGCTCCGTGGTCCGTGCGCCCTAGCGCACACGCCTAGAAGGGTGCAGAGAAAAATCGACACCCAGGATCACCCCAATTTCCTCCCAGGGTACTCAGCTGAGGGTTGGAGATCCTGGGGGGTCAGGGGGGTGTAGGGGGCAGTGGGAAGCCCCCAGGAGAAGCAAGCGCTTGAGTCATCGTTGTCCGCCTGGGGCCTCAGTAGGGGCGGGGAAGTGGGGGGTGTCTGGCTAGGGGTGGGGGTGGGTGGGCGGGGAGACCAGGGTTTATATAGATCCAACCCAGGGGGGAGGCCCCGAGGGGTGTGGGAGCTGCCCGCAGGACAGCACAGCTCCGGACACCAGACGCGCGCTCGGGGTCTCCCCGTCTCGCGCGCTCGGGGTCTCCCCGTCTCTCTCCGTTGGCCGTGCGCCCTGGGCGCACGCGGAGCCGATCCAACCCAGCCGCAGCTCGGGGCCCCGGCCCCAGCCCCAGCCCACCCGCGAGGTAGGTATGGGCGCTGAGAAGTGGGCAGGGGCAGGGCAGCCGGCGGGATGAGTGGGGCTGGTGCCAGGGCCAGGGGAGCGGGGCGGGCGCACCCCGAGGGGATCCCAGGGCTCACGGCTGCCTGCCTGCCTGCTGCGCTTCTCTCTTCCTTCCTTCCTTCCTTCCTTCCTTTCTTCCTCCCTCCCTCCTCTCTCCCTCGCTTGCTTGCTTGCTTCCTTCCTCCCTCCCTTCCTTTTTTCTTTTCCTTCCTTCCTCCCTCCCTCCCTCCCTCCTTTCTTTCTTTCTTTCTTTTTCTTTCTTTCTTTCTCTCTTTCTTTTCCTTGCTTGCTTCTTTCCTTTCTTCCTCTCTCCCTCCCTCTCTTTCCCTCTTTCTCCCTTCCTTCTTTCTTTCCCTCCTTTCCCTCCCTCCCTCCCTTCCTTCCTTCCTCTTTCTTTGCCTTTCTTGCTTCCTTCCTTCCTTGCTTCCTTCCTTCTTTCCTTTCTTCCTCTCTCTCCCTCTTTCTCCCTTCCTTCCTTCTTTCTTTCCCTTCTTTCCCTCCCTCCCTTCTTTCCTTCCTTTCTTTCTTCCTTCTTTCCTTCCTTCCTTTCTTTTCCTTTCTTGCTTCCTTCCTTCCTTCTTTCCTTTCTTCTTTCCTTTCTTCCTCTCTCCCTCCCTCTTTCTCCGTTCCTTCCTTCTTTCTTTCCCTCCCTCCCTCTCTCCCTTCTTTCTTTCTCTCTCTTTCTTTTTCTCTTTTCTTTCTTTTCCCTCCCTCCCTTCCTTCTTTCTTCTCTCTCTCTTTCTTTCCTTCCTTCCTTTCTTTCTTTCTTTCTTCCCTCCCTCTCCCCTCCCTTCCTTCCTTCTTTTCTCCTCATCTTCCTCGTCCTCCTCCTCCTCCTCCTCCTCCTCCTCTTCTTCTTCTTCTTTTTCTTTTCTTGCTCACTTCTTGCCTACCTCTGTTTTTTCCTTTTCTGCATCCAAAGGCTCAGAGAATGCACAGCACGTTACATTGTTATTTTCTGCTTTGGGTGCTGGGTTCCTCTACTTGCACAGCGGGGTGTCTGCAAGGATGGGAGGCCTCCCTCCCACCGCCCCCTGCGACAGGGCCTGGTCCACATGGGAATCAATCCTGCATCTTCCCAGCTTGTAATTAACAAATTGTTCTTCTGGACAGGGCCCAGGCCCAGAGTTCTGGAGGGGAAGCCAGTAGAAAAGCATGCATTTGTAATCAATGACGGTTCACACCGACAGGCTCATAAAATAGGGTGAAGATCTCGGCTTCTCCTTACGCTCCTGAATGTTTTGTGAATTAGAAGATTTTTCTCAGTGTTGGCCATATATGTTTGTTTGGTTTTTTTCTTCCTTCCTGATGTGTTTGTTAATATTTTTCCCCTGCATCCCCAGCATCACTTTCAGCTTTTTGTTTTTTGTGGTACTGAGGAATTGAACCCAGGGCTTCATGGATGCTAGGCAAGCACTCTACCACTAAGCCACATCCCCAGACCTTTTGGCATTATTCTTGTAAGCAATGGCTTAGCTTGGTTCTTAGCCAGACAGATGAGCTTGGCAAAGTCACCTGAGCTCTCTTGAGTCTTCCTTCACTGGGGTGTGTGGCAAAAATAGAACCCAGGCTGGGAAGGTGGTTCAGTGGTAGAGTGCTTGCCTAGCATGCATGAGGCCCTGGGTTCAATTCCTCAGTACCACCTACACAGAAAAAGCCAGAAGTGACGCTGTGGCTCAAGTGTTAGAGCACTAACCTTGAGCAAAAGAAGTTCAGGGACAGCGCCTAGGCCCTAAGTTTAAGCCCCAGGACTGGCAAAGAAAAAAAAAGTGCATTCCGTGGTTTCTTTTGTTGTTGTTTCCACAGATAGTGATACTAAAAATAGCTTTCTATTTTAAGCAGAAGTAATTGGCTGTTAAAATTTCAAATCTCTGGCTGACAAATATTTCTTGTGTAAAACTGGAGCAGATGCATTATTTAGAAATTTTGATAAGGTGTAAAATTTTAGAGTCCTTTAAAAATCCATACCAGGTATATTTAAATTTTTAGAAGTGTGTGTGTGTGTGTGTGTGTGTGTGTGTGTGTGTGTGTGTGTGTGTGTGTGTGTTACTACTGGGACTTGAACTCAGGCCTTTGCTCAAGGCTCTATCAGTTGAGCCACAGTGCCACTTCCTATTTTTTGGTGGTTCATTGGAGATGAGTCTCACAAACTTTCCTGCCTAGGCTGGGTTTGAGCCAAGATCCTTAGATCTCAGCCCCTTGAGTAGCTAGGATGACAGGCACAAGTCACTGGTGCCTGGCTAGAGAAAATCTTTAATATACAAAATCTCCATCCAGCAAGATACCAGAAGTACCATTGCTTTTATTTGTGGTCCTGTCTCTGAAATTCAATCTTGTGACAGGAACAACTGGTTATTATTATTGTTATTATTACTATTATTTTGTGCTGGTCCTAGGGCTTGAACTCACTGTCCCTGAGTGTTTTGTTTGCTCAAAGCTAGTGCTGTACTACTTTGAAACTTCCAGCTTTTTGGTGACTAATTGGACTTCCCTGTCTGGGCTGGCTTTGAACCATGATCCTCAGATCTTAGGGTCCTCATATCTCCGTCTCCTGAGTAGCTAGGATGATAGGCTTGAGCCACCAATGCTGGCTTGACTCTAAATCGTTTTGCCTTCATGAGTTATCTTGTTTGACTGATAACTCTAAAAGCTGTCTTTTTTTTATGGTTCCATGTATAACAAGCCTAATGAAATTTACTGATTTAATTTTGGCATAGTGAGGAAGATTCTTTTCCCCCCTCCAGATGCTCAAATGATAGAAGAGAGAGAAGAAGAAAAAAAACACATGTGAACTAACTTAGTTTTTATGAATGTAAACTTCAACAAAACGGAAACTTTAAATATATACTTATTTATTCTATAACCATCAGCAGTTAAAGGACACTGATTTGACTGTAAAATATTGTGTGATGAGCTAAGAGGATTATATACTAGAAGCTAGAGGAGAAGAATTTTGCCAGAGTCCTTTCTCCAACACGTTTTTATCTTGGCTTGTAAAACCATAAGCTAAGCTCTTATTGAGTCCCTTAAAAACAACTTGATGAATGTTTGGCAAAAAATTCTGTCCCAAAGTCTCCATTCTGTGGGTCCAAAGGCAATCAGGCTTTGAAGATCATAAGCAAGTCAGTAATATTAGGCCAGTTTTTTATTTTTTAATTTGATTTTTTGGTGCTGGTCCCAGGGCTTGAACTCAGGACCTGGATGCTGTCCCCTGAGCTTTTTATTTTTGTCAAGGTTGACAATCTACTACTTGAACCACTGTTCTTCTGCTCATTTTTTGGTGATTAATTGGAAATCCAGAGTCTCACAGACTGACCTCTGGGCTTGGGCACTGTCCCTCAGCTTTCGAGTTCAAGGTTAGCACTCTCCCACTTGAGCCACAGCACCATGTCCAGTGTTCTGGTGGTTTATTGGAGATAAGAGGCTCATGGACTTTCCTGCCCGGGCTGGCTTTAAACCATGATCCTCAGATCTCAGCCTCCTGAGTAGCTAGGATGACAGGTGTGAGTCACTGGCTCAACTTCCACTTTTCTTAGAATCATTCAGTGCCAAGCTCCTTTTTGTTTTGTTCTGTTCAGACAGACTCCCTTTGATGTCTTGACCACAGAGTTCTTCCAGCCACAGGACATTGGTACCAGCCAGCTCTACTTCTGCAGTGCCATATTGTTCTTGGCTTGGTAAATTCTCTGTTTGGCTGGGCATCTATAAAGGGTGGCATTATTGGGCTGGGAAGGTGGCTCAGTGGTAGAGTGCTTGCCTCGCATGCATGAGGCCCTGGGTTCGATTCCTCAGTACCACATGAACAGAAAAAGCCAGAAATGGTCTTGTGGCTCAAGTGGTAGAGCACTAGCCTTGAGCTGAAGAGCTGAGGGACAGCGCCCAGGCCCAGAGTTCAAGCCCCAAGATCACCACCACCACCAACAACAAAAAGAGTGGCACTATTATGCTAGCCATCTTGGAGGCTCTGTTGGGGGCATCTTGAATCTTGTGATATGTCTTAGCTTCTTTTCTTCTTTAGTCCAGGCTGCTTTAACTTTTCTCCTCATTGCTGAGTGTCAGGCTGGGTTCCAGGAGAGTCAGACTAGGCCATCTGACTTGTGTCTTGTTTTGAAAGGTACTACAGATCATTGGCCAAAGGCAGCTGCTCTACTTAATCTTCGCACGAGATGTTAGCCATTCACAAATCTCCGCTGTCTCCTAGAGACATTGTGGGTCCAATCAGCTGCTGGTCAGGCCAGCTCTGATAAAGAGGGAGAAAGAGTAGGGAGAGCAATCATTTTATTTTATTTTTTTTCGGTTCTCTTGGAAGGAACTAGGAGCCCGAAATGCAACTTTCTCAGGCTGTGAGGCTTTTCTTGGCCCTCCGCCTTTCTCATTAAGTTCCTGATAGATAGGGATGTTTCAGTTGATGAACAGCTGGGGAAATTGGATTCTTGCTCGGTGCACACTTTTTTTTTTTTCAAACCAAAGCACTTTAGAATTTCTGTGTGACTGGATACGGAATATTTAACTCCATAATGCATAAGGAGGAAGTTCAATCAGGGAGATCTCAGCATCTGCCACCTGAGGTTTCATCCATTGTCATTTGTTCTCTCCTTATTTCCCTCTCTCTTTTTTTTTTTTTTTTTCTTTTTCAGTCGTGGGGCTTGAACTCTGGGCCTGGGCGCTGTCCCTCAGCTCTTCAGCTCCAGGCTAGCGCTCTACCACTTGAGCCACAGCGCCACTTCTGGTTTTCTGATGGTTCATTGGAGAGAAGAGTCTCATGGACTTTCCTGCCTGGCCTGGCTCTGAACTGTGATCTTCAGATCTCAGCCTCCTGAGTAGCTAGGATGACAGGCGTGAGCCACCAGTGCGCGGCTCCTCTTTTTTTATTTTTTATTGTGAAAATACTGTACAGAGGGGTTACAATTACATGGGCAAGATAATGAGTTCATTTCTTATCAAGCATAGTAGCCTCCTCCTTTGTTTCCCCTTCCCATCCCTTCCCAGCCTCCCCCCGCCCTCCCACGTGGCTCCTCTTTTTATTCTTTCTTTTTTCTCTTTTTTCTTTCCTCTTCTCTCTCTCTCTCTCTCTCTCTCTCTCTCTCTCTCTCTCTCTCTTTCTCTCTTTTTGTGCTGGTTCAGGGGCTTGAAGTCAAGGCCTGAATGCTATAGCTCAGCATTTTTTTTTTAAATTGTCAAACCATTTTATTTTATTTTAGCTTCTTTTTTTTTAAATTTTTTATTGTAAAGATACTATACAGAGGGTTACAGTTACATGAGCAAGGTAATGTAGCTCAGCATTTTTGCTCAAGGCTAGTGCTCTACTACTTGAGCCACAACTCCACTTCTGGCTTTTTTGGTGACTAATTGGAAATAAGAGACTTACGGATTTTCCTGCCCTAGTTGACTTCAAACAGTGATCCTTAGATTTTAGCCTCCTTAGTAGCTAGAATTGTAGATCATCAGCCACATGCCAAGCCCTCTTCCTTCCTTCCTTCCATCCTTCCATCCATCCTTCCTTCCTTCCTTTTTTCTTTCTTTCTCTCTCTCTCTCTTTCTCTCTCTCTTTCTTTCTTTCTTCCTTCCTTTCTTTCTTGCCAGTCCTGGGGCTTGAACTCTGGGCCTGGGCACTGTCCCTCAGCTCTAGGCTAATGCTCTACCACTTGAGCCACAGCACCACTTCCACTTTTCTGAGTGGTTTATTGGAGATAAGAGTCTCATGGAGTTTCCTGCTCGGGCTGGCTTTGAACTGTAACGCTCAGGTCTCAGCCTCCTGAGTAACTAAGGTTGCAGGTGTGATGCCTGGCTTCTTGCCTAGTTGTTTTCGTGTTGGCTCTCGGCTGCAGATTGGAACCACCTGGCTTTCCCAACCCAGTCACCAGACCCCTCTGATCATGAGACTGGGAACTGGTTTGTTTGCGTCTATGTAGGCTCACTATTTAAGGTGTAGCTCTCAGAGTCAGATTGAATCTTGGCTCTGTGGCTGACAGACTGGTTGTGAAGAGTCTGTCTTGCTGTGGGGGGCAGTGGGTGTGTACAAATGGAGTGGAGAAAAAACTGCAGCCGGGCACCAGTGGCTCACGCCTGTCATCCTAGCTACTCAGGAGGCTGAGATCTGAGGATCACGGTTCAAAGCCAGCCTGGGCAAGGAAAGTCCGGGAGACTCTTATCTCCAATGAACCACCAGGAAACCAGAAATGGCTCTGTGGCTCAAGCGGTAGAGCGCTGGCCTTGAGCTGAAGAGCTGAGGGACAGCGCCCAAACCCAGAGTTCAAGCCCCACGACCGACCAAAAAAAGCAGTGTCTGCAGTCAGCTTACAAGAGAGGAATGGTCACACTGTTTTCCAGAACCTGCTCCAAGTAAGTGAAGGGATTTGAAGTAGGTTATTTGTTTACAAGTTACATGCTTGCAGGGTTGCTGTGAAGATAATTTTGGTTTTTTTTTTTTTGGTTGTGGGTCTTGAACTTTGGGCCTGGGCGCTGTCCCTCAGCTCAAGGCGAGCGCTCTACCACTTGAGCCACAGCACCACTTCTGTTTTTTTCTGCTTATGGGGTGCTGAGGAATCGAACCTAGGCCCTTATGCTCCGAGGCAAGCTGAGTTGAATCTTTAAAATCAATTTCTTTCTTCCCCCAACCTCAAACACACATTGCTTGTCTCTTTGAAGATCTTGGAGCAATACCTGTTTTGTATTTGTAAGACTGGGGCTCTTGACCCAAAGAATTTCTTTATAGTTGATATTTGGATGGGGGGAAGGCAGTTAAGGGAGACAGTCCTAGCTTTCACCCAACTAGATGCCAAGAGCAACCCGTTCTTGGTCTAGCAATAAAATTAAAAAAATCTTCAGGCCAGGCACTAATACCTCATGTTTGTAGTCCTGGCTACTCAGAAGGCTGAGATTTGAGAATTGTGGTTTGAAGACAGTGCAGGAAAGTCCTCGAGACTCTTAATCGCCAATGAATCACCAGAAAGCCAAAAGTAGAGCTGAGGCTCAAGTAGTAAAGGCCTAGCCAAGAGCACAAAAACTCAGGGACAGTGCTCAGTCCCCGGTTCAAGCCCCAGAACCGACAGGGACACACACACATCTCTAGATAGGGCTGAACAAGCTGGAGGGGGTGGAAGGAAAATCCCGTCTAATTGAGAAAGGCTGGTACAGACAAATACAGGGGGGAAAAATGTAGGAGCCTTTTCACCTTAATTTCTGCCCCTGAACCTATGTTTACAGGGCTGCTCACAGCATGCCCAGGTACTCTGGTTATTGGCTTAATCTCCAACACCTGGCTGTACTTGGGGCTCCATTTGATCTTCTACACTTGGTTCTAGTTTCTCTCTCCTCTGGTCATCAGTTTCTCTCCAGCATCTGGCTAGAGTTGGGGTTCAGTGTCTCCTCCGATCCTCTGTTTCTGTCTTGCATCTGGCTAGAGTTGGGGTTCAGTGTCTCCTCCGATCCTCTGTTTCTGTCCTGCATCTGGCTAGAGTTGGGGTTCAGTGTCTCCTCCGATCCTCTGTTTCTGTCCTGCATCTGGCTAGAGTTGGGGTTCAGTGTCTCCTCCGATCCTCTGTTTCTGTCCTGCATCTGGCTAGAGTTGGGGTTCAGTGTCTCCTCCGATCATCTGTTTCTGTCCTGCATCTGGCTAGAGCTGGGGTTTGGTTTTCTCCGCTGGTCATTGGTTTTATCTCCAAAACCTGGCTCAGATGCTGGTCGCGGATGGCCTGCCCTGGACTTCCATCTTGATTTGCAGAGGGCAGCGTGGGGAATAAGATGTGTGTCACACCCCACAAGCCTGCCTGGGGTCATGGCTCAGAACATTCTTTAGGTTGTAAATCTGGGGGTTCACCTCCTGATGCAACCATTCCTCAGCTTCTATGAAGCTGGCTGTAGCTCCCACTTTTCTTCCTATTTCCTCATTGGGGGAAAGAAAGAGGTGGGAAGTTATGAAAGCTCAGACCCCTGTGCTATGTGGACCTCTTTCTATGGAACCTTCTGGAAGTCGGGTGGCCCTGAAAAAAGATGAAAGAACTGGGTGGTTTGGCATCTTGCGGCCTTGGGGGAGGCCCTGTGGTGTGTCTGGAGTTTTCAGTATTCGGATTTGGAAAGGAGAGAGAATCGGTCGCCTTGATGCAAGGGTTATAAAGTCAAATGAAGCCCCGCACCGGTGGCTCACGCCTGTCATCCCGGCTCTGCCGGAGGCTGAGATCTGAGGATTGTGGTTTGGAGGCAGCCTGGGCCGAGAAATCGGTGAGACTCTTATCTCCAGTCAGCAAAAAGCTAGCAGTGGAGGTGGTGGCTCACTCAGATGGTAGAGGGCCTACCCGAAACTGAAGCCGGACTGATGGGGGGTGGGGGGTTGGGGGAGAAAATGGCGTAGGACAGAGACCCAGCTTTGACGGTTTGGAGAACTCAGATCGTGTTGGGCCTTGAACAGGGCAAGTTGGAGAGGTGTGTGATTTGAGGTTGTGTTCTGAACTTAATGGAATAATCCGGTTGGATAAGAGGAAGAAAGTTGTCAAATTAGGTTTTTTGTTAAATCCAAGTGAGATAGGGTCTCAATTTAGGAACTATAAAGGGTGTGGGTATATACACATTTATATATAATTATATGTAATACATACATATATTCCATATGTTACATATAATCTATAATACATAAGATTATATATATTATTATAATCTATAATCTATGGAATATATGTTATGAATTATATATAATATATAGAATATACGTATATATTTACCTTATATGATATTTTTATACATTTATGCTTATATAATATCTGTTATATTTATATGAATTTTTACATATGTATATATATATTTTTCGGTGTTATGTGTGTATGTGCCAGTCTGGAGGCTTGATCTCAGGCCCTGGGCACTGACCCTGAGCATTTTTTTTGCTCAAGGCTAGTGCTTTGTCACTTGAGCTGCAACTTGACTTCTGGGCTTTTTGCTGATTAATTGAAGAGTTACAAGGACTTTCCTGCTCAGGCTGGCTTTGAACTTTGATCCTCAGACCTCAGCCTCCTGAATAGCTAGGATGACAGGTATGAGCCACTAGTGTCTGCTTTTTGTGTGTGTTTGTGTTTGCATGTTTGGGTGTTTGCATGTTTGCCAGTCTTGGGCCTTGAACTCAGGGCCCCTGGGAACTGTCCCTGAGCTGCTTTTGCTCAAGGTTAGTACTCTACCACTTGAGCCACAGTGCCACTTTGGTTTTTCTGTGTATGTGGTACTGAGGAGTCAAACCCAGGGCTTCAAGTATGCTAGGCAAGCACTCTACCACTGAGCCACATTCCCAAGGCCTCTAAGGTGTTTTATTACCTCATAAAATAATCAAATATGTTTCACTCTAGCCAATGTCTTTGTGGACTTTTATGAGTTGTGTCAGATGAGCTGCCCTTTTGTATTGTGGGCCAAACAGAAAACCAGAGCCTTGGAAATGTAGAATCTGTATTCAGGAGATCTAGAATCTGTGTTCAGGATTAATGGGTTCATTTCTCAGTGGCAAGAGTTCACAGTAATGAGTCCTTATTCCCTGAGAAGAAAGATACCTGAAGTAATCATTTCCAGCAAAACAATATGGTAATTTGGAACATAGATTAGCTGGAGGCCTGAGAAAATGCCTTTCTCTAGAGTGCGAGATAAGATGCAAAACTTTGCTTTAAGGAAAGCATTAGAAATGGTGAAATAAAACATTCTACCTCCATCCCAAGTGTTGGCTGTGATCTAGGGAAATGAATGGCTTTCCCAAGCCTCCAATGTTTCTTTGCAGAATATTTTGCCAATGAGAAAAAGCATCAGATATTGTTTAAGCCTTAGTCTCAAATGAAAAAAAAAAAAAAAAAAAGAGTTGGGCAAATGGCTCAAGTGGTAGAACCACCTACCTAGCAAATGCTAGGCCCTGAGTCCAAATACCAGTACCAAAAAAAAAAAAAGGAAATTCTCACCTTTTTCCTGATTTTGGTGGGACATCTTCTAGCTGTTGGTTGTGGGCTTGAACTCTGGGCCTGGGAGCTGTCTCTGAACTCTTTAGCTCAAGGGTAGTGTTCTACCACTTGAGCCACAGCGCCACTTCCAGTTTTCTGGTGGTTAATTGGATATAAGAGTCTTATGGATTTTCCTGCTCAGGCTGACTTTGAACTGTGATCCTCAGATCTCAGCCTCCTGAGTAGCTAGGACTACAGGCATAAGCCACCAGTGCCCAGCTTTGCTTTATTTACTTAAGTGTTTGGTAAACTCAACTGGATCTACTGTGTTATCTTCTAGAAGAGAATTATGGTTTTCATTTCTTTGGTAAATATAAACGTGTTCAGAAGGTATGTTTTATTTTTGTGCCAGTCCCAGGTCTTGAACTGGGGGTCTGGGATCTGTCTCTGATCTTCTTTTACTCAAGGATGGTGCTCTACCACTTAAGCCACACCTCCAGTTTGGGCTCTTTGGTAGTTGATTGGAGATAAGAGTCTCATCAACTTTGCTCCCTGGGCCTGATCTGAACTGCAGCCCTCAGATCTCAGCCTCCTTCTGGAAGTAGAGCTGTGGCTCAAAGTGGTAGAGTGCTAGCCTTGAGCAAAAGACAGGGACAGTGCCCAGGCCCTGAGTTTAAGTTCCATGACCCCCCAGAAAAAGGTCTTCTAAGAAGTATTTCATCTGGGTTGTCTAATTTGTGGGTATAGAGTTGTTTGTAATACTCCCTTTACCAACATGCTAATAGCTAGTGATGTTATTTAATTCCGTGTGTGTGTGTGTGTGTGTGTGTGTGTGTGTGTGTGTGTGTGTGTGTGTGTGTGTGTGTGTGTGTGTGTGTGTGTGTGTGTGTGTGTGTGTGTGTGTGTGTGTGTGTGTGTGTGTGTGTGTGTGTGTTACAGCTTTAACTGAGGACTTCAGGTCCTTGCTTGTCTTTTCCTATTGAATCTGGTGCTCTAGCACTTGAACCATACCTCCGTTTTTTGGCTTTTTGCTGATGATAGGGGATGATAGTCTCTCAGATTTGTGTGCCCTGACTGGCTTTGAACCGTCATCCTCAGATCTTCTGAGTAGGATTACAGATGCGAACTCCCATTTGCCTGGCTTTTGTATTTTACTTCTAACAGTGATTTATGTGCTTTTAGCCTGGCTAAGATATAATCAGTTTCATTGATTTTTTTTTTTTCCCTTCCCCAAATTCGGTTTTTGTGGTGATTTTTTTTTCTGTTGAGTTTTCTTGTCTTCAATTTTATTTATTTCTTCTCTAATACATATTTGCTTCAAATTTAATTTTGCCTTTTTCTTGGTTCTGAAGCAGAGATAACTTTTAGCTCTGTCATCTGATACAGGTGTTCAATGTTATATAAATTGAAGCATTGATTTTTGCTGCTGAATCTCCCCCAATTTTGATAAGTTGTGTTTCTATTTGCATTTAGTTCTTAATACTTTTTACTTTTCTTGAGATTTAATCATCAACCTATGTGTTAGTTTGGAATATGTTTGATCTCTGTGTATTTTGGGTAATCTATCTCCTCTTTTTATTTTTTGTCAAGTCTTGGGGTCTGAACTCAGAGTCTGAGCGCTGTCCCTGAGCTCTTTCATTCAAGGCTAGTGCTCTACCACTTTGAGCCACAGCACCACTTCTGGCCTTTTCTATGTGGTACTGAGTAATTGAACCCAGGGCTTCATGCAAGCTAGGCAAGTACTCTACCACTAAGCCACATTCCCAGACCCTGTCTCAGCTTAAATTTTTTAAAATTATTGAGGTGTTGTACAGAGGGGTTATCATTTCATAAGTCAGGTAATGAGTACCTTCTTTTTTCGTTGGTCATGGGGCTTGAACTCAGGGTCTGGACTGTGTCCCTGAGCTCTTTTGCTCAAGGCAAGCACTCTATCACTTTGAGCCACAGCTTTACTTCCAGTTTTCTGGTGGCTCATTGGAGGTGAGAGTCTCATGGGGACTTTTCTGCCCAGGCTGGCTTCAATCTGCGATCCTCAGATCTCAGTCTTGTGAGTAGCTAGGATGACAGCTGGGAGCCACCGGTGACTGGCATTGGTTTTGATTTCTAGTTTAATTTTATTGTCCTCTGATAGTTGACATGTGTGAGTTCTTAGTTGAGATTTGTTAGGTTTATTTTTCTTTTATTTTCTTGTGCTAGTCCTGGGCTTGAACTCAGGGCCTGGGTGCTGTCTCTGTGCTTTTTGGCCACAGTTCCACCTCCAGCTTTTTGGTGGTTCATTGGAGGTAAAAGCCTTATGGACTTTCTTGTCTGAGCTGGCTTTGAACAGTGATCGTCAGATCTCAGCCTCCTGAGTAGCTAGGATGACAGGCATGAGCCACTGGCACCTGGTTGTCTATTAGATTCTTACCTACAATAAATTACCAAAAAAGAAAAAAAAGAAGCTATAAGTGGAGCTGTGACTCAAGGGGTAGAACATTAATCTTGACCAAAAAAGTTTAGGGAGGTGCTCAAGCCCTGAGTTCAAGTCTTAGGACCAGAAAAAAAAAAAGTTAAATAAGCAAGCACGCTTCTATGTTTAACCCAGTGGCCAACACCCAGTGTTGACCTTAAGTAAAACAGCTGGTAATGTTGTTTCTGCAGAAAAAGGAAATCATTAAAAAAAAAAAAAATGTTGTGTCTTCCGTGTCTCCTTTTAAAGGAAAGGAATGACATTTGCCTCCATTGTCCTGAAGGCTCTCTGGTATCTCTTTAGGCTGGAAACATCTTCTGCACAGATCTGGCCTAGATTCGAAGTTGGCTTGTGTAGGTCAGACAGACATCTCCCGAAGCCTTTGGTTCCCAGAGCCTTAGCACAACACGTGTCCAAGTTCTGCACATTCTGGGTTTGCAGCCAAGGCCTGGGTGGTGCAGCTTCCTTCTGCAGCTGTAGTTTAAATGAGAAACAGTCTACCTCCTCAACAGGAATTTCAGAAGAATCCTAGATTTAGAAACGGGATTATTTTTTTCCCCTTTTATTGGCCATGAAGCTTGAACTCAGGGTCTGGGAGCTGTCTTTGAGCTCGTTTTGTTCAATGCGAGAGCTCTACTACTCTAAGCCAACACGCCACTTACTGGTTTTTGAGTGGTTCGTTGGAGATAAGAGTCTTAGATCTAGCTGGGTGTGCGCTGGTGGCTCACGCCTGTCATCCTAGCTACTCAGGAGGCTGAGATCTGAGGATCATGGTTCAAAGCCAGCCTATTCAGGAAAGTCCATGAGACTCTTCTCTCCAATGAACCATCAGAAAACCGGAAGTGGCTCTGTGGCTCAAGTGGTAGAGTGCTCGCCTTGAGCTAAAGAGCTGAGGGACAGCGCCCAGGCCCTGAGTTCAAGACGTACAACTGACAAAAACAAACAAAAGACCAAAACAAAAAAAACTATGCATGCATTGGCTTGAGCTTGCTGGTTTGAGAATGGATGGGAGAATGACATGAATGTCCTTTGTAGAATGACAGGCAGTCTATTGCACTGAAGTCAGATTAAGATAGGAAATCCTGCTGGGTTCCTGTGCTTCATGCCTGACATCTTAGCTACTCAGGAGGCTGAGATCTGAGGATCATGGTTCAAAGCCAGCCTGGGCAGGTAAGTGCATGAGATTCTTAGCTCCAGTAAACCACCAAAAAAAAAAAAAATCTGGAAATGGAGATGTGGCTCAAGTGGTAGAGTGCCAGCCTTCAGCAAAACAAACCTCAGGAACAGTGCCCAAGCCCTGAGTTCAAGCCCAAGGATAGGGGAAAAAAGTCCTGTGTATTTCATTGAATGCTGATTTATGTTAGGTATCTTTTTCATTCTCATGATCAGGTTTTTCAAAATCCTGGTCCTATCTGATAGAACAGCGTACAGATCATGCGCACTTCATATTTTTTCGTATGTCTATTCTGCTTGCTAGGCAGGTGCTTTTACCACTTGAGGCACAACTCCCATAGTTTTTTTTTTTTTTTGTCAGTCATGGGGCTTGAACTCTGGGCCTGGGCACTATCCCTCAGCTCTTCAGCCCAAGGCAAGTGCTCTACCGCTTGAGCCACAGCGCCACTTCTGGTTTTCTGGTGGTTCATTGGAGATAAGAGTCTCACAGACTTTCCTGGAGGGCTGGCTTTAAACCACGATCCTCAGTTCTCAGCCTCCTGAGTAGCTAGGATGACAGGCGTGAGCCACCGGGGCCCAGTTTGGGGGTTCTTATATATATGAGTCTTGATTCCCAAATAGCATCTGTAGTGATCTTATTATTTTTCTTTTATTTATTTATTTTTTGTTGTTGTTGTGGTCTTATTATTTCAGTAGCTTGTTCAGAGAGGTTTCAACTCAACAAGCCAGATTAGGGGTACAATGCATCTTGTTCAATGTCACCCCTTCCACCATTCTTCTCCCCGTTTTCCAACCCCACCCCACCTCTCAATACAATGATCTCCCCCACCCCCCCCCCCCCCCCGTTGATGCTTTTGTCTTTTTCAGATTTCAAGGTGGAGATTTTTCAGGTCCCAATATGAAAATGCTGGCCATTTTATTTCTTATTGCCGTTTGTTCCTACGTTTGTGAGAACCAAGATTCTGGTAAGGAAAACAAAATGGGGAGGATTCTTTCACAATATTTTTACATATAACAACTAGGTAATAAGTGAGTTGAACCCAATTAAATGATGTTCACCTTTTGATTTTGGTACTAGCAAGGGTAGGTGTTGAGAGACAGTTTTCTTTCCTTTTTGCCAGTCTTGGGGCTTGAACTCAGGGCCTGGGTGCTGTCCCTGAGCATTTGCTCAAGGTGAGCGCTCTACCACTTGAGCCACAGTGCTACTTCTAGTCTTTTCTGTGTATGTGGAACTGAGGAATCGAACCCAGGGCTTCATGCATGCTAGACAAGCACTGTACCACTAAGCCACCTTCCCAGCCCCAAGAGACAGTTTTCTTGAAATTATATTATGTTCCTTTGAAAATCCTAGACCTTATTCCTTAGTAACAATGAAAAGGCAAAAAAGGTGGCATTTTTGCTGGGTACTGGAAGGAGGAGGCTGAGAGTTGAGGATTGCGGTTCAAAGCCAATTCGGGCTGGAAAATCCATGAGACTCTTATGTCCAATTCACCACCAAAAAGCCCAAAGTGGAGTCATGGCTCAAGTCGTAGAACACTAGCCTTGAGTGAAGAAGTCAAGTGAAAGGTTGGGGCCCTGAGTTCAAGTCCCAGTACTAGCCCAAAGAAAAGAAAAGGGGCTGGGAAGGTGGCTCAGTGGTAGAGTGCTTGCCTTGCATGCATGAAGCCCTGGGTTCGATTCTTCAGTATCACATACACAGAAAAGGCTAGAAGTGGTGCTGTGGCTCAGGTAGAGCGCTAGCCTTGAGCAAAAAAAGCTCAGGGACAGTGCCCAGACCCTGAGTTCAAGCCCCAGGACTGACAAAAGAAGCAAGCAAGCTGGCATTTTCTCTTCTGAGTCAACCCATTTTAGGTCTGCTGGCAGGTTACATAAAAGTTCCACGACTCTTAGGTTCAGGTCTCAAAAATTTGTAATGTCTCTGCTGCTTCTGTGCCAAAAGTCTATCTTGGCTACATGTTTACATTTTTGTATTAACATGAGCGGTTGACCTGTTTCTTGTAAAGAATATTCATTCTTGTGTACACTCTGAAACGTTTCTAGCTGTCCACCATCAACAGCTGTGGTTAGCAGTTTATATTCAGTGGAATTAAAGTCAGAACATGTGGTCTGTCCTTGCTCAGTTCTGCCTCTTCTAACCAATTTTCTCCCATGCTGCCTCCTTTGGGGCCAGCACCTCCTCCCAAATTGGCTTTTATGCTGACTTAAGGACTCTGGCCTTGGAAGCAAATTTATTATTTTCTAGTCCTGGGGCTTGAACTCAGGGCCTGGGCACTGTCTCTTGAGCTTCTTTTGCTCAAGGCTAGCATTCTACCACTTGAGCCACAGCTCCACTTCTGGCTTTTTGGTGGCTCATTGGAGGTAAGAGTCTCTCAATTTTTCCTGCCCTGGCCTGGCTTTGAACCACAGTCCTCAGATCTCAACCTCCCAAGTAGCTAGGATGACAGACATGAGGCTACCAGCACCTGCCAATCAGCTAAATCTTTGCAAAAATGATCAGTGTAATTTTGGGATCCATTTCAACTGAGAAGGTCTATGAAAGAAATAGCCCAAGACCGACATCTTTTCCCTAGAGGAAAAAGTATAGTTTTAAGCCATTATTTTCAGTCTATTTGGAAGTGGCTAAAAAAGAAAAAAGTAATTGAAAGAGAATTTTCTTCTTCTTTTTTTAATCATTGGCATGCTGGGTGCTGGTGGCTCAAGCCTGTCATCCTAGCTACTCAGAAGGCTGACGTCTGAGGATCATGGTTCAAAGCCAGCCCGGGCAAGGAAAGTCTGTGAGACTCTGATCTCCAAAAAAACACTCAGGAAACCTGAAGTAGCACTGTGGTTCAAGTGGTAGAGC
Source organism: Dipodomys spectabilis (assembly GCF_019054845.1). Taxonomy (NCBI): domain Eukaryota; kingdom Metazoa; phylum Chordata; class Mammalia; order Rodentia; family Heteromyidae; genus Dipodomys; species Dipodomys spectabilis. The sequence continues at coordinate 3,802,293 of NW_024871037.1, forward strand.
ATTTGCCTTGAGCTAGAGAGCTGAGGGACAGCGCCCAGGCCCAGAGTTCAAGCCCCACAACCGACCAAAAAAAAAAAAAAAAACCCAAAAAATCATTGACATGAAACATTTTTGTTTTATTTGTGTTCCCGGTGATACAGGCCCTGAGTATGCAGACGTGGTATTTCTGGTGGATAGCTCCGATCACCTGGGAATTAAATCCTTCCCTCTGGTGAAAACGTTCATCAACAAAATGATCACCAGTATCCCCATTGAACCCAACAAATACCGTGTGGCGTTGGCCCAGTACAGCAATACCCTGCACAGTGAGTTCCACCTGAACACCTTTCGGAGCAGAAATCCCATGCTCAACCACCTCAAGAAGAACGTTAGCTTCCTTGGTGGTTCCCTGAAGATAGGAAACGCCTTGCAGCAAGCGCACCAGACCTATTTCTCTGCGCCTGCCAATGGGAGAGATAAGAGGCAGTTTCCCCCCATTTTGGTGGTGCTGGCTTCGGCAGAGTCTGAGGATGATGTGGAAGAGCCTTCCAAGGCCCTACAGCGAGATGGGGTGAAAATCATCTCTGTGGGGCTGCAGAAAGCATCTGAGGAAAACCTGAAGCTCATGGCCACCCCGGGGTTCCACGTCCACCTCCGGACTGCCAGGGAGCTCAGTACCTTCTCCCAGAACATGACCAAGATCATCCAGGCTGCCATCAAGCATCAAGATGGAGCAGCTGATGACATCCATGTAGAAGGTAGGCCTTGGGACTGCATGCGTGAGAAAGCTAGGAAAATCTTCCTGATGCTGGTAATCCCGCCTGTCTTCCTAGCTATTCAGGAGGCTGAGATCTGAGGATCACAGTTCAAAGCCAGCCTAGGCAGGAAAAGTCTATGAGACTCTGATCTCCAGTGAACCAACAGAAAACCAGAAGTGGTGCTGTGGTTCAAGTGGTAGAGCACTCGCCTTGAGCTGAAGAGCTGAGGGACAGCACCCAGGCCAGAGTTCAAGCCCCACGACTGACAAAAAAAAAAAAAAAAAAAACCATACAAGAAAAACAAGCTAAGGTAATTTAGTAACTAAGGCAATTTATTATTATTATTGTTATTATTCAGAGGGGTTACCACTACATTAGTCAGGTAACGGGTATAGTTGTTAGCAGTAATTTAAATTTTAAAACAAACTCATATTAACCAACTTTATAGAAAGCGAGTAACATTTTCCTAAAATTAAAATGAAGACTTGGTGAGGAAAAAAGAATTATAACACCGTGACAGCAGAAAATTAAGTCTAAGGTCCTGTATGACTTCACGTGACTCATTTTCTTTTCTTTTTAAAAAAAATTAACCATTATGAAGTTTATTTCTGCATAGCTCAGATATAGCCATAGTTCAAACACAGTGATGCATTCTTTTTACAATAGTTATTACAGTTTCGTGAGTCAGGTAATGAGTACATTTCTTTTCTTTTTTTGGTCGTGGGTCTTGAACTCTGGGCCTGGGCGCTGTCCCTCAGCTCTTCAGCTCAAGGCGAGCGCTCTACCGCTTGAGCCACAGCGCCACTTCTGGTTTTCTAATGGTTTATTGGAGATAAGAGTCTCATGGACTTTCCTGCTTGGGCTGGCTTTGAACCGTGATCCTCAGATTTCAGCCCCCTGAATAGGATGACAGGTGTGAGCCACCGACGCCCGGCTTTCTGTTTCATTTTAAGATAGGGTCTTTTCTTTTTCCCAAATGAGTCTGGATTGCAGTCTTTCTACCTATGGCCTCCTTTCTAGCTGGGCTGACACAAGTTTTTTTTAATTTAAATTTTTGCCAGTCTTGGGGCTTGAACTCAGGGCCTGGGCGCTGTCCCTGAGCTTCTTTTACTCAAGGCTAGCACTGTACCACTCAAGCCACGGCGCCACTTCTGGCTTTTTCTGCGTATGTGGCACTGAAGAATCGAACCCAGGGCCTCATGCCTGCTAGTTGAGCACTCTACCACTGAGCCACCTCCCTGCCCTGAGCTGACAGAAGTCCGCACCCTACTCCTTGCTTGTTTGCTTATATGATCAAGTCCTGTTTACATTATTTTTTTTTTGGCTTGGGCTGACCTCCAAATGCAATCCTCCTTTTTCTCTGCCTCCCCCAGTAGCTGGGATTATAAGCTTGAGCTACGGTACCTGGATTCCTCTTTGTTTCCATATGCCCCTGAGTTTGGCTGGTGTTCAGTAGAGAGAGTGAGCCTGGCGTTAAACCTGTCCTGTTCATTCCTCTCCACGCAGTGTGCCAAGGTCCTTTGGTAGCCGACCTGGTTTTCCTGCTGGACATGTCCCTCAACGACAGCCAGGAGAATCTTGACTCCCTGAAAGCCTTCCTGGAGGAGAGCGTAGCTGCCCTGGACATAAAGGCAAGCTGCACGCGGGTTGGCCTGGTGGTTTACAGCAACGAGACCCAAGTCATCAGCCATCTGAGCGCAGGCCTGAATAAGTCAGAAGTTCTCCAGCACATAGAAGACCTGGTGCCGGAGCCGGGGCTGGCCTACACGGGGGCTGCCATCAGGAAAACCAGGAAGGAAGTGTTCAACCTCCAGAGGGGCAGCCGGAAGCAGCAGGGGGTCCCCCAGATCGCAGTGCTGGTGACCCACCGAGCGTCGGAGGACAATGTCACCAAGGCGGCCGCTAGCCTCCGCCGAGAGGGCGTCACCATCTTCGCCATGGGCGTGGCAGGGGCCAGCCAATCCCAGCTGGAGAAAGTGGCCTCCCACCCTGCGGGCCAGCACCTCTCCATGCTGAGTACTTTCTCCGACCTGGCAGCCCACAACCAGACGTTTCTGAAGAAGCTCCGGAAGCAGATCACCCACAGTGTGACCGTGCTGTCGGAAAGGACACAGTCCCTGAAGTCTGGTGAGGCCTGGGCAGGCCGCCAGGAGTTTGTAGCCTTCTTCCCTTCCTTCCTTCCTTCGTGGTCCTGGGAATATCAGTGGCTCCCGCCTGTCATCCTAGCTATTCAGGAGGCTGAGATCTGAGGATCACGGTTCAAAGCCAGCCCCCAGGGAAGGAAAGTCTGTGAGACTCTGATCTCCAGTGAACCACCAGAAAACCAGAAGTGGCGCTGTGGTTCAAGTGGTAGAGCACCTGCCTTGAGCTGAAGAGCTGAGGGACAGCGCCCAGGCCCAGAGTTCAAGTCCCATGACTGACCAAAATAAATAAATAAAAATGGGGCTGGTGGGAACAAACCGGGTGGACAGAAGGAGTTACTCCTTTTTAGCCTCAGGATTTAATCTGGTACTCCTGGCTGCTAGGATTATAGGCAAAAGTCACCAGTGCCCAGCTTTATATTGTGTGTGTGTATCTGTCTGTAAGCACTTCACCATGTGCTACATTCCCAGCTCTCTTTTCCTTCCTCTCCTTCCCTTATACCCAAATTCCAACATAGGGAATAAATGAAGTTTAGACAGAAGATAAACACTTGATTAAGTACCAGTCAAGTCTGCAGTTTAGAGAGGAGACAGGGTGATATATTTCATCTGGATGCTCTCTGCATGGGGATGTATGTTATATAAATATTTCTACGGAGGGGTATATACATTCATGTGCATGTATAAATTCTGCAGCAAATATTTATATCATGCTTCCTCTGGATATGTCTTAGATGGGGTCACCATAATTGGGTGCTGTCCCTGAGCGCATCAGCTCAAGGCGAGTGCTCTACCACTTGAGCCACAGCGCCACTTCCAGTTTTCTGAGTAGTTTCTTGGAGATCAGAGGCTCACGGACTTTCCTGCCTGGGCTGGCTTTGAACCGCGATCCTCAGATCTCAGCCTCCTGAGTAGCTAGGATGACAGGTGTGAGCCACCAGCACCCAGCATGAGTGAAGACAGTAAAGCTGGGCTCTTCCTGTTTACCCAGATTCATGACACGGCTCTAGATAAATGGTCTTGAAGGAATCAGAAGTGATTGTATTTGCTCCAATAAATGCTAAGATTCCCAGATTCCCCCCTCCATCCTACAACCCTCCAATTCTGGCCTAGCAGAGCAAGTAGCCTGTATTAAAACCCCTTTCTTGTTTTCTGTCCATTCTTCCCCTTTCTGAATTCCCTTTCCCCCTCTGGTCCTATTTCAGCTTGCGTGGACACCGAGGAAGCTGACATCTATCTACTGATCGATGGCTCGGGGGACATCCAGGCGGCAGACTTCCACGAGATGAAGTCCTTCCTGTCCGAGGTGGTAGGGATGTTCAACATTGCTCCCCACAAGGTACGAGTTGGGGCCGTTCAGTACGCGGACAGCTGGGACTTAGAATTTGAGATCGACAAGTACTCCAGCAAGCAGGACCTGGGGAAAGCCATCGAAAACATCCGTCAGATGGGGGGCCGAACCCACACAGGGGCGGCCCTGAACTTTACCCTGAAGCTGTTGCAGGAGGCCAAGAAGCAACGGGGAAACAAAGTGCCCTGTCACCTGGTGGTGCTCACCAACGGCATGTCGGAGGATAACGTCTTGGAGCCTGCACACAGACTGAGAAGTGAAAACATCCGGGTCTACGCCATTGGCGTTGGGGAAGCCAACCAAACCCAGCTGCAAGAAATGGCAGGCGAGGAGAAGAGGGTCTACTACGTGCACGACTTCGACGCCCTGAAGGACATTCGGAATCAAGTGGTACAGGAGATCTGTGCCGAGGAAGGTAGAAGAGGCACCCTGGATTTCAGTGCCCATGTGCATGCCGGTTAGGTTAGGCTTTGGTGCTGTTGGAAGAGCATCTGGCTCACACCTGTAATCCCAGCCACTCAAGAGGCTGAGATCAGAGGATCGCCATTCGAAGCCAACCCAGACAGTAAAGTCTGTTGAAACTCTTGTCTCCAGTCCACCAGCCGGAAGTTGCAATTGGGGCTGTGGCTCAAGTAGTAGAACACCAGCCTTAAATGAAAGAGCTAAGCAAGACTGAGGCTCTAATTGTTGCTTTTGTTGTTGTTGGTCATGGGGCTTGAACTCTGGGCCTGGGCGCTGTCCCTCAGCTCTTCAGCTCAAGGCAAGCGCTCTACCACTTGAGCCACAGCGCCACTTGTGGTTTTCTGGTGGTTCATTGGAAATGAATCTCATGGATTTTCCTGCCCGGGCTGGCTTTGAACCACGATCCTCAGATCTCAGCCTCCTGAGTAGCTAGGATGACAGACGTGAGCCACCGGTGCCTGGTGAGGCTCTAGTTTTAACCTCAACACCAGCATACAAACACATACATACTTACAGGAAGGAATTGCTTCAAATATCACTGTTTAGGTATTAATATCACTAGATATTAAAGCAGCATGACAAGAGGCTCTTAGTTGTATTCTAGAGAGCATAATTATAAAAGTCAACCCAGCTCCACATAGGAACAAATACTTATTGTGTGTGTGTGCGTTGGTCGGTCGGTCCTGGGGCTTGAACTCACACCTTGGGTGCTGTCCCTGAGCTTTGCTGCTTAGGACTAGCACTCTACCAAGTGAGCCATGCCTCTTACTAGTGTTTTAGTGGTTCATTGGAGAAGAGTCTCATGGACTTTCCTACTCAGGCTGGCTTCTAAGCAAGATCCTCAGAGCTCAGCCTCTTGGGGTAGTTAGTGGACAGGTGTGAGCCACCGATGCCCAGCTCTTTTATTGTCTTTTTTCTTTTTTTGTTGGTTGTGGGGCCTGAACTCTGGGCCTGGGCGCTGTCCCTCAGCATTTCAGCTCAAGGCGAGCACTCTACTACTTGAGCCACAGCATCATTTCCAGCTTTTTCTGTTTATGTGGTGCTGAGGAATGGAACCCAGGGCCTCTTGAATGCAAAGCATTCAAGCTACCTTCCCAGCCCTTCTCTTTCTTTCTGGTTGGTTGTGGGGCTTGAATTGAGGGCCTGGGTGCTGTCCCTAAACTTTTTTGCTAAAGGCCAGCACTCTACCTCTTTGAACCAGTTTTCTGGTCATTTATTGAAGATAAGAGTCTCACAGACTTTCCTGCCCGGGCTGGCTTTCAACCATGATCCTCAGATCTCAGCCTCCTGAGCAGCTAGGATGACAGGCGTGAGCCACTAGCACCTGGCTTATTTGCCTTTCTTTGTTTTTTTTTTTTAACTTACCTACTAGGTATCACTGCTGAGCACGTTCTTCAAAATAGAATTCTTAGTGACTCAGATTTTTGAATAGACTTGATTAACACCCCGATGTCTTCCCTCACAGCCTGTAAGGACATGAAAGCTGACATCATGTTTCTGGTGGACAGTTCTGGCAGCATTGGTCCTGAAAACTTCAGCAAAATGAAAATCTTCATGAAGAATCTAGTGAGCAGATCTCAGATCGGGGCGGACAGGGTTCAGGTTGGTGTGGTCCAGTTCAGTGACGTCAACAGGGAAGAGTTTCAGCTGGGCACGTTCGCCACCCAAAGCGACATCTCCAACGCCATAGACCAGATGGCTCACATCGGAGAAACTACCTTGACCGGAAGTGCCCTGACCTTCGTGTCCCAGTACTTCAGCCCCACCAAGGGGGCTCGGCCCGGAGTCAGGAAGTTTCTTCTCCTCATCACAGACGGCGAAGCTCAGGACGCGGTGAAGGAGCCGGCCGAAGCGCTGCGACAAGATGGCGTCATTATCTACTCTGTGGGAGTCTTCGGCTCCAATGTCACCCAACTGGAGGAGATCAGTGGGAGGCCCGAGATGGTTTTTTATGTGGAGAACTTTGATATTCTGCAACACATCGAAGATGACCTTGTTCTGGGCATATGCAGTCCCCAGGAAGGTGAGCCTGGGCCTAGTCACATCTTGAACTTTCTCTCCAAAGATTATGTCTGGAAGTGGGGTGGGTGGTTGAGGGGAGTACTGGGAGTTGAACTCAGGACTTCATGCTTAATAAGCAGCTACTCTCCCATTTTACCTCTTCTTCCAGCTCTACCCGTTTTTTGTTGTTGTTGTGGGTCAAGGGGCTTGAACTCTGGGCCTAGGCGCTGTCCCTAAGCTCTTCAGTTCAAGGCAAGTGCTCTACCACTTGAAACACAACGTCACTTTCCGTTTTCTGGTGGTTCACTGGAGATCAGAGTCTCACTGATTTTCCTGCCTGGACTGGCTTTCAACCATGATCCTCAGATCTCAGCCTCCTGCGTAGCTAAGATGACAGGCTTGAGCCACCAATAGTTGACTTTTTTTTTTTTTTGCCAGTCCTGGGGCTTGAACTCAGGGCCTGGGCACTGTCCCCGAGCTGCACTCTACCATTTGAGCCACTTTCCCAGCCCCCACCTTCTTTTTTTATTTATTTTATTTATTTATTTATTTATTTTTGGGTTCGTTTGTAGGGCCTGAACACTAGGGCCTGGGCGCTGTCCCTCAGCTCTTCAGCTCAAGGCTAGAGCTCTACCACTTGAGCCACAGCCCCACTTCCAGCTTTTTTCTTTTTGCTTATGTGGTGCTGAGGAATCGAACCCAGGGCCTCATGCATGCAAGGCAAGCGCTCTACCACTGAGCCACCTTCCCAGCCCCCACTTTCTTTTTTTAGAGGAAGAAATAGTTTTAAAATAAAACAATCATTTAAGTCACATACATCATGATAAGAAGCAGGACTTTTATAAAAAAAAAAAAAGATAACTTGTTTTGTTTTATTTTGTTTGCCAGTCCTGGGGCTTGAACTCAGGGCCTGGGCACTGTCCCTGAGCTTTTTTTGCTCGAGGCTAGCACTCTACCACTTGAGCCACAGCCCCACTTCCGGCTTTTTCTATGTATGTGGTACTGAGGACTCAAACTCAGGTCTTCATGCATGCTAGGCAAGCACTCTACCACTGAGCCACCTTCCCAGCCCCTATAAAAGATAACATTTTAACTAGCAAGCAACATCATGTGCACATATGCAGAACTGAAAAGATGCATGTATTTAAAGTCAATATTAATTGTGTAGTATGGATCAATTATGACTCAGAGGAAGCATATTTGCTGGGTTTATTTTTTTTTTTTGGTCAGTCGTGGGGCTTGAACCCTGGGTCTGAGCACTGTCTCTCAGCTCTTCAGCTCAAGGCGAGCGCTCTACCACTTGAGCCACAGCACCACTTCTGGCTTTTTCTGGTTATGTGGTGCTGAGAAATTGAACCCAGGGCCTCATGCATGCGAGGCAAGCGCTCTACCACTGAGCCACCTTCCCAGCCCCTTGCTGGGTTTATTCAAGGCTTTTCCACTAAACACAGGCAGTCCTGATAGTTCATTGCTCGGCATACACCAGGCCATTTGCTCTTAACCGTTAGTCTCTGGAGATGCCAGTGCTATGTGTAGCTCCCCTCCTCCGAAAACTCCAACTCCCACCGCAGTACACCAAGATCTGGAAAGAACACAGTGACTTTATGATATTCTTCTGAGTAACTGGAACAGAACAGGAGGTTACTGAAATTTGGAAATGAGAAGAATCAAGTATTCACTGATTTATTGAGGCTTTTATGCTAGAAACAAAGAAGGAATTGCACACAGATTCCTTCAAAGGTAAATGAGGTTGTGACTCTTCCTTTGATCCTACAAGAGGCTTAGAAATGGTTGAATGTAGCTGGGCGTGGTGGCTCACGCCTGTCATCCTAACTACTCAGGAGGCTGAGATCTGAGGATCACAGTTCAAAGCCAGCTTGGGCAGGAAAGCCTGTGAAACTCTTATCTCCATTAAACCACTCAGAAAACCAGAAGTGGTGCTGTGGCTCAAGTGGTAGAGCACTGGCCTTGAGCTGAAGAGCTGAGGGACAGCGCCCAGGCCCAGAGTTCAGGCCCTATCACCAATCAAAAAAAAAAAGAAAAAACAACAACAACCCACCAAGAGAACCCAGTGCTGAATATGAGCCTAATAACAGAGGCCCTCTGCAAAATTTCTAGAAAGAGATGGAACTTACTGGAGTTCTAAGGGAGGAAAACTTCTTTCAAGTCACAGTTCCATTAACTCCCACTAAAACATTTGATAAGACCTGGTCTGTGTTTCGTAGGAAAAAAAGGAAAAAGAAAGGAGTCTTCTTGGCTTTTTATTCCCTGGTAATTCCATCCGTAATAAATACACACTCTCGGCCACTTGGCAACCTTCAAGCAGTCTTAGCCCCAAGTCTCCTATGGGATGGCAGCTGGCTTCACAGCTCACCAAAGGGCCACGAGAGATCTGGGATCTTTTGGTGAGATCAGCTTTTCTGAAGAATGAGGTCTTAAGGCTTTGTCCACATGGCTTTGTGGACAGTGGTAAGGATCTTTGGTTTTCTCATGTTCAACAGCTTACCACGTGGCTTCCTTGTGACTTCTTAGGAAAGAAGCAAATGTAGGAGGCCTGTGTGTATGTGGTGTGGGGGGAAATACTTTCTGACAGTTCTGTTTCTCAGGAACGGTTGACATCATGTTTGGATCCTAGGTCTGGATCAAGATGGCGCCATATAAGGACGGGATGATTAACCGTCTTTCAATCCCTCTTCTCCAACTTGGCATGGCTGAATTCCTTTCTGTGGGCCACCGTGTCCTTCCTGCTTTGCTTTTCCCTGGCATTGACCTCCACTTTCAAACACTGAGGAAGACGGGGGGGGGGGGGGGGGGGCTAGGACCACTCAGTGAGGCCGAATGAGAAATGAGTTCATTTGTATGATGAGGTCCAATCATACAAAGCGATCTTTTAAGAAAGTCAAAAAGGGAGAAATTAGAATCTTCCAACTGAGCTACGCGAGAACCATAAAAAAAAAAAGAGCATGGCCAAATTCATTTTTATTTGGTCATTTCCCCCAAGGTTTAGTTTGAGAGTGAAGTCTCAAGATCCCTAGGTCTTAAAAAAAAAGACAATATTTAAATAAATGAAAACACATGTTGAAAGAACCCGTTATAGGAGAAAAATGACACGGAACTGTGATTTTCCTTTTAGCCTCAAAGATTTAGGAATCCTTCTTGCCTTCCCTCCCTTCTTTTGCTCTCTCCCTCCCCTCCTCCCTCCCCTCCTTCCTTCCCTCCTTTCTCCTTTCTCCTTCCCTCCCCCTTCCTTCCTTCCCTTCCTCTACTTCCTTCCTTCCTTCCTCTCTTCCTTCTTCCCTCCCTCCCCCCTTCTCCTCCCTCCCTCCCTCCCTCCCTCCCCCCTCCCTCCCCCCTCCCTCCCCCCTCCCTCCCCCCTCCCTTCCTCCCTCCCTTCCTCCCTCCCTTTTTTCCTCCCTCCCTCCCCTCCTCTACTCCTTCCCTCCTTTCCCCTTTCTGTCCTTCCTTCTTTCCTTCCTCCCTTCCTCCCTCTCTCCCTCCCTCCTTTCCCCTATCCTTCCCCCCTTCCTCCCCCCTCCCCCCTCCCTCCCCCCTCCCCCCTCCCCCCTCCCTCCCCCCTCCTCCCTCCCTCCCTCCCTCCCTTCTTCCCTTCCCTCTCCTCATTTCCTTCTCCTATCCCTACCTTCCTTCTTTACTCCATGTCTTCCTCTCTTTCCCTCCGCTCCTTCCCTTTCCCTCCCCTTTCCTTCTTTCTGTGCCCTGGCACTGTCCCCTAACTTTTTATTTATTTATGTTGCCAGTCCTGGGGCCTGGGCACTGTCCCTGAGTTTCTTTTACTCAAGGCTAGCACTCTACCACTTGAGCCACAGCGCCACTTCTGGCTTTTGCTGTGTATGTGGTACAGGGGAATCAAACGCAGGGTTTCATGCGTGCTAGGCGAGCACTTTACCACTGAGCCACCTTCCCAGTGGCTCCCCGCCTCCAGCTTTTTCATTCAGGGCTGGTGCTCTACCACTTGAGCCATACCTCCACTTTGGGATTTTTGCTAGTTCATTGGAGCTAAGAGTCTCAAGGACTTTCCTGCCTAGGCTCACTTCAAACCTTGCTCCTCAGATCTCAACCACTTGAGTAGCTGGGATGTCAAGTGTGAGCCACCGGTGCCTGGCACCACCAGAAATGTAAGAACAAAGTCGAAGGCATTTCCCATGCTACCCAGAGCTGGTGTCAGCTGATTCCCCCCCCCACCCCCACCTCCCCTTCTCTTCCAGAATGCAAGCGGATTGAAGTTTTAGACGTGGTGTTCGTGATCGACAGCTCGGGCAGCATTGACCATGACGAATATAGCATCATGAAAGATTTTATGATCGGCTTGGTAAAGAAGGCCGACGTGGGCAAGAACCAAGTCCGGTTTGGCGCTCTGAAATACGCCGACGACCCCGAAGTGCTCTTTTACCTGAATGCCCTGGACACGAAAGCAGAGGTGATTTCCACCATCCAGCACGATCAACCTATGGGAGGCAACACGTACACCGCCAAAGCGCTGGCTTTCTCCGATCACATGTTCACCGAGGCCCGGGGCAGCCGTTTGCACCAGGGAGTCCCCCAAATCCTCATGGTGATCACCGACGGGGAATCCCACGACGCCGAGAAACTCAACGCCACGGCGAAGGGCCTGCGGGATAAAGGCATCGTGGTGCTGGCCGTGGGCATCGCGGGCGCCAATCCCGTGGAGCTGTTGGCCATGGCCGGGTCACAGGACAGGTACTACTTCGTGGAGACTTTCGGAGGCCTCCAGGGCATCTTTTCGGACGTGTCTGCCAGCGTGTGCAACTCTTCTAAAGTAGGTAAGGCTCGTCAGGAAGCCACCCCAACACCTTCTCCAGAGAGAAAATAAGGGCCAGGATGGGTTTGAAAACTTAGCACGGGACCAAGTAGCAAGCATTAGAAAGAGCTCCAGGATGGATGGATAGATCACCTATATCTGTCTGCCTCCCTTCCCCTCTCCTCCCCTTCCCTCTCCCTCCCTCCCTCCCCTTCCTTCCCTCCCTCTCTCTTTTTATTTCTTTTTTTTAAACTCAGGGCCTAATACTCTTGCTTGTTTTTTTTTTTTTCTTTTATTGTGTTGAGCCTGAGCATTGTCCCTGAGCCTTTCTGCTCAAGGTGAGTTAGTGTACTTGATCCACAACCCCACTTCCAGACTTTTCTTTCTTTTCTTTTTTTTTTTTTTTTGCTGGTTAATTGGAGATAAGAGGCTCAAGGTCTTTCCCTAACCAGGCTGACTTGAATCCACCCTGCTCAGATCTCAGCCTCCTTGAGTAGCTAGGATGACAGGTGTGAGCCATTGGTGCCTGGCTGAACATATTTTTTCATTAGATGAGTTGCTATTCGTCCAGCAGTGCCAACATCTGGGTACAGTTCCTTTGCAAAATCATTTGGCTTCTCTAGTTTTCTTTTTTCTTTTCTTTTTTTTTTGTTGGTAAGTCGTGGGGCTTGAACTCTGGGCCTGGGCGCTGTCCCTCAGCTCTTCAACTCAAGGCAAGCACTCTACCACTTTGAGCCACAGAACCATTTCTAGTTTTCTGGTAGTTCATTGAAGATCAGAATCTCATGGATTTTCCTGCCCAGGCTGGCTTCGAACCATGATCCTCAGATCTCAGCCTCCTGAGTAGCTAGGATGACAGGCGTGAGCCACCAGTACCCCGGCTGCTTGTCTAGTTTTCATACGCCTTGTCTCCTGGAAATGTTGGGTTTTTTTTCTTTTGACCAAACTAACAAAATCTCTCTGGATCTTACTAAAAACAACAATTTTTTTTTTTCACCTCTTGGTGATGAATGGCTAAAATTTGATCTATTCCTCTCAAGTGTCCTTGGAAAGTTGACATCTATTTTTGTGTTTCTAATTGGAAGTTCTCCTTGAAGCAGGAAAACAGTACTTACTTGTGGTTCATTGGAGATACGAGTCTCACAGACTTTCCTGCCTAGGTCTAGCTTTGAACTGAGATCCTCAGATCTCAGCCTCCTGAGTAGCTAGGATGACAGGCGTGAGCCACCGGCGCCCAGCTCATATTCTTTTTATATTTTCTATGTTAATACAGGGAAGGCATCGTACTATATTGTGTTGTGTACTCAAGAATATTTTCTCTAAAATAGGTAGTTTTGTTTTGTTTTGGTCTCCATGCACCACAAAGAGAGCTGATGTAAGATGAAGCCAAATAGATACGCATCAGAAATCATGCTTTTACACTCTCCCCTCACTTCTTCCTTCAAAATCGAGAAAAAAATTTATTGCTCAACTAACCAAAGAGGCTAAGTCAATAATACACACCATCTGTTTCTATTTGAATCCCTACATGGATAAATGTCATTATTAATTATTATTAATTATTATTATATGCTATGTTACTACTAATCGTAGGCTTTCCAGAAACTTTAGACTAAAGATAAGAAGTTTTTGTGTGTGTGTCATTCCATAACTAGTTCTCTGACTTTGCAGAAATGAAAATAGTGTAATACCAAAGTGGACAGGCCAAGAAAAATAGAAAAGGCCACGTGAGTGGTTTATCTCTTGTTGCCTTTTTAAAAGAATTCTTTGGACTTATTTCCTATCCAATTAAGTGTTTCACATGCTAGCATAAGATAAGACACTGCTTTGAGAAACATGATTTATTATGTATGAATTTGTTTATTTTTGTCGGTTGTGGGGCTTGAACTCTGGACCTCGGCGCTGTCCCTGAGCTCTTCAGCCCAAGGCAAGCGCTCTACCACTTGAACCACAGCACCGCTTCTGGCTTTTTCTGTGTATGTGCTGCTGAGGAATCGAACTCAGAGCCTCATGCATGTGAGGCAAGCACTCTACCACTAGCCACCTTCCCAGCCCCTATCATTTATTTTTAAATTAAAATATTATCTGGTGGCTAGTGGCTCATGCCTACAATGGTAGCTACTCAGGAGGCTGAGATCTGAGGATCACAGTTCTAAAGCTAGTCTGGGCAGAAAAATCCATGAGACTCTTTATCTCCAATTAACCACCAGAAAACTGGAAGTGGGATTGTGGTTCAAAATGGTAGAGCACTACCTTTGAGTACAAAAGCTCAGGGACAGTGCCCAGGTCCTGAGTTCAAGCCCCACTATCGACCATAAAGAAAAAAGAAACTTATCAGCATTAATTAGTTGAACAAAGGGGGAGTATTCACATTACCATACATGAGAACAATAGATTTCTAGCAACACCGTCCATTCAAATTACTGTCCAATATTCTTTCCTCCTTTAATTTTTTGTGTGCTAGTACTAGGCCTTGAACTCAGGGCCTAAGTGCTAAGTGCTATCTCTCAGCTTTTGCATTCAAGGCTGGTACCACTTGAGCTATATTTCCATTTCTGGGTTTTTGTCAGTTAATTGCAGAGAAGAGACCCATGGGCTTTCCTGCCCAGGTAGCTTCAAACTACGATCCTCAGATCTCAGCCTCCTGAGTCACTAGGAGCACAGGCGTGAGCCACCGGTGCCCGACATTGTTCTTTTCATATGTGCAAATAAACCGAGACCATCCTCATCCTCATTTTACCCTCTTCATCGAAATCATTTCTATGTAGATGCAAATACTCCTGAGGGGTGAAAGAAATCACAGCTCCTGCTGCTAATTGGCTCTCTTCCTTCCTTTTCTAGACTGTGATATTGACAAGGTAGACTTGGTGTTCCTCATGGATGGATCCAACAGCATCCACCCAGAGGACTTCAAGAAGATGAAGGCGTTCCTCACGTCGGTCGTTGATGACTTTGACGTTGGTCTCAACAGGGTGCAGATAGGCGTGGCCCAGTTTAGCCACACATACCGCCCTGAGTTTCCCCTGGGCACCTTCACGGGCAGAAAGAAGATCGGGCTGGAGATCGAGAAGATCCAGCAGATTTTCGGGTACACTCACATTGGGGCTGCGCTCCGGCAGGTGGCTCGTTACTTCCAGCCAGACACGGGGAGTCGGATCCAGGAAGGTACTGCGCAGGTGCTGCTGGTCCTCACCGATGGCCAGTCCCAAGACGACGTGGCCCCGGCCGCCCTGGAGCTGAGACACCAGGGTATCACCATCTACTCCGTAGGCATCGGGGACGTGGACCACCAGCAGCTCTTGCAGATCACCGGCTCTGCCGACCGGAAGCTGACAGTTCATAATTTCGATGAACTCAGAAAGGTGAAGAAGAGGATCGTTCGCAACATTTGCACATCGGGGGGTGAGAGCAGTAAGTATTTCATAAAGGTTCCATATATATCTATATATATGTACATATGTAAAATGTCCCTTCTGTCTTCCCGGACATTTTCCTCCCCTCCAGAGCTTTTCCTAAAGTTGCTGGGAGAATTTCGATTGGTTGGCTCCGATTGGAATGGGAGCTTTTTCCACAGTTGTGTGTGTGTGTGAGAGAGAGAGAGAGAGAGAGACAGACAGACAGACAGACAGACAGAGGCAGAGAGACTGTGTGTGAGTGACTTGTGGATATTTTGTGTCGTTTTCTCTTTATTGGGGGAACGTGAGCCCGCCCTTGTGTAGGAATGCTTCCATTTGGAAAGGTGTAAGACAAAGACAGACAATTGCTTACGATCTCATTGCCTCCCATTTCTCCCTTCTCTTTCCTTCCCTTCCTTCTTTCTTTTCCTTCCTTCCTTCCTTCCTTCCTTCCTTCCTTCCTTCCTTCCTTCCTTCCTTCCTTCCTTCCTTCCTTCCTTCCTCTCTCTCTCTCTGTCCCTGACTTTCTTTTGCTTAAGGCTAGCACACTACCACTTGAGCCACAGCGCCACTTCTGCCTTTTTTTTTTTTTTTTTTTTTGCCAGTCATGGGGCTTGAACTCTGGGTCTGGGCGCTGTCCCTCAGCTCTTCAGTTCAAGAAGAGCATTCTACCACTTGAGCCACAGCACCACTTCCAGTTTTCTGGTGGTTCATTGGAGATTAGAGTCTCACAGTCTTTCCTGCCCGGGCTGGCTTTGAACCGTGATCCTCAGATCTCAGCCTCCTGAGTAGCTAGGATGACAGGCGTGAGCCACCAGCTCCTGGCAGCAGCTGCTTCTTCCTTCCTTCCTTCCTTCCTTCCTTCCTTCCTTCCTTCCTTCCTTCCTTCCTTCCTTCCTTCCTTCTTTCTTTTCTTTCTTTCTTTCTCTCTCTCTTTCTTTCTCTTTCTTTTACTTTCTCTTCTCTTTCTTTTTCTCTGTAGTTTAGTTTAGTCTCACAGACTAGGGCTGGGAAGGTGGCTCAGTGGTAGAGTGCTTGCCTTGCATGCCTGAGGCCCTGGGTTCGATTCCTCAGCACCACATAAGCAAAAAGAAAAAAGCCGAAAGTGGCGCTGTGGCTCAAGTGGTAGAGCGCTAGCCTTGAGCTGAAGAGCTGAGGGACAGCGCCCAGGCCCAGAGTTCAGGCCGCACGACTGGACCCAAAAAAAAAAAAAAAAAAAGTCTCACAGACTTTCCTGCCTGGACTAACTTCAGATCTTGATCCTCAGATCTCAGCCTCCTGAATAGCTCAGATTACAGGTCTGAGCCACCGGCACACAGCCCAACTCTGGTTTATAAAGAATAAACCAGGAAAGGGGAAAAGAATCAAATGAAAGTTCGCTGTTAATGTAAACACGCTTCTTTGCTTCAAATCCTAGATTGTTTTGTGGACGTGGTGGTGGGGTTTGACATCTCCACGCAGCAGCCGGGGCAGAATTTGCTGGACAGTCAGCCCTGGATGACATCGTACCTTCCAGAAGTCTTACGTGCCATCAGCTCCCTCAATGGGGTAAGCTGTGAGGTGGGTACTGAGACGCAGGTCAGCGTGGCTTTCCAGGTCACAAATGCCGTGGAAAAATACTCCCCCAAGTTCGAGATCTACAGTGAGAACATTCTACACAGCCTGAAGGGCGTGGCTCTGCGTGGGCCTGCGCTTCTCAACACACACTTCTTGACTTCGCTCTGGGATGCCTTCCAGAACAAGTCAGCCGCCAGAGGCAAGGTAACCGTGATTTTATTTTTCCTTACAGATCTGCAGTTGCCAAAAACAAAACAAAACTCTACTTTGAAAAACATGTATTTTTTTCTTTTTCCTTTTTTCTTTTTGGAACGTGCGCAGGTGGCCCTCTTATTTTCAGATGGCGTGGATGATGATATTGAAAAGCTTGAACAAAAATCCGATGAACTGAGAAAAGCAGGTACTGGATGAGAGGGAAGGGTAGAAAAGAAGGTGCGTGCGTGTGTGCGTGTGTGCGTGCATGTGTGCGTGCGTGTGTACGTGTGTGTGTGTGTATGCTGATACTGGAGCTTGAACTTTGGGCCCCAGGCTCTCAGCTGGCTTTCTTGCCAAGTGGGAGCTCTACCACTTGAACCACACCTCCAGGGCAGCCTTTTGTGGGCATATTGAAGATAAGAGTCTTCAAAGACTCTTTACTCCCTGGCCTTGCTTCAAACCACCATCTCTCAGATCTTCTGAGTAGCCAGGATTGTAGGTGTGAACTACCAGTATCCTGTTTAAAATCCTTGGAATTTAAGAATGTGTCTGCTGTACATATGCTCAATAAGGAGAAGGGCTCAGAGGAACATTCTGTTACCGGCTTTTCTTTTCTTCTCTTTTTTCTTTTTGATTGGTCATGAGGCTTGAACTCTAGGCCTGGGCGCTGTCCCTCAGCTCTTGAGCTCAAGGCCAGCGCTCTACCACTTGAGCTACAGCGCCACTTCTGGCCTTCTCTGTTTATGTGGTGCTGAGGAATTAAACCCAGGGCTTCATACATGAAGGGCAAGCACTCTACCGCTGAGCCACCTTCCTAGCTCCTGATACGGGCTTTTCTGCTCATGTTCTGTGTGTATAGAACAGCAATTCCTGTCCTGTATTTCCTCTTCTGAGCCTTTTCCTCTTCCTTTACCCCAGCTGATGTAACATTGCTATTTCTGCTGAGTTTACAGTATTTCTCCTTCACCGAAGAATGTAGGAGTCACATTATTTTCTTCTAACATTAGAAATGTGTCTGGACAGTTGTTTCATGTTTCTAAAGCTTTTCTATCCATTCCTTCAGACCTCCAGATGGACCAACCGTGGTGTTTATGACCTCGTTAAAAAAAAACCAAACAAACAACCTGGCTTTTTCTATTCTAAACCCAATGGTCAGTCTGACTTACTGTCTCTTCTTAATAAAACAAGGATGGATGGAGACTCCCTGCAGCCATGTGTTCTGGCTTCAATACGAATAGCAATCTGGAAGCCGGGTGCTGGTGGTTCACGCCTGTCATCCTAGCTACTCAGGAGGCTGAGATCTGAGGATGGGGAGTTGAGGCCATCATAAGCGAGGGAAGTTCATGAGATTCTTATTTCCAATCAGCCACCAAAAAGCTGGCTGTGGAGGGTATGCTCTAAGTGGTAGAGCACCCAGCTCTACCACTTAAAAAAAAGCTCTGGGACAGCACCCAGGCTCAAGTTCAAGTCCAAGTAACAGTCCAAAACCCCAAACCAAACCAAAACTACAGGCATTCCCCCACTTCGTGGCAAAAATACAAGCCTTCTTTTTTCTTTTTCTTCCTCCTCCTCTCGCCTTCCTCCTCTTTCCTTTTTCCTCTTTCTCCACCTTCACTCTCTGACTTCAGATCACCAGGGAATTAAAAGCTCTGTGCCAGTGTTCCCAGGCTCCAACTTCATTCCTTTAGGATGGTTGCATTCGCTGTACATCGTGAAGCTGGGTGAGGGGAGAGGGTGGATGGGATTCTCTCAAGGCCATTGGTTCCTGAGATGGGTGATTGCAATATGCAAATAAAGACCCAAGTGGCCACGCCCACCTCACCCGGACACACTTGTTGCACAGGCCTGAATGCCCTTCTGACTGTGGCCCTGGACAGAGCTGGCCATCCCAGCGACGACCTGGCTGATCTTCTCTACATTGAATTCGGGAAAGGACTTGATTACAGGACTCAGTTCACCATGGGCATGAGGGATCTCGGGAGTCAGCTGGCAAAGCAGTTGGTGAGTTACTTACAAAGAGCTGATGGGGGGGGGGGGGAATGGGAAGGTGGCTTAGTGGTAGAGTGCTTGCCTAGCATGCTTGAAGCCCTGGGTTCCATTCCTCTGTCCCACATACACAGGAAAAGCCCGGAAGTGGCAGAGTGTTAGCCTGGAGTAAAATAGAAGCTCGGAGACAGTGTCCAGGCCCTGAGTTCAAGCCCCAGGACTGGCAAAAAAAAAAAACAAAAACTGATAAGTTTACATTTTCAGTTGTTTGTCTGTTGACTTCCTGTTTGTGGGTTTGAATTGAAACTCACCCTGATCCCTTGAGAGCCAAGAAGGTCTTCTTCTCTGAATTAACCAGCCGCCTAAAGAACGGGTTGTTTGAAAGAAATATTCTATGGTAGAGAGAAATCAATGCATGTGAAAAATACAGTTGGAGCCAGGCCCCAAGCCTGTCATTCTAATCACTCCCAGCCAGGGCAGCAAAGTCCAGCGAGACTCTTCAGCTTTACAAAAACCGGGCTGGGCACTGGTGGCTCACGCCTATCATCCCAGCTACTCAGGAGGCTGAGATCTGAGGATCACAGTTCCAAGCCAGCCTGGGCAGGAAAGGCCGTGAGACATTCATCTCCAATAAACCACTCAGAAAACTGGAAGTGGCGCTGTGGCTCAAGTGGTAGAGAGCTCGCCTTGAGCTGAAGAGCTGAGGGACAGCGCCCAGGCCCAGAGTTCAAGCCCCACAACCGACCAAACCAAAACTGGAAATGGAGCAGTGGCTTGGTGGTGGAACCTTGAACAAAATAGCTAAAGGACGCCATCTAGGCTTTGAGTTCAAATCCCGGGCACCATTTAAAAAAAAATTGACATTGGGGCTGGGAAGGTGGCTCAGTGGTAGAGCGCTTGCCTTGCATGCCTGAGGCCCTGATTCCTCAGCACCACATAAGCAAAAAGCTGGAAGTGGTGCTGTGGCTCAAGTGGTAGAGCGCTAGCCTTGAGCTAAAGAGCTGAGGGACAGTGCCCAAGCCCAGAGTTCAGGCCCCACGACTGGACCCCCCCAAAAAAAAAGAAAGAAAAAAAATTGACATTGTTTTTGGGAATTGTTCAAGAGGAGGAGAATATAGGACTTCCCCCACCCCCAAAAGGTGGGGACACCCCCTGAGAACATAATCCCTGAAGTGGTGACCAGGCCTCTTAAACTGCAGCAGAAACCCATGTGGCACCATGAGCGAGCATGCTTGTGTGCATGTACACGCGTGTGTTGTATTTAGGAAGCAATATTACAAGTGCCGTCTGTTTCCTCCACTCCTCAGATCAATGTGGCAGAAAGGACCTGTTGCTGTTTGTTCTGCAAGTGTGTGGGTGAAGATGGCACCATGGGCCACCCTGGGACACCTGGGAAAAAGGTGATTTGCATGTTAGACCGCCCCTCCCTTGATTTGGATGGTGGAATGACTCTCAGACTGGGTTTTAGGAGGAAACAACGAATCTCTGTGCATCACGAAGAGCCTGAGACTTGGAATGACACAGACCCACATTCGAATCTGACTCCCTCATTCCCTGATACACCTGTTCACCGAGTTGAGTAGAAAGGATCATTTCTGCTGGGCCCCGGTGGCTTAGGTCTGTCACCCTAGCTACTCAGGAGGCTGAGATCTGAGGATCACACCTAGTTCAAAGCCAGCCCGGGTAGGAAAGTCCATGAGACTCTTATCTCTAATGAACTACCAGAAAACCAGAAGTAGTGCCCTGGCTCAAGTGGTAGAGCGCTCACCTTGAGCTGAAGAGCTCAGGGACAGCGCCCAGGCCCAGAGTTCAAGCCCCACAACCAACAAAAAGTAAAGAATTGTGTGTGCGCTCTCTTTTCCTATGTATAGCATAAATCCTTATTTTAAAAAATTGATTTTTTTTTTCTTAAAAAGTAAATTCTGTCAGGGGTGAGGATGGTTTTGTTGGTTGGAATGCTTGTCTGGAAAGGAACTTGAGCACTGTATTCTGCCCCTGTGAATTATCCAGCTACTTATCTGGACAGTTCATTTCTTTTTATGAGTATAAATGAAGCCTGTTTTCTCGCACCTTGGCAATTTAAGATGTGCTTGGATAGTTTCTAAAACAGAAAATGTTCACGTTTTCCTTTTCTTTTTCAGGGAAGCCCGGGTGTCAAAGGCAGTGAAGGCTACTTGGGAGAAGAGGGCATTGCTGTAGGTCCAGTCTGTCTTTCCTTCCTTCCTTCCTTCCTTCCTTCCTTCCTTCCTTCCTTCCTTCCTTCCTTCCTTCCTTCCTTCCCTTTCTTTCCTTCCTTTCCTTCCTTCCTTCCTTCCTTCCTTCCTTCCTTCCCTTTCTTTCCTTCCTTTCCTTCCTTTCTTTTTTATTTTCTGAATTGCATGTCTATAATATAAAATCTCACAGGTTGGGTGTGATTGAAGCTCTTTTAGAAATCTCAAGGTTGGGGGGTAGGAAGGTGGCTCAGTGGTAGAGCGGTCCCCTAGCATGCACGAAGCCCTGAGTTCGATTCCTCAGTACCACAGACACAGAAAAAGCCGGAAGTGGCGCTGTGGTTCAGGGGGTAGAGCCTTAGCCTTGGGCCAAAGAAGCTCAGGGTCAGCGCCCAGGACTGGCAAAGAAACAACAACAACAAAAGAAATCTCGAGGTTTTCTTAAACTCTCCCTGAGCTTGGTCTCCAGCACTCAGCAGCCGTCTCTGCGTTTTACCTTTTCCTCCATCATTCCCCACTGAACTTGATGCCAAGTGACCTTTTTCTCTGGGGAGTCAGAGCTCTGCCTCCTTTCCCCTGTCCCTGGTCCACTCTGCCCAGGCAAATCAGGAGCCTGAGATCTGAGGATGTCGAGGTGGCAAGCTAGCTGGGGGCAGACCATGCTAGGGACTTTATCTCACAATGATCCAGCCCAAAAAAAAAGCAAAAAGCTGGACGTGGAGGTGTGCTGGAGCAGTTGAGTGCCACAGCCCTGAGTGATCAAAGACAAGATGAGCGCGTGGGAGGAGAGGAGGCGTGCGCAGGCGCTGTGTGGGTGGGCTCTGGCGCCTAGCGCTGATGGTGGAGCCCTGTGATTTGTTTGAGGTCTTTATAAGCATGGATTCTGGTTTGTAAACCTCGGTCACACTCTCCTCCTCCCCCTCCTCCTCAGTCTCCTCCTCCCCCTCCTCCTCCATCTCCTCCTCTTCCTCTTCCTCCTCCTCCTCTTCCCCCCCTCCTCCCCCTCCCCCTCCTCCTCAATTTCCTCCTCCCCCTCCTCCTCCCCCTCCTCCCCCCCCTCCCTCCTCTTCCCCCTCCTCCTCCTCCTCTTCCCCCTCCTCCTCCTCCTCCTCCTCCTCCATCTCCTCCTCCTCCATCTCCTCCTCCTCCATCTCCTCCTCCATCTCCTCCTCCTCCATCTCCTCCTCCTCCATCTCCTCCTCCATCTCCTCCTCCTCCATCTCCTCCTCCTCCATCTCCTCCTCCTCCATCTCCTCCTCCTCCATCTCCTCCTCCTCCATCTCCTCCTCCTCCATCTCCTCCTCCTCCATCTCCTCCATCTCCTCCTCCTCCATCTCCTCCTCCTCCATCTCCTCCTCCATCTCCTCCTCCTCCATCTCCTCCTCCTCCATCTCCTCCTCTTCCATCTCCTCCTCCTCCATGTCCTCCTCCTCCATGTCCTCCTCCTCCATGTCCTCCTCCTCCTCCTCCTCCTCCATGTCCTCCATCTCCTCCTCCTCCATCTCCTCCTCCTCCATCTCCTCCATCTCCTCCTCCTCCATCTCCTCCTCCTCCATCTCCTCCTCCTCCATCTCCTCCTCCATCTCCTCCTCCATCTCCACCTCCTCCACCTCTTCCTCCTCTTCCTCCCCCTCCTCCCTCTCCTATTCTTTCTGTCCTTCCTTCTTTCCTCCTTCCCTCCCTCCCTCCTTCCCTCCCTTCCCTCCTTCCTCCCTTCCCTCCCTCCCTCCCTTCCTTCTTTCCTTCCTTCCTTCCTCCCTCCCTCTCTTCCTTCCTTCCTTTCTTCTTCCCTCCCTCCCTTCCTTCCTCTCTCCCTTCCTCCTTCCTTCCTCCCTTCCTCTCCCCTCCTTCCTTCCTTCTCTCCTCCTTCCTTCCTTCTTTCTTCCCTCCCTCCCTTCTTTCCTTAATCCTCCCTTCCCCCTTTCCTTTCCTCCCTTCCTCCCTTCTTTCTTCCTTCTTCTTTTTCGGTTAATAAAACAAATGTACTGAGCGTCCACGCAGGCCCCTGGTTACCGTCATCCAGCTCATCTAGACCTGTGTTGTTTCTCAGGGAGAGCGAGGAGACCCTGGACCAGCAGGAGAGCCTGGCACCAAGGGTTGCCATGGCAGCAAGGGTCCGAAGGTAAGCTCCTGCACAGACAGACCCCGAGCAAGATGTCTTCTCCAGCAGCCGGCTCCACCTCCTAACCACCGCTGTCCTGTCTGTTCTGTTGGCAGGGGTCCAGAGGACTGGATGGCCAGCAGGTATGATGCCATGCCCCATCGAGTTATCTGCCCCTCTGGTCTCCAGAAGCCGTTTGACGTGGGAGACGGCTGGCAATGGATGGACTGGATCGCCAACATCGCTGCTGCCCTTCCTTTCCCCAGAGACTCATTTCTGTCTTTGATTATAGACTCTGTTTATGGCTTGCTTGTTGACAGTTCTTCTGAAATCCATCTTTGAGACTCTTCAGGCACTGCCGAACAGAGAGGCTGTTTTGTTTTATTGAGTGTGTGTGTGTGTGTGAATGCCTGGTTTTGTTGGATATCTGACTTCTTTCCACACAGATGTGACACATTGTATTCTTTCTTTTTTCTTTAATTTTATTGATTTCACATTGTATTCTTTTCAGGGAGAAGCTGGGGAAAGTGGGATTGATGGCTTAAATGGAGAGCAGGTAGACTCTTTCCTTCTATTCCCCCCACCCCCAAACCCTTCTGAGCTATTTCCCACCCAGAATAATGAGAATTTGAGCTTTTCCTTCTCTTTCTCTCTCTCTTTTAGGGTGACAGTGGTCTTCCTGGAAGAAAAGGAGAAAAGGGCGATGAGGGGTCCCAGGTAGGGTCTCAATAGAGGGAAAAATCCAAAACTCTACTTGAAAGCTATTATTTGTACAGTAAAAGAAATACCCTAAGGGCTGGAAAAGGTGGCTCAGTGGTAGAGTGCTTGCCTAGCATGCGTGAAGCCCTGGGCTTGAATCCTCAGTACTACATAACACAGAAAAAGGCAGAAGTGGCGCTGTGGCTCAAGTGGTAGAGTGCTAACCTTGAGCAAAAGAGGCTCAGGGAACAGTGCCACAACACACACACACACACACACCACACACCAACAACATGATGTCTTTAGTGGCTGAGGCGTTGGCAGTTCTATGCTGACCTGGGCCCAGTTCTGGAGGTTGGCTGGGAGTTGTGTTCACAGGTTTGTCATTCTCCTGGCCAGAGCTGAGTTCCATAAAGCACAGAGAGAAACAGAGCCTGAGGCTTAGCCTTGAACCTTCACAAAGCAGCGCGCCTGTCTCTTCCCACAGACCCCCATCAAGTCGTAGAGCCGATCAGGGGAAGGGATCATGCCCACTCCAGTGGGAAACCACCTCCACCCCCTGGGAAAGAACCTGATAAGAGAAGGAATGAAGTTTGGGGGGCAGCAAAGCAGCTGCCCCACTGAGCACAGGAGGGGGGGGGCATTGGTGACGGGGTATAGGTAGCTCCAATCTAGAAGCCACCTCTAAAGTCATCTTTCGAAAGGGAATACCTGGCCCTACAACCTGCTTTCTAGTTGAAGCCCAGACCTTGGGCAACAGGCATGGTGACACACACCTGTAATCCCTGCACTCAGGAAGCAGAAATGGAGCATCCCACATCTGAGGCCGGCCAGGGGCTACTTGGCAAGGACTCTTGTCTATCTTGATAAAGACATAAGTCGAGCCAGGCGCTGGTGGCTCACGCCTGTCATCCTAGCTGAACTCGGGAAGCTGAGCTCTGAGGATCACAGTTCAAAGCCAGCCGGGGCAGGAATGTCTGTGAGACTCTTATCTCCAGAAGGGGCGCTGTGGCTCAAGTGGTAGAGCGCCGATCTTGAGCTGAAGAGCTGAGGGACAGCGCCCAGGCCCAGAGTTCAAGCCCCACGACCGAACTTCCCCCCCAACCCCCCCCCCAAAAAGACATAAGTCAAAAAAGTTTAGGGTTTTTTTAAAAAAAATCTGAATTTTATTAAAATTTCTCATGCTGTTTTTATTCTGATTTGTGCTCGTGTTGTCAGGGAAGCCCAGGAACACAAGGGGCTCCTGGTGATCGTGGAGCAAAGGGCCTACGAGGAGACCCGGTAGGCACGTGGCTGGGGGGTGGGGGGCGGTGAGGGAGGGTGTTGACCCGACTGGCCCTCTGAGAGACAGACAGACAGATGCCTCTATCTTGGAAGTATTACAGGAGAAATCCCAGTCCAAACTTTAGAGTTGAAAAAAGCAGTATCTGTGGGCTAGGATGGTGGCTCAGTGGTAGAGTGCTCGCCTACCATGCACGAAGCCCTGGGTTCGATTCCTCAGTACCACATACATAGAAAACGCCGGAAGTGGCGCTGTGGTCAAGCGGTAGAGCGCCAGCCTTGAGCTGAAGAAGCTCAGGGACAGTGCCCAGGCCCTGAGTTCAAGTCCCAGGACTGGCAAAACAACAAAAGGTAGTATCTGTGCTTGATCTTGTTCATAGGTAGGAATTCCAGTCCATGCCAGTATCTTCCATTATTGTCCGTCTTAGTACTGCAACACGTGAACGGAGTTATTCTTGGTCTTGGTCTCTGTATCTCTTCCTCTGTCTCCTCTCCTTATTGCTTCTCCTTTCCTCTCCCCTCTCCGCTCTCAGCTCAAGGCTGGCATGCCACCGCTTGAACCATACTTCCATTCTAGTCTTTTGCTTGTTCATTTGAGATAAGTATTTGGATTTGTTGGCTTGGGCTGGGTTGGTACTGTGATCTTCAGATCTCAGCCTCCAGAGAAGCTAGGATTAGAGGTGTGAGCCAGAGTGATCTTTATTTTAAAAGAAATGTTCTATACCCTCAAGATGAGTGACAATTCAATCCACTGTGATGTGCTGGGGTTTTGTTTAACCATTACTAACGTTAGAGAGGTTTCAATATATAATGGTTCTTTCTATCCACTTGTGGTTTTAGTGGGTGATTATTTCAGGAAAAATCTGGAAGAACAAGGTTGATACAATAAATAGAATATACATATGATCAGATTTTTAAAAAATAGGAATGCAAGCAAAGGACACATTTTTTGGGGGGGGTGGGGGAGGGGTCCGGTCGTGGGGCCTGAACTCTGGGCCTGGGCGCTGTCCCTCAGCTCTTCAGCTCAAGGCTAGCGCTCTACCACTTGAGCCACAGCGCCACTTTCGACTTTTTTCTTTTTGCTTATGTGGTGCTGAGGAATCGAACCCAGGGCCTCAGGCATGCAAGGCAAGCACTCTACCACTGAGCCACCTTCCCAGCCCCAAAGGACACATTCTTGAAAGTCTAATCGGACTCAGAATTTTCTAGTTACTGGAATGCTCAGTTGGCATTTGGCACTTTCTATTTGGACTAGAAGTTTTTCTTTTTTTTGGTGCCAGTCCTGGGGCTTCAACTCCAGGCTTAGGTGCTGCCCCTGAGCTTTTTCAATCAAGGCTGGTGTTGTATCACTTGAGCCATAGCTCCGCTTCTGGCTTTTTTGGTGGTTCATTGAAGATAAGAGTTTCACAGACTTTCTCATCTAAGCTGGCTTTGAATCCTAATCTTCAGCTCTCAGCCTCCTGAGGAGCTAGAATAACAGGCGTGAGCCACCAGTGCCTGGCTCCTTTCTTTCCATTTCTTACCTTTACCTCCAAAATATAATTTTCTAGTGTTTTAAATTAGATAGTCTCTGTATAGTGTGTTTAGGATGCAACTATGTGACCAGGCGCCGGTGGCTCACGCCTGTCATCCTAGCTACTCAGGAGGCTGAGATCGGAGGATCGTGGTTCAAAGCCAACCCGGGCAGGAAAGTCCGTGAGACTCTTCTCTCTAATGAACCACCAGAAAACCAGAGTGGCACTGTGGCTCAAGTGGTAGAGCGCTGGTCTTTTTGCTGAAGAGCTGAGGGACAGCGCCCAGGCCCAGAGTTCAAGCTCTATGACCACCAACAACAGTAGCAAAAAGGCAACTACTTGAGACTTTCAGAGGCTCACTTCTGTAATTTCAACCCATTTCTGCTTTCTTTCTCTTGTCAAACTCCAAATCTATTAATCTTCTATTTGCTATTTTTTAGGGGATTCCTGGATTTGACAATAACATACAAGGATCCAAGGGCTTGCCAGGAGAACGTGGCAGACAGGTAATTAATGATGTGGGCGTTGAAAATCAACTTGTCAGGAATGGCAGGAAGGCTTAAGTTCTCAATCATAGACTTGGAAATGCCTGCTAAAAAATCTGAAATGGGGGCTGGGAAGGTGGCTCAGTGGTAGAGCGCTCGCCTTGCATGCATGAGGCCCTGGGTTCGATTCCTCAGCACCACATAAGCAAAAAGAAAAAAAGCTGGAAGTGGCGCTGTGGCTCAAGTGGTAGAGCGCTAGCCTTGAGCTGAAGAGCTGAGGGACAGTGCCCAGGCCCAGAGTTCAGGCCCCATGACCGGATGCAAAAAAAAAAAAAAAAAATCTGAAATGAAGCCAGATACTGGGAGTTCACACCTGTAATCCTAGCTACACATGAGGCTGAGATTTAAAAGTTTGAGGTTTAAAGCCAGTCCTGAGGCTTGAACTCAGGGCCTGGGTGCTTGAGCTTTTTTGCTCAAGGCTAAGTCTTTACTACATGAGCCACAGCTCTACTTCTGTTTTTTTTTTTTTTTTGTTTTGTTTTGTTTTTAGTGGTTAATTAGAAACAAAAATCCTATGGACTTTCCTGACCTGGTTGGCTTTGAACTGTGATCCTCATATCTCAGCCTCCTGAGGAGTTAAGAGATTATAAGTATAAGCCACCAGCACCCAGCTACCTTAATTTTCTTTTTTTTAAAAAGCTATTGAAGCTGGGTACCAGTGGCTCACACCTGTCATCCTAGCTACTCAGAAGGCTGAGATCTGAGGATCACAGTTCAAAGCCAGCCAGGTCAGGAAAGTCCGTGAAACTCTTCAATGAATCACCAGAAAACTGGAAGTGGTGCTGTGGCTCAAGGGGTAGAGTGCTCACCTTGAGCTGAAGAGTTGAGGGACAGCACCTAGGCCCAGAGTTCAAGCCCATCACACACACACACACACACACACACACACACACACACACACACACACACACACACACACACACACACACACACACACACACACACACACACACACACACACACACACACACACACACACACACACACACACACACACACACACACACACACACACACACACACTCTTGACCTTCCCAATGTTCAGAAGATGCATAGTCTTAGAAGACATCTGTCATTAGCACATGACAGAAGAGGATGTGGTTGGTGTGTAAGTCTCATGAGTCTCTCGGGATTGCACACACACGTACTCTCACCAATTACAATTGGCTCATATTAGCCTGTTTTTTACGATTAAAAAAAAAGTTACCTGGGTAATGTGAGTCTCTGGATTCTCTTGATGAGAAATGTAGGGGACAGTTCTGGTCTGAAGGAGACGGCAGGCCTGTGTCCTCCCTTAGCCCTGTCCCTTACCAACTTTGAGGTCTGGAGTGACTTTCTTTTTTTGTTTTTGGTCGGTCGTGGGGCCTGAACTCTGGGCCTGGGCGCTGTCCCTCAGCTCTTCAGCTCAAGGCTAGCGCTCTACCACTTGAGCCACAGCACCACTTCCGGCTTTTTTCTTTTTGCTTATGTGGTGCTGAGGAATCGAACCCAGGGCCTCAGGCATGCAAGACAAGCACTCTACCACTGAGCCACCTTCCCAGCCCCTACCTTCTTTGTCTTGACTCATCAATTACCGCACACTTTTGCATCTGAGAAGACTGTGAGTCTCTTGAGACTAGTGGTGTGAACACATCCATCACAGGTGAGCCAGGGAAGACGTCTACAAGGAGCCATCTCAGCTGCTGATAGCCAATCTGTGACTCCTAGCTCTACTTGCTGGCCACCCAAGGGGGGCGGGACTTCATCTGCATACTCCATTAGACAGTGGTGATGAGCCAGAGAAGCCAGGGCGTGGTCCTCATCCCTCATGTCCCGCCCACGAGGAGATGTGATTGGTGGCCAGTAGAAGCGACGGCACATTCCAAAGGAAGGCAACACTGTCATTGGACTGGAGCTCATCATAGCCTCCTGTGTCTGTCTGTTCCTTTGACAGGGGAGAAGAGGTTGGCCAGGTCCCCCAGGAACACCGGGCTCCAGAAGAAGGACGGTAAGAGCCCTTCCAGACCGTGATACCTGTAGCTTCTGCAACTCTATGGAAATGACACCTGATATCAGAATGCATGCTTACCAAATGTGAATGGTTACTCCTGTATGGAGGACTGGGGTGATGTATGTATTCTATTTATTATTATTATTTTGTCAGTTGTAGGGCTTGAACTCTGGGCCTGGGCTCTGTCCCTCAGCTTTTCAGCTCAAGGCTAGCGCTCTACCACTTGAGCCACAGCGCCACTTCCAGCTTTTTCTGCCAATGTGGTGCTGAGGAATTGAATCCAGGGCCTCATGCATGCAAGGCAAGCGCTCTGCCACTGAGCCACCTTCCCAGCCGTATTATTATTTTGGTGGTGGTGGTTGTGAGGCTTGAACTCTGGGCCTGGGCGCTGTCCCTCAGCTCTTCAGCTCAAGGCAAGTGCTCTACCACTTGAGCCACAGTGCCACTTCTGGTTTCCTGGTAGTTTACTGGAGATTAGAGTCTCACAGACTTCCCTTTGAACCGCAATCCTCAGATCTCAGCCTCCTGAGTAGCTAGGATGACAGACGTGAGCCACCAGTGCCCAGATAGAAATGTCATTCAGGAAGAAACTGATCTCTAAGGTTCAGAATAAAATGGTAGGCTGGGCACTGGTGGCTCACACCTGTCATCCTGGTTACTCAGGAGGCTGAGATCTGAGGATCATGGTTCGAAGCCAGCCTTGGCAGGAGAGTCTACCAGATTCTTATCGCCAATGAACCACCAGAAAACTAGAAATAGAGCTGTGGCTCAAAGTGGTAGAGCATTAGCCTTGAGCAAGGAACAGTACCCAGGCCCTTGGTTCAAGCCTCATGACCATTACCACCACCAACGAAAAAGAACAATATGGTAGAATGTATGTAGTCTCTGGGTTGAGTTGGTAGCTCAGGGGTAGAGTGATGATCTAGTATCCCCAAGGGCCTGGGTTCGATCCTCAGGAGCACTGAAAAGTCCATAGTGTTATGAAATGCTGGTGAATGGTTGAAGTTGTATACACCCATGAACATCAGGTGGACAGATCTGATCTTTATGCATTCCACAAACGGTTATTAAACACCTAGAGGGCAACATCAAGTCCACCAACCATAGAACTATGAAGCAAGCCAGGCATTGGTGGCTTACTCTTGTAATCCTAGCTACTCAGGAGGCTGAGATGTGAGGATCCTGATTTGAAACTAGCCCAGGCAGGAAAGTCTGTGAGACTCTTACTGTCAATGAACTACCAAGAACAAAAAAGCCAGAAGTGGGGTTGTGGCTTAAGTGTTGAGAATTATCTTTGAGCAAAGAAGGTCAGGAACAGTGCCCAGGCACTGAGTTCAATCCACAGGACTCACACACAAAGGATCTTTTCTCTCAAGGAGCTCAGTACCATTGGCACTTTGGGTGAATTGGTCCTGGTTATCTGTGGGCTGTCTGTGTATTCTAGAATGTTAATATCATCCTGGACCACTGCTCATGGAAGGCCAATAACATCTCTAGCTTGTGACAACAAAAGAACCATACTGCAACAGGTCTTTAGTAAATGTAAATCATGTTACTTAAATACATTAGAGGACAAGCTAAGCTCTCTCTTCCAGTTGAGAAGTGGTATAGAGGGAAGACAGACCTGTAGCCTTTTTTTTTTTTCCAGTCCTGGGGCTTGAGCTCAGGGACTGGGCACTGTCCCTGAGCTTCTTTGGCTCAAGGCTAGCACTCTACCACTTGAGCCACAGCGCCATTTCTGGCTCTTTCTGTTTATGTCATACTGAGGAATTGAACCCATGGCTTCATGCATGCTAGGTGAGCATTCTACCACTGAGCCACCTTCCCAGCCAGACCTGCTGGCTTAAGCTGCTATCAACAGCTCTCCCTGGAGGCAGAGAGGAAGGATTCAAGCCAGAAAGCAGCAGTTCTCATGAACTTTCCTGCCTGGGTTGGATGTGAACTTTGGACCTCAGACCCCAGCTTCCTGAGGATGACAGCTAGGATTACAGGAGTGAACCATGCGTGCCGGGTGTCTTTGCCTTTTAACTTCCTGATCCATTGACATGGCTCTCCTTACCTTCCCCAGAATGAAAAATGCACTGATTGTTTGGTTGGCGATCTTTTATTAATAATGCTAAATTGAGTAACTCGTGAATGTTTCAGATGATTCATTTCTGACAGGCATTCAGATTGCTTGGCCTTAAAACATTAAAAAAACCAAAATCCCCGCTCTTCTGGCTTGCTTTCCTCTCTGAATTCAAGCCATGACAAAGTTCCTGGAATTTATTCTGGTTTTTTTTTCCCTCTGGTCTCTGCTAGTCCACTGCTGACTTTTGGTGAACTTGGAGAAGAGAAAAAGAAACAATATTGGAAGCAGTCAATTGTGGGACTGGAAAGCAGCTGTAGTGAAAGTCCAATATAGGCCACATTGCTGCCCACGGCCCGTCTTCTTTCCATTAGCTATGATTTTTGTTAGAAAGGCAGGGCTGGCACCGTGTTGCTTGTCAATGAAGTGCATGATTGAATGGTTTAAGCACCCTGTGGAAATTTATCTATTTGTTGGTGCTTCAAGGTAGTTATTACTAATTGAAAGAAAACTGTGAACTGCCTTTTGTCTTGTAAATTCACACTATTTCTTTTCTTTCCTTTTTTTTTTTTTTTTTCTATAGGTAGCTCATGGCCCAAGAGGACATACAGGCCCACAGGTAACTGGGTTTTTATGTAATTATTTTTTTCTGGTCCTAGAACTTGAACTCAGGGTCTGAGTGCTGTTCCCAAGCTTCTTTGGCCCAGGGCTAGTGCTCTACCACTTGAGCCAGAGCTCTACTTCTGGTTTTCTGGTGGTTTATTGGAGATGAGAGTCTCACTGACTTTTCTGCCTGGGCTGGCTTTGAACTGCGACCCTCAGATCTCAGCCTCCTGAGTAGCTAGAATTATAGGATTACAGGCGTGAGCCACCAACTGGTGTTTGCTTTATGTTTTTTCTGTTTGTTTTTTTTTTAAACACATACTGCATTAAAAACAGAATAAGACTAGCAAAGTGGCTCAAACTTTTAATTCTGGCTACTGGAGAGAGAGAAATTGAGTAGTCATGGTTTGAGGCCAGTCTGATCATCAATAAAAATAATTATGAAGCCAGGCGCTGGTGGCTTATGCCTGTCATCCTAGCTGCTCAGGAGGCTGAGATCTAAGGATCGAGGTTCAGAGCCAGCCCAAGCAGGAGGATCTGTGAGACTCTTATGTCCAATGAACCATCAGAAAACGGAAGTGGCATTGTGGCTCAAGTGGTAGAGCACTCTCCTTGAGCTGAAGAGCTGAGGGACAATGTCTAGGCCCAGAGTTCAAGTCCCACAACCAACCAGAAAACAAAAAAAATCCTGCTCTTGAACCTATGGACCTCAAATTTCCAGGCCACAGAACTAACAGCCTAATTCATTCTCACCACAGGGTAGACCCGGGGTCCCAGGCCCAGATGGACCAGAAGGATCACCAGGACTTCAGGGCCCTCAGGTATGCATTGAGACCAGCCAAGGTATGGGAGCAGTACAGAGGAAATCTGAGTGTTGAAGAACCTTTTAAGCCTTGATCAAATAACTTCCAAAGCCAGGCACTGGTGGCTCACACCTGTCATCTTAGCTACTCAGGAGGCTGAGATCTGAGGATCCTGGTTCAAAGCCAGCCCAGGCAGGAAAGTCCATGAGACTCTGATCTCCAATGAGCTACCAGAAAACCGGAAGTGGCACTGTGGCTCAAGTGGTAGAGTGCTCGCCTTGAGCTGAAGAGCTGAGGGACATGCCCAGGCCCAGAGTTCAAGCCCCACGACCAACAAAATAAAAAAAAAAAAACTTCCGCCTTGCACAATTCCAGAGGTTTCAACTAATAAGAAGCAACCCAATCGGGCTTTGAACAAAGCACTAGATCTCTTTGATCTAAGTTGTGTCGTGGGCCAGAGAAGAAAAGAGAATGAACACAGAGGACTGCAGGCCCTGTGCAGGCTGGGTTCAAGGTTAAGAAATAATCCTGGGAACCCTTGGGCCAAAGGAAATGTTGATGCTCAAAACATCTGGGACCTGGGAGGCTCAGCCGGCACAGGAATGGTTCCATGTTGCATCTCTGGATGTCCGTGGTGTTGAGATATTGGCTCTGCTCTAGGAAAAAATTGGTCCTAATGCAGCTGGATAATTGACTGTGTGTGTGTGTGGGGGGGTCCCATCCAATCATAGGGCACTCTGCCTGTCTTTTCCAGTTCACTTCTCGAGGGAGCTGCCTTCAGCATTTTTATTTTTCTTTGCAGGGAATAAGCCATTGTTGGCTCTCTGCACAGGTCACACGAGGAGAGAGCAGAAGCGCAGGCCAGACAGGGTGAAATGTAGCCTAAAGGGCTGGGAAGGTGGCTCAGTGGTAGAGCGCTTGCCTTGCATGCATGAGGCCCCGGGTTCGATTCCTCAGCACCACAGAAGCAAAAAGAAAAAAGCCGGAAGTGGCGCTGTGCCTCAAGTGGTAGAGCGCTCGCCTTGAGCTGAAGAGCTGAGGGACAGCGCCCAGGCCCAGAGTTCAGGCCCCACGACTGGACCCCCCCCAAAAAAAATGTAGCCTAAAATAACAATGACACCTGTCATCCTAGCTACTCAGAAGGCAGTTATCTGAGGATCGCAGTTCAAAGGATCACAGTTCAAAGCCAGCCTGAGCAGGAATAGTCCATGAGAATCTTTTTGTCAGTGGTGAGGCTTGAACTCTGGGCCTGGGCGCTGTCCCTCAGCTCTTCAGCTCAAGGCGAGCGCTCTACTACTTGAGCCACAGCACCACTTCCCATTTTCTGGTGGTTCATGGGAGATAAGCGTCTCATGGACTTTCTTGCCTAGGCTGGCTTTGAACCAGGATCCTCAGATCTCAGCCTCCTGAGTAGTTAGGATGACAGGTGTGAACCACCAGCACCTGGTTATGATAATCTTTATCTCCAGTAAACCGTCAAAAAGCTGGAAGTGAGCGGGCACCGGTGGCTCACGCCTGTCATCCTAGCTACTCAGGAGGCTGAGATTTGAGAATCATGATTTGAAGCCAGCTCAGGCAGGAAATTCTGTGAGACTCTCTAATTAATCACAGAAAAAGCTCAAAGTGGTGTGGTGGCTCAAGTGATAGAGTACTAACTTTGAGCCAAAAGAGCCCACGGACAGAGCCCAGGCTCAGAGTTCAAGTCCCAAAAAAAGAAAGCTGGAAGTGGAGGGGTGGCTCAAAGTGGTAGAACATCAGCCTTGAGCAAAGCTAAGCAAGGGTGCAGGGCCCTGAGTTCAAGCCCCAGTACTGGCACAAATTAAAATAAGAGCGTCTGACATGAAAGAAGACAGAACGCAGATACGACTTGACTTTGGCCTCTTCAGACTTACTTATGAAAGCACGAGAGATAAAAGATGTTTGGCTTATGTCAGGCCAGTTGGTAGTTCTGCTATCTTTCAAAGTTTTCAAACAAACACTTAAGGAAATACAAGCCTTACACAATGATAGTGTGGTGCAGGGGAGTTGGGTAAGTTAGCCTTCATCAAGAGAAGCCAGGCGTGGCCTACATCTTACCAAGATTTCTGAGCAATCAACCATCTCTTAGCTGCCTAGTTCTCAGCAGCTGGTATTGCTTTGCTGTGTCGCTCTTGCCAGCCCAGCAAAGATCCATTTCCTTCCTTGTAAGTGGGAAATATTGGCCACTGAGATTGAAGAGACACATTTCTTTCCTTTGGCTGAGAGCAGGACTTGAACTCAGTACCTGATGCTTCTACTCACTGGCTGTCCCTCTACCAACTGAACCATGGCTCCATCCCCTAAGGGTCTATTTCTTTTCTTTTTTTTTTATTTTTGGTCATGGGCTTGAACTCTGAGCCTGGGCTCTGTCCCTCAGCTCTTCAGCTCAAGGTGAGTGCTCGCTCTACCACTTGAGCCACAGCACCACTTATGATTTTCAGGCGGTTCATTGGAGATAAGAGTCTCACAGACTTTCCTACCTGGGATGGCTTTGAACCATCATCCTCAGATCTCAGCCTCCTGAGTAGCTAGGATGACAGATGTGAGCCACTGGTCCTGGCTTTCTAAGATGCATTTCAGTAGCTAAACAAGTAACAATACAGGATCCTTTCTCCCATCTTTTCCCCCACAACATAATTTAGAAGAAGCCTAAACCAAGCACGGTCTGGAAATTTCTTAGTATATCTATGGACAATCTGAACACTAACAGGCAGGTGAGATGGCTCATGCCTTCATCCTAGCTACTCAGGAGGCTGAGATCTGAGGATCACCAAAGCTGGGCAGGAAAGCCCCTGAGACTGTGTGTGTGCATGCATGCGCACGTGCATGCCAGTCCAAGGGCTTGAACTCAGGGCCTGGGCGCTGTCCTGGAGCTCTGTGTGTGTATGTGTGTGTGTGTGTGTGTGTTGGTTGTGGGGCTTGAACTCTGGGCCTGGGTGCTGTCTCTCAGCTCTTCAGCTCAAGACAAGCACTCTACCAATTGAGCCACGCCACTTCGGGTTTTCTGGTGGTTTATTGAGATCAGAGTCTCACAGGTGTTCCTGCCGGGGGCTGGCTTAGAACAGCAATCCTCAGATCTCAGCCTGCTAAGTAGCTAGGCGTGAGCCACTGGCACCGGGCTTTGGAGCCCTGCTTTATATGGCCAGTCTTTAGTGTGGCCATGGAGTAGAAAATGTATTTAAATGATCTGGTTTTAGATTTACATAATTGACTTCTTTTTCCCCCTTTGCACCTAACAAAGTCATGGATTTAGCATATGGATCTTGAAGACAGCAATTGGGCCCCTTGCCCTAGATGAGGAAGAACGTGAATGATCCACTGTGACCTATGACGTGACTGGAGCGATGGAATCTCTATTTCTCTGTCTTACTTGGCCTTTCCATGTGTGCGAGATACTACATTCGCAAGTGTTCCTTTTTAGGGAGAAACGTAACTTCCATTCTGTACATTTAGGGACCCAGAGGAGAGGCTGGAACAAGAGGAGAAAAAGGAAGTCTGGGAATGAAAGGCCCTCAGGTATGCAATGACAGGGTGGGAGGGAAGGAGGGAAGAGAGGGAAGGAGGGAAGAAGGAAGGGAGAGAGAGGGG
Organism: Dipodomys spectabilis; assembly: GCF_019054845.1. NCBI lineage: Eukaryota > Metazoa > Chordata > Mammalia > Rodentia > Heteromyidae > Dipodomys > Dipodomys spectabilis. Next base: position 3,838,318 of record NW_024871037.1, read on the forward strand.
GAGAGAGGTTATAAGCCAAAAGTACATGTAGCTTTGATCTTGGCTTTAATGTGGAAGGATTTTTTGTCTTTTTTTGTTGTTGTTGTTCTGATCCTGGATCTTGAACTCAGGATCTGGACACTGTCCCTGAGCTCTTCAGCTCAAGGCTAGCACTCTACACTTGAGCCAGAGTGCCACTTCTGGTTTTCTGGTGGTTTATTGGAGATAAGAGTCTCATAGACTTTCCTGCCCAGGCTGGCTTTGAACTGCGATCCTCAGATCTCAGCCTCCTGAGTAGCTAGGATGACAGGCAGGAGCCCTCTTGCCCCCAGCCCATCAGTTTTCTTTTTCATCTCAATTTGTGGTGTGAGCAAACTCTTTCTTTGAATCCACAATTGTCAACTTTCCAGCAATTTAGTTCTATAATACAGTGATCAAGTTTCATGCTGCTCGAGAGAGTACTTTCGTCAAAATTGAAAACCAGTGTCTCTATGACAATTCTGTGGCAAGCTGGGCACCAGTGCCTCACACCTGTCATCCTAGCTACTCAGGAGGCTGAGATCTGAGGATCACGGTTCAAAGCCAGCCCAGGCAGGAAAGTCCGTGAGACTCTTAATCTCCAATGAACCACCAGAAAACTGGAAGTGGTGCTGTGGCTCAAGGGGTAGAGCACTTGCCTTGAGCTGAAGAGCTGAGGGACAGCGCCCAGGCCCAGAGTTCAAGACCCACGATCGAACCCTCCTCACCAAAAAAAAAGCCAGAAGTGTTGCTCTGGCTCAAGTGGTAGAGTGCTAGCCTTGCACAAAAGCAGCTCAGGGACAGCACCCAGACCCTGAGTTCAAGCCCCAGGATCTCAAAAAATAACACTGTGGCATGTTCTAGAAGACACTACTAGATGGGTTTCATCTTGGAGAAGAGGTAAGTTCAAGGCCCAGAACGAGCTCACGCCCACAGGGCAAGAAACATGGCAACAGATGCCAAAGGAAAGTCTATTGGGTGATGACCTCACTGGTCTTTGATTAAGTCTGTAGATGCAGCATGGATTACAGTCTCTTGTTGTTGTGGAATTGGTACCCACCAGCATTCCCCTTGCTAGGCAGGGCAGCTCTGGTGGGAATGGCTTGTGTTCTCTTTCCTCTTGCTTATGGTTGTCATAAATCATTCACCCTCTGGACATTGCCAGTTAGGCAAACAAAAGACTTCTTCTTGCCAGGCTTCCTTTCCATTTGGCTGGCTGGGTACCATGGCTTTCTGTGCTTGATTTTTTTTTTTTTCTGAAGCCGTCTACTTGGCATAGAGAAAATGCTGTTGGCGATTGGGGTTATTACAATTATTTATTATTATTATTTTTCTCCAGCATGATGGCCGTTGTAATTAAAACGTTGTGAATATGATTGGAACTCGCTAGTGTTTGAATGACTTTGAAGAATCTGTAGAGGGCGTTTGCCCCATGGAGATCGCTCTCGATATTATTTGGATATTCCAAAGAGGGAGATTCCCATCCAGTGTTAGGAGGAGAGAAAGGCAACTTGTGTGTGAATTGGTGTTGTAAGATTTTTGGCTCTGGAACTATTCCAGGAAAACAGGCTTTCTGGGCAGCAAGAAGGACTTATTGCACTGGTACATCATAGATTTTCCATATAGATATATTCTATGTCTATCTGTTTTGAGGGTTTTTTAAAAAAATATTCTTCAATAAGATTTTTTTTTGGTTGGTCTTAGGGCTTGAACTCTGAGCCTGGGCGCAGTCCCTGAGCTCTTCAGCTCAAGGTAATGCTCTACCACTTGAGCCATAGCACCACTTCCAGTTTATTGGAGATAAAAATCTCATGGACTTTTCCTGCCTGGGCCAGCTTTGAATCGAGATCCTCAAATCTCAGGCCTCCTGAGTAGCTAGGATGACAGGTGTGAGCCACCAGTGCCCAGCCAATAAGATCTTAAGGGCTTTCTTTCCGTGTGTCTGTGTGTGTGCATTTGTGCCAATACTGAGGCTTGAACTCAAGGCCTGATGCTTTTGCTAAAGTTCACTGAGTCTCTTATCTTGAATGAACTATCAGCAAGCAAGCAGGAAGTGGCCTGTGATTTACCATTTGAACCCACAACTCACCTTTCAGTTTGCTGATAGTTCATTGGAAATAAGAGTCTCAGTGAATTTTCCTGCCCAAGCTGGCTTTGAACTGTGATCCTCAGATCTCAACAGCCTATGTAGCAAGGTGTAAGCCACTAGTACTTGGTTTAAAGCTTTCTTTGATAAATCTTGTTAAATTTATCTTAAGGATTTCACAGTGTTTCAAACCCTCTCCCCCCTTTTTTTTTGTTGGTCTTGGGGCTGGGCGCTGTCCCTCAGCTCTTCAGCTCAAAGCAAGTGCTCTACCACTTGAGCCACAGCACCACTTCTGGTTTTCTGGTGGTTCATTGGAGATCAGAGTCTCAAGGACTTTCCTATCCAGGCTGGCTTTGAACTGTGATCCTCAGATCTCAGCCTCCTGAGTAGCTAAGATGATAAACATGAGCCACGGGTGCCAGGCACAATTGCCTTTTTTTTTTTTTTAACAGTTTCTAAGGACTATTCCAGAAGATTTATCTGGCACTTCCTGAGAAGTTTTTGTTATAAAGTGCTAGGTATTTTTCTTTAATATCTTGAGCTTTCAAATGCACAAGATGTCATTTGCAAATAAAAGTACATTTACTTTCCAAAATAATAATAAAAATAATAATAAAAGACTGATCCCTTTCTTTTTTTGGGGGGGGGGGTCTGGTTGTGGGGCCTGAACTCTGGGCCTGGGCGCTGTCCCTCAGCTCTTCAGCTCAAGGCTAGCGCTCTACCACTTGAGCCACAGCGCCACTTCCGGCTTTTTTTTTCTTTTTGCTTATGTGGTGCTGGGGAATGGAACCCAGGGCCTCATGCATTGCAAGGCAAGCGCTCTACCACTGAGCCACCTTCCCAGCCCAAGACTGATCCCTTTCTGAGGTAGAACTCATTTTTTAAGGCCAATGTCATTTGGAATAAATTTCTTCAACTATTAGACATTTTAATAACATCTGCCCCAGAAGCAAAAAACATTGAGAACCTGAATTCTCTTTCTTTCCCTCCTTCCTTTGTTTTCTTTTCTTTCTTTTCCTTCCTTCCTCCTTTCTTTTTCTCTCTCTCCATCCTTCCTTCCTTCCTTCTTTCTTTCTTTCTTTCTTCCTTCCTTTTTTGGGGGGAACCCTCCCAAGAAAGCATAAAGTCATTTGGCCACCATCTGGCTTGCTTTATTCGTTTTCTTTTATTCACTAGGCTTTCTTTGACAGCTGCAATCCTTTTTTTTCTTCCCCAGGGCAGGAGTCGGCCCGCCCTGACCATCCTCACATCTGCGCTTGATTTCACCTCTTAGAGGAGACACGGGAGGTTTCGGGGAGAGTCAGTCTGTGTGGTGCTGAAGCTTTTCGATCCTCGTTTCATTCCAGGGGCCTCCAGGACCGGGAGGAGCGGCAGGAAATCCAGGCCGTGTGGGAAGCCAAGGAAATAAAGTAGGTCACATTCTTGACACCCCTAAACTGGACCATTTCCCCCCCACCCCTCCTCAAGAGAGCTACATCGGTCTGCTGGCATTAGCCAGAACCCTTTCAACACAAAGACATAAAACACAGCTCAGCTGCCCCAGAGCCTGACTTAATTCTTCGAGAGTCAGCACCCTCCCAGGTCTAGGGTGGGGACCAGGATGAGCTCAGCCATTCCAGCTCAGCCTAATCTCATTTGCTGGGGTCCACCACACCCCATCTCCAGCCCAGGGATGGCCTGGAGTGGCCAGCTTCCTTTCTCTGCCCATTCATCTGCTCCTTCCCCCTGCCTCCTGGCCTGCCTCTTCATCTGCCTCCTTCCTTTTTTTTCCTTCTATTTGTCAGTCGTGAGGCTTGAACTCTGGGCCTGGGCACTGTCCCTCAGCTCTTCAGCTCAAGGCAAGCGCTCTACCACTTGAGCCACAGCGCCACTTCCAGTTTTGTGGTGGTTCATTGGAGAGAAGAGTCTCATGGATGTTCCTGCCCAGGGCTGGCTTTGTACCGTGATCCTCAGATCTCAGTCTCCTGAGTAGCTAGGATGACAGGCGTGAGCCACCGGCGTACAGCTGCCAGCTGATATTCCTGAGGACCCCTTCTTGAATTTTCCTTCCTAGAAATCAGCATATTTTCCTCTTTTTTTCCCCCCTTCCCACCTAATTATAATTCATTGCCATCTTCTTTCCTCTTACACATGTTGTCTGTTAGTGAGGACCATGTTTATTCTTCAAAGAAGCCTTTCTCTGCTGGGAGATGGTGTCTCATGCTTGTCATCCTAGCTACTCAGGAGGCTGAGATCTGAGGATCTCAGTTCAAAGCCAGCTGGGGCAGGAAAGTCCCTGAGACTTTTATCTCCAGTGAACCACCAGAAAACCAGAAGTGGCGCTGTGGCACAAGTGGTAGAGCACTAACCTTGAGCTGAAGAGCTGAGGGACTGAGCCCAGGCCCAGAGTTCAAGCCCCATGACTGACAAAAAAACAAAAACAGAACAACAACAAAAACCAGAAGTAGATCCATGGCTGAATTGGTAGAGCACTAGCCTTGAGCAGAAAAGCTCCAGGACAGTGTCCAGGACTAGAGTTCAAACCCTAGTATTGGCACAAACAAGAAATGAATTTTCCTTGGTTTTTTGTTGGTCGTGGGGCTTGAACTCTGGGCCTGGGCACTGTCCCTCCGCTCCTCAGCTCAAGGCAAGTGCTCTACCACTTGAGCCACAGCACCACTTCTGGTTTTCTGATGGTTCATTGGAGATAAGAGTCTCACAGTCTTTCCTGCCCAGGCTGGCTTTGAACCGTGATCCTCAGATCTCAGCCTCCTGAGTAGCTAGAATGACAGGTGTGAGCCACCAGTGCCTGTTTATGAATGTTCCTTTGTAAACCCGAATCCTACGAATGTCCCATGTAGCTGCTTCCTCCCAAAGCCCATGTGAGGTGGGTTTGTCATCGATGGGGACGCATGCCCCTCTTAAGAGGCCCCCCGCCTCCCAGGCCATGTTGAGCTTCCTGGCTGTCTCACACTTGGCCGCCTCAAAATGGACCAAGACACCTGCCATTTCTGCAGCAGCGACATCATGATGGCGCGCAGCCATGGTGCTGCGTGACTCCCATAGGCACCGCTGAACGCTGCTGCTTTAGTGCCATCTTCCTGATGCTCACTGTTGTGTTTGTGCAGGGAGAGCCTGGAGATAGCGGGAGGAGAGGCGCCGCCGGCTTCCCCGGCCCTCGAGGTGCTCAGGTGCGATCGCTGCTCTCTTTCTGGGTCTGGGAGTCATTCACTGTAGTGGCAGCTCAGGAGCAATGGATAGATGCTATCTCAATATGGCAGGGGGTGTGTGTGTGTGTGTGTGTGTGTGTGTGTGTGTGTGTGTGTGTGTGTGTGTGTGTGTGTGTGTGTGTGTGTGTGTGTGTGTGTGTGTGTGTGTGTGTGTGTGTGTGTGTGTGTGTGTGTGTGTGTGTGTGTGTGTGTGTGTGTGTGTGTGTGTGTGTGTGTGTCCTGAGGCTTGAACTCAGGGCCTGGGTCCTATCCCCCGCCCCCCGATCTGTTTATGCTCATCTGGAGCTCTACCACTTGAGCCACGGCTCCAATTCTAAAGCTATTTTTGGGAGATCAGAGTCTCACGGACTTTTCCTGCCCAGGCTGGCTTTGAACTGTGATCCTCAGATCTCAGCCTCCTGAGCAGCTAGCATGACAGGCGTGAGCCACCGGCGCCCGGCTGGGAAAAGGGTTCTGGCTTCTTCATGGACCCCAATCAAACCCAAACCCCTTGTTGTGTGTCTCCTTGTGAATAACCTGCCCCCGCTTCTGCTCCCAGTCCGTATTCCGCGGTGTTTCTCACTTAGGCTCTTTTTACAGGGTGACGATGGCCTTCCGGGTTATGGCCGTGTTGGGCGCAAAGGGGAGAAGGTAAGGCCCAGGTACCGGCATCGACCTTGGGAAACTGAGTATTCCAGGTTTGGGGTGGATGATGAATGGGGCCGAGCCTCCTATCTTGGCTCCCTCCCTGCTCCCTTAGGTCTCTTCAGGAATGGAGTCTGTGATTGGTCCATCCATAATTGTTTGCTTTCGCTATTAGCATAAGAGTTTACAGGGTTTCTCTTTGAACCAAATAGTAACTTCAGGATACTGGCCTGTCATCCTAGCTACTCAAGAGGCTGAGATCTGAGGATCGCGGTTCAAAGCCTGCCCGGGCAGGAAAGTCCATGAGACTCTTATCTCCAGTAAACCACTCAGAAAACCAGAAGGGGTGCTGAGGCTCAAGTGGTAGAGTCTTGAGCTGAACAGCTGAGGGACAGTGCCCAGGCCGAGTTCAAACCCCATGACTGACCAAAAAAAAAAAAGGGTGAATGTACCCGGTGACGCATGCGTAGATTGATTTTTCTCTGCTGTCCATTGTAGGGGCAAGAGGGATTCCCTGGAGAAATCGGACTCAAGGTACTGTGAACTTCACTGCATCTAAAGAACTGTCAGAAATACCCTCTTGGGGAGTCAGAGGTCAGTGGCTCACACCTGTCATCCTAGCTACTCAGGAGGCTGAGATCTGAGGATCACAGTTCAAGGCCAGCCCAAGTAGACAATTTAGAGAGAGACTCCCAGCAAAAAGCCAGAAATGGAGCTGTGGCTCAGGCAGAAGAGCTCCAGCATTGAGTGAAAAATCCAACTGAGCGAGGCCCTTAGTTCAAGCCTAATACCGTCTCATCCCCAATCATAACACCACAGACCCCGTGAGGTCGCTGATTTCAATAACCATTGTATTTTCATGCATGTATCTAGGGTGAGATCGGGGACCCTGGTGATCTGGGAGAAACTGGACCCAAAGGAGCCCCAGGCAGAATGGTGAGCTGCTGCCCAGGTTCCCAAGAAGGGGGCCTCTCCAACCCCTGGAACTTCTAGAAACTTGCAAGGTTATAAATGCAAAAGAGAAAAGAAAAGAAATGCCGGATGCTAGTGGCTCACACACCTGACATCCTAGCTACTCAGGAGGCTGAGATCTGAGGAGCAGGGTTCAAAGCCAGCCCCGGGCAGGAAAGTCTGTGAGACTCTAGTCTCTAATTATCCGCTTCACAATTAACCAGGAAAAAGTTGGGCTTGAGGCATAGCTCGGGTGTTAGATGCCAACCAAACAAGCCTCTGAGTGCAAGACTCTGGGTTCAAACCCTGGGACTGGCCAAAAACCAAAACAAAAAGTGACCCAATCAAGTAGTATTTTTTTTTTTCTAGTCCTGGGGCTTGAACTCAGGGCCTGGGCACTGTCTCTGACTTTCCTTTGCTCAAGGCAAGTGCTCTACCACTTGAGCCACAGCGCCACTTCTACTTTTCTGGTGGTTCATTGGAGATAGGAGTCTCACAGACTTTCCTGCCTGGGCTGGCTTTGAACCACAGTCCTCAGATCTCAGCCTCCTGAGTAGCTGGGATGACAGGCGTGAGCCACCGGTGCCCAGCCCAATTTTTGTTTGTTTATGTGTACTGAGGATTGGGCTTCATGCATGCTAGTCAAGCACTCTACCACTGAGCCACCTTCCTAGACCCCATCAAGTAGTATTTTAAAAAGAACATATCTTAATATTAAGTGAATAAGAAAATTCACTAACATGTTAGCAAGGATTATTTGGAGAAGAGATACCTGGGAAATTCCCCCTCCTTCTCTGAGTGTGTGTGTACGTGTATGTGTGTACTTTTAAATCTCTCAATTCTGTAAAATGGAAGTAAAAGATTCACTTGTGGGCTGGGAATGTGGCTCAGTGGTAGAGTGCTCACCTAGCACGCATGAAGCCCTGGGTTCGATTCCTCAGTGGTAGAGTGCTCACCTAGCACGCATGAAGCCCTGGGTTCGATTCCTCAGTATCACATACACAGAAAAAGCCGGAAGTGGCGCTGTGGCTCAAGTGGTAGAGCGCTAGCCTTGAGCAAAAGAAGCTCAAGGACAATGCCCAGGCCGAGTTCAAGCCCCAGGACTGGAAAAAGAAGAAAAAAAAGGTTCCCTTTCCACTCTTTGGTCTTTAAGTATTTTAGAACTAAATTGAAAAGACACAGGCGCATTCAACTATGATTTTCTAATCAGTCACTCTTGCTTTGAGGTGTCTTCTGGATTTCCTGGGGAGCCGGGAATTCCCGGGGAGCCAGGACCTCCAGGACGAAAGGTAAGTGGACAAGTTACCCACCACCCCAAGTCCTCTTCCATTTCAAAAGTACAATAAACTATCCAGAAAAAGCCAGAAGTGGCGCTGTGACTCAAGTGGTAGAGCGCTAGCCTTGAGCCAAAGCAGCTCAAGGACAATGCCCAGGCCCTGAGTTCAAGCCCCAGGACTGATTAAAAATGTCAATGCAAGGCTGACTCTAGTAGCTCCCGCCTGTCATCCTAGCTACTCAGGAGGCTGAGATGTGAGGATTAGAGGTTCAAAGCCAGCCCAGGTAGGGAAGTCCCTGAGACTCTCATCTCCAGTGCAGAAAAGTGGAAGTGGCGCTGTGGCTCAAGTGGTAGAACGCCAGGCTTGAGTAACAAAGCTCAGAGACAGCGCCCAGGCCCTGAGTTCAAGCCCAGGACTGGCCAAAAAAAACCCCCAAAAACAAAGCTGCTAAGATCGGTCCCCTCCCGTGACAGTGCTGGTCACCTTCCGGCTCCTACTGTGTGTGACTATGAGATCCTAAAACATTCGTTTGTCTCCTAGGGCGTGAAGGGAGCCCGGGGCTTACCCACATTCTCTGTAAGTATTTCCTCCCTCCATTTCCCCGATTGCTTTGTCAATGTGGTCACCCAGCTCCCTTGGTGAATTCTGTGTTTTGTTTTTCAACTGCAGACTTGTGACCTCATCCAGTACGTGCGGGACAGCAGCCGTAAGTACCTGCTATAGTACCCCACCGTGTGAGCTGCCACAGAAATGCCGACACAGCAGACACCATCAGCCGCCCAGTGTGGGTTTTGTTTTGTTGTCCTGTTGTTCTGGTTCTGGGGCTTGAACTCAGGGCCTGGGCTCCGTGTCTGAGCTTTTGTGCTCAACGCTAATGTTGTACCACTTGAACCATGCCTCCACTTCCGGCATTTTTGCTGGTTAATTCAAAGACTTTCTGGAGTGCAAAGCCAGTCTGAGTAGAAAAATTGTGAGTTTATCTCCAGCTAACCAGCAAAAAGCTAGACTAGAGGTGTGATCCAAGTGCTAGCCATGAGCAACGGGAAAATGGGAGACTCTGATTTCAAGACCCAGCACTCCAGGCTGGGACTGTGGCTTAGTGGTAGAATACTTGGCCTAGCATGCAGGAAGCCCTGGCTCGATTCCTCAGTCCCACATCAACAGAAAAAAAATAATAAAACTATATTTTAAAGGCTGCATCGCTGGGCACCGGTGGCTCACGCCTGTCATCCTAGCTACTCAGGAGGCTGGGATCTGAGGATCACGATTCAAAACCAGCCCAGGGCCAGGAAAGGCCCTGAGACTCTTACCTCCAATAAACCACCAGAAAACCAGAAGTGGTGCTATGGCTCAAGTGGTAGAGCGCTTGCCTTGAGCTGAAGAGCTGAGGGACAGCGCCCAGGCCCAGAGTTCAAGCCCCACGACTACCACCACCAACAAAAAGGCCTAGTATCCATGTACAGAAAAAAAAAAGTATACTAAAAATAATATATAGTTACTCTGAGGGACATGTATCAAGTGTGTACGAAACATAATTTTTTGTTGGTTGTGGGGCTTGAACTCTGGGCCTGGGCGCTGTCCTTCAGCTCAAGGCGAGCATTCTACCACTTGAGCCACAGAGCCACTTCCAGTTTTCTGAGTGGCTTATTGGAGATAAGAGTCTCATGGTCTTTCCTGCCCAGGCTGGCTTTGAACCGTGATCCTCAGATCTCAGCCTCCTGAGTAGCTAGGATGACAGGTGTGAGCCACCAGTACCCAGAGGATGAACTTCATTTTAGACTTGGATCCCATTAACGGTGAATTTATGCCAAATTCTGAAAAAAATAATCTGAAACACTTGTAATGTCAGATAGGAGTTGCTTGGCCTGCATATGCACATAAATTGTGTGTGTGTGTGTGTATTGGCAGTCATAAGTGTGTACAGACAGAGTCTCTACTCAGGTAGAGACGGTCTGTCCTTGGCTGGCCACAGGCTGCTGATGGATCACTGTGTGCTGTTCCCCCTTCTTTTCTCACCCCCCTTAAAATCAGGGGGGTGTCTCAGTGCAGATGGTAGGGTTTCTCTGCCCCATGTCTCAGCCAATTTCTGAGTGTCCCACCAAAGCATCGGGGGCAGGCAGCCGTGATATCTGTGCACAGTACAGCTCTGTTCCTTCTCTTACCGAGCATTAACCCAGTCTCCTCCATTTTTTCTCCCCAGCTTGCAGACAGGGTAAGTCGTCTCTACTTCTGGCGTGTTTGGATGAAGTTCTAAGAATGTCACACGCGGGGACAGATGGGTTCTGGCCAGTAGAAACTTTCTCCGGGCTTCCCTTCTGGCACAGCGGCCTGCAACTTCCGGCACCCCGTGGGGTTCCCCAGTGATTTGTCCGAAGAGCCAGGAGGAGGCCATTTTAGTATCAGTCGTTTGTGTGTGTGCTGGTACTGGTGCTCTACCATCTGAACCACACCCCCCGCCTCTGGCTATATTGTTGAGTCATTTACTGGAGAGAAGAGTCTCAGGGACTTTCCTGCCCGGGCTGGCTTTGAACCGTGATCCTCAGATCTCAGCCTCCTGAGTAGCTAGGATGCCAAGCGGGAGCCACCGGCGCCCAGCGTTTGTAGTTCTTATTAAGGTGCTGTGCAGAGTGGTTCTAAGTCAGGTGATGAGTGCATTTCTCTTTTTTGGGGGGAGGGCCATGTCACCCCTCCCTCCACCAGGAAGCCAGCACGCCTCACCTGTCTTTCAGGAGCACCCCGATGCCCGGTGCACCCCACCGACTTGGTGTTTGCCCTGGACGGGTCCCGCGAGGTGACGGCGCAGGAGTTCGAGCGGATGAAGGCCATGGTGGTCTCCCTGCTGCAGGACGTGCGGGTCCGCGAGCATGGGTGTCCCGCGGGCGCCCGCGTGGCCATCCTCACCTACGGCTCCCACGCCCAGCACCGGATCCGCCTCTCCGACAGCCACACGAAGCAGCAGCTGCTCCGAGAGATCGAGACGCTGCCGTTCCAGCCGGGCTCGGCCCAGAGGGAGCTGGGCCAGGCCATGAGGTTTATCTCCAGACACGTCTTCAAGCGGACACTGCCCGGGGCTCACACGAGAAGGATCGCCGCCTTTTTCACCAGCGGTCCGTCGGCTGACGCCCAGATGATCACCACGGCCGCCATGGAATTCAGCGCCCTGGATATCATACCTGTGGTCATTGCCTTCCGCCCCATACCCTCTGTAAAGCGGGCCTTTGCGGTAAGAATGAAGGCTTACAGGAAGGTGGTTCATCTTCCTTGATGGCGTCTGCAACCTAGAAACCTAGTGAGAATGCACACACACCGCATTTCCTTGTCTTCAAGCTCAGCTGGGTGCAGTAGTGCATACCTGTAATCCCAGCTACTAGGGTGAAGGTGTGGGGTGGGGATCTTGGCTCTAGGCCTGCCTGGGTGGAAAAGCCTGTGCGATTCTCTCTCAGTGGGAAGACACTGGGTGGGGACCGGTCATCCTGGCTACACCAAAAAGCCTGAACTAGGCAGATGGTGGTTCAGGGAGAAAAAAAAACTTCTGTTAGATGAGCTAGACACCCATGGCTCACGCCTGTCATCCTAGCTACTCAGGAGGCTAAGATCTGAGGACCCTGGTTCAAAGCCAGCCTGGGCAGCAAAGGCTGTGAGACTCTTTATCTCCAATGAAAATGGGAAGTGGCGCTCTGGCTCAAGTGGTAGAGCGCCTGCCCTGAGCTGAAGAGCTGAGGGACAGTGCCCAGGCCCAGAGTTCAGGCCCCACGACCGGCCTCCCCTCCCCCAAGAATGACAGCGTTTTCTGGAATTATGATGATTATAGTTCAGCAGCTTGATGCTTGGTTTGCTGACGGGAGTCTGGGAGATGCTGATGAGTTTGGCTCTGGTCTTGGAATTACGCAAATGAAGTGGTCAGTGGGGTGGGGCTTAGAGAGAATGCATGCAAATCAGGAAGGACGGGGCCAGGCTATGCAAATGACAGGGCTGTGACAAAGCCACAGCTTCAGAATTCTCTGATTATTTTCTTTTCTTGGTGCCAGTCCTGGGGTTTGGACTCTGGGCCTGGGAGCTGTCCCTCAGCTCTTCAGTTCAAGGCGACCGTTCTTCCACTTGAGCCACAGCGCCACTTCTGGTTTTCCAGTGGTTCATTGGAGATAAGAATCTCAAGGACTTTCCTGCCCGGGCTGGCTTTGAACCACGATCCTCAGATCTCAGCCTCCTGAGTAGCTAGGGTGACAGGCGTGAGCCACCGACACCAGCCCTTCTGATTAACTCAGTTTCTCCGCGTGTAGCTGAAGGCCAGGATGCGTGTGCTCTTGGGGTGATAGGCACCTGGGACAGGAAGATGTTTGGGGGGCTGCTCTGGACCCACGTGGGTCCCACTGGCCTGGGCACCAGCCAGGGCCGCTCTCAGAGTATTCCCACTTCACAGATGAGCTAAACCGAAGCAGAAACGAGTCATCAGGCTGTGGGGAGAGCCGGGTGCTCTTTACCCATACCCCCCCCCCCCCCCGCCATCTCAGGGTTGTGCAGTAGAAGAGGGAGGGTCTCACGTGCATACCCTTCACTGTCCCTCCCTCCGCCTCTGCCCACAGATGGATGACACGGGCGCGTTCCGGGTGGTCGTGGTCCCCTCGGGAGAGGACGCCGGGCCAGCCTTGGCGGCGCTGCAGCGCTGCACTGTCTGCTATGGTGAGTCCCACGCTCATCGTACCGTTATTTTTTTTGTCGGTTGTGGGGCTTGAACTCTGGGCCTGGGCGCTGTCCCTCGGCTCTTCAGCTCAAGGTGAGTGCTCTACCACTTGAACCACGGCGCCACTTCCGGTTTTCTGGTGGTTCACTGGAGAGCAGAGTCTCACTGATTTTCCTGCCCAGGCTGGCTTTGAACTGCGATCGTCAGATCTCAGCCTCCTGAGTAGCTAGGATGACAGGCGTGAGCCACCGGCGCCTGGCGTTTCCTTGGCCTTTGGAGGGTCCTCCCAGGGTTCTGGCCACACCCCACCCCACTACAGCAACCCCCACACATAGGGACTCGCCCAGCCCAGCCCTGTGGGTCTCTTCCCTGGAGGGCCGTGGGAGGGCACATTCCACGTCTCTGTAATCTCGTTTCCAGGAAAGTTTCATGGTTTTTAGGAAAAAAAGGAATATGGAGCCCGTATCTGCCAAGTGTTTCGTGCTATAAAATATTTTATAGGTGTTTTTCTTGGGTTAGTGTTCACAGCTCACAAAGAAATGGTATCCTATATTAATCTATTAAAGTGATGCATAATTATGCACTTATAAGATCGACATACTGTATTAATATAATTAATAAATTAATGTAACACGGCTTGATATAATACCCTAATTATATTAGGATATAAGCTATAAATATTACGTTAAATATATGAACATATTTTAATTAGGTGTACATATATGTATATACCTATGTGTATATGTGTGTATACACATGTATATACTTATGTATGTGTATATATGTATATACATATGTATGCATATACTTATGTGTATACGTATATACATATATATGCACATACTTGTGTATATATGTATACATATGTATGCAGTTATGTGTATATATGTATACACATGTATGCAGTTATGTGTATATATATGTATACGTATGTATATGCTTATGCGTGTGTATATGTATATGCGTATATCTGTGTGTGTATACATACATACTCATACGCACAAGCTAACATGGTAGTAGTAGTAGGAGGTCATGCATTTCTCACGGAAAGACGTCGTCCGAGATCCCCGGGGTTACGGGTGCGCACGGCTGCACGGTGATCTGTGTGCTTTGGGCGTGCTGGCGCTGGGAAATGCCCGTCCTCCGCCTATGCTTCCTAGTGATTGCCAAGACGGCGGGGAAAGCCGCTGAGATGGTGGAGGACGCCCAAGCTGCAGAACTCAGCTTTGCCAGGGGTGGGAGCTGCGTGGAGAGAGGTGGACGGTGGGGGGGGGGGGGGGGCGGGGGAGGAGGCGGCTGCTGCTGAGGCTTCGGCTAGCGCTGCTGGTGCCTCCCCAGCTCCTTTCCCTCCCCAGCTCCTTTCCCCACAGTCACCCTCCTTTGCAGTGGACTTGATGAGGAGCAGGAAGCTTAAGAGACAAAGAACTCACTTGCCAGGCACCCGTGGCTCCCGCCTGTCATCCCAGCTACCCAGGAGGCTGAGATCTGAGGATCACAGTTCAAAGCCAGCCCGGGCAGGAAAGTCCGTGAAACTCTTACCTCCAATAAACCACCAGCAAACCGGAAGTGGCGCTGTGGCTCGAGGTAGAGCGTTCACCTTGAGAACAGAAGCTCAGGGACGGCGGCCCAGACCATGAGTTCAAGCCCAGGGGGTGTGTGTTGTGTAATTGGGGGTTCAAGGCTGGAGGAAGCCCCCACAAGGCTGCTGCTCACATGCTCAGGGCTCATGAGGAAGGGAGGGGCTCTTCCTGATCTTGGCAGATCTCCAGGGGGGTGCCGCGTGCTGACTCTCAAGAGTGCCAGGCTGAGGCTCGTCCCCTCTCCTCCTACGCCACGCCCACGTCGTGGGTCACCAGCTGCAGCTTCCCACTAGGTCCACACAGCTTCATGGCACACGCCACCCAGTCAGAACTCCCATGTCCATGGCTGAGTTCCGGCTCCATTTCTTGGCTTAAGGAAGATAGTTTGGTTGTTGTTTCCAGCAATTAAGACAAGACAGAAGTGAGGGAGTGGACAGCCTGCTGTGACTGATTTTCACGAGGGGCTCTGCAGTCAGGATCAAGATGCGGAGGTCGTGAAAATCTTCGTACATTTCAGATCAAAGTCTTAATTTAGCACCATATGGCGGTGTCTGGTTGAATGTCTGCATTTGTGTTCTTCCTTCTAATTGCTCTGTTTTGTGTTTTTGTGCCAGTCCTGGGGCTTGAACTCAGGACCTAGGCACTGTCCCTGAGCTGTTTTTTTTTGCCCAAGGCGAGCACTCTCCCACTTGAGCCACAGCGCCACTTCTGGCCTTTTCTGTGTCTGTGGTACTGAGGAATGGAACCCAGGGCTTCATGCATGCTAGGCGAGTGCTCTACCACGGAGCCACCTTCCCAGCCCGCATTCTTTTGTTAAACGAGATGGGCCTGCTTATTTGAAAAGATGAGCTCACATGCTAGGGAAGCCCATGAATATGCATCAGCTCTAGTCACTGGCTTTTAACTAACGTGTCTCACTCTTTCATCTAATGAGCATTATGGAGATTTTTTTTTTTTTTTTAAGATGAGCTGTAGCTTTGCCTTTACAATGAGGTGAAGGCTTTACATCAAAATCAAAAGATGAACCGGCATTGTACTCTGCCGCTGTCAGCACATGAATCGTTCGTAAGATGACAGAAGTGCGGTGATGAGTGCATTGCTTTAATCAACAGATCAAAACACTTTTGCACCACAATGCAGTTGTCTGTCTCTTGCACTCACCAAGCCTGGAGTGAGTGGCTCACGCCTGTCATCCTAGCTACTCAGGAGGCTGAGATCTGAGGACCCAGGCTCAAAGCCAGCCCTGGCAGGAAAGTCCATAAGACTCCAATGAACCACCAGAACACCAGAAGTGGTGCTGTGGCTCAAGTGGTAGAGCGCTCGCCTTGAGCTGCAGAGCTGAAGGACAGCGCCCAGGCCCAGAGTTCAAGCACCAGGACTGACAAAAGAGGAAAAAAAAAGTAAAAAGCACAGATAAGCCAGGCGCCGGGGGCTCTCGCCTGTCATCCTAGCTACTCAAGAGGCTGAGATCTGAGGATTACGGTTCAAAGCCAGCCCAGGTAGGAAAAGTCGCTGAGACTCTTGCCTTCAATTAGCCACCAAAAAAACAGAAGTGGATCTGCGGCTCAAATGGGTAGACGCTAGCTTTGAGCATAAAAGTTCAGGGACAGTGCGCAGGGCCTGAGTTCAAGCCCCAGGATGGACACATGGACACACACACACAAACAAACTTACTGCAAACTGTGCTTGGGGAAATCCTGTCATTTCCTAACGGTGGCCCCTGACCATCTTTCCATGTCTTCCTGCGTGGTAACCCTGCCCACTTGGTTCACAGATGTGTGCCAGCCCGAGGCTTCCTGTGAGCCAGCCCGTCCACCCCCGGAGCCGGCCTACATGGATGCAGCTTTCCTGCTGGACGCCTCCCGGAACGCCGGAGCAGCCGAATTCGCAGACCTCCGCCACCTCGTGGGGTCGCTGTTGGATCATTTCGACATCACCCCACATCCCCAGACTTCCACCACGGGAGATCGGGTGGCGCTGCTGAGCCACGCGCCCCCCGACTTCCTGCCCAACACCCCGAGGAGCCCCGTGCGGACTGAGTTTAATCTCACCACCTACGGCAGTCGGCGGCTCATGAAGAGACACGTGCAGCAATCCGTGCGGCAGCTCCACGGGGAGGCGGCGGTGGGCCACGCCCTCGGGTGGGCCGTGGACCAGGTGTTTCTCAGCGCGCCCAACCCCCGAAGAAACAAGGTGATCTTTGTGATCTCGGCCGGGGAGACGAGCTACGTGGATGGGGACACGTTGCAGAGAGAGGCACTGAGAGCCAAGTGTCACGGGCACGCCGTGTTTGTGCTGTCCTTCGGCCCCGCGTGGAATGACAAGGAACTGGAAGAGCTGGCCAGCCAGCCTTTGGACCAGCACCTGATCCAACTCGGTCGAATTCACAAACCTGACTACGCATACAGCGTGAAGTTCGTGAAGTCTTTTATCAACTCAATCAGACGTAAGTCCTGAAATCTGATTTTTTTTGGGGGGGGAGGGGGGTCAGTTGTGGGGCTTGAACTCTGGGCCTGGGCGCTGTCCCTCAGCTCTTCAGCTCAAGGTGAGCGCTCTCCCACTTGAGCCATGGCACTACTTCTGGTTTTCTGGTGGTTCATTAGAGATGAGTGTCATGGGATTTTCCTTCCCAGGCTGGTTTTGAACCACGATCCTCAGAGCTCAGCCTCCTGAGTAGCTAGGATGGCAAGTGTAAGCACCAGCGCTTGGCTTCAAAAATCTGTTATTTCTTGCATATTAAGAATGAATTTGGAGGGCTGGGAAGGTGGCTCAGTGGTAGAGTGCTTGCCTCCCATGCATGAAGCCCTCAGTTCGATTCCCCAGTACTACATACACAGAAAAAGTCAGAGGTGGTGCTGTGGCTCAAGTGGTAAAGTGCTAGCCTTGAGCAAAAGAGGCTCAGAGACAGTGCCTAGGCCCCGAGTTCAAGCCCCACAAATCCCTTTCCTCCCCCCACCAAAAAACCCAAACAAAGCCAAGCAAGGGCACAAGGCCCAGATTTCTAACACCAGAAGTGGCACCAAAAATAGTATATTTGGTATTCCCCAGGAGAAGACTGACATGTTCTTGGAAACCGCTTGTGTGTCTTCAAGGGCACTTCAGGGTCAGGGAGGAAAAATCCGGCGTAATGGGGTGAAACGCGATTCCTTCGCATTGAATTTCCTGGCCGTCTTTTTTATGCCTCTGGTTCCTATGGAGAGGCAGGCATAACAGCCAGCTGTTCCCACATCTGTCAGCGTGGAGCACAGTCATCCGGGGATGCGCTTCTAGCTCCTTAGTGGGACCCTTGCCATGTTCATGTTAGCTGGCCGCCCTCTGATGGAGGCTACTGGGTAACGTGCCAAGGGAGGAGGCCAGAGAAAAGTGAAGCCATTTTGGCTTGGCTTTAATGGAGTTCGGAAGGTAGAACTTGGTGAAATGCTAGGTGACACTTCATCTACCCGTGAACGACACAGCCTTACAAAACACTCTTGTCCAGCTGGCATGGGGTGGCTCGCCCCTGTTAATCCTAGCTCCTTAGGAGGCTGAGATCTGAGGATCGGGTTTAGAATAAGGAAGTCCACTTTTTTTTTTTTGTGGGTCGTGGGGCTTGAACTCTGGGCCTGGGCGCTGTCCCTCAGCTCTTCAGCTCTTCACTACTTGAGCTACGCCACTTCCAGCTTTCTGAGTGGTTCATTGGAGATAAGAGTCTCACATGGACTTTCCTGCCCGAGCTGGCTTTGACCTATGAGCCTCAGCTCTCAGCCTCTTGAGTAGCTACGATGACAGGCGTGAAGCCACGGGCAGCCGGCTAGTCTGTGACTCTTATCTCGAATGAACTACACAAAAAGCCAAAGTGGAGCTATAGTGGTTCAGGTGGCAGAGCACCAGCCAGCTCAGCAGCAGTGCTCAGGCCCTGAGTTCAAGCTGGCAGATGTGTTGCTGCTGTGTGTGCGCATGTGCAGGGCTGTGCTCAGAACCAGCACAGCGGTGGTACCCTGGTCCTGCTCAGAACTCCCTGGGCTCCTCTCTCCCTAGGTGCCATCAACAAATACCCTCCGGTGAGCCTCCGAGTCAAGTGCAGCAGGCTCGGCTCCAGCCAGTCCACACAGTACCCACGCCAGTCTCGCAGGTAGTGTGCTGGGTAAAGCGCCACTCACGGAGCTACGCTCCCCCTTCCTGTCCGTCCCTCCTCTTCCTTTGCCTTTCCTTGCTCTCCCTCCTCCATCTTATTCAGACAGAAGTCTGTTGCAACACACTGACCTCTAACTGGAGGAAATGAGAGGATTTAAAACAAAAGTAACCAGGTGAGATTACAGGCATGCACCACTGTAACTGTTTGACAGAAAGTGTTCTGGTTTCTTATACACCTCTAAGTAATCTTAAATTCTTCATTACTTTTTTGGTGTCCCATTACTTATTTAGGAATGTGCTTTAATAGAAAATATGTGGGATTTAATATAGTTACGAACTTGTGGTTAGATAAACGGGGGCCAGGTGCCAATGGCTCACACCAGTCATCTTAGCTACTCAGGAGACAGATCTGAGAATCACGGCTCAAAGCCAGCCTGGGCTGGCTTTGAGGGAAGACTGAGACTTTTCTCCAATGAACCACCAGAAAACTGGAAGTGGTGCTGTGGCTCTAAGTTGTAGAGTGCTAGTCTTGAGTGAAAAAGCTCAGGGACAGTGCCCAGGCCCAGAGTTCAAGCCCCATGACAGAAAACAGGGTTGGAGGTATGGTTAAAAACTGTGCAATGCTGGGCTGGGAAGGTGGCTCAGTGGTAGAGCACTTGCCTTGCATGCAAGAGGCCCTGGGTTCGATTCCTCAGCACCACATAAGCAAAAAAAAAAAACAAAAAAAAACTGTGCAATGCACACCCGCACAACTCTCTATCTCCATTCAGCACTTGTGAAATGATCTGCACGTTTGTGACCCTTAAAGCGATGTATGCGAATAGTGCTTCTTCCCAGATAATCAGGCATTCGAGGCCAGAACCTCACTCCTCGGCTGCAGCCTAGAGCTCAGCGTTTCTGGGGAAGAAACCAACCTTGTGGGAAATGGTCTTTAGAAACCAAATTCTGGTCAAGAGCTTTGCTCATTGCCAATGGGGTGTCTCAACTGGGGTGTCTCAACTGGGCGTTTTATTTCAACAGTTAAAAATGACTTGGCATTAAAATTAAGTTCTCTATGTAGAGGTTTGGCCTAGATCAACCTGGTTATTTTTTTGGTTGGTTGTAGGTCTTGAACTCAGGGCCTGGGCGCTGTCCCTCAGCTCTTCAGCTCAAGGCAAGCGCTCTACCCCTTGGGCCACAGCACCACTTCCGGTTTTCTGGTGGTTCATTGGAGATGAGTCTCATGGATTTTCCTGCCTGGGCTGGCTTTGAACCGCAATCCTCAGAGGTCAGCCTCCTGAGTAGCTAGGATGACACAGGTGTGAGCCACCGACACCTGGCCAAATTATGATTTGTATGTGCTGGTTCTGGGGCTTGAACTCAGGGCCTTTTTTGGTCAAGGCTGGCACGCTACCGTTTGAGCCATGCTGCCCTTCCAGAGGAGTCGCTTGTCTGCTTCTGGTGTGCTTGCAGGCTGTGCTGGGGGCAGGGAGGGTTATTCATGTGCTGCACTGTGGCTTTTTTGTGGCACAGCTCGGTCCCCATTCCACACTCCGTGGCCGTGTCTGCGAAGGCCAGGCTCTTGCGAGGCTGGAACTCTGCGTGGATGGCCGCGGCTCGTCGGAGCCTGGCGGGAAGCACACCCCGCGCCGTTGGGAAGGTGCGAAGGGCGCCGCAGCGTGGTGAGAAGCCTCGTCAGGCCCAGGCCTTGGCTGATGGAGGGCAGGGCGTGGCTGGCAGGGACGTGGAGGTGCGCTGTGGGTCCCCTGAGGAGAAATCTAGGCCGTCTGTGTGCATCCCGAGGCTCTGAGCTGGACAGGCTGCGCGCCGCTGGTCTCCGTGGCGATGGTGAGGCGGGGCTGGTGACAGGTGGGGTGTGGACACGTGACCGTGGGCCAAGGCGAACTGTTTCCAGTGCTGGGGGGGAGGGGGGGGGGTGTTAAACCCTTTTGTGCTCTAGCTTCCTCTGCTGGGTGCAGTGTCGCTTCTCACTCCTGTGCTTTGTGCGGCACATGCCATGCTGTGGGTGGATGCTTTGTCTCTGGTAGCCTGCTGAGCCGTGGCGGGGCGCCCACCCCTCCCTCCACGCATGCCTGGTGCGCGAGAAGGCACGGCTTCTTCCCTGCTATGGCCGTGAATGGCCAGTAAGGCCTTTTTTTTTTTGCCAGGCCTGGGCGCTGTCCCTCGGCTCTTCAGCTCAGGCTAGCTCTACCACACTCGAGCCACAGCGCCACTTCTGGCTTCTCCTGTGCTGAGGAATCGAACCCAGGGCCTCATGCATGCGAGGCGAGCACTCTACCTCCTCTCCACGACGCCCAAGCTGCCTTCCCGCCCCTCTGCCGTGCTGGTCAAGCCCCTCTGCTCTCCATACTACACGGAGTGGAGCGCCCAACTCAGGAAGCAGTGCAGAGCTGGCAGGGACACGGGCTGCGGGGCCAGCTGCGCGTCAAGTGCAGGAAACTGGTGAGCAGTAGTATTTCAGAAGCATTTTAATAACAGGGACTTTTGTTTTTTAACTTTGGATTAAACAACTTCCTTCTGATTATTATTGGAAATAATTGGTAACATTTGTTCTGTTGTTGCTGGCAAGTCAAGTACACCAAACGAACATTACCTGTTCATTTCACGCCCAAGGAGAGAACACTTCTTTTTTCCCTTGAAAAGGATGGGCTGGGAAGGTGGCTCAGTGGTAGAGCGCTTGCCTTGCATGCATGAGGCCCTGGGTTCGATTCCTCAGCACCACATAAGCAAAAAGAAAAAAAGCTGGAAGTGGTGCTGTGGCTCTAGCCTTGAGCTGAATTGCTGAGGGACGGCGCCTAGGCCCAGCGTTCAGGCCCCACAACCGGACCCAAAAAAAAGATGAGGCCAGGCCTCAGTGGCTCACACCTGTCATCCTAGCTACTCAGGAGGCTGAGATCTGAGGATGGAGGTTCAAAGCCAGCCTGGGCAGGAAACTCCATGAGCCTGTTATCTCCAATGAAACACTAGAAGTGGTGCTGTGGCCCAAGGGGTATGAAGAGCGCAGGGACAGCGCCCAGGCCCAGAGTTCAAGCCCCACAACCAACAAAAAAAGGAAAGAAAAACAAAGCTAGGTGCCTGTGGCTTAGCTCAGGAGACTGAGATTTGAGGATCAAAGTTTAAAACACACCTGGGCAGGAAACTCTAAGAAACCCAGAAGTGAATTTGTGTGTGACTTAAGTGGTAGAGCATCAGCCTTGAATGAAAAAGCTAAGGGAGAGTGTCCTGACCCTGAGATCAAGCCCCAGTACAAGGAGGGACAAAAGAGGGAAGAGGAGAAAGAGCACCGGGTCACATTCTATCACTGTTCTGTGCGCCACTTAACCACTTAAAAAATGGCAGGTGGTGTTTTGTCAGTTGTGGGGCCTGAACTCTGGGCCTCAGCTCAAGGCGAGCCCTCTACCACTTGAGCCAAAGCACCACTTCTGGCTTTTTCTGCTTATGTGGTGCTGAGGAATAGAACCCAGAGCCTCATGCATGCAAGGCAAGCGCTCTACCACCGAGCCACCTTCCCAGCCCCCGCCCGCAATACCAGAGATGCTCTCATGACAATCCAAAGCATCGTACCTGCGAGCTGTCTGTCCTTTCGGAAGAGCATTTTTAATAGCAAAAACCTGTTTACAATAGCTTACAACCATTTTTCTATACAAATTTGCCTCCTGTGTGATACAGGAGAAAGTCCCACAGTGTTGTCTGTCTGACTCGTAAGAGATTCGCGTAAACCGTACACTAGACATGACTTTCAACGTGTGAGCAAGTGCACGTGAGCATTACCGGTCGGTCCGCAGGCTTCTACTTCCACACCTTCACGATGCCGTCCCGGGAGGCGGTGACGATGAAGCCCTGGGTGGTCTGGAAGGTGGCCACGTCCGTGATGATGTCGTGATGGCCCACGGGGAGCGACTCAGGGCCCCGGCGAGGGGTGTCGTCACTGGGTCCCGCCTTCTGCTTGTTTTGAATTTCCTGTGGGGTGAGGGGAAGTCAAGGAGAGAGCTGGAAGTGAACGCTTAAGCCATAGCCTACCTGACATCCGGCATCGGTGGTGCAGCCCTGTGTCCCCAATACAGAAGCGCGGCCAGAGCGACACGGTGGACCTGCACCGCCCACACTGGGGAAGGACCTGGGACGTTCTGCCAATTCCAAAGCTCCCACATGGAGGTGCACCTCCAGCACACACTACTGAAACCTGCGTCTCAGAGCCAGAGCTTTAAACTTGCCAACATCCAGGTCTGAATTGTGGTTTTCCGTCTCCTAAATAGGAGACACTTCTTGACCTTATTGTGTCTACCATTCTCATTTATATAAGTGCTTTCTTATCATTTTTTTGTTGGTTGTGGGGCTTGAACTCTGGGCCTGGGCGCTGTCCCTCAGCTCTTCAGCTCAAGGCGAGCGCTCTACCACTTGAGGCACAGCGCCACTCCGGCTTTTTTCTTTTTGCTTATGTGGTGCTGAGGAATCGAACCCAGGGCCTCAGGCATGCAAGGCAAGCGCTCTACCACTGAGCCATCTTCCCAGCCCCTAGACTTTATTTATTTTTGTCAGTCGTGGGCCTTGAACTCTGGGCCTGGGCGCTGTCCCTCAGCTCTTCAGCTCAAGGCCAGCGTTCTACCACTTGAGGCACAGCGCTACTCCCGGTTTTTGGCTTTGAACCCTTGATCCTCAGATCTCAGCCTCCTGAGTAGCTGGGATGACAGGCGTGAGCCTCCGGCGCCTGGCTTTTTTCGGTTCTTTACTGTTCAAATGCTCATGTCACCCAAAACTGGAAGAAAATGCCAGCGCCCTACCTGGACCACCTCGGTGCCTTCTATGATCTTCCGGTAGTAGGAGGCGGAGGAGCAGCCCGCGATTCCGGCCACCACATAGGACCTTTCCGGATAAGCCAGGTCCCAAAACCTAGGGAGCAAACGGGCGGTCACCGTCGGTGCAAGGTAACGGGAGGCCGAACCGCCACTGCCTTGCGCTCACGGCACTATGTGTGCGCAAACCATCTTCTAGTGTCAACAGCATAACCGCTATTTAATTCCTTGATTTGAATAAGCATGGTGGGGGGGGGGGGGGTGCACATGCCGTACCTGATCTTCATGTCTGAGCCAGCGGTGAGCAGGATGGGGTTGCCGTCCGCGGGGCTGCAGTACAGGCCGTGCACGCTGTGAGGGGATGGCTGGAAGGACACAGACAAAGAGCTGAGCATCACGGTTCAAAGCCAGCCCGGGCAGGAAAGTCAGTGAGACTCTTATCTCCAATGAACGACCAGAAAACCACAGGTGGCGCTATGGCTCAAGTGGTAGAGTGCTAGCTTTGAGCTCAAAAGTGCAGGGACAGAGCCTACACCTTGTTCAAGGAGATCACAGTGGTCAGAACACTCCACACGGCGTACATGAGCAGGCCCAAGGACCTGGACATACCTATGTGGCAGCGGCCACGCTGACATCGTGAGCAACCCAAACTTAAACTTGGAAACCCAGTGCAGACTAGATTGCATGCGCATGCGCAAGGGTACCTGTAACTCAGAGAGCGGTGGTGCGCTGCTGGCCCAGAGCGTGAACCTGCGGTCCCCGGTCTCCATGTCCCACATGGACACTTCGTTGTTGCCCTGCACAGCTGGGGGACACAGAGGGGTGGCACGGTCACTCTCGCCCCTGCCCTGGCTTGTGCACGGCTCAAAGCCAGCCCGGGCAGGAAAGTCCAAGAGGCCCTTATCTCCAATAAACCACTAAAAAACTGGCAGTGGCGCTGTGGCTCAAGTGGTAGAGCACTCGCCTTGAGCACAAAGCCGCCAGGGACAGCGCCCAGGCCCTGAGTTCAAGCCCCACACCAACAAGCCCAGGCCCTGAGTTCAAGCCCCACACCAACAAAGAAAATGAGAGCCGGTGGGTGTGTAGGAAGGAACAGTGCAGGCGGTGGCTGGTGGCGGAAGGGCAGGGTGCACCTGCCAGGCCCAGCCTCCACCTGGGAGCGGGGGCTGCAGCGCTCACCTGCGATCACCCAGGACTGGTAGAGCGGGTGCATGGAGAGGCGGCGGATCCGCGCCCTGGAAGGGTGGCAGTGACTGGAGATGGGCAGCTGGAACCTCATGTCCCAGCAGGCCATGGCGCCGCTGCTGGTGCCTGCGAGGAGAGCAGACGGGATGGCCCGGGAGCAGAGCCCACGGGCCGCGAGCGCATGGGTGGGGAGGAGCACCTGGACTTCGCGCTCGCTCGACAGTCCCCCCGCACCCACACAGCACCTGCTTGCTAAGCGCTCAGCGGCATATCCTCACAGGCCAGTCTCACGGAGATAAACTCGAAATGAATTCATTCGTGACACCGTCATGAACGGCCAAAGGCACCCACCAGACTCCCCTCCTTCTGCAGCCCAAACACGCTGTGTAGACACTCATTCAGAATGACAGAAGCCTAAATTCCAGCACATAAGACTGCAATTCAAACGTGAGGGAAAAGGATGACCGCTGGGAGCTTTCCCAGGGGTGGGCCCAACGCACAATGGGCTGTGTGCTGGGGGGTGGGGGAGACACTTAAATCCTGAAAAAGGGCCAGGCTTAGTAACTCACTCCCACAATCCCATTTAGGTGATGGTTAATGAAAAGGAAAATGCAAGAGTTAAGAAAAAAGATGGGTGACTGGTGGCGCACACCTGTCATCCTAGCTACTCAGGAGGCTGAGATCTGAAGATCAGGGTTCAAAGCCAGCCCGGGCAGGAACGTCTGTGAGACTCTGATCTTCAACGAACCACCAGAAAAGGGGAAGTGGGGGCTATGGTTCAAGTGGTAGAGCGCCAGCCTTGAGCTGAAGAGCTGAGAGACAGCGGCCAGGCCCAGAGTTCAAACCCCATGACCAGAAAGAGGAAGAAGAAAGATGGGAAGCAATCACTGGTGAGGGGCGGGGCGGGGGGCAGACTCACCAATGCAGAGCCAGCACTGGTGGATGTCCACAGCGAAGGAGGTGATGAGGCCTGACTTCAGGTCGTGCTTCAGCGTCCAGGCGTTGCTGGAGGAGCGCAGGTCCCAGCCCACCAGGGAGCCGTTGACGGTGGCGTAGGCCAGCACGGACTGCGGGCCGGAGTTGAAGTGCTGCATGTCCACCACGCAGCCATCCTGCTTTGGATCCAGAATCCTAGGGGGCAGGCGAGGGCAGGCGCGCACACGCACGCGCGCACACACACACGCTCAGTCACCAAGGTGAACTGAGGTTCTAATTCACCATCGTGACCTCCTGGAGGTCACGTTTGTAACTAGACATTGGGGGGAAAAAAGCAATTTTTTGTCCTACAGAATGACAACTCTTGTGTTCCCTTCCCTCACGGTCGCATCTTGTGTAACCTAGGGCACCTACCACAACACCAGTAAGTGCAGTACCATTTATACAGAGCAAAACACATTTTTGGTTGGTTGTGGGGCTTGAACTCTGGGCCTGGGTGCTGTCCCTGAGCTCTTCAGTTCAAGGCGGGTGATCTACCACTTGAGCCACAGCGCCACTTCCAGTTTTCTGGTG
The DNA here is from genome assembly GCF_019054845.1 of Dipodomys spectabilis. NCBI lineage: Eukaryota > Metazoa > Chordata > Mammalia > Rodentia > Heteromyidae > Dipodomys > Dipodomys spectabilis. Next base: position 3,864,323 of record NW_024871037.1, read on the forward strand.
GTTGACTGGAGATAAGAGTCTCATGGACTTTCCTGCCCTAGGCTGGCTTTGAACTGCAATCCTCAGCTCTCAGCCTCCTGAATAGCTAGGATGACAGGCGTGAGCCACCAGCGCCTGGCAAACCCACTTTTTTTTTTGTATAAGTTAAATGGTTTTGTGGTGGTACTGGGACTTGAACTCAGGGCCTACATGCTGTCCCTTAGTTTTTTTTCCACTCAAGGCTGATACTCTACAACTTGAGCCACATCTTTACTTCTGGCATTCTGCTGGATAATTGGGAGATATAGAGTCTCATGACTTTTCTGCCTGGGCTGACTTTCCTCAGATCTCAGCCCGTGTAGCTAGGGGTTGGCGCCTAGCCAATGACATAATGACATAAAACTGCTTTGCCCGCCCCCCATTATCTGGTATGGCTCACTTTGTATTCCCCAACCCAACCCCTCAACTTGTGGCCAACCACATATCTGTTCTTGCTCCTTTATATTTTACAGAATGACCTGTAACTGGCAGCACACACTGCATACACAAACGTCTTTCATTAGCAAAATCCATTTAGATTCATCAGTGTTGCGCAGGCCAAAGGTTCAGTCCTTTATACTGTTCGGAACTATTTTTCTTACAAGCTGCCCAGCATGCATGAGGACTTGATCCCGGGGGTGGGGGGTGGGGGGTGGGGGGAAGGCCGATGGTATGCCAGCCACCATAATTAGTTCATGTTGTGCTTTTGCACATACTTTTTTTCTTAACCCCTTAGAGTTTAGCAAACATTTTCAATGAAGACCCAGTATTTTAGGCTCTCCAAGTAATATGTACGTCTGTTGCACAATTCTTGCTTTGTAAAGCCTTTTAAACATAAGATCATTAGTAGTGTATTCATCATTTGCAGACCATAGTTTGCTGATGCCCTATTTTATATCAACAATTATAGCAAGAAATTCCCTATGTCTGACTAAACTTCCATACAGAGGGATGGTTTTAAAAATCAAAACGGGGCCAGGTGCCCGTGGTTCATGCCTGTAATCCTAGTTACTCAGGAGGCTGAGATCTGAGGTTCAAAACCAGCCAGAGCAGTCAAGTCCATGAGACTTTTATCTCCTGGAAATGGCACTGTGGCTCAAGTAGTAGAGCATTTGTCCTCAACTGAGGACCTCAGCAGCGCCTAGGCCCAGAGTTCACGCCCCATGATCAACAAAATAAAAACTAAGGGCTAGGAAGAGTGCTTGCCTTGCATGCACGAGGGCCTGGGTTCCATTCCTCAGCACCACATAAGCAGATAAAGCCCGAAGTGGCGCTGTGGCTCAAGTGGTAGAGCACTAGCCTTAGCTGAAGAGCTGAGGGACAGCGCCCAGGCCCTGAGTTTAGGCCCCACGAACAACATCAACAACAAAATAATTAAAAATGTCACCAGGCACATGTAATCCCAGCTACTCAGGAGGCTGAGATTTGAGGGTCCTAGTTTGAAGCCAGCCAGGACAGGGAAGTCTGGGTGAGACTTTTTTCACCAATTAACCACCAGAAAACCGGAAGTGGAAATGTGGTTCAAGTGGTAGAGCACTAGCTTTGAGCTCAAAAAGCGCCTAACACCTTGTTCAAGGCCCACAACCAGCAAAAAAAAAAAAAAAAAAAAAAATTAAAAGATGAAAGTTAAAGATGTCATCAGGTGAAGCAAAGCACACTGGGAGAGGCTCCGGTCCCCCCCGTGGTGGGAAATGTAGCGTGTGGAGGGGCGCGGGACAGGTACCTGCTCTGCAGAGGGTGGATTTTAGGAGACTTGGGCAGCTTGGACGCCTCAATGCCAAGCAGCTGCACAGCGCCATTGTCCGACGCCACGGCTAAGTAGTGGGAGCCCTGGCAGAACGTGAGCGTCTTCACGCGCCCTCCGATGCGGCTATAGGTGAGAATAGACCTGAGCGGAGAAAAACAAGTTCAGTCACGTGGTCGGTGTTGAACATCCGCGGGACCATCAGCAAACACAATTCCTCTCTCCTCTGTAGACTTCAGAACTAGAACAAGGACAAGCGGGGCGCCAGTGGCTCGCGCTTGTCATCCTAGCAACTCGGGAGGCTGAGACCTCAGGACTATGGTTCAAAGCCAGCCCGGGCAGGAAAGGCTATGAGACTCTTATCTCCAAGGAACCATCTGAAAACTGGAAATGACACTGTGGCTCATGTGGTAGAGCGCTAGCCTTGAGCTGAACAGATGAGGGGACAGTGTCCAGGCCCTGAGTTCAAGACCCACAACCAACCAAAAAAAAACAACGACCAAACAAAAGTAATGGTGAAGTCGCCTCAGGGCCGCCCTCGCTCGCGCGCAGTTACAGGGCTGAGCGGCTTTCTAGGCACACTCTAGTGCTGGGGTCTCCATCCCCACAGCCCCTACTTTGGGCCGGCATGGTAGGAAAGCAGAGATGAGGTCTATGCTCAACTACCTAGCTGACCTGCCCTGTGCCTCAGTCTACTTACTCATCCGTCCGTAAGATCTGGGGGAGATGGAGTGATACGCAATCCACGAAAGCATTCAGAAACACAGCCGAGGCCCTCGCAGCCCTTCAAGCGAGCTAGCGGCTCTGTCCTCTGCTTCTCAGTTCCTCCCTCAGACGCCACTTGTCCCTGCGACTACGCCCGCGTCCACTTATCTCACATCCGCCCCGCATCCCCTCCCCCGTTCCCCATAACATCGTCTTCAACGCCTTACACCACACTTCAAGACTTCTCAGGGCTGGGAAGGTGGCTCCGTGGTGGAGTGCTCGCCTGGCATGCATGAAGCCCCGGGTTCGGTACCTCGGTGCTGCATACACAAAAAAGGCTGGGAGTGGCGCCATGGCTCAGGGGTCAAGGGCTACCCTTGAGCAAAAAAAAAAAACAAACAAAAACAAAAACAAGCCCCGAGTTCAAGCCCCCACGAGCGTCAAAATAAAACAGCTATGGGCTGGGAAGGTGGCTCCGTGGTGGAGTGCTAGCCTTGCATGCATGAGGCCGTTGGTTCCATTCCTCAGCACCAAATAAGTAGAAAAAGCCAGAAGTGGTTGCCCTGAGCTGACCTTCTTGAGCTGGTCTTCCTAAGAGCTGAGGGACAGCGCCCAGGCCCAGAGTTCAAGCCCCACAACCAACCAACCAGCAAACAAGACTTCCCATTTCTCACCAAGCTTGAGCTCCAAGAAGTGCTTCCCACTTTGTGGTGATGCTTCCCCCACCCCACCCCGGCCCCCTGAAATGGTGTCAGTGCAGAAGCATCCCGAGGCCTCTGTGGTTGGGAGACACTCTACCTCGTCGTGGTCGTCTTCCCCTCCATCTTCTGACTGTTCCAGATTTTCACCGTGCCGTCATTGGAACACGTTGCGAAGAGCGAATGTTCATCAGAGACCCGGATCCGGTTGACGGCGGATTTGTGCTCGTGCAGGTGTGCGACCAGCAGCCCTTTAGGACGCCACCCTGGGAAAAAGCAGGAGGGTGGCAGCTGAGGTTCAAGTTTACGAGCAGCTTGGGAACGATCCCAAGAACAAAGCCAGTGAGAGGCGCGAAGAACCAGTGAAGCCGTCTACCACCGCAAGACAGATGCTATTTTTGATTTATTTTTGTGCGGATCCTGGGGCTTGAACTCAGGGCCTGGGTGCTGTCTCCGAGCTTTGGTGCTCAAGGCTAGCGCTCTACCACTTTGGGCCACAGTGCTATTCCTGGGTTTTTGTAGTTAGTTGGAGATAAAAGAGTCTCAGGGACTTTCCTGCCTGGGGCTGGCTTTGGACCTGGATGCTCAGATCGCAGCTCCTGAGTAGCGAGGATGACAGGTGTGAGCCACCAAGCGCCCCGCGCTAAAGTGATAACTTTTGTTCTCATTCCCTACGGGTGGTAAAATACTTAAGGCCAAAAATATCTCAGCTTTTTGAGGTTTTCTGAACATCTCTTACCAAAATAAGCACATGAGTAAATAAATCCATAACCCAAGACGCTCAAGAAGCCTCCACCTTGTGCAGGTTTGGGGTTTGGGGACCAGGCCCGGGGGGGCGGGGACTCGGGCATCAGCGCACGCCCAGGAGGGCCGGTGCTCACCTGGGGGCGGCGGCTTGCTCTCCCACTCGGCGCTCTCCATCATCTGCTTGGCCACCCTCTCCGCACTGCACTGCTCCCGCTTCTGCTGTATGAGCTGCTCAAGCTCCGTTTTGCAAGTCGTGATCCGAATCTGATAGGTGGACGGCAAAACGGTGCTACTCAAAACCTGTACTACTGGTCTTTTACTTGGAATATTGGTTACTTCTGAAACCTGCAAAAGCAAACGGAACGGTAGGTATTAATGTGTTACCCGCAAAGCGTATCTGAAGGTAGCAATGCACTCGTGTTGTACACATTTTTATGGTCATGTGTCCTTGCTAATGTACTAATTTTAAAATCCATCTATACACACTGGCCTTGTTTTTGGTAATAACCTAGCTAAAATAAGGGTTAACTGTAAGTCCTACATTTTAAAATGTCTGTATCACATTAAAACAATTTGTATGTGTGTGTGCGCCAGTCCTGGGGCATGAACTCTGGGCCTGGGAGCTCTCCCTTAGCTTTTTTTCCCTGGTCTTAGCTTTTTTTATTCAAGGCAGGCGCCTTACCACTTAAGCCACGGCTCCACTTCTGCATTTTTGGTGGCTAAGTGCAGTTAAGAGTCTCATGAACTTTCCTGCCTGGGCTGGCTTTCAACTGTCATCTTCAAATCTCAGCCTCCTGAGTAGCTAGGATAATAGGCATGAGCCACTGGCATGCAGCTCATTTTAATTTTTTTTTTTTTTTAGTATAAAAATAACATTAAACAAAACCCTCACTAACCTAAGTAAAAAGAAGAAAAGGAATTTCAGTTTCTCAGTCTGCAATACTTCTTTGAGTATAAGGGGATAGACAGCAAGGAGTTGTGGGGCACGCCTTTAATCTCAGCTACTCAGGAGGCCAAGGCGAGGACAGAGCAAAGTAAGTGACGAGATTCTGTCAAAAGAACACAACATACGGGGCTGGGAAGGTGGCTCAGTGGCAGAGCGCTGGCCTCGCCTGCATGAGGCCCTGGGTTCCATTCCTCAGCACCACAGAAGCCGAAAAAGCCGGAAGTGGCGCTGCGGTTCAAGTGGTAGAGTGCCAGTCTTGAGCTGAAGAGCTGAGGGACAGCGCCCAGGCCCAGAGTTCAAGCCCATGACTGACAAAAATAAATAAACACAGCTCAAGTGTCAGGGCACTGGCCTTGCATGCACGAGGCCCTGGGTTCAATTCCCCGGAGCCCCTCACTACTACATATACATATACATCCCCACAGGTGGAAAGTTTCCATTACAGACTCACTTCAAACGTATCCAAATCATCGTGATTTGGGGACTTCTTCCTAGAAGTACTTTTAAGACTCGGTCATTCAAGGAGGAATAAAAAGAGACTGCAGGGGAGGAGTTCTCAAGATGGCGACGGGGCAGTAGGGAAACGCCACAGCTCTCTCCAACCAAAAAGAGAGTTCGAGTTCCAACCTTTAATCTCCCCAAGAGACCGACAACAACAAAAAGACGAACACTCAGAGAAAAACCAGAGGTGGAAAATAACAAAAAAAGAAAGAGAGGAAAAGAAGAATTTCAGAACAGAGAAGAGCGAAGACCCCTCCCCCAACCTTTACTGGCCGCGCGGCAGTGCGCCAAGCCGCCGGCCAGCCGGCCCGGCAGGGGCTGCCGGAGCCACAGAGACACAGGGGGCTGCTTGCAGATCACCAGGTACCGGATTGCAGAACAGCGGATCGCCAGGAACAGAGAAACCTACCAGCCGGGAGTCTCCACGAGGATCCCACCCCACCCATCACTCTCCACCGGAGCGGAGAGGCTCCATCCCGCCAAAGCCGCCCGGCACCAGCAGCGCCACAAAGGGACCTGTCCGCAGACCACCCGCCCAATCGCGATCGCAACGACCCGGCGGGGGGCCGCCCAACCCAGCCCGCAACCACCCCAACTGAACTCGGACTGCAACAACAACTGACGGACTGCAACAACAACTGACGACCTACAGGGTGAGTACCCATCAGGGGACAGGGAATCCATCAAGGGAGACCAGAGCTGGAGGGAATCCCCAGACCCTGACCTAGACTCCCTACCCCAACACCCGGACCACAGGACCCACTAAAACTGGGAACTGTTCGAGAGCCCCACCAGCCGGTGGAGCACACTCTGCTGGCCAGGCCAGAGCAAGAGCGCCCCGGGAAGGGAGCGTAAATGCTCAAGCCAGGAACAGTGCCCCTGGGTCAAGACTACCAACAGTAGAAGAAATTTGAACTGTGTCCTCCAGGCTGCATAACCAAGGTGGTATACACATTAGCACAGGCCTAACGAGCGCGCTCCAGGCTGGGGCCGGAACCAGGCCAGGGGACCGGCGCCTGAACAAAGCAAAAAGGGTCAGAAGTGGGGCTGTGGCTCAAATGGTAGGGTGCCAGCCCTGAGCTGAAGAGCTGAGGGACAGCACCCAAACCTAGAGTTCAAGCCCACAACCAGCCCAAAACAAACAAACAAAAACACATCAGGAGCCCATAGCAGACTCCAGTATTTGGGAGAGTGCATCCAGAGCATCTGATCTTCCCAAGAGCACCCGCAGGAGCAAACACAAGCAGTCTAGGCTGCTCAACCCTTCCAAAGGCGGGAATTGCTACAGCAGAGAGCTGAGAATCCTAAGTGAATAGCAGCTGGAAATAGGCTCCCAACAGAATCCAGATCAGACACAGACTCTCTCTACCAATAGAGAATCAGCAACCAAGCAAAGACAGACACACCAAAACAAGATTGAAGAGCAGTCTCCTGAACCCCCATGCGAAAATCACAGAGAAAAATCACAAGGTTTACCACTACCCAGGACAGCAAGCTCACCTCAAAAGCCAGCAGCCACGCAGGGGAGAGCCCCAGTGGGAGCAAAGCAGGAATGGAAGACAAAAACTACATCCAAGGGTTGCTGGAGGCAATGACTCAAGAAATAAAGCGAGAAATGGATCAGAAATTGAAAGAGCACAAGGATGAACTATCAAAAGATATACAGGATATCAAACAAAAATTGGATGCAAAAATAGAAGCTGCACAAACCTCAGTAAGAAGTGAGATAAACGCCAAATTAGAGGTAATGCATACTGATATCACCTCATTGAGAGGTGAGATCAGTACTCTGAGAACCAACATTGAATCCATAAAGGGATCCATTTCCACCATGCAAACCACAATAGAAGCCACGGTCAACAGAGTGAATGAAATGGAAGGTAGAGTGTCAGATACAGAAGACAGAATACACCAACTGGACCAAAAAGTGACAGATATGGAAAAATCACTCAAATTAAACCAAAGGGAAATTCAAGAGCAAGCAGATAATGCTAAAAAATTTAACCTTCGCATAATCGGAGTGGACGAAGGTGAGGAATTCCAGAGCAAGGGAATGCAACACCTATTTAACAAGATAGTCAATGAAAATTTTCCCCACCTCAAAAACGACCATCTTAACTACATCACAAAAGCTTATCGAACACCCAACAAGCAAGATCCCAGGAGAAACACTTCTAGGCACATAATAGTAACAATGATGGATCTGAATAATAAGGAAACAATCCTGCATGCAGCAAAAATGAAGAAGGAGCTATACTACAACGGGAAAAAAATTAGAATCACTGCAGATCTCTCCACACAAACAATGAATGCAAGAAAAGCCTGGGAAAGCACCATACGAGCCCTGAGAGCCAATAACTGCCAACCCAGACTGATATACCCGGCAAAGCTAGCATTCACATTCGATGGAGAACTGAAAACTTTTAATAGCAAAGAAAAACTAAATGAATACATAAACATTAAGCCAGCATTACAAAGAATTCTAAGAGGGGGGACACAACCTGAAGAAAGCAACCAGGAACTGGGACCTGCCCCAAACAGGCATTACTCAAAGTCTAACTGAGCAAGCACAGGAGGAAAGGAAAGAAGAAAAACTTAGGAAAACGGAATGGCAGGGACAACAATGCATCTCTCTATACTTTCTCTTAATATAAATGGGCTGAATTCGCCAATTAAAAGAAAACGAACTGAGGACTGGATCAGAAAACAAGACCCATCCATCTGTTGCCTTCAGGAGACCCACCTCTCAGCCAAACATACAAACAAACTCAGAGTGAAGGGGTGGAAAAGGATCTACCAATCAAATTCCCCCAATAAGAAAGCAGGTGTAGCTATCCTGATATCTGACAAAATAAACTTTTCATTAAAATCAGTACAGAAAGACAAGGACGGACATTACATATTAATAAAGGGAACAATCCAAGAGGAGGATATAACCATCATCAACTTATATGCCCCAAATATCGGTGCACCCAGATATGTTAAACAAATGCTCTCAAACTTACAGAATAAAATAGATCCCAATACGATAATACTAGGAGACTTTAACACGCCACTCTCACCAAAGGACAGGTCTACCAACCAGAGGATTGGCAAAGAAGCTACCGAATTAAGTGAGGCCATACTTCAAGCGGAATTAACTGACATCTACCGAGTATTTCACCCTAAAACAACACAGTACACATTCTTCTCAGCAGCTCATGGAACTTTCTCCAAAATAGACCATATCATAGTTCATTCAAGGAACTTAAGCAAATACAAAGGGATCGACATAATCCCCTGTATCCTATCTGACCACAGTGGAATCAAGCTAGCTCTCAATAACAAAGCATACCGCAGAAATTTCTCTAATACATGGAAATTGAACAGCACACTCCTTAACAAGGCCTGGGTAACAGAAGAGATCAGAGAAGAAATAAAGCATTTCCTAGAACTCAATGAAAATGAAAACACCTCACAAAGAAACTTGTGGGACACAGCAAAAGCAGTCCTGAGGGGCAAATTTATTGCCCTCAGTGCCCACATCAAGAGAATGGAGACAGACCAAGTAAATAATCTCATGTTGCAACTAAAACAGCTAGAAAAACAAGAAAAAATGGGACCTAAAGCTACTAGACGAAGCCAGATAACCAAATTGAGAGCAGAGATTAACCAATTAGAAAATCAGAAAACCATAACCAAAATAAACCAAACAAAAAGCTGGTTCTTTGAAAAAATAAACAAAATTGATGGCCCGTTGGCAAGATTAATTAAAAAAAGAAGAGAGGAAACCCATATTAATAGGATTAGGGATGCCACGGGAAACATCACAACACGTACCCAAGATATCCAAACAATTCTAACAGACTACTTTCAAAAGCTATACTCTCTAAAGGAAGAAAATCTGGCGGAAATGGATGCATTTTTAGAGAAATACAAGTTACCCAAACTGAGCAAAGAAGAAGTTAACCAATTAAATAAGCCAATATCCTATAATGAGATACAGGAAGCTATCAAAAGTCTTCCAACAAAAAAAAGCCCAGGACCAGATGGATTCACAGCAGAATTCTACAAGACCTTTAAAGAAGAACTAATACCCATACTCCTCAAGCTCTTCAGAGAAACAGAGAAGGAGGGAGCTATCCCAAACTCATTCTACGAAGCCAATATCACACTCATCCCCAAACCAGGCAAAGACCCAACCAAAAAGGAGAATTACAGGCCAATCTCCTTGATGAACACAGATGCAAAGATCCTTAACAAGATTCTAGCTAACAGAATCCAGAAACACATAAAAAAAATAATACACTATGATCAGGTAGGCTTCATCCCAGAGACACAGGGATGGTTTAACATACGTAAGTCAATAAATGTAATCCAGCATATCAACAGAGCCAAGGTCAAGAATCACATGATTATCGCCACAGATGCAGAAAAGGCCTTTGATAAAATTCAACATTCATTCATGCTAAAAGCTCTGGAGAAAATAGGAATAGAAGGAACATTTCTAAAAACAATAAAAGCCATTTATGACAGACCAATAGCCAATATTATACTTAATGGGGAAAAGCTACAACCAATCCTCCTAAAAACAGGAACAAGGCAAGGATGTCCACTGTCTCCACTCCTCTTCAACATAGTCCTAGAACCCTTAGCCAGGGCAATAAGGCAAGAAAAAGACATTAAAGGGATCCGCATAGGGAAAGAAGAAGTGAAACTATCCCTTTTTGCAGACGACATGATACTATACCTCCATGATCCCAAAAACTCCATCCCCAAACTTTTAGAAATCATAAGTCACTTCGGCAAAATAGCAGGATACAAAATAAACCCACAAAAATCAGTTGCCTTCCTATACACTGATAACGCACAGGAAGAGAGGGAAATAAAGGGAGCAACCCCATTCACAATAACCTCCCAAAAAATAAAATATTTAGGAATTAACCTAACCAAAGATGTAAAAGAACTATTTAATGAGAACTATAAAAAGTTAAAGAAAGAAATTGCAGAAGACACTAGGAAATGGAAAGACCTCCCATGCTCCTGGATAGGCCGACTTAATATAGTAAAGATGGTGATACTTCCAAAATTAATATACAAATTCAATGCAATTCCTATTAAAATCCCAATGACGTACATCACTGAAATACAGAAAACAGTCCAAAAATTTATATGGAACAACAAAAGACCTAGAATAGCCAAAACAATTCTAGGGGATAAAGACAATATGGGAGGGCTATCCATGCCGAACTTCAAACTCTACTACAGAGCTATAATCACAAAGACAGCATGGTACTGGCACAAAAACAGACCCGAAGACCAATGGAACAGAATAGAAGATCCAGATATAAATCCACAGGCCTACAGCCAGCTGATATTCGACAAAGGAGCCAAAGACATACAATGGAAGAAACACAGCCTCTTCAACCGCTGGTGCTGGGAAAACTGGGCAGCCACATGCAGAAAACTAAAAGTGGACCCCAGCCTATCACCATGCACCAACATCAACTCAAAATGGATTAAAGACCTTAACATTAAACCTGAATCTCTGAAACTACTGCAGGACAGAGTAGGAGAGACACTTGAACTAATAGGCACAGGAAGGAACTTCCTGAACAGAGTCCCAGGGTCACAACAAGTTGGAGAGAGACTCGACAAATGGGACTACCTTAAAATAAAAAGCTTCTGCACAGCTAAATCTATCGCAACTAAGCTAGAAAGACAACCAACTAATTGGGAAAAAATATTTACCAGCAATATATCAGACAAGGGGTTAACATCCTGTATATACAGGGAACTCAAGAAACTAATCCCTCCCAAACCTAACAAACCAATTACTAAATGGGCAAGGGAACTAAAGAGGGACTTCTCAAATGAAGAAATAAAAATGGCAAAGAAACACATGAGGAAATGTTCATCATCCCTGGTGGTGAAGGAAATGCAAATAAAGACAACCCTGAGATACCACCTTACCCCAGTCAGAATGTCCCACATCCACAAATCAGCCAACGACAAATGCTGGAGGGGATGTGGAGAAAGAGGAACCCTATTACACTGCTGGTGGGAATGTACACTTATACAACCACTTTGGAAAGCAGTCTGGAGGGTCCTTAGAAAGCTAAAGATTGACCTCCCTTACGACCCAGTCATACCACTTCTAGGCATCTACCCTGAACAACAGGAACCAATATACAAGGACACGTGCACCTCCATGTTTATTGCAGCACTGTTCGCAATAGCTAGGATATGGAAACAACCTAGGTGCCCCACCACAGATGAATGGATCCAAAAATTGTGGTATCTATACACAATGGAATATTATGTAGCCATTAGAAATGACAAAATAATGGCATTTGCAGGGAAATGGATGGAGCTAGAAGGAATCATGTTGAGCGAGGTAAGCCAAGAACGAAGAGACAAACGGTACATGGTCTCCCTCATAAGTGGATGCTAAATCCAAAAGGTTAGTGATACGACAAAACTAACAGGACTTAAGAAACAAAGAACTCCCGCTCATCTGGTTGAACCACTACTAAATATCCTCATGCTGCTGATCACAAATATGGTATATAACATGTGAACACTGTTATATATTACAGACTGTGGTAGACAATTTGCTCCAGGGAAGTTAGAATGAACTTGTGACTTTGAAATTATGTAATCATTTAATCACAATCAAAAAAAAAAAAAAAAAAAAAAAGAACCTCGGGGAAGGGAGGGAGGGAGGGGATGGTAGGGGGAAAACAATGGAGGGGGTAACAATGTTCAAGAGGAAGTGTACTCATAACCTCACTCATGTAACTGTGACCCTCTGTATAGTAGCTTTACAATAAAAAAATAAAATAAATAAAAAAAAAAAAAAAAAAAAAAAAAAGAGACTGCAAAGCTCCCTTGCCTAGTGTTAATTAGTTTCTAATGTCTCACGTGATCAGTTCACCTTTATCTACTGACGAGTACTACTCTTCTGTGTGGGTGCCTATCTTAGGGCTTGAACTCAGGAGCTGGGGGGCTGTCCTTGAGCATCTTTGTGCATAGCGAGTACTCTACCACTTGAGCTACAGCTCCACTTCTGGCTTGTGTGTGTGTGTGTGTGTGTGATAAGAGTCTCATGAACTTTCCTGCCCAAGCTGGCTTCAAACTGTGATCCTTAAATCAAAGCCTTCTGATAAGTTGGCATTACAGGCATGAGCCACTGGGGCCCGATTTCCCCTTTGCTATGAAATGAAAGTGAACCTGTTGTAGAAAGAAAGACAACCTCCCTATACACAATTTGTCTTCCCACCGATTTTCCCCGCGTAGCTCACGGTGGACAGGACACACATAGATGGGCGCACAGGGCCGGGAGCGGGAGCCCGCTGCCCGGGAGACGGTACCTGGGGAGAAGCTGCCGCGGGGCCGCAGAGGCCGGCTGAAGATTCGGAGCGGGGCGGCCTCCCGGCCTGACCCACCTCCTGCTCACTGGCTTTCGGCAGTGCCTGGGCGATGGCTGGTGGGTCCAGCGATCCAAACATGCTCTTCCACTCTTCGTTAACGTTTGAGTCTTGCTTTACGTGTTTCCTGGCTATGGAAATACAGTCAGAACACTTAGTCAGAGGTAACCACCCTGGTGCCGTTTATTGCCGTTTTTGCTTTTTGGTCTGAGATAGGGACTTGAACTCTGGATCTTGATGCTTTCTCTCAGAGACTAGTGTCTCCAAGCCCCTCACTGCTCGGTTTTGAAGAGGGTGGGGGTGGACTTCATGTCCTATCTGTTGACTCTCCACTTTATTCAGCTATTTTTTTGTTGGATGTGGGGCTTGAACTCTGGGCCTGGGCGCTGTCCGTCAGCTCTTCAGCTCAAGGCTAGTGCTCTATCACTTGAGCCACAGCACCACTTCCAGTTTTCTGGTGGTTTACTGGAGAGTCTCATAAGACTTTCCTGCCTGGGCTGGCTTTGAACCGTGATCCTCAGATCTCAGCCTCCTGGGTAGCTAGGATGACAGGCCTCAGCCACCAGTGCCCCACTTTGACTATTTTTGGTTTTTTTTTGTTTTTTGTTTTTTTTTTTGGTTCCAGTCCTGGGGCCTGAACTCTGGGCCTGAGCACTGTCCCTCAGCTCTTCAGCTCAAGGCTAGCGCTCTACCACTTGAACCACAGCACCACTTCCGGCTTCTTTTTGCTTATGTGGTGCTGAAGAATCGAACCCAGGGCCTCATGCATGCAAGGCAAGCGCTCTACCATTGAGCCACCTTCCCAGCCCTACTTTTGACTATTTCTTATCTGTATGAAGTGCTTATTTCCTAGGACTGTGTTCATGCTAGCTACTACTAGTCTATGCACATCACACAGAAACTGCCAACTTTACATTTGCACTCATGTAATTATTTGCTTTTCCTTTTGGTGAGCTAGCTGTTTTCTTTCTAATTTGAATGACATATAGATGTCAGTCATTAGTGGTTAAGTTGCAAATACTTCATCCTAAGTCTGGAAATTAGAGGTTTAACTTCAATATAATTTGTTTGCTGTCCTCTAAGTCTGACACTAGGATTTTGGAGGGGGGGGGGTGTATAAGTTTTGGGGCTTGACCTTGGGACGTGGGTACTGTCCTTCAGCTTTTGTGTTCAAGTCTGGCACTCTACTTTGAGCCACAGTACCACTTCCAGCTTTTTTGGTGGTTCACTGGAGGTAAGTCTCGCAGACTTACTTTCTCTGGCTCTCCAAATTCTTCCCTATCTCCATACTGAGTAACAGAGTCACTGCATCTGAAAGTTCTGTATCTGAAGCCTATTAATTGGCTAAACACCAGTCTGGTGAGAATACCAGGCCGGGTCTATTGGTTCGCGCCTGTCATCCTAGCTACTCAGGAGGCTGATCTGAGGATCGCAGCTTGAAGTCAGCCTGGGCAGGAAAATCTGTGGGACTCTTTTATCTCCAATTAATCACAGAAAAAGTGGGAAGTGGTAGAACGCCAGCCTTGCCCAAACAGGAGCTTAGGGATAGCACGCAGGTGCAGAGGCTGAGACCCAGGAATTGTAAACGTAAAGATTAGTAACAGCAAGATGAGTGCACACGTACCCCGCCTGTCCTCGGGCTCCTGCCGGGCCTTCACGAGGTCTACCTGTCTCCCGGTGATGCCCAGGGCGGCCAGGTCGATGGCCCCTTTCTGACTGCTGTCATGAAGATGGCTCTGGTCTACTATATTTGCCTTGGCTCTGTTAGATTTCATCATGAAGTCTTTTAGTGCCAGCAGTTTGTCTTCCTCTTCCTCTGTCATTCCCTAAAACCAAAGCAAACCATATTCTTTTAGATTTTTCAAAAGTAGTAACAAAGAAGGCCTCAGCATGCCGGGCGCCGGTGGCTCACGCCTATCATCCTATCTATTCAGGAGGCTGAGATCTGAGGATGGCGGTTCAAAGCCAGCCTGGGCAGGCAAGTCTGTGAGACTCTTATCTCCAATGAACCACCAGAAAAATATGGAAGTGGCGCTGTGGCTCAAGTGGTAGAGTGCTAGCCTTGAGCTGAAGAGCTGAGGGACAGCGCCCAGACCCAGAGTTCAAGCCCCACGACTGACCAAAATAAATAAATAAATAAAGCACCAACTACCTCATTGAAAACCAAGAGAATCGGAAAGATGAAATAAGCAATCAAAAGAGAAGACAGAGCATCAATACAGAGCGTACCACTGCTCTACAGAGGGGGCCCACCGAGGCCAGAGGCGCGCTTGGCTCTCGCTTCCAGGACCCGGGCCTGCCTCCCTTCTACTGGCTGAACACTGCAGGCGACTTAACCTCTGCCATCACCAGAAACAATGTAAAATGAGACCATCTGTTCCTCTCCTGTCCACTCAAAGCGAGGGATACTTGACATTTCAGAGGCACAGTGAGCTGCAGTGATGTTCTCAGCACCCAGGGGCTGGCACGGAGGGAGCAGCACTATGTAGCAGCAGCCGAGACTGGCGGGGCACGGTGAGTGGAAAGACTATGGGAACTGCTCCTCCTCCTCCCTCCTCGCACCCTGGCAAGGCCGCAGTCTCACTGAGCAAGGCGGGGAGCGAGGGCAGCTCCACGGAGTAACTAATTACGATCAAAAGGAAATAGAGCCTTTCAAGTTTAATAAACAGTTTTGGCTGGTAAGAGAGGAATACAATGAACGACAAGGGTCTAAGCCTGAAGAATCTAGTTTGGGATAGCTTTTACTGCATGCTGAAATCTTTTTGATAAAGATTTACCTACTCAGAAGACACAACCGAAAAAAATGTAATTCAGAATCCCAATTTTCCATACATTGCTTTTTTTTTTTTTTTTTTGGTCGGCCTTGGGGCTTGAACTCTGAGCCTGGGCACTGTCCCCGAGATCTTCAGCTCAAGGCAAGCGCTCTACCACTTGAGCCACAGCGCCACTTCTGTTTTTCGGATAGTTAATTGCCCAGACTGGCTTTGAATCATGATCCTCATAGCTCAGCCTCCCAAGTAGCCAGAATAATGGGCATGAGCCACCAGTGCCCAGCCCATACATTGCTTTTTTTTTTTTTTTTCAGTCATGGGGCTTGAACTCTGGGCTTGAACACTGTCCCTCAGTTCTTCAGCTCAAGGCTAGAGCTCTACCACTTGAGCTACAGAGCCACTTTCAATTTTCTGATGGCTTATTGGAGATAAGTGTTTCACGGGAGGAGGGGCTGGGAAGGTGGCTCAGTGGTAGAGAGCTTGCCTTGTATGCAGGAGGCCGTGGGTTCAATTCCTCAGCACCACATAAGCAGAAGTGGGGCTGTGGCTCAAGTGGTAGAATGCTAGCCTACAGCTAAAGACCTGAGGGTCAGTGCCCAGGCCCAGAATTCAGGCCCCACGACCAACCAAAAAAAAAAAAAAAAGCAGTTTCACGGACTTTCCTGCCCAGGCTGGCTTTGAATCGCAACCTCAGATCTCAGCCTCCTGAGTAGCTAGGATGACAGGCGTGAGCCACCTGCGCCCGGCTATACGTTGTTTTCTAAAAATACAAAACACGTCTAATGTAAAGGTTAGAAGAGACCTAAAGAAAAAGCTCTTTTATCCCATTAAATATTCTAGAAAATGGGAAACAGCACCATCCTGGAAGAGAAAGTTGGAGGCAGCTTAGCTGTCAGGCAGAGTTGCATCTAAACACCAAGCCACTGGGGCTAGGAATGTGGCTTAGTAATAAGAGTGTTTGCACAGCATGCATGAAGCCCTGGGTTCGATCCCCAGTGCTGAGGATTTACATTTGCAAAACTGATAAAAATTCTCAGTCTGACACCGAATGAATTTTTCATCATCTTGTTAGGCAAGATATAACTGACAAGCATTCTCTTTATGACAGGCATTCTCTTTATAAAATTAAGAGCAGTCACTAAAGTTGTCCCTTAGTATTTTGCTTATAGCTCACAGTGCTTAATAGTCATTATAATCTTTATTTCCAACCATTTTAATTCCTATTTCAGCTCTCTAGGTCCCTCACATCCCCCATAAAACAGGCAGATGAATCTCTAATGCCTCTAAAGAGACCTGACTACTGCCAAGAATAATAAAAAGACTACTTCCTAGTTCTAACAAGATTTGTTAATTGGTCCAAATTCACAGGCTTTTAAGATACAACAATAAACCACTGGTTTCTTCACCTAAGTAAGATACACGAGAAATCCAAGTTATAAGGTGAACAAATGCAGGCATGGAACTCAGTAGACACCAAGTGGAAAATGAGCTAGGTAAAACTTCTGGGCAGTGGCGAAAAGTGAACAAAGGGGTGACACCGTCCAAAAAAGAAATGCACTCAGAAGCCAGGCGCTGGTGGCTCACGCCTGTCATCCTAGCTACTCGGGAGGCTGAGATCTGAGGATCACGGTTCAAAGCCAGCCCCAGCAGGAAAGTCCGTGAGACTCTCATCTCCAATAAACCGTAGAACACTGGAAGTGGCGCTGTGGCTCATGTGGTGGAGCCCTCGCCTTGAGCTGAAGAGCTGAGGGACAGTGCCTAGGCCCAGCATTCAAGCCCCATGACCAACAACAACAAAAAACTGCACTCATTACCTGACTTAAACAGTAACCTCTTTGTACATCACCTTAACAACAATATCATATTGAAAAAAAAAACCAAGTTGTTTCTACTGTTTCCATGGAGTGAGAACTCAATGAATCGGGGCTGAAACAGAATTTCTTGAACAATGTATCTGTGGAGTGTTTTAGCTGGACTTCACCCATTCGGTGAAATTTAAGGAAGCAAGAGTGATACCTAACTCTCAGGCTATTCCTTCTACTCTCCTTCATGTGCTTGGTCACCACAAAGGCTGGGTCTTTACCCCTCCTCGTGTGGCTCATCCCAAGTTTTGCCAGGGGCCTGGTACCTTTGCTTCACCAACAAAACAGATGCAGAAGGTGTCTGCTGGATGTGGTTTCATTAGGTCATGTGACCTAATGGGGAAAAAAAACCTTCATCCCTAAACAGATGCTCTGACGGGGTAGGGTGAGGGGAGGAGGGAGCTACAACCTGGGAGAGCAGCTTCTTCAGGAGCTGGGCCACGGCAGGGTCCTCGGGAGGAGGGCAGTCGGCCAGGGAGCCACTGCGCTTCCTCTGCCGCAGGTGAAGGTGCCTGAACAGACTGCTGATGTCCTTGGACCGCAGGGCGTAATCAAATATAGAACGGCTCACTGGCTCTTTTAAAACACTGAGGAGAACGAGTTTCCTTTCGATCTAAATGTAGAGAGAAACAAGCAGCAGCAGTCCAACATGCCATTTCTAGCTGCATGTATTTTTCAAATTCAGTACATACAACCTGTGCAAAGTTAACGTGGGTTATGTATTTTCTATGAACCAGAGAGGTTTCAGTATGAGATCTTTTCAGGCAAAATCGAAGAATGAACTCTAAACAGTAGTTTTTATGACCATCTGTACCCATCACTGGAAGACTAGTAACAAATCCCCATGTAAGAGAATTTCAGACGGCCAGAGTTTTGTTGATTCCAGTATGTCTGAATATCTCCTACACCTAACAAAACCTGCAGCTCACAGTTCTGACACAAAGCAACTATGTCAGGCGCCAGTGGCTCACGCCTGTCATCCTAGCTACTCAGGAAGCTGAGATCTGAGGATCACGGTTCAAAGCCAGCCCGGGGAAGGAAAGTCCGTGAGACTCTGTATCTCTACTAAACCACCAAAAAACCAGAAGTGGTGCTGTGGCCTAAGTGGTTGGGTGCCCACCTTGAGCTGAAGAGCTTGGGGACAGCACCCAGGCCCACAGTGCAAGCCCTGTGACCCCAAAAATAAATAAGTAAAATAAAATTGAAAGTACTTCTAACTTCTTCTAAATGACCACTGTGGCTGGAAATCAGTTGTACTTTTTCACTTGAATGGCAGACACTTGACAGTCCAGCACAGAGTGAATAGTCACGTTTCTCTCACCTAAAAGAAGGGGCTGGTTTAGAGCTTGAAAGTGCCATCGCCCAAGGGAACTATCTGCAGGTAAGACTCTAGGAACACATTTGAAGGCCAGTCTGGGTGCCTACCTGGACGATGGGCTGGGTGATGTAGGGGTGGAGGTACGGCATGAGCTTGCAGTACACGTCTGCTGGGTTTATCTGATGGGCGAGCATGGTGATGAAGCCCACGGCCCCATAGCGGATCCACAGGTTGGGGTGACACAGGAAGGGGGCTGCAGGGGGGAAAGGCCGCAGGGATCAAACCAGGTTCCCACACAGTTGCAAACTATCACAACGGACCGAGAGAGGTTGCGCTTCCCTGTCACTGTGAAGTGCTTCCCCATACTCAATTAGCAAGTGTAAACTCAACCATTTGAACACAGGGTTCTTGTAAAATTCCCTTCTTACGTACCATAAAACCGCCTCCTTCCTGAACATTTTAAATCTTTTTTTTTTTAAGCCAGATGAGGCTGTACAATCAATACGTGTTAGTAACACTAGAATAAGAACTATTACCAAGCCAGGTGCCACTGGCTCATGTCTATCATTACTGCTGCTCAGGAGGCTGAGATCTGAGGATCCAGGTTCAAAGCCAGTAGGACAGGAAAGTCCTTGAGACTCTTATCTCCCCTCAAGCACCCTAAGAAAGCCAGAAGTGGAGCTGTGGCTCCTGTAATAGAGCACTGGTCTTGAGCTGAAGAGCTGAGGGACAGCACCCAGGCCCAGAATTTAGGCCCCACAACTAAAAGAAACAAAAACTCAGGGACAGTGCCCAGGCCCTGAGTTCAAGCTCCAGGATGGACACACACACCCACACACGCACAAACACACCAGAGACATTAAAAAAAAAATCAAGCTGGATGCTCACACCTATAATCCTAGCTACTCAGGAGGCTGAGATCCGAGGATTGAGGTTCAAAGCCAGCCCAGATGGGAAAGCTTGTGAGATTCTTATCTCCAATTAACCACCAAAACAGCTGGAAGTGGCAGAGCACTAGCCTTGGGCATAAAAGCTCAAGGACAGCACCCAGGCCCTGAGTTCAAGCCCAAAAAAAAAACTGACTGACAAAAAAAAAAAAGAATCTCAACACCAAATGCCTTAAGTACTAGTCCTACATTTACAGCCCCGGAGGGTTCAAACACAACATGCAGCACACAGGGCAGAGAACCTGGAGAGCGTTCTTCTGAAAACCACCCCGAAGGAACAAGAGGATCCTCAGATGTCCTTTTTGATGCTGGTGTTTGATCAAGTCTAGCACCCAATTCACGTATGTTCAAAAGGCATCATGACAAACTAAAAAAGATAAAAGCTCATGCCCATACTTCAAAAAGTTCAAAACCGGGGCTGGGAAGGTGGCTCAGTGGTAGAGCGCTTGCCTTGCATGCCTGAGGCCCTGGGTTCAATTCCTCAGCACCACATAAGCAAAAAGAAAAAAGCCGGAAGTGGCGCTGTGGCTCAAGTGGTAGGGCACTAGCCTTGAGCTGAAGAGCTGAGGGACAGCGCCCAGGCCCAGAGTTCAGGCCCCACAACCGGATCCAAAAAAAAAAGTTCAAAACCAAAGAAATTAAACCAGTGTCTTTTTTTCCCTCTTAGTGATTTTATGTATTAAACCTAAAAATCAATTATTTCAACCATATACTGTCGTGCTTTAGAATAAACATATCTTACAACCAATGAGAATTATGTGCCAACTAAATTATGTGCAAAGAAATGGGTTATGCGAAATGATAATTTAACTGTACAAACTCACATGCAGGAAACACATGTAAGTATAAAGGATGTTCATTGGGCTGGGAAGGTGGCTCCGTGGTAGAGCGCTTGCCTTGCAAATATGAGGCCCTGGGTTCTATTCCTCAGCACCGCAAAAGCAGAAAAGGCTGGAAGTGGTGCTGTGGCTCAAGTGGTAGAGCGCTAGCCTTGGGCTGAAGAGCTGAGGAACAGCGCCCAGGCCCAGAGTTCAGGCCCCATGACCAAAAAAAAAAAAACCGGGCTGGGAAGGTGGCTCAGTGGTAGAGCGCTGCATGCCTGAGGCCCTGGGTTCGATTCCTCAGTACCACATAAGAAAAAAGAAAAAAGCCGGAAGTGGCCCTGTGGCTCAAGTGGTAGAGCACTAGCCTTGAGCTGAAGAGCTGAGGGACAGCGCCCAGGCCCAGAGTTCAGGCCCCACAACCGGACCCTCCCGCCCCCCCCCAAAAAAAAAACCATGTGCATTAACACAGAGTACCAGCTGAGTGCTGGTGGTTCATGTCTGTCATTCTAGCTACTGAGGAGGCTGAGATCTGAAGATCATGGTTTGAAGCCAGCCCATGCAGAAAAGTCCAGGAGACCCTCATCTCCCTCTATTCCTTAGCACCACATAAGCAGAAAAAGCTAGAAGTGGTGCTGTGGCTCAAGTGTAGAGCGCTAGCCTTGAGCTGAAGAGCTGAGGGACAGCGCCCTCAGTGTTAATTTTATTTATAAATAAAATTAAAAAAGATAAAACAGATTACCATTTCTGCTCTACCCACTGCTATTCAATCTACTCTAGCCTGCCTAGCCATGGAAGGCATGAGAAGGAAATCAAAGGGATCGAATAGGAAAGAAATCAAGTCATCTCTCTTTTCAGATGCCACACTCCTATGTTTAACTGGCCTCCAGATTCCAACCAAGAATTTTCAGATCTGATAAACACCTTTGGAAATGGAGTAGGTTCCAAAATCAGCAAAAAAATCAGCAGCTTTGTTGGGCTCCAGTGGCTCATGCCCGTCATCCTAGCTTCTCAGGAGGCTGAGAAGATCACCTTGAGCACAAAGAGGCTCAGGGAGAGCGTCTGGCCCAGAGTTCAAGCCCCATGACCAACAATGCCAGCAAAAAAAAAAAAAAAAAAGAGGAAGCTGGCTCAGTGGTAGAGTGCATGCCTCACATGCATGAGGCCCTGGGTTCAATTCCTCAGCACCACACAAACAGAAAAGGCTGGAAGTGGCGCTGTGGGTAGAGTGCTAGCCTTGAGCTGAAGAGATCAGGGACAGCACCCAGGTCCAGATTTCAAGACCCTCAACTGACAAAAAATAAAACTGGAGGAGGTTACAATGCTTGATAAGAAATGTACTCATTATCTTGCCCATGTAATTGTAACCCCTCTGTACAGTATTTTCACAATAAAAAATAAAAATTAAAAAAAAAAACTGATCAAGTTTTCCCCCAAGGCTCACAAAGACAACAGCTAAAAATACAACACCGCCAACCATGCGTCAGTGGCTCACGCCTGCCATCCTGGCTATTCAGGAGGCTGAGATCTGAGGATCAACATTGAAGCTAGCCAGGGCAGAAAGTCTGTGAGACTCTTATCTTCACTAGATTACTCAAGAAAGCCAAACGTGGTGGTGTGGCTCAAGTGTTAGAGGGCTCCCCTTGAGCATGAAGAGGCTCAGGGACAGTTCCCGAGCCCTGAGTTCAAACCCCAGGACGACCACCACCAACAACAACAACAACAAAAATCACTATTTTCCACCCTCAGCAGGCAGCCCAGCCAAGTCTGTTTCTCTTACACACACACACACACACACACACACACACACACACACACACACACACACACACACACACACACACAAAAACCAATCGAGGGCTGGGAAGGTGGCTCAGTGGTAGAGTGCTTGCCTTGCATGCCTGAGGCCCTTGGTTCGATTCCTCAGCACCACATAAGCAAAAAGCCGGAAGTGGTGCTGTGGCTCAAGTGGTAGAGCGCTAGCCTTGAGCTGAAGAGCTGAGGGACAGCGCCCAGGCCCAGAGTTCAGGACCCACGACCGGACCAAAAAAAAAAAAAAACCAATCAAGGTGCCAAAATGACAAAGTAGGATGTAGACATTTCACCCCGTTAATTCCCGCGTGCTCATGTTCCCCTGCTACCTTTCCCTGACAGAAACTGACCGATGTCACTGGCAAATTCATAGACGTGGGGTTTCTGCAGCAGCCCCAGCTGGCACATACAGGTGAGGGCGTTGAGCGCTTTCACGATCACAAATTCTTCTGCGTCGCTGAGGCCTTGCTGCAGGAGAGGCTTCAGGATCGACGAGCTTTGCCAGCCAACGTAGGCAGCGACGCCTGAGAAGGAAAAGCAACGTCACCTGAGTTTTCAGTACCTGGAAATACACATGGAGGGAAACGCTGCAATGAGCCAGAGCCGGACAGACCGACAGACCCACAACCTGGGGAAAGAACACTGCACTTCCTGCCCAGCAAGATAAAACAAAGGAAACAAGACCTGCACCAAAGCCCTTTGGGAAAATTCTGGGGGCTCTAAGGGGAAACAAAACGAAACAACAGATTCTAAGAACGTTCAAAGAGGAAAACACAAGCCAACAGTGGAGGCAAGAACGTGATCACTGTTTGTGTAGGATCTTCCAGCCTCTTAATAAAGATTCAGCTTCTGCCCACCTATGCAACTGGAAGCCACACTGCATGTAGACTTACAACTTCCTTCAGGGTGCTTGTGGCTCATGTCTGTAATCCCAGCCACTCAGTAGGCTGAAACCTTAAAGATCTCAGTTCAAAGCCAGCCTGTGAGACTCTTACCTCCAATTAATCATCAAAAAGTTGGAAGTGGAGCTGTGGCTCAAGTCATAGAGCACTAGCTTTGAGCTCAAAAAAGGATCAGGGACAGGACCCAGGCCCAGAGTTCAAGACCCAGGACGGGCAAACAATAACAACAACAACAAAAAAAAAAACAAAACACCTTCCTTTAGTTACTTCAAAACTATTTCATTCTAGTCCCTCAGAGGTCATTGCTCTTTTAAAACGTAAGGTTTTAATGACCACATTCTATTTCTTCCAATGCACGAAGATTAATGAACCTTGATCAGCTAAAATATATCATCCAAAAGCAATACGATGACACACTGAATGACAAGAACTCGCTTCATTGTGAAGGGAATGTGATCACGTCCTTCCCCATCTGTGTCTTCCAGACTGGGCGGGTAGTGCCCTTGCGGGTGGAGCTAGCCAGGGCAGTGCCCTTGCGGGGGGAGCTGACCAGGGCAGTGCCCCCAGGACGCCTACCCACGATGCTGTCAAAGAACGCCCCCCGCAGCTGCCAGTCATTCTTGTCGTTCAGGAAGGTGATCATGTGGGAGAGCAGGACGTCGTTGGCCTTCTGCCGCCCGAAGAAGACACACAGCCGCGTTATCCCGTTCTCCATCAAAGTCTGCTTCACGATGTTTTCAGGGTCGCTTAACAAAGTGACAACTTTCTGTTGGACCATTTCATGTAAGGCTTGGAGTTCTTTAAAAACAAACAAGAAAGCTCAAGATCTATTTTCCTCACACACATAGGGTCCAGTCTCCCTCCTCCCTCCCTCACCCCTCCCTGGCCCTCACTCTTCCCCTCGTTCTTTTTCAGTTAAAGGTAGGATCTTCTTTTGTAGCTCATGCTGGCCTTGAACTGCTGGAAGGCTGGGATTACAGATGTGTCCCAGCCCATAGGGTAACAAAGGGATCACAGAAGGCAGCACATGAAGTCTGCACCCCCTAAGCAACTTCCCACTGGAAGCTCTGAGGGTGAGGATGAAATGTAAACTGATATATCCTACCAAGACGACACCAGCATGGCTCCCAGCTCACTATTTAAACAGGGCTGATGAGGAAGTCAAGAGAGTTAGGAGGCAGCAGAGGATCACGATCTTCCCCCCCACCCCTCCAAAAATCCATGTAAACACCAGGCTGGCTCAGGATATAAGACTGTACTGAGCAAACTTTCAGAAAGCTTTATTATTAATTATTATTATTATCATTTTGTGGTGGTGGTGCTAGAGTTTGAGCTCAGGGCCTTGCACTTACTAGGCAGGTGCTCTACCTCTTGGGCCACATTCCCGGTCCTCTTTGTTTCGGGTACTTTTTTCCCAGGGGCCAGCCTTAGAGAGACAGCCTCCTGCCCATGCCTCCCATGTGGCCAGGATTACATCACATCCAGCAGGGAAAGCATTTTTTTTGTTGTTGTTGTTCTTTTTGGTCGGTTGTGGGGCTTGAACTCTGGGCCTGAGCGCTGTCCCTCAGCTCTTCAGCTCAAGGCAAGCGCTCTACCACTTGAGCCACAACACCACTTCCAGTTTTCTGAGTGGTTTATGGGCGGTAAGAGTCTCACGGACTTTCTTGTCTGGGCTGGCTTTGAACTGTGATCCTCAGATCTCAGCCTCCTGAGTAGCTAGGATTACAGGCGTGAGCCACCGGCACCTGGCTGGGAAGGCATTTTTTACAAGCAGGTTGACTGGGCTGGGAAGGTGGCTCAGTGGTAGAGCGCTTGCCTAGCAGCTGTGAAGCCCCGGGTTCCATTCCTCAGTACCACATAAACAGAAAAAAAGCCTGAAGTGGTACTGTGGCTCAAGTGGTAGAGCGCTAGCCTTGAGCCAAAGAAGCTCAGAGACAGTGCCTAGGCCCTGAGTTCAAGCTCCATGACAGGAAAAATAAAATAAATAAATAACAAGTTGATTACATTTGAGAAATCCAGAAAATACCCTTCCAGGCCAGTCCAAGCTTTCTTGGATCTGATCGGCCTTCTCACCAACCTTCTCCTGTATTTACTTAGCTGACCTTCCCTTACTGAAATGTAAGGTCAAAGGCACAGGCCATTCTGTTTCACGGAGCACAATTTCTCTGGTGCCTGGCGTTGGCGGGTCAGTGCCTGGTGCAAAGCACATGTGTAAGGAGGAAATGAGAGAAGGCAGAGGCCCCTGCGCCACCCAGCTACTATCCAGGCGAAAGGTGGCTGCTGCGCTGATGTGCAGTATTATGTGCTCACATCCACATTTAAACCAGATTCACTCCTCAAAAGTTTCGCTATCTAGGGGCTGGGAAGGTGGCTCAGTGGTAGAGTGCTCGCCTAGCACGCATGAAGCCCTCCCTGGGTTCCATTCCTCAGTACCACATACGCAGAAAAGGTCAAAGTGGTGCTGTGGCACAAGTGGTAGAGTGCTAGCCTTGAGCTAAAGAAGCTCACGGACAGGGCCCAGGCCGAGTTCAAGCCCCAGGACTGGCAAAAAAAAAAAAAACCTTTTCATATCTAGCCAGGCACTGGTGGCTCAGATCTGTCATCTTAGCTATTCAAGAGGCTAAGATCTGAGGATCCCAGTTCAAAGCCAGCCCAGGCAGAAAAGTCCATGAGACTGACCTCCAGTTAACCACCATAAGTGGGAAGTGGAGCTGTGGTTCAAGTAGTAAAGCACTAGCTAGTTGTAAGCAGAAAAGCTCAGGGAAAGCACACAGGCCCTGAGTTCAATGATGCCCCACCCCCCAAAAAACTTTTAATATCTAAGTTCATTATCTATATACAAAGATACAATTGCTATTACAATGGTCTGCAGCACAAAAATTTATAAGCGGGCCTTTTCTTAGTATTTTCTAGCTAGAAAATAACTATCCTGAAACAGACTTAAGGATGCTGCTTTCCTTCATTCCATAGATGCTAACTACAAGCCTTATGGTCTAAAGATGGAGAGCTGGGCACCTGTGGCTCACGCCTGTCATCCTAGCTACTCAGGAGGCTGAGATCTGAGGATCGCAGTTCAAAGCCAGCCCGGGCAGGAAAGTCTGAGAGACTCTTATCTCCAATAAACTACTGGAAAACCGGAAGTGGCACTGTGGCTCAAGTGGTAGAGCGCTCACCTTGAGCTGAAAAGTGCAGGGACAGCACCCAAGCCCAGGGTTCAAACCCCATGACCGACAATAAAATAAAGATGGAGAGCTGAATGAATTTATCACCACAGCTTATGACTGAGAATACTCAAAATTACATAAAGAGAAAGGGTTTAGCTTCTTTAGCTATGACGTTTGTACTTTGCATGAGATTATACATTTCTGCTGGCTTTACAGTTCGTACCAATCAATTCTGCGTGGGAGGGAAAAGAAATGGAAGTCTGGAATCTTTGTGGCCAAGCTGGTAATTTTCCACCTAGATAAACAGTAGGTGAGGTGAAATGAGAAAGGTCAGTTAGCACCGACCCTTCCTCTCTAAGTAGCTAGTACTCCTGCACTTTAGGTGAAAACTACAAATAATGTTTTTGCAAGTAAGCATTAGGAATGCTTTCTAAATGAACAGAAAAGTACCACACCTGTGTCGTAGTTTCCTTCCGGGTGGGAAACTTCATCCATCTCTTCGCTGTTAGGGTCGTTTTCCATGTTGAGGTTTTTCAGCTGTACCAATTCCAGGAATCTCAGAGCCGTCTCTGCCAGCAGAGCTATGTTTTCTGTAAGATTTAAAAAAAAATTATATGTCATTGTTGACTTTTCATCATACTTGTAACTTTTCCCCCTGATTCATTTTGGGTTTGGTTTGTTGCTGGTGGTGGTAGCTTTTTTTTTTTGGGGTCCGGTCGTGGGGCCTGAACTCTGGGCCTGGGCGCTGTCCCTCAGGTCTTTAGCTCAAGGCTAGCACTTTACCACTTGAGCCACAGCGCCACTTCCGGCTTTTTATTTTTCTGCTTGTGTGGTGCTGAGGAATCAAACCCAGGGCCTCATGCATGCAAGGCAAGCACTCTACCACTGAGCTACTTTCCCAGCCCTGGTGGTAGCTTTTGATTTTGGGGTTTTCTCTTCTTTCTTTTTCTAGGTCTGAGACTAGAACTCAAACTCAATACCTGATGCTTTGGCTAGAACTCTACCAGCTGAGCCACACCTCCAACCTCTCTTTTCTTTTGAGGAAGTTTCTTTATGAAGCTCAGATGGGCCTTGAACTTGAGATCCTCCTGCTGCTGCCTCCTAAGTGCTGAAATTACAGCCCATACTCCCTAAATCTTTTTTTTTTTTTGTCAGTTATGGGACTTGAACTTTGGGCCTTGAGTGCTGCCCCTCAGCTCTTCAGCTCAAGCAAGAGCTCTACCAGTTAAGCCAGTGTCATTTCCAGTTTTCTGGTGGTTTATTGGAGATAAGAGTCTCATAGACTTTCCTGCCCAGGCTGGCTTTGAACCACGATCCTCAGATCTCAGCCTCCTGAGCGGCTAGGATGACAGGCGTAAGCCACTGGTGCCTGGCTCCCTAAATCTGTATAGACAGAATCATCATGGAGGGAAAGTAGGACTTTCATGTTAGCATTTAGTCAGATTGTTAATAATTAACCTCATTTCTCTGCCTGCCATAATCTCCAAACTGCCAGTTTTCACAATCTATGCTTACTTCTCCATGTGACTCTCTAGACACATACACTTGAAAGTTCTCTTTACACAAGATATGATTCTATATCTGTCATGAAAGAGAACACTGTAAAGGAAAAATAAAATCTGGTTCTCAACTTTTCTACTGACATGTATGATTTAGTCACGCTTAATCACACAGGTTCAGTCTCTTGAACCTGTGTAGAGGCTGCTTCATCATGCGCTAGCCCGAGACAGAACACTTGGGGGGGGGGGGGGGCGGGGTGCAGGCATGGATAGTGGGTTGTGGGTGCTCACTACAAAGGCCCAGGAAACCAAAGCAAATGGACTGCTTCAAAGCTCAGGTCTAGTCTAGCGGTGCTAAGGGATGAGAACCAGACCACACACGGGTGGGTTAAATTATTTGGCCTTTCCTAACCTTCAAGGTACAGATAATGTAACAGTTATTACTCAAGGTGGTTGCAAGATTAACTTGAAAGATACCACAACAGGCCCAGCAGCAATACTGTGTAGCAGACGCTATTACTTCCACGCTGGCTAGTGGAAACTGGATGTCCGTGATCATGGAACGCCGACACATCAGAACTTATTTAACACAAGTGAAAACAGGTAAGATGCACTGAGCCTGAAGGAGGGTCCTCAGAGTCTAGTAAGAGGCACAGCTTAGCCGGGCGCAGGCGGCTCCAGGCTTGTCATCCAAGCTACCTAGGAGGCTGAGATCTGAGGATCGTGGTTTGAAACCAGTGGGAGCAGGAAAGTCCGAGAGACTCTTTATCTCCAATTGGGGGGGGGGGGGGGGTCCAGTGGGAGAGCAAACGAAGGAGTCACAGACATTGTCCAGGAAGAATTATACTCATTACTTATGAAATTGTAAGCCCTCTGTATAACACCTCAATAATTAAAATACATATATATTTTTTAAAAAGCAGAATTGGATCTATGATTTAAGTGGTAGAGTTCAAGTCCCAACACACACACACACACACACACACACACACACACGCACCCACACACCCACGCACGCACGCACGCACATAAAAATAAACTTTATTTTTTGCTAGTCTCAGGGCTTGAACTCTGAGCCTGGGCACTGTCCCTGAGCTTCTCTGGCTCAAGGCTAGAGCTTGACAATTAAGTCACAGCACCACTTCCAGCTTTTTCTGCATATGTGATACTGAGTAACTGAACCCAAGGCTTCATGTGTGCAAGCAAGTACTCTACCACTAAGCCACTTGTTTTTAAAAACTGTTACATTATTTTGTCTGGCTCAATCATTTATATTTGTCGATTATAAATATGCTTGTGATAAAAATCTGATGCATCTGGGCTGGGAAGGTAGCTCAGTGGTAGAGCGCTTGCCTTGCATGCATGAGGCCCTGGGTTTGATTCTTCAGCACCACATAAGCAGAAAAATAAAAAGCTGGAAGTGGCGCTGTGGCTCAAGTGGTAGAGCGCTAGCCTTGAGCTGAAGAGCTGAGGGACAGCGCCCAGGCCCAGAGTTCAGGCCCCACGACCAGACCCAAAAAAAAAAAAAAAATCTGATGCATCTTAAAGAATCCTGGTTTTATAGGTGTAAAGGCTTAAAGTCTAATCTACATCATTATGAAAGGCAGGAACCACAACTAACCAAATATACATTGAGTTAAACTGAAGTAACACCACGTGAAAGAAAAGTGCTCACTACAACCAATGCCTCTGAAGATGTGGCTAGGCCTAAGGCTGGTCTCCAGAGACTGTGTTTCACAATAACTAAGCATGCTTCTTTCCAAACGATGATAACAGCAACACACACACACACACACACACACACACACACACACACACACACACACACACACACACACACACACACACACACACACACACACACACACACACACACACACACACACACACACACACACACACACACACACACACACACACACACACACACACACCCTCCCCCCCAACGTCCAAAGACTGAAGAGCAGAAGCTGTAGCTTCCACTGTGTTAGAGGTGTATATTATAGACTTATGCAAATGTTCCAGTATGGTTTCCTGAAATGCAGAACACAGGCAGAACACTGCAGCACAAGCAGAAGCCACTCTTCCATAGCATGAAGCGGCTGGAGGGACCTCCAAATACAGAGCACAGTAAGCCGGGCTCTTTCTTTTTTTTTTGGTCAGTCATGGGGCCTGACCTCTGGGCCTGGGCGCTGTCCCTCAGCTCTTCAGCTCAAGGCTAGAGCTGTACCACTTGAGCCACTTCTGGCCTTTTCTCCTTATGTGGTGCTAAGGAATCGAACCCAGGGCCTCATGCATGCAAGACAAGCACTCTATCACTGGGCTACCTTACTAGCCGGCCAGGCTCTTTCAACATTAAAGTCATTCAACAAAATTCATTTTTTTTTCTTTCTTGTCTGTTGTGGGGCTTGAACTCTGGGTCTGGGCGCTGTCCCTAAGCTCTTCAGCTCAAGGTTAGCACTCTACCACTTGAGCCAAAGCACCACTTCTAGTTTTCTGGTGGTTCATTGGAGATAAGAGTCTCACAGACTTTCCTTACCTGGGCTGGCTTTGAACTGCAATCCTTAGACCTCAGCCTCCTGAGTAGCTAGGATGACAGGCACGAGCCACTGGTGCCTGGCTTTTTGCTTTTTACAAGTCCTGGGGCTTGAACTCAAGGCCTGGACACTGTCCCTGAGCTTCCTTTTTTGATCAAGGCTTGCGGTCTACCGCTTGAGCCACAGCTCTACTTCCGGCTTTTTCTGATTATGTGGTACTGAGGAATTGAACCCAAGGCTTCATGCATGCTAGGCAAGCACTCTACCACTAAGTCACGTTCCCAGCCCAAAATTCATCTTTTTTGAACAGCAACACAATGTTGTACACTACAACTGAGAGTCAGACAAGGGCATCTATTAATGGTTTGTAAAGGCTCAGAGACACTAGATTAGAAGCACGTACTTAAAAACATGAGTCGTATTCCAAGTTAAATGTGATACTGCCATTAAAACTACACAATTCTTCTGTACTGTATACGTTTTCACTTGAGAGATCTGATCACTTCAAATGTAAAAGAACAGGGCTGGGAAGGTGGCTCAGTGGTAGAGTGCTCGCCTAGCATGCATGAAGCCCTGGGTTTGATTCCTCAGTACCACAAACACAGAAAAAGCTGGAAGTGGCGCTGTGGCCCAAGTGGCAGAGCACTAGCCTTGAGCCAAAGAAGTTCAGGGACAGTGCTCAGGCCCAGAGTTCAAGCCCCAGGACAGACAAAAAAAAAAAAGGTTAAAAAAAATACATAGAGGTTGGGTCCCAAGAATATATTATATTATTAAAAATGTACACACAGGGCTAGGAAGGTGGCTCAGTGGTAGAGCGCTTGCCTTGCATGCCTGAGGCCCTGAGTTCAATTCCTCAGCACCACATAAGCAAAAAGAAAAAAGCCGGAAGTGGCGCTGTGGCTCAAGTGGTAGAGCGCTAGCCTTGAGCTGAAGAGCTGAGGGATAGCATCCAAGACCAGAGTTCAGGCCCCACGACCGGACCCCCCCCCAAAAAAATAAATAAAAATAAAAATGTACACACAGCCAGACATCAGTGGCTCATGCCTGTAATCTTAGCTTCTCAGGAGGCTGAGATTTGAGGATCGCAATTCAAAGCTGGCCCAGGCAAGGAAAGTCCGTGAGACTCTTTATCTCCATTGAACCACCGGAAAGAAAACCAGAAGGGGCGCTGTGGCTCAAGTGGTAGAGCGCTCCCCTTGAGCTGAAGAGCTGAGGGACAGCACCAAGCCCAGAGTTCAAGCCCCATGACCAACAAAAATAAATAAAAATGTACATACAGTTTAAAGAGCAAAGCTCACACTTAGGATTCCCAAAGAAGTCAGAAACACAGGCAGTAGGGAAATCATGGTCATTAACGTTAATAGTGCAAGTATCTAGTTCTGCAGAACCCCTTACCAGCGTAGGCCAGCCTCACGATGGTGGCGTCGTCCTGGGCTAGGTGGGCTATGCCTGGCAGAATGTACTCTGGGTAGATATTGACATCATTCCGAGGAACTTCTTTCACAAGGGCAAGCACTTTGGTCAGCGTCCTCAAGGCTTCTGCTCGTACCCGAGGGACAGAGTCGTTGCTGAAGTGCAAAAGATACGGAGTGATCCGATCTAGAAGGATTTCCACACTTAGCCTGGGAGCCAGGTGGAGGGTGAGCTCCAAAGCGGCCAGCTTGGAATCGCAGTATTTGAGAGTCTGTAGGCAGGACGTTATCACGGACACCAAAATCACCAGCCCGTTCTCCTTTGGCTCTCCGTCGGCTTTGTCTGGTAGATCAGGTCCACAGAGGTTGTGAATAATGTTGCCCAAATCCTTCCGTATAACCAGAATACGCTCATCTGCAGAGAGGAAAGTTTCCTTGGCGAACTGGGCCATGTAAGGCTGAAGGAAGGTATAAAATACCTCAGGGAAGGCGTTGCCACGTTGCTGTTTTAAGTAATCTTCAGCCTGTAGACGTTTATCTGGCTCACGATGGATCATCTGAGTAACCTATATAGAAGGGGAGGGAGACAAGGAATAAAAACAGATTTAAGGAGAGGAAATTAGGGTGGGAAGGTGGCTCAAGTGGTAGAGTGCTTGCCTAGCAAGCATGAAGCCCTGGGTTCGATTCCTCAGTATTACATACACAGAAAAAGCTGGAAAGGGCACCGTGGCTCAGTGGTAGAGAGCTAGCCTTCAGCATAGAGAAGCTCAGGGAAAGTGCGTAGGCCTTCAGTTCAAGCCCCAGAACTGGCAAAAAAAAAAAAAAAGGAGGAAATTAAACCAGATCAAGTTTACACAGGGAATGTACATGTGTTTAAAGATTTGTGAGGTTAATTCTGATTCCTCTCAATAGTCACCTGAGGGCTGGGAAGGTGGCTCAGTGGTAGAGCACTTGCCTTGCATGCATGAGGCCCTGGGTTTGATTCTTCAGCACCACATAAGCAGAAAAACCTGGAAGTGGCATTGTGGCTCAGTAGAGCACTTGCCTTGAGCCGAAGAGCTGAGGGACAGCACCCAAGCCCAGAGTTCAGGCCCCATGACGGACCAAAAAAAAAAAAAGAAAAAGCTGGGCGCCGGTGGCTCACACCTGTAATCCTAGCTACTCAGGAGGCTGAGCTCTGAGGATCAAAGTTCAAAGCCAGCCCGGGCAAGAAAGTCCGTGAAACTCTTATCTCCAATAAACCACCAGACAACCAGAAGTGGCGCTGTAGCTCAAGTGGTAGAGAGCTAGCCTTGAGCTGAAGAGCTGAGGGACAGCAATCAGGCCTAGAGTTCAAGCCCCACGACCAACCAAAAAAAAAAAAAAAAAGGTCACCTGACAAATCTCCTTTAACAATCTAAAAACTAAACAATACAAAACTCTACTGCTGGGCACCAGTGGTTCACACCAGCAATCCTAGCTACTCAGCAGGGTGAGATCTGAGGAATGTGGTTCAAAGCCAGCCTTGTCAGGAAAGTCCAAAAGACTCTTATCTCCAACCAATCAGCAGGGGGGGGAAAAAAAAAAAGCCAAAAATGGAGATATAGCTCAAGTGTAGGGTACCAGCCTTGAGCAAAAAAGCTAAGGAACAGAACCCAGGCCCAGAGTTCAAGCCCTAGTTCCAGCACGAAAAAAAAAAAAAAAAAAAAGGAAATAACTTCACAGCAAATGTTTATAATATACTAACCAACTCTCTGATGCTACGATCTTCAATTTTATTCAGCACTTGTTCAGGGAAGAAATGTCCATTTCTGTATGCCAAAAGTTGAGAGAGATCGAACAATGGTACGCCTTCTGTAAATAGTTCAGCTATCACACAACCTGAAAACAGTGGATAAAAAGTACATTAGAGCTCATGCTGGTGGCTCATGCCTGTATCCTAGCTACTCAGGAGGATGAGAGTTGAGGGTCATGGTTCAAAGCTAGCCAGAGCATGAAAAGCCCGTGAGACTCTTAGCTCCAATTAGACAGCAAAATGCTGGAAATGGGGCTATGGCTCAAGTGGAAGGGTGCTAGTCTTGAGCAAAGACACTCACGGGCAGTGCCCAGGGCCTGAGTTCAAGCCCCAGGACCAGCACACATACACCAAAGAATTAAAACATTTAAAGAAACAAACATTAGAAATGAAATTCATAGGCTTGACACTTGTGGCTCACGCCTGTAATCCTAGCTCCTCGGGAGGCTGAGATCTGAGGATTGAGGTTCAAAGCCAGCCCAGGCAGAAAAGGCCTTTCTGAAACTCTTACCTCTAATTAACCACCAGAAAACTGGAAGTAGAGGTATGGTTCAAAGCGGTAGGGTGTTATCATTGAACAAAAGAGCTCACAGGCAGAGCCCAGGCCCTGAGTTCAAGCCTAATGACCGACGACAAAAAAAAAAAAAAGAAAAGAAAAAAGGAAAAGAAATGAGATTCATGAGATCACACAATACAACTCAGAATTCAGGAAACCCAAAAAACTCAAAATGCAAAACCAAAATGAAACGAATTAAAACGTATTGTGTAACATGCAACTGTAATCAAGCAGATGTCTCCAACTGCTTGACCAGCAGTTTCTAAAGTCCCTGTTAAAACTTTGAATGACTTCCCAGTTCTAGAACTTAAAATGGCAGCCAGGAAACCTAGAGGTACGATAAAGAGCAAGCCAAACCATGGCAACATTTACTGATTTATCAGTCCTGTCGACGAGGCCTTCCCCTGCCCAGCCTCTGGGTTCTGAGAAAACCTGCATCCACGCTGCTGCTTCTCGTGGTCTGTGTGTGAGGTACTGTCTGTGACAAGATGCACCTTTTTTCTCCTGAGGCAGGAGACCAATGATCTGAACAAATTCTGGCTAGAATCTTACTCCCTGGACTCCAGTTCCCACCTATTTCCTAGTTATGTCCCTAAAGTCCATCCGAATCTCCAACTCAGCTTTCTTCACCCCTCCTTTTCGTATTATCTTTGAACGGCTGTACAAACGAGTTGCCGTTTAATGAAGCAGTGCATGAATACTGATCATCTTGATCAGTGTCGCCTCTTACAATTTTCTCATTGAACCCCCCCGCCCCCCACAGCATTCCCCCTTAATTTTGGAGTACATGCAATTTATTTTTTGCCAGTGCTGGGGCTTGAAATAAGGGCCTGGACATTATCCTCAAGCTTTTTTGGCTCAAGGCTAGCATTCTACCACTTGAGCCACAGCGCCACTTCTGGTTTTTTTCTGTTTACGTAATACTGAGGAATCAAACCCATGGCTTCATGCATGCTAGCCAAGCACTCTACCACTAAGCCACATGACCAGCCCTAAAATCAATTCTTGACTGCATTCTCCCCCACGTCTCCTCTTCCTTTACTTACCCCTCCTGACTTGGTCCCAATTTCCCCTCTTGAAAGTATCCTGGTGCTTTTGTTTTGTTTTGTATCGGGCTTGGGGCATGAACTCTGGGCCTGGGTGCTGTCCCTCAGCTCTTCAGCTCAAGGCAAGCGCTCTACCACTTGAGCCACAGCACCACTTCTGGCCTTTTCTGGTGATTAACTGGAGTCTCACAGACTTTCTTGCCTGGACTGGCTTTGAACCACGATCCTCACATCTCAGCCTCCTGAGTAGCTAGGATGACAGGAGTGAGTCCCCCCGGGCACCTGGCTATGGTGCTCATTTTGTTGGGCTTTGACTTCGTCTAAGGAATGACATTATTTAAGCTCTCCCCAGAGTCTACCATGTTTCAGTTAATACATGTCACCACGTGCATACCTCCCCTTGTGTTTCCTTATAGATTTATAGGCAAGCAAATTCTAGCTGCAGAGGAAGGTTTAGAAGCAAATTCTAGCTACCACAAAGGAGGCTTACTTCGCTTATATACCAGACCTTGCTAGCCAACTACCTGCAGCATATCTTCTCCTAGACCCTCCAGCTTAACCTCCATCTTCTCCCACTCTGGCCCCCTCCCCTCTTGCGCCTCCGTCAGGCCCACAATCAACACCCACCGAGGAAAGGAGGCAGAGTGTTCCCCACTGCATCTACCAATCACAGAGTCCTAGCAGAAGCCAGACACCATTATGCAAACACTCCAGTGAAGATGCTTTCTCAATACGTGTCCGCCCTCCCCTATGTTCCAGCGTAAACACCCTTTTTAGAAGGTTCAAGGTGAACTTGGTACCTGACACCTCCACTCATTGGCTGCAGTTCTACTTCATGCCTCCAACCCCCTCAGGCATAAGCATTTTGAAGAGGGTCCATACATTATCCATCTGCGTTACTAGCACTTTTTTTTTTTTTTGCCAGTCCTGGGGCTTGAACTCAGAGTCTGGGCACTGTCCCTGAGCCTCTTTGTGCTCAAGGATAGTGCTCTACCACTTGAGCCACAGAGCCACTTCTGGCTTTTTCTGAGTAGTTGACGATAGGAGTCTCATGGACTTTCCTGCCCAGGCTGGTTTTGAACCATGATCCTCAGATCTCAACTGCCTGAGTAGCCAGGGTGACAAGTGTGAGCCACGGACGCCCGGCTATATATTATCCATCTGTGTCGTCAGCACTTCTAAGCATTCAAAAAACAATTTTAACTGGTAGTTAGAGTCAGGATTTCATGCTCTACCACCTGAACTATGCCCCAGTGCTTTATTTATTGGTACCTTTACTTTTCCAGGAGGGTCCTGTGTGCATGTCTGGGCCCAGGCTGCACAGTAACTGGCCTCCTTACACTTCCCACACAGCTAGGCTCACAGGTGAACACTACCTGGCTCTTTTTGTTGTTGTTATTGTTGTTGGTCATGGAGCTTGAACTCTGGGCCTGGGCGCTGTCCCTCAGCTCTTCAGCTCAAGGCGAGCGCTCTACCACTTGAGCCAATGAGCCCACTTCCGGCTTTTTCTGCTTATGTGGTGCTGAGAAATCGAACCCAGGGCCTCATGCATGCAAGGCAAGCACTCTACCGCTGAGCCACCTTCCCAGCCCCACTACCTGGCTCTTGACTTAGATGCAGTGTCACACGTATGCCTAGGGCTGGCCTTGAACCATGATCTTCCAGATTACCACCTCTAGAGTAGGTAGGATTACAAGTATGAGCCACCTGCTTCAACCATTTTTGAACAGTTAAATGAGTGAAATCCTTTTTGCATTTTCTTAAACGTGTCCCATAAATGATGCAACTATCTAAATTAATAGAGTCTGAGACAGAACCAAATAATTTCCAAATGTTTGTCAACTCTTAAAAAAGCTACAGTTGTTTTTTGTTGTTGCTGTTGTTGGTTGTGGGGCTTGAACTCTTGGGCCTGGGCGCTGTCCCTCAGCTCTTTAGCTCAAGGCGAGCGCTCTACCACTTGAGCTACAGCACCACTTTCAGTTTTCTGGTGGTTTACTGGAGATAAGAGTTTCACAGACTTTCCTGACCGGGCTGGATTTGAACTGAGATCCTCAGACCTCAGTGTCCTGAGTAGCTAGGATGACAGGCGTGAGCCACCAACACCTGGATTACATTTCTGTTTTGACCATTGAAGACACATCAATCTCCAAGCCACCATGCAGTTACCTGCTGAAAAGATGTCCATGGCTCGCTTCAACTCTCCTCTTGTTCTCTGGTTGCTATTTAAGTCTACCAGCGGGGTGGAAGCGTCTCTCATGTACTCCAGCTCAGTGGCAAACATCCCACCGTCAACGAAACGTTCCGGGGCGATGTAGCACGTCCTCCTCCGGGAGGTGTCGAAGAAGTAGTTGAAATCGGCTGGGTTGTCCTCTGGGAGGTAAGTGGGCTTGAAACTGGCAAAGTCGGTGAGGAGAACCCAGTTCCAGCTGGTCACCATCACGTTCTCCGTCTTGATGTCGCCGTGGCGGACTCCGGATTTGTGCGCCTGGTCCACGGCGGTGAGGATCTGGAAGGCGATCCAGCGCTTCTCGATGTTGTTTAGGAACGGCCGGGTGCTGATGCGGTCGTAGAGATTGTCCCGCACGTACTGCCGGAACAGCATGGCTGCTTTCTCAGAGGCTTTCTCTGCGGCTTTCTGGAAAGGGAGGCAGTTCTGGGCTGAGTGAAGCCTGATTTTGAGCTCCTCCAGCTCTTGCTTATAGCTGGTTAAGGGCAAGGTGGGGTCCTGAATCGCAAAGACCTTCACCACCACCAGGCCCTCACGGTGCTTTGCTCGAGCCACTTTAAAAAACCGAGTGCTTCCCAGGCTCTTGTCATATTCGAAGTCGTGGATGTCTGAGAAATAGCTCTCCACAGAGAGGATCTGGGAAGGAGCAATGCCAGCAAGTTGATTTCCCATAATGGCAAGTATCACTGGATCATTCAGTAAGGTTACAATGCCTATTTAAGAGAAAGAAAATTAAGAGAATTGAAATAGAGGAAAATACAATGGAAAATAAGGCTATCTAGCAACATCTGGAAAGTCCATTTCAGACACACTTATCTGGCGTTTTTGGTGTTTTCTTAAAAACTTTTTATTGGTCATGGGGCTTGAACTCAGGGCCTGGGTGCTGTTCCTGAACTCTTACCACTTTGAGCCACAAGGCCACTTCCAGTGGCTCACTGGATATAATCTGAGTCTCAGACTTTCCTGACCAAGTGGACTTTGATCCTTAGACCTCAGCCTCATGAGTAGGTAAGATTACAGGTGTAAGCTACTAGCTCTGGGCGTTTATCTTGTTACTTTATCTAAAAGGATGCTATAATTGCATACCCTCACCCCCACCAAGGGCTGAACAACATTTACATAGGTCCCTCTAGCCAACTGCTGGTGGCTCTGTAACCCTAACTACTCTGGTAGCTGAGATGTGGAGACTGACAGTCTGCTTGGTGTTTTGTTTTTTTTTTGCTGGTCCTGGGGCTTGAACTCAGGTATTGTTGTTGAACTTCTGTGCTCAAACCAAGTGCTCTACGACTTGAGCCACAGCGCCACTTCTGGCCTTTTCTGTTTATGTGGTACTGAGGAATTGAACCTGGGGCTTCATGCGTGCTAGGCAAGCACTCTACCACTAGGCCACCTTCCCAGCCCCAAGAGACTGACAGTCTGAAACCAGTGTGGGCAGAAAAAAGAAATCTGAGGCTCCAACTCCAAATAGCCAGCAAAATGATGGACTGGAAGCATGGCTGAAGTGGTAGGGCACCAGCCTTGAGAAATAAGCAAGCAGAGCCTGCATTCTGGCATAAAATTAATCAATTAATCATAAAGGTCCCTCTAACATTA
This sequence comes from Dipodomys spectabilis, assembly GCF_019054845.1. Classification (NCBI taxonomy): domain Eukaryota; kingdom Metazoa; phylum Chordata; class Mammalia; order Rodentia; family Heteromyidae; genus Dipodomys; species Dipodomys spectabilis. The sequence continues at coordinate 3,903,332 of NW_024871037.1, forward strand.
AGCTGACAATGTTATTCAGATTTGCTGGTATGGGGATTGAAAACATGAATGAGCCTTTTTACTCAAAGTTCAGTACTGAATTTGGGGGATGTGAGAGTCTTCAAAATACTGTGTATGAGTCAGCCCTTGTCCAAGAAAAACAAACACACAAGCACTCCTTCTGAAAAGAAGAAACAATTTAACAGCTAAAACTAAATCACCTGATACACAAAGGCCATTTACAGCCTGGTGGATGTCTCACACTGGTAATCCTAGCTACTCAGGAGGCTAAGATCTGAGGATCACAGGTCTAAGCCAGCTGTAGCAAAGTAGTCCCTGTGAGACTCTTATCTCAAATAAACTACTCAAAAACAGGAGTGGCTGTAGCTCAAGAAGTAGAGTAGCAGAGCACAAAGAGAATCAGAGACAGTGCCCAAGCCCTGAGTTCAAGCCCCACAACTGACAAAAAAAAAAGTCCAGCTACTCAGGAGACTGAGATCTAAGGATCGGTGTTCAAAGCTAGCCGGGGCAGGAAAGTCCGAGGAACTCATCTCCAAGAAAAACACCAAAAAACCGGAAGTGGTGTTGTGGCTCAAGTGGTGGAGTGCTAGCATTGAGCTGAAGAGCTCAAGGACAGGGCCCAGGCCCAGAGTTCAAGCCCCAGGACCAACAACCAAAAAGAAGGGGGGGGGGGGGGAGTTGAGGGGGGAGGGGAGAAGAAAGAAAGAAAAAATAGAAAAGAACGATCTTGCCCCATGCTGGTGGTTCATGCCTGCCATCCTAGCTACTCAGGAGACTGAGATATGAGGATAGTGGTTCAAAGCCAGCCCGGGCAAGAAAGTCAGTGAGACTCTTATCCCCAATTATTCGCCGAAAAAGCTGGAAGTGGCACTGTGGCTCAAGTGGTAGAGTACTAACTTTGAGCAAAACAAGCTCAGTAGGGCTGGGAAGGTGGCTCAGTGGTAGAGCACTTGCCTTGCATGCATGAGGACCTGGGTTCGATTCCCCAGCACCACATAAGAAAAAAGAAAAAAGCCGGAAGTGGCGCTGTGGCTCAAGTGGTAGAGCGCTAGCCTTGAGCTGAAGAGCTGAGGGACAGCGCCCAGGCCCAGAGTTCAGGCCCCATGACCGGGCCCAAAAAAAAAAACAAGCTCAGTACACAGAGTCCAAACCCAGAGTTTGAGCTGCTGGACCAAAAAAAGAAAGTCCATTTAGTTGGAACATTTTGTAAACCCCTGTGAAAATATGAAGCAGTGGTTCACACCCATAATCCTAACTTCTCAGGAGGGCTGAGACTTGTGGCGATTTAAAACTAATCCAAGCCGGGCGCTGGTGGCTCACGCCTGTAATCCTAGCTACTCAGAAGGCTGAGATCTGAGGATCGCGGTTCAAAGCCAGCCGAGACCGTGAGACTCCTATCTCCAATAAACCACCAGAAAACAGGAAGTGGCGCTGTAGCTCAAGTGGTAGAGCGCTCGCCTTGAGCTGAAGAGCTGAGGGACAGCGCCCAGGCCCAGAGTTCAAGCCCCACGGCCGACAAAAAAAAAAAAAAACTAATCCAAGCAGGACAAACACTATAGGACATTCCATCTCCAATGAACCAGCAGAAGTCCACAAGTGCAGGTGTGGAGCGGGTAATAGAGCACCAAAACAAAAACAAACAAATAAAAACCAGAAATCAAAGAGTGTGAGGTCCCTGGGTGTGGGAAGGTGGCTTAGTGGTTGAGAGCTTGCCTGGCATGCATGAAGCCCTGGGTTCCATTCCTCAGTAGCACATACACAGAAAAAGCCAGCAGTGGTGCTGCGGCTCTCAAGTGGTAGTGCGCTCGCCTTGAGCCAAAGCAGCTGGTGACAGCGCCCAGGCCCTGAATTCAAGCCCTAGGACTGGTGAAAACAAAACAAACAAGAATATGCTTAAAAAAAAAAAAGTCATTTGATCCCAGGAAGAATTAGCCTAAGAGCCACAAAAGCCAGTCTCTCCTAGGGCCCTTGCAGCCTAATTCCAACATGCCACCCCAGCCCACCCCCCCCCAAGCAGGGGTCCAGCCAAACTTTTGTTTTTTGTTTTTTTGGGGGCGGGTCTGGTCGTGGGGCCTGAACTCTTGGCCTGGGTGCTGTCCCTCAGCTCTTCAGCTCAAGGCCAGCGCTCTACCACTTGAGCCACAGCGCCACTTTTGGCTTTTTTACTTTTTGCTTCTGTGGTGCTGAGGAATCGAACCCAGGGCCTCAGGCACGCGAGGCAAGCGCTCTACCCCTGAGCCACCTTCCCAGCCTTCCAACCAAACTTTGGAACAGGAAACTCTGCCAGAATGACAAACCCTGTTGAGAGACCACCACCCACACGGGTCCCAAGTAATCCTCACCAGCATTTTGCAGCAAACCAGCCTCTCCACCCCCCCCGCCATCTTCCTCTCCCCACCTGAGGCTTTGCTCTCCCACCCACATCCACCTAGGCCTCTGGGAAAGTTCTAGAAGAGGCTCTTCCTTCAAAGGAAGGAGGCAGGGTGTGGGAAGGGGTTGTTGGGGGGGGGGTGTATGTGAAGAAAGCAACCCCCCCCAATAACCAGGAGCCGGGGTGGGGGTGGTGCGGAGCCCAGGCCCCACCCCCCACCCTCTCCCCCCGGGGACCCCCTCCCCCGTCCCGGGCGTGGGGGGGGAACCTCGCGTTCCCGGGACTCTGGTTCCTCTTACATGAGTCGCTGCACCCCCGCGGACCCTCCTCGGGGGTGAGGGAGGTGACGGGTGCGGACGCTGGAAGGAGACACAGCGCAGCGCACCAGTTCCAGCAAAAGTCAACGCCGAACTCCCGGGGAAAAAGCCGCGGGCTGACGCCACTTCCGGCGGCGGAGCGGAAGTGACGCGCGCGCGTGAGGAGGCTTAGGGAGGAGCGGCCCTCGGGAGCTGGTTGCTAGGAAACCGGCGAGGGGCGTGGCGGGGCTGCGCCCGTGAGGAACCAATGAGGTGCTTGCCTTCCTTCCCCCCTCCCCCCTCCAGCCTTTCCCCGCCCCCTGGAGGGTGTGGCCTCGGCTCAGCCCCGCCCTTCCTTCCCAGCGCGGGGAAAACCTAGAGGCTGGAGCCGCGGGTTCAAACCCTACCACCTCACGAGGTCCGGATTCTGCAGCCTTACACAGGAAAGGTTATTCCCCACCACGGAATAATTTTCAGATGTGGTTCGTGAGTTCTTGTAGGGTCTTTGGTGGTGGTAATGTTGGGGCCTTCCATTTCCCAAGTATAGATCCCACTTCCCTCCCCCACACCCCCCCCAGGAAAATACCCCGTTCTCAGCGTTTAACCACCTACCCATTAATTAAAATATAGTATTTAAGGGCTTGGAAGGTGGCTTGGTGGTAGTAGAGTGCTTGCCTACCATGCATGAAGCCCTGGGTTCGATTCCTCAGTACCACATACACAGAAAAGGCCAGAAGTGGTGCTGTGGCTCAATTGGTAGAGTGCTAGCCTTGAGCAAAAGAAGCTAAAGGATAGTGCCCAGGTCCTGAGTTCAAGCCCCAGGACCAGCAAAAAACAAACAAAAAAACATGCAGGACCAAGTGGCTCATAACCTGTAATCCTAGCTCATCACGAAGCTGAGATCTGGGCTGGGAAGGTGGCTCAGTGGTAGAGCGCTTGCCTTGCAAGCCTGAGGCCCTGGGTTCAATTCCTCAGCACCACATAAGCAGAAAAAAAAAAGCCGGAAGTGGCGCTATGGCTCAAGTGGTAGAGCACTAGCCTTGAGCTGAAGAACTAAGGGACAGCGCCCAGACCCAGAGTTCAGGCCCCACAAGCGGACCAAAAAAAAAAAAAAACAAAGAAGCTGAGATCTGAGGATCACCATTCAAAGCCAGCCCCAAGCAGGAAAATCCATGAGACTCTTATATACAATTAAACAGCAAAAAGCCAGAGTAGAGCTATAGTTCATATGGAAGAGCACCAGTCTTGAGCAATAAGAAAAAAGTCTAATGGATAGCACCCAGACCCTGAGTTCAAGCCCAGTACACACACACACACACACACACACACACACACACACACACACCAGACTAGCTCAGAAAAGGTTGGAAAGTATGGCTCAGTAATTGAACATCTTCCTAGCAAACATGAAGGGCTGAATTCAAACCCTACAACTGCCCAAAATTAGATAAAGGGATGTAAAAAGTAAGACCATCCAACATCCAGTCTCAACCAACATTTCCCTTGCCCACTTGTGTGATGGAGTCTGGGTAAACTAAATACTTGTTTGTCTAGTCTTCCTTATGCTCAAGCATAAGCTCAATGATCTATAAGGAGAAATCTGCTGGTAATACTCATTTTACATTTGGACCTTCTGCCAGCTTTGAATGCAGATGTGATGTCCAGAGCTGCAGTAGCCACTATGTGATCATAGTTAGACACCTGAGGAAAAGGTAAAGTAACAGGAGCCGGGCACCGGTGGCTCACGCCTGTAATCCTAGCTACTCAGGAGGGTGAGGTCTGAGGATCAAGGTTCAAAGCCAGCCTGGGCAGGAAAGTCCGTGAGGCTCTTATCTCTAATAAACCAGTAGAAAACCAGAAGTGGCGCTGTGGCTCCTAAGGTATAGCTCTTACCTTGAGTGAAGAGCTGAGGAACAGTGCCCAGGCCCAGAGTTCAAGCCCCACGACAACCCCCCCCCCCCCCCCCCCCCCCGCCACACACACACCAAAAGTTGGCTCACTTATCTTGAGTTAGAACTTGAAAGTCACTCAGTTCCAGGGGACATCATGGTTCGGAGTTTACGCTTATACTGGAGATGGCTTTTCTGTAACCATCTGACCTTTCCAGTCCCCTTGTTTGCAGCAGGTGGCTATGCCCGTGTGGCTTGAAGAATAAAACTAAATCCATGGCCTTTAGTGTGTGTGTGTGTGTTTTTGACAGCTGAAAGGGGTTTGCTTGTGGGAATGAAAATGCCCCTCAAATGTTAATTGATTCAGTTTGACAGTGCTTGCCGTATCATAAATCAATACCACTATGTTTTTGTGAACTGGTGATAAAGATGCTGTGGGGGGGGGGAGTGGCGGGGAAGTCGTAGCTACTAGATGGAATGGTTGGTTTTGATCATTTGAGAGTTTTGGGTGGCCAGAAGAGGAGCTCGAACTCAGGGCCTTCAGCTTGCTAAGCTGGCGCCCTACCACTTAAGTCACAGTTCCATTGTGGCTTTTGGCTGGGTATTTTGGACATAGGGTCTGGCAAACTGTTCTGCCTGGGTTGGCCTCGAACCACAGTCCTCGGCATTTCAGCCTCCTGAGGAGCTAGGATTACAGGCGTGAGCCACCAGCCCTTGGCTGGTGCTTTGTGAGACTCTTTTTTTGTTTTTTTGTTGGTGGTGGGGCTTGAACTCTGGGCCTGGGCGCTGTCCCTCAGCTCTTCAGCTCAAGGCGAGCGCTCTACCACTTGAGCCACAGCGCCACTTCCAGCTTTTTTTTTTTCTTTTGCTTATGTGGTGCTGAGGAATTGAACCCAGGACCTCATGCATGCAAGGCAAGCGCTCTACCACTGAACAACCTTCCCAGCCCGAGATGTAATTTTCTTTTGGACCATTCTGACCTTTGTTCCCTATTGTAGATGCCTTAAACTGTTGGCTTTGCTGCCTCTCTTTTTGCACTTTGGTCATTCTTGAAGAATAATAATCTAATTTTTTTTTTTTTTTGTCAGTCATGGGGCCTGGGCGCTGTCCCTCAGCTCTTCAGCTCAAGGGGAGCGCTCTGTCACTTGAGCCACTGCGCCACTTCTGGTTTTCTGGTGGTTTATTGGAAATAAGAGTCTCACAGACTTTCCTGCCTGGGCTGGCTTTGAACCATGATCCTCAGATCTCAGCCTCCTGAGTAGCTAGGATTGCAGGTGTGAGCCACAGGCTCCTGGATGGTAATCTAATTTTTAAGAGCTAGCTCTCTACTGAGAATGAAACTGGCCATTTCCTCCCCCTCCTCCTCCCCCTCTTCCTTATCCCCTTCCTCCTTCTCCTTCTCCTCTTCCTCCCCAGTCCTCCCCCTCCTCCTCCTCTTCCTCTTCCTCCTCTTCAGCTTACACCACTGGCTCCACACTAAGTCATTACCACACACCACTCAGCCCTTTCCAAGTGTGATACTATCAGCAATTGTTGCCCAGGGCTGCTTCTTTTGATGAACAATAGCAGAAATAATGGCCTAATTTGCTCCAAAAAAAAAAAAAAAAAAAAAAACCCCATTCCTGTTGCTTACTACAAAATCCAATCCAATATAAGCTTGAGTCCTTTCTAATTAAACCTAGGCCATCCAATGATGCTATTTCATACTAGGATGATTTTTTTTTTTTGCAGTGCCAAAGTGGAAGAGATCCCATGGGGGGGTGGCGGGGGGATAATTTTAAAAACGGAGGAGAGGAAAACCAATTTTGATGCATTTGAATCTTCTGTGTTTTAACTACACATCCACAGACCATCTCTGTCCAGGACGCCTTGTGTCTCTGTGTTAGCTCTAACACAATCTGGCAGACCGTCAAGCTTTTAAATGTAATTTGAGTAAAGATGCTTGATTTGCTCCCATTTACTTGGGAGAGCGCCCGATGCCAGTCTGATTTCAACGCCATGATCATGAATTGCTATCTCATTTCTTGGAGTGCATTTTGAATTTCTCTGAGCTGTTTTTTTTTGTCCACCTGCATTAGAACAATCCTATTACCCTGTATTAGAGATAAATAAAAGGCTATATATATCTTATTATATTTCAGATGAAGCAGTAAGGGAGGCACATTTTCATCCTGAGGGAACAGTAAAAGGCATTATTGTTGGTTTTTTTTTTAAGCAAACTTCCACTAGGGGGCAGGGCATGCCAGTGGAGGTTAGGAAGACATCAGCTTTAAGATGTGATCAATACAGGAAGTGTCAATATAATTTTTGTTGTTTTGTTTTTTTGTCGGTCGAGGGACTTGAACTCAGGGCCTGGGCGCTGTCCCTCAGCTCTTCACTCAAGGTGAGTGCTCTACCACTTGAGCCACAGCACCACTTCTGGTTTTCAGGTGAGTCATTGGAGATAAGAGTCTCATAGACTTTCCTGCACAGGCTGGCTTTGAACCATGATCCTCAGATCTCAGGCTCCTGAGTAGCTAGGATGACAGGCGTGAGCCACCGGCACCTGACACCTCAGTTTCTTTAATCTGTAACATGGACATAATGAAGGATACCACATGAAAAACAATCATGGATGTAAATTGGGCACTAGTGGCTTGCACCTAGCATCATAGCTGCTCAGGAGGCTGAGATGTGAGGATCATGATGTTCGCGAAGCCATCCTAGGCAAAAAGGACTGAGAAAGTCAGCTATGTGCAAGAGTGTAAAACATCCAGCATGATATCAAGCATATAATACTGCTCAACTTTGGGTTGGAGGCATGGATCCGGTGGTAGAACACCAGCCAATCAGAAAGCATCAGATACCAAATACAAGTCCCAATCTCAGACAAAACAACAACAAAAAAAAGAATTGCTCAACAATTAACCCCCTTTCTCCCTCCTCCCCTCATACACACACAAAAGTAAGAATGGGCTGGGACGTAGCCCAGTGGTAAAATGCTTGCCTAGAAAATGCAACATCTTGAGTTTAATGCCCAGTACCAAAGAGAGAGAGAGAAAAAGAGAGAGAGAGAAAAGCTGGCGCTGGTGGTTTATGCCTGTCATCCTAGCTACTCGGTTCAAAGCCAGCCTGGGCAGGAAAGTTCGTGAGACTCTTATCTCCAATAAACTGCTAGAAAACCAGAAGTGGTGCTGTGGCTCAAGCGGTAGAGCGCTCGCCTTGAGCTGAAGAGCACAAGGACAATGCCCAAGTGCAGAGTTCAAGCCCCACAACTGACAAAAAAAGGGAGAGAGAGACAGAGAGAGAGAGAGAGAGAGAGGACCCAAAAAAAGAAAAAAGGGGCTGGGAAGGTGGCTCAGTAGTAGAGTGCTTGCCTTGCATGCCTGAGGCCCTGGGTTTGATTCCTCAGCACCACATAAGAAAAAAGCTGGAAGTAGTGCTGTGGCTCAAATGGTAGAGCACTAGCCTTGAGCTGAAGAGCTGAGGGACAGCGTCCAGGCCCCAAGACCGGATCAAAAAAAAAAAAAAAGAAAAAAGAGGGAAAAGAAAGTCAAGATGATGAGGGAAAAATACTCCTAAAAAAGGAGTCAAATCATTTTTAATTATTGGATTGAGTTGTTATGGGCCTATGACTTTTTTTTTTTTTTGTCGGTCATGGGCCTGAACTCTGGGTCTGGGCACTGTCCCTCAGCTCTTCAGCTCAAGGCTAGCACTCTACCACTTGAGCCACAGCGCCACTTCCGGCTTTTTCTGCTTATGTGGTGCTGAGGAATGGAACCCAGGGCCTCAGGCATGCAAGGCAAGCGCTCTACCACTGAGCCACCTTCCCAGCCCATGACATCATTTTACCTTGTTAAATTTACACTGGCATCGGAGATGGAAAACATGTATTTTAACTAATCTGAAATTAAATTTTTCTCTTCCATAAGCCTGTTTTTTTCTAACACCCTATGTTCAGCACTTGAAGCTCCAGAGAGAAGATTTTTTATGTAGCTACAAAAAAATTGCTATTTTTGTCATTTTAATGACTAGAATACCATTATCACAATTTTTTCCCTATTTATTTCCATTTCTTAACGAAATGATCTCCCAACATCCCAAAAGAAGAAAAACAATGGAATATAGAGCTAATTTATCTCCTAATACTTTTAAATATTTTATACTTTGTAGGCCGTAGTGCATTTCTCATAGAATTCTCAGGGTAAGAAATTTTCAGCCCATGGAAAGTTAATATATATATATGTATATATATATATTATGTATATATATATATATATACATGTATATATATATATGTAATACATTTTTCCATGTGACAGCAACTCTTTACAAAATGATATCTTTGTTTTTTTTTTTGCCAGTTGCGGGGCCTGACCTCTGGGCCTGGGCACTGTCCCTCAGCTCTTCAGTTCAAGGCTGGCATTCTACAACTTGAGCCACAGTGCTACTTCCGGCTTTTTTTTCCCTTCTGTTTATGTGGTGCTAAGGAATCGAACCCAGGGCCTCATGCATGCAAGGCAAGCGCTCTACCACTGAGCCACCTTCCCAGCCCCTTTTTTCTTTTTTTGGGTCCTCTCTCTCTCTCTCTCCCTTTTTTTGTCTGTCATGGGGCTTGAACTCTGCGCTTGGGCATTGTCCTTGTGCTCTTCAGCTCAAGGCAAGCGCTCTACCGCTTGAGCCACAGCACCACTTCTGGCTTTCTCTGTGTATGTGGTGCTGAGGAATCGAACCCAGGGCCTCATGCATGCAAGGCAAGCGCTCTACCACTGAGCCACCTTCCCAGCCCACAAAATGATATCTTTTTTTTGTTTTTTGTTTTTTGTTTTTTGTTTTTTGGGTCCGGTCGTGGGGCCTGAACTCTGGGCCTGGGTGCTGTCCCTCAGCTCTTCAGCTCAAGGCTAGCGCTCTACCTACCACTTGAGCCACAGCGCCACTTCCGGCTTTTTTCTTTTTGCTTATGTGGTGCTGAGGAATCGAACCCAGGGCCTCATGCATGCAAGGCAAGCACTCTACTACTGAGCCACCTTCCCAGCCCCACAAAATGATATCTTAAATGTGAATCCCACTAATCATTTCCCAGTCCCTTTGTGAAATCTGAGGCAAAAGGGTGCAGTAATTTACAGCTCAAATAGTCCTTCACTGGCCGGAAAAGGTCACTCAAAAATAAAAGATTTAAACCTCAGAAATGACAGGGTGAGTCAAAATGGAATTCATTACATTGATTAAACCTTGATTTATACATCGTCACTCTGTTCTTAGCCTTTAAAAACTAGCTGACCTGAGCGGGTGCTGGTGGCTCACGCCTGTCATCCTAGCTACTCAGGAGGCTGAGATCTGAGGATCGCGGTTCAAAGCCAGCCCGGGCAGGAGAGACTGTGAGACTCCTATCTCCAATAAACCACCAGAAAACCGGAAGTGGCGCTGTAGCTCAAGTGGTAGAGCGCTCGCCTTGAGCTGAAGAGCTGAGGGACAGCGCCCAGGCCCAGAGTTCAAGCCCCACGGCCGACAAAAAAATAAAATAAAATAAAAACTAGCTGACCTGAGCGGGCGCTGGTGACTCACACCTGTGATCCTATCTACTCAGGAGGCTGAGATCTGAGGATCATACTTCAAAGCCAGCCTGGGCAGAAAAGTCTTTGAGACTCTTACCTTCAATTAACCAGCAAACAAAGCTGAAAGTAATGGGATTGGGAAGGTGGCTTAGTGGTAGAGTGCTTGCCTAATATGCATGAAGCCCTAGGTTTGATTCTCCAGTACTACAAACACAGAAAAAGCCGGAAGTGGTTCTGTAGCTCAAGTGGTAGAGCGTTAGCCTTGAACAAAAGAAGCTCAGGGGCAGCGCTCCGGGCCTGAGTTTTTCAAGCCTCTGGACTTGAAAATATATATATATATACTTACAAATATGTGTATATATATACATATATATATATATATATATATATATATATATATATATATAAAATAGCTCTCTCACATACCTGAAAAATCTATTTGTTCCTCTTTGTTTAGGATTCTTTTTTCATATATTTTTTTATTGTAAAAATACTGTACAGAGGAGTTACAGTTACATGAGTAGGGTAATGAGTACATTTCCTATTGAGCATTGTTACCTCCTCCTTTGCTTTTACCCTACCATCCCTTTTTTTCTTTCTTTTTTTTTTTTCTTTCTTTTTGTTGGTCTTAGGGCTTGAAATCTGGGCCTGGGCGCTGTCCCTCAGCTCTTCAGTTCAAGGTGAGTGCTCTACCACTTGAGCCACAGCGCCACTTCTGGTTTTCTGATGGTTCATTGGAGATAAGAGTCTCATGGACTTTCCTGCTGGGGCTGGCTTTAAACCAGGATCCTCAGATCTCAGCCTTCTGAGTAGCTAGGATGATAGGCATGAAAAACCAGAACCCAACTGTTTAGAATTCTCATCAAGCATGTTGGGTACGGCGCTATGTCCCCTCGGTGGCCCCCACTTGGTAGTGCCCCTTTTACCTTCATCTGTCAGATCATAGGGGATTTACATGTGATGGATGATCTCATTATTCTCTCCTCAGTAGGTTTCCCCACCAGGAGGAAGAAACTGTGAACATATGGCTTTAAGAATATCCTTACGATGTGAGCAGAAGTCTTCTTTCCCAACTTAGCATCTGAAACTCAGAGCTCAGTTGTGCATCATGCCCGACTGTGAAATCCCAGGGAAGATCTATACCACAAAGCAGCTAATTCCCTCATAATGTAGAAAGGCTAAGCACTTGGCGCCATTCATATGCACCTGTGTTCTTCATTTAACCTAGATCCAGTGTGCAGATAAGGACCTGGCACAGTGACCAAGGCTATTTGTCTAAGGACAAATATAATTTGTTTATGGGATGTGAAGAGAGACTCACAGATGGGCACCCTGGCTCACGCCTGTCATCCTAGCTACTCAGGAGGCTGAGATCTGAGGATCACAGATCAAAGCCATCCTGGCAGGAAAGTGCAAGATTCTCCAATAAACCACCAGAAAACTGGAAATGGCACTGTGGCTCAGGTGGTAGAGCGCTCGCCTTGAGCTAAAGAGCTGAGGGACAGTGCCCAGGCCCAGAGTTCAAGCCCCTCCACCAACAAAAAATAAACACAAAAAGAAAGTATTCTGAGTAGTTTTTATTGGGGGAGGGGAGTGGTGTTTGTCGTGGGGTTTGAACTCAGGGCTTGGGTGCTGTCCCTGAGCTCTTTTGCTCTACCACTTTGAGTCAGAGCTCTACTTCCTTTTTTTTTTTTTTTTCTGTAACTAATTGGAGATAAGGGTCTCATGAACTTTCCTTGCCTGGGCTGGCTTTGAACCATGATCCTTAGATCTCAGCCTCCTGAGTAGCTAGGATGACAGGCGGGAGCCATCAGGGCCCAGCTCAAGAAATAGGTCTCTTTTAAGCAGAATTTTTAAACTTCAGGATGTATCAAAAGGGGGAAAAAAAAAACTGAGCTAAAGATGAAAGTACTCACAGGAACTAGAACAAAGATGAAAAATAACCAGACTTACAAGCCGGCAAAGGAGACTGCATCTGTTCAATTTGGCAGAATTCCTTGAAATAGCTTCTCATCGTCACCTCCCGGCTGATGATCAGCAGCCACCAAGAGGCTTCCAGACCGAATGAACCGAAATCTCCTCCGGCCAGTTAGAAACAATGGCCTCTAATCTCACTCATTCTCTTCTTTTCCTTTTTTTTTTTTTTGCCAGTCCTAGGGCTTGAACTCAGAGCCTGGGCGCTGTCCCTGAGCCTCTCTGTGCTCAAGGCTAGCACTCTATCACTTGATCCACAGCGCCACTTCTGGCTTTTTCTGTGTATGTGGTACTGAGGAATTGAACCCAGGGCTTCATGCATGCTAGGAGAGCACTCTACCACTGAGCCTGGCCACGCCTTCACATTCACGGTTGCCATCTTGGATTCCCCCATTGCCACTATGGCCTAATTTCCTGGCCACAAAACCATTGACCACCTGAGTCAAATACCTTCTCAGTTTGACTGGGGTGTTTATTTGTTTGGCTTTTGTCAGTCTTGGGGCTTGAACTCTGGGCCTGGGCGCTGTCCCTCAGCTCTTCAACTCAAGGCCAGCGCTCTACTACTTGCGTCACAGCGCCACTTCTGGCTTTTTCTGTGTCTGTGGTGCTGAGGAATCGAACCCAAGGCTTTCATGCATGCTAGGCTAGCACTCTACCACTGAGCCACCTTCCCAGCCCCTCTCCTGTTCTTCTATCATGAATAATTCCCTCTTTTCCCTCTTTTGTGTTCTGCTATTATAAAGTGTGTGCAGTTAACTTACATTCATAGTTATTTCTCTGCTCCACAGTTTATTTTTATTTTTTTTTTATTTTTGGGGTCCTGTCGTGGGGCCTGAACTCTGGGCCTGGGTGCTGTCCCTCAGCTCTTCAGCTCAAGGCTAGCGCTCTACCACTTGAGCCACAGGGCCACTTCCGGCTTTTTTCTTTTTGCTTATGTGGTGCTGAGGAATCGAACCCAGGGCCTTGAGCATGCAAGGCAAGCGCTCTACCACTGAGCCACCTTCCCAGCCCTCTGCTCCACAGTTTAAAGATAGATACAAAGTTCCATTTCATTTGTGTGTGTGTGTGTGTGTGTGTGTGTGTGTGTGCGTGTGTGTGTGCGCGCACACACTACTATCAGGACTTGAACTCAAGGCCTGGCACTCTTGCTCATGAACAAGCAATACATGCTGCTTCATTCACATTGTGTTCTGTGATAAGTTTGGCTTGCCTAGGCCACAAATGAAGATCTGGACTGGGAGCTGGTGGCTCACACCTGTCATCCTAGCTACTTAGGAGGCTGAGATCTGAGGATCATGGTTCGAAGTCAGCCCAGGCAGGAAAATCTACGAGATTCTTATTTCCAATTGTTTACAAAAAGCTAGAGTAGAAGTATGGCCCAAGTGGTAGAGAAGCAGTGTTGAGTGAAAAAGCTAAGAGTGTAAGGCCCTGAGTTCAAGCTCCAGCACAGACACATACACATACACACACACATGGAGGAAGGAAGGAAGGAAGGAAGGAAGGAAGGAAGGAAGGAAGGAAGGAGCTGGGTGCTAGTGGCTCATGCCTGTCATCCTAGCTACTCAGGAGGCTGAGATCTGAGGATCGCGATTCAAAGCCAGCCTGGGCAGGAAAGTCCATGAGACTCATCTCCAACAAACCACCAGAAAACCGGAAGTGGTGCTGTGGCTAAAGCGGTAGAGTGCTAGCCTTGAGTTGAAGAACTCAGGGACAGCGCCCAGGCCCAGAGTTCAAGCCCCACAACCGACAAGGAAAGAAAGAATGAATGTTACCTTCTGAAGGGAAAGGAGGGAGACTATATATCGAGGCTACATTTGTATCATTTAAGAACCATACACACCAACATCAACACCAAGAGTTTGGTATGAATTAAGTAACTCCATCTGATAACAGCCCTGAAGAAAGATGAGAGCTGTCTGCGCCCAGCTAAGCATGAGCTGCCCAGAACGATGTTGGTGACTGCTGGTAGTACTTGACCTGCTGCTTTTCAAAGCTGCTGCTATCTCCCCCCCCCCCCCCCCCCCCCGCTCCCCACCCCAGGGAAAACAGCTGGAAATAACAGGTAGAACTGGAAGTCCTGAGAGTCTTTTCCACTTCCAATCTTCTGAACTCAGGGCCTAGCCTGGGCTTGTCCCTTAGGTTTTTTTTCTCTCTATACCACTTGAGTCACAGCTCCACTTCTGGCTTATTTTTCTAGTGATTCATTGGAGATGAAGCGCCCTCACTGGTTTTTCTCTCTGGGCTGGATTTGAGCTGGGATCTTCAGATCCTCAGCATCCTGAATAGCCGGGACTATAGGCATCAGCTTCAACCCTCCACCACCACCCCCCCCCACACACACACGTCAGCTGTTAGTTGCTAAGGACACATCCTTAGCAAACAGATGGCTGGTCCGTGATGTGGAGAGTTCTGAAGTTTTTCATGATGGAATCATTTACATCTTGATCTCATGAGGTCTAAGCCAATTTCCTTTGTAAATTCAGTTCCTCCGCTCCGCTGCATTGAAAGCAAGCAAGAACTTGCCCAGTGAGTTTGTAGGAGAGGCTGGAGTCATAAAACACATTCCAGAGCTATTAGAAAGACATTTCAGAGAAAGTTAGTTCTCATTCTTCCCTCTTCAAGATCATCAGTTTCTGCAAGCCACTTTGAGGCACAGCACCACTTCTAGCTTTTTCCAGTGGTTCACCGGAGATAAGAATCTCATGGACTTTCCTGCCAGGGTTGGCTTTGAACCACGATCCTCAGATCTCAGCCTCCTCAGTAGCTAGGATGACAGGCATGACAGTCCTGGGCTTGAACTCAGGGCCTAGGCGCTGTCCCTGAGCTTCTTTTACTCAAGGCTAGCACTCTACCACTCAAACCAGAGCCACTTCTGGCTTTTTCTGTGTACGTGGTACTGAGGAATCAAACTCAGGGCTTCATGCATGCTAGGGGAGCACTCTACCACGAAGCCACATTCTGAACTTGTTTCTTTCTTTTTTATTTTTGTGTATGCAGATACTAGGGGGTTGAACTGAGGGCCTGGGTCCTAACTTTTTGTGCTGTAGTCTGATGCTCTACTACTTGAGCTACAGCTACAGCTCCACTTCTGGTTTTCTGAGTAGTTCATTGGAGATAAGAGTCTCATGGACTTTCCTGCCAGGGTTGGCTTTGAACCATGATCCTCAGATCTCAGCCTCCTGAGTTGCTAGGATGACAGGCATGAGCTACTGATGCCCCGATTTCAGGAATCTTTTTATGTTTCGCTACTCCTGGTGGGATCAAGCTGAATCGGGAACTTCCCTGCAAATCACACAGTTCCTAGATTTCTTCCCTTCCTTCCTCTGCTTCCCAACACCCTTCACCATTTCTGTTGAGGGCATCTTTTTTTCCTTAGTGGTCCTGGGTATTGAATTCAGGATTTCCTATTAGGCAAGCACTCTACCACTGAGCCACACCTTCAACTCTTTTCACTTTAGGTTACCTTTCAGATAGGAAGTTTTGTTTTGTTTTTGGCTCTGTGTTGGCCTTAGACCAAGATTTTCCTGATAATTCTGCCTACAGCAGAACAGCTGGGATTATAAGGCATATACATCCAGCCCTGGAGCTCATTCTTAAGAATTCACTTGAGGGGCTGGGAAGGTGGCTTAGTGGTAGAGTGCTTGCCTAACATGCATGAAGCCCTGGGTTTCAAAGTACCTTCCAGTATCTGATTCTGTGCAGCCCTATCTTGTCTCTCTGAGAAATGTTAGAATCCTAATTTCACAGATTAAAAACAAACAAATAAATAAAAGCAGTCGGCACCAGTGGCTCACACCTGTAATCTCAGCTACTCAGGAGGCTGAGATCTGAGGATCATGGTTCAAAGCCAGCCTGGGCAGGAAAGTCTGTGAGACTCTTATCTCCAATGAACCACTAGAAAACTGGAAGTGGCATTGTGGTTTAAGTGGTACTAACCTTGAGCTGAGGAGCTCAGGGACAGCACCAGGCCCACAGTTCAAACCCCATGACCACCACCACCACCACCAACAACAAAATGCCAGGGCACCGGTGCTTCATCCCTGTAATCTTAGCTACTCAAGAGGCTGAGATCTGGGAGTCACAGTTCAAGCCAGCCCAGCCAGGAAAGCCCATGAGACTCTAACCACCAGAAAACCAAAAGTGGTGCTGTGGCTCAAGAAGTAGAGCACTCACCTTGAGCTGAAGAGCTGAGGGACAGTGCCCAGGCCCAGAGTTCAAGCCCCACTGACAAAAAGAAAAAAACACTTTGGAAGTTGCAAATCAGATAAACAAGACTTTAGATTCTTCTATCGTATTGTCTTGGTAATCAAACCCATTGTTTTGGAATCCTAGCCACTTGGGCTGGGAAGGTGGCTCAGTGGTAGAGGGCTTGCCTTGCATGCATGAGGCCCTGGGTTCAATTCCTCAGCACCATATAAGCAGAAAAAGCCAGAAATGGCGCTGTGGCTCAAGTGGTAGAAGGCTTGCCTTGAGCTAAAGAGCTGAGGGACAGTGTCCAAACCTAGAGTTCAGGCCCCACAACCGACCAAAAAAAAAAAAAAGGTATCCTAGCCACGTAATAGGCTGAGACTTGAGGATCAAGTTTCAAAGCCAACCAGGGGAGAAGAGTCCTGGAGACTCTTATCTCCAATTAATCAAGAAAAAGCCAGAAGTAGCGTTGTGGCTCATGGGGTAGAGAGCTAATGTTGAGTGGAAAAAGCTGAACGAGAACATAAGAGGTCTTCAGTTCAAACCCCAGAATTGGCACCAAAGAAAATACTATTTTTTAAAGCATTGTGGATATTGTTAATTTTATTTCTATAGATATTTAGCATCTCCTTTAAAAAAAAAATGAGCTGTAGTTGCTGTGATGCTTTTAGAAGAATTCACCTACATTTTTTTCGTAAGTTCTGACTAATATTGGAAACAGCAGAGCTAAATGAAAAGTAGCAAACTCATTTGCTCAAACCATTTTCTCGGACCGAAAGATAATGACAGAGATAGCCTAGAATGAGAAAAACGGTTAAAGATAAGTGAAAATCCAATCTGTGCACCTGCTGAGAATCCGAGATACAGTATGATGGGCCAGCCAGGCATGATGGCCCATAAACACATGTTTGTGGAAGGTCTGTGACACAGAGAATGTGCTTTTAGGTGTCATATGAGACCCTATATAAACATCACTCCTATCTACTCTTCCTGAGAGAGTCTGCTGCGACTCATCTGGGAAAAAGAAACACATACTTGAAAATGAGACAGAATGTCTGAACAATGGCCTATACATGTCTGTGAGGATGCTCTCTACTTCAATAAGAGAAAACGTAAATAATAAAAGGGATTTAAGCCAGGTGTTGGGGTTCACGCCTGTAATCCAGCTGCTCCAGAGGCTCAGATCTGAGGACCGTGATTCAAAGCCAACCTAGGTAGGAGCATCTGTTGGGACTCTTACCTCCCATTAACCATCAAAAAGCTGCAAGTGGAGGTATGGTTCAAGTAAGGGACCTGGGGGGGGGGAGAAAGGAGAAAAAGAAGAGAGAGGGAGAGAGGGCTGGGAATGTGGCTTAGTGGTAGAATGCTTGCCTAACATGTATGAAGCCCTGGGTTCGATTCCTCAGTACCACACACATAGATAAAAGCTGCAAGTGGCCTTGTGGCTCAAGTGGCAGAGTGCTACCCTTGAGCAAAAGAAGCTCAGGGACAGTGCCTGGGCCCAGAGTTCAAGCCCTGGGACTCACAAAAAAAAAAAAAGAAAGCAAGCAAGCAACGGGCTGGGAAGGTGGCTCAGTGGTAGAGCGCTTGCCTTGCATGCCTGAGGCCCTGGGTTCGATTCCTCAGCACCACATAAACAAAAAGAAAAAAGCTGGAAGTGGTGCTGTGGTTCAAGTGGTAGAGCGCTCGCCTTGAGCTGAAGAGCTGAGGGACAGTGCCCAGGCCCAGAGTTCAGGCCCCATGACTAACAAAAAGAAAGAAAGAAAGAATAAAAGAAAGAAAGGAAGGAAGCCAGGCCCTAGTAGCTCACACCTGTCATCCTAGCTACTCAGGAGGCTGAGATCTGAGGATTGTGGTTCAAAGCCGGCCTAGGCAGGAAAGTCTGTGAGATTCTTATCTCCAATGAACCACCAGAAAAACGGAAGTGGCGCTGTGGCTCAAGCGGTAGAGTACTTGCCTTAAGTAAAAGAGCTCAGGGACAGCTCCCAGGGCTTGAGTTCAAGCCCCAGGACTAACCAAAAAAAATTAAAAAGGAAGGAAAGGAGAGAGAAAAGACACAAGAAAGGAAGAGAAATAGAGACAACAGAGAAAGTCTTAGTATGTCACTATAAATAATTCCAAGGTTCACGTATTTAAACAAATTTTCCTTTTTTGATATTCCTGTTGCATCCTCTGGATCACTTCTACTCCAAGGCTAGCTTTATGAAGTGGTACAGCTAACTACAAGATAATAGAGACATGATTAATGACTAGCGCACGCTAATAACATTTTTATGGCTCTACTTCAAGTCTTGCTGATGAACTGATTTTAGGCAAGGTTACTTAGACTTCAAGGCAGAGGGAAAGTAGTAGGTAAAAAAAAAAAAAAAAATTCCCTGACTCAAGCAGTTATTGGAAGGGTTAATGGGCCGGCAGGGAGGGGGGGGGGCGGCGGGGAGCTAAGAGTTATGTAATGTTGAGTTTCAGTGAGGTATAAAAGGGACTCAATTATAGACGGGCCAAAAAAAGTAATTAGGCTGTGTGATGAGTGGCAGAATGAACTGGAACAAGAAAAGTGAGACCGAGATGCTGTCACCTACATTAGCAAGACAAAGATGCCTCTCTGTGAGGTGGCATCCCTTTTCCCATCTTCCAAGGCCTCTTCACAGCTTTGCCAATATTTCTGGCAGCCTTAATCTTTTCCTCCTTCTAGCAATCAAAGCAGTACAATCAAGTGATTCCCTCCCCCCACTTTCATCATCATCATCATCATCATCATCATCATCATCATCATCATCATCATTATGTTGGTCATGGGGCTTGAACTCTAGGCCTGGGCACTGTCCTCAGCTCTTTTCCTGCCCAGGCTGGTTTTGAACCATGATCCTTAGATCTCAGTCTCCTGAGTAGCTAGGATGACAGGTGTGAGCAACTGGCTTCCAGCCCCCACCCCAGGATGAAACCCAAGGCCTTACATATTCTAGGCAAGTGCTCTATCACTAAGCTACTGCAATCATTCTCCTATTCCTGTCACAAGAAAATCATTCATGAGGGACTGGGAACGTGGCTTCCTGGTATTGTGCTTGCCTAGCATGCATGAAGCCCTGGGTTCGATTCCTCAGTACCACAGACAAAGAAAAAAGCCAGAAGTGGTACTGTGGCTCAAGTGGTAGAGCGCTAGCCTTGAGCAAAAGAAGCTCTGCAACAGTGCCCAGGTCCTGAGTTCAAGCCTCAAGATTGGCACAAAAAAAAAAAAGAAAGGAAAATCATTGAGCAATCATTTTGATTCATTCTGCTCAAAATGGCACATGGAAATCCAGTAGATGGAATAACAAACTCTTGAACAGACAAATGCTAAAATGAGATTATTTTTTTTTTTGGTCGGTCATGGGGCTTGAACTCTGGGCCTGGGCGCTGTCCCTGAGCTCTTCAGCTCAAGGTGAGTGCGCTATCACTTAAGCTACAGCAACACTTCTGGTTTTCTGGTGATTCAAAGGAGATAAGAGTCTCACAGCTAGGAAGGTGGCTCAGTGGTAGAGTGCTTGCCTTGCATGCATGAGGTCCTGGGTTCGATTCCTTAGCACCATATAAGCAGAAAAAGGTGGAAGTGGTGCTGTGGCTCAAGGGGTAGAGTCCTAGCTACCTGGATTGACAAAAAAAAAATTAAAAAAAGAGTCTCACAGACTTGCCTGCCAGGGCTCACTTTGAACCTCGATCCTCAGATCTCAGCCTTCTGAGTAGACAGGATGACAGGCGTGAGCCACCGGAGCCTGGCAAGATTTGTTTTGAATGTGACTAGAATGTTCCTGTGCAAAAAAAAAAAAGGAGAAAGCAAACCCTTTCAAAGCTTTTTTCTGAGAAAGGTGGAAGAATCCAATTAACTGTTTTCCTAATACCAGCTGGTTTCTTGAAGCCAAAAGAAATACCAGCTCCCAGGAGGAAGTCTTCCCTTCACTTCCAGTTAGAAATGCAGTCAGCTGCTTCACGGAGAGATCACACTACCTGTGAGACAATATTGGTGGTAATTACGATGACAAACAAAGACAAGCCATCAGGACTCTCACTCTCTCACCTTGTGGCTCTTCTCTATTTTTTTTTTGTTGTTGTTGTTGTTGTTGGTCATGGGTCTTGAACTCTGGGCCTGGGTGCTCTTCAGCTCAAGGCGAGCGCTCTACCATGTGAACCACAGCACCATTTCCGTTTTTGGGTGGTTCATGGGAGATAACAGTCTCACCGCGCGCGTACTAAGGTTTGAACTCAGGGTCTGGATACTCTTAGCGAGCTCTTTTTCTTAAGGCTAACATTCTTCCATTTGAGCCGTAGTTCAATTTCTTGGATTTTGGTGGTTTATTGGATAGATAGAATCTCATGGACTTTCCTGCCCAGGTTAGCTTTGAAGGATGATCCTCAGATCTCAGCATCCTGAGTAGCTAGGATGACAGGTAGCTGCTTTTAGTGCTCTCCTTATGAAAACACTTCCCTTCCTTATATAACACACACACACACACACACACACACACACACACACACACACACACACACGATTACAAAGAATATTCTTTATTTTTTATTTTTTTTCTCAGTTGTGGAGCTTGAACTCTGGGCCTGGGCACTGCCCTTCAGCTCTTCAGCTCAAGGCAAGTGCTCTACCACTTGAGCCACAGCGCCATTTCTGGTTTTCTAGTGGTTTACTGCAAATAAGAGCCTCACAGAGGGGCTGAGAAGGTGGCTCAGTGGTAGAGTGTTTGCCTTGCATGCCTGAGGCCCTGGGTTCGATTTCTCAGCACAACATAAGCAAAAAAGAAAAAAGCCGGAAGTGGCACTGTGGCTCAAGTGGTAGAGCGCTAGCCTTGAGCTGAAGAGCTGAGGGACAGTGCCCAGGCCCAGAGATCAGGCCCCACGACTGGACCCCCCCCCCCAAAAAAAAAGAGTCTCACAGACTTTCTTGCCAGGGCTAGATTTGAACCCCGATCCTCAGACCTCAGCCTCCTGAGTATCTGGGATTACAGGCGTGAGCCACCGGCTCCTGACTTGGATCGTTATTATTTTTTTTGGGGGGGGGGGTCCGGTCGTGGGGCCTGAACTCTGGGCCTGGGCGCTGTCCCTCAGCTCTTCAGCTCAAGGCTAGTGTTCTACCACTTGAGCCACAGCGCCACTTCCGGCTTTTTTTTTTCTTTTTGCTTACATGGTGTGGAGGATTCGAACCCAGGGCCTCATGCATGCAAGGCAAGCGCTCTACCACTGAGCCACCTTCCCAGCCCCTGGATCATTATTCTTTAATGAATAATGAAATCCTATATTTGAGGGAAGTCTTCTTTCCCTGTGATGAAGTCACTGATGCTGGTGTGAGGGAGGGAAAGTGAGAAAGTGGAAAGAAGAAGAAAACAGACAATAGTTTCTTAGGAGAATCAGCAGAAAAGGCCTTAAACTTCTGGTAGATAAGGGAAATTGCTTTGAGGTATTAAGGTGGGAAGAGGCTGCTGTTCTCTGGGAAAAGGAGATAGTGCTAGGGCTGTAAATCACCGCCAAGGTCGCAGTCAGTACTCTGTGATTGAAAAAGCACAAAGCAGTGGTCCAGTCCTGGACGAGAAGGGCCTCCTTTTGCTATTTCCCAGGACAGTCAGTGGTTCACGTGCCTGCGGTTTAGTTCTCACAGTTGGGGACAGGGGACTCTTGTTGGATGTTCTTGCACGAGGAGGAAACGAACTTAACACCCGTATTTTTTTTTCTTTTCTTTTTCTTCACCGCAGCTTGAAAAATTGAATTATGATGATAGAGATCAGGTAATTGTCTTTCTGAAATAATAGCCCACGTGCTGATCTCTAATCTTGTTTCTCTTTGTTGGGAGAGGGCAAAGGAATCAGCACGTTATGTCCTCATCGGACCAAGGTGAGGCAGGAGGATGATTGTTATCAATATTGACCTGTGACAGACGATCTTTCTGATGAACACAGTCAGCAGTCAGCTGTACAGTCCCGTCCCCCCTCCCCCCCCCCCCCCCCCCCCCCCGTCAGTTGTGGGGCTTGAACTCTGGGCCTGGGCGCTGTCCCTCAGCTCTTCACCTCAAGGCGAGCGCTCTACCACTCTGTCTCTTCGGCAGTTATCTTTTTCCTCAGAGTTGTCCATCTTCCTTGTCACTGGCTCTTTCTATTTGTTTGTTTTATTTCCTAGTCCTGGGGCTTGAACTCAGGGCCTGGGCTCTGTCCCTGAGCTTCTTTTGTTCAAGGCCAGCTCTCTACCATGTGAGCCACAGCGCCACTTCTGGCTTTTGAGCAGATAAGCGACTCACTTGGAGTTTTCTGCCTGGCCTGGCTTTTCGAACCATCATCTTCAGATCTCAGCCTCCTGAGTAGCTGGGATGACAGGCGTGCGCCACAGGCACCCAGCTTCCCTGAACATTTTCTCTCCTCTGGTTTCAAATGGATTGCTCCTGGTTAGAATGACTGCCCAAGCCTGGGCACTGGTGGCGCACGCCTGTCATCCTAGCTGCCTATCAGGAGGCTGAGATCTGAGGATCACAGTTCAAAGCCAGCTGGGGCGGGAAAGTCCGTGAGACTCCTATCTCCAATGAACCATCAGAAAACCGGAAGTGGTGGCTGTGGCTCGCGTGGTAGAGCGCTGGCCTTGAGTTGAAGAGCTGAGGGACAGCGCCCAGGCCCTGAGTTCAAGCCCCACAACCAACAAAAATAAGACAAAAATCTGACCCAAATAATCAGCTTTTCTGAAAAATATTCAAATCCAAAATGGCACACACACACACACACACACACACACACACACACAAAGGGGGGGTGAGGAGAGCTGAAGATCAGAACCAGAGAGTGTACATATTCCAAGATCTGAAGTGGAAAATCCGTCCTTCCTTTCCTTCCTTCCTTTCTCTCTTTTCCTTCCTTTCTTCCTCTTCCTTCTTTCCTTCCTTCTTCCTTCCTTTTTTTTTGTCCCAGACAGGGACTCCAACTTGGTATGAGGATTGCTTTTGCTCACTGGCTGGCTTGTTACAACCTGAGCCACACATCCAACTGTAAAAAGAAGTTTCTCAGGAAACACATTATACCCCTTTATCCCCCCTTTTTTCTTTTATTGTGGGGCTTGAACTCTGGGCCTGGGCGCTGTCCCTCAGCTCTTCAGCTCAAGGTGAGCGCTCTACCACTTGAGCCACAGTGCCACTTCTGGTTTTCTGAGTGGTTCATTGGAGATCAGTCCCATGGACTTTCCTTGCCCAGGCTGGCTTTGAACTTTGATCTTCAGATCTCAGCTTCCTGAGTAGCTAGGATTGCAGGCGTGAGCCACCAGCACCCAGCTTGACACATTATATTCTCGATTGTCAAGCAGAACGGAAAGGACTGTAAATCATCTGCGCTGAGTATATGTAATATTTCCAATGTGTTTTCTCTATGTCCTTTGTGGTTCCCCGCCCTCCCCCCCCTTTAATCAAAAGTTTGACTGTCAAAGCCAATAGAAGTTCTGAGACTTTATGACCTTTTAAAAACAAAGCACCAGCTAGTCCTCACAGGGCTCAAGCTGGAGTCAGTTTCTTTGAAGGTACTCTGTCACCGTGATCTGATGAAAGGTGAGAAGAATATTTCTGGAACTTCGCAAGACACACTGTACCTGCCACCATCCACATTTTATTAGCCTTCTGCTTTATGTGAATGTTGCCATGGTAAAGACCTGGGTGGAGGGCATTCCCAAATCACTCTGTCAGATCGCCGTCACATCCTAGTTGTCAGGAGATGAAGGAGTCCATGTGCTCCCACAGATGGCTGTTGAAAAAAAAGAATCATGCTTTTATCTATGTGGGGGAAAAAAAAAAACTAGAAAGAAAAGATCAAGGAAGCCAGGCGCTGGTGGCTCACACCTGTCATCCTACCTCCTCAAGAGGCTGAGGTCTGAGGATCACAGTTCAAGGCCAGCCCTGGCAGAAAAGTTCCACCTTCCCAGGTCCCGCCTCCTCTCCGCCCCCCGACTTTAATCTCCAATTAACCCCTCACAACTGGGAAGTGGTCCTGTGGCTCAACTGGTAAGCGTGCCAGCCTTGAGCACAGAGAGGTTCAGGGACAATGTACAATGTCCAGGCCCTGAGTTCAAGCCACAGGACTGACCAAAAAAAAAAAAAAAAGGCTCACTCCTATCATCCTAACTACTGAGGAGGCTGAGATCTGAGGATCACAGTTCGAAGCCAGCTTAGGCGCAAATGTCCATGAGACTTTTTTTTTTTTTGGGGGCGGGGGAGGGGGTCTGGTTGTGGGCCTGAACTCTGGGTCTGGGCACTGTCCCTCAGCTCTTCAGCTCAAGGCTAGCGCTCTACCACTTGAGCCACAGCACCACTTCCGGCTTTTTTCTTTTTGCTTAAGTGGTGCTGAGGAATGGAACCCAGGGCCTCAGGCATGCAAGGCAAGCACTCTACCACTAAGCCACCTTCCCAGCCCCTCCATGAGACTCTTATCTCCAATTAGCTACCAAAACACAGACACAGACACAGACACACACACACACACACACACACACACACTGAAGCAAGGCTGTGGCTTAAGTGGCAGAGCCCCAGTATTGGGTAAAAAAGACAAGTGTGCTGAGTACCAGTGGCTCAGGCCTGTCAGCTACTCAGGAGGCTGAGATCTGAGGATCACGGGTTGAAGCCAGCCTGGACAACAAAGTCACTAAGATTTTTTTGTTTTTGCCAGTCCCAGGGCTTGAACTCAGGGCCTGGGCACTGTCCCTGAACTTCTTTTGCTCAAGGCTAGCATTCTACCACTTGAGCCACAGCGCCACTTCTGGCTTTTCCTGTTTCTGTGGTACTGAGGAATCGAACCCAGGGTTCATGCATGCTAGGCAAGCACTCTACCACTGAGCCACCTTCCCAGCCCTCACTAAGCTTCTTATCTCCAGTCAACTATTTGTTATTGTGTCCAAACTTATCTGTCTCTGGTGTCCAAATTTCCCCTATACGTGCTGACAATCCATGTTGAACGTGTTTACTCTAATTTAATTTGAACATCATTGCCTCTGTAAAGAGATAACGCGTCACTTCCTGAGATTCGGGACCTCAAGACTCCAATATACCATTTTCTTTTTTCTGGTCGGTTGTGGGGCTTGAACTCTGGGCCTGGGCGCTGTCCCTCAGCTCTTCAGCTTGAGAGCACTCTACTGCTTGAGCCACAGAGCCACTTCTGGTTTTCTGGTGGTTCATTGGAGATAAGAGTTGGACATTCCTGCCCTGGCTGGCTTTGAATCGAGATCCTCAGATCTCAGCCTCGAGTAGCTAGGATTACTGGCGTGAGCCACCAGTGCCTGGCCCCAATATACCATTTTCAGTGAGATGTAATTGAAATTATAATACTGGCCTATGCATCTTTTTTTTTTTTCTGTTTGTTTTTTGGAGCTGTTAGTATTTGAACTCAGGATCTTCCTACTATAGCTAGGATGTCAGGTGCCAGCAAATATTCAATGAGATGGCCTCCCATGAAGTTATTTGCCTGAGCTGGCCTTGAACCAAGATCCTCCCCAATTTCACCTCCCAAGTAGCTGAGATTACAGTTCTGAGCCACCGCACCTTGCAGGCTCTCCTGTGTTTAAAATTAGCCAAGCCGGGCGCTGGTGGCTCACGCCTGTAATCCTAGCTACTCAGGAGGCTGAGATCTGAGGATCGCGGTTCAAAGCCAGCCCGGGCAGGAGAGACCATGAAACTCCTATCTCCAATAAACCACCAGAAAACCGGAAGTGGCGCTGTAGCTCAAGTGGTAGAGCGCTCGCCTTGAGCTGAAGAGCTGAGGGACAGCGCCCAGGCCCAGAGTTCAAGCCCCACGACCGACAAAAAAATAAATAAAAAAATAAAATTAGCCAAGTGCCAGGTGCCGGTGGCTCACGCCTATAATCCTAGCTACTCAGGAGACTGACGTCTAAGGATCACTGTTCAAAGCCAGTGCAGGCAGGAAAGTCTAGGAGACTCTTATCTCCAAGTGACTACCAAAAAGCCAGAAGTAGCACTGTGGCTCAAAATGGTAAAGTGGGGCTGTGAAGTTGACTCAGTGGTAGAGCGCTTGCCTTGCATGCCTGAGGCCCTGGGTTCGATTCCTCAGCACCACATAAGCAAAAAGCTGGAAGTGGCACTGTGGCTCAAGTGGTAGAGTGCTAGCCTTGAGCTGAAGAGCTGAGGGACAGCGCCCAGGCCCAGAGTTCAGGCCCCAGGCCCAGAGTTCAGGCCCCAGGCCCACAGTTCAGGCCCCACAACCGGACCCCCCCCCCCCAAAAAAAATGGTAACATGCTAGCCTTGAGCAAAAAGAGCTCAAGGGCAGTGCCCAGGCCTGAGTTCAAGCCCCATGACTTGTCAAACAAACCAACAAATCACAAAGGAGACAAATCCTGGAGGAAAAGAAAACCTTGACATGCTCTTGGGAGAAAACAAAAGCAAACAAAAACCCCATCTGACTCCTTAATCAATGAAGGGCAACTCAAGCCATGCTGTCATTTTGAGCTACTTTTCCAATCCTGCAGGGTGGTTATAATAACAACATTTTTGTCTCTCCCCCTCCCCCCCGCCCCTCAATCTCTTCAACCTTCTTTCTTCTTTGAGTTTGACAAGCACAGAGCTAAAAACATTGCTCTCTCTCCCAGAATCATAACATGTCAGATCTAGACAGGACCTTGAAGCAAGAGAAATCATCAAGCACTGGAAGGGATTCTGTAGCAATAAAAAAAAAAAATGTTCTCAGTATAAACAAAGCCCTCTGGGGAAATAGAGTTCTAGGTGAGGGTCTGAAAACTAATATTAAAGAAGGAAAGATACCGTTCTGAGTCGTTCAAGGAAATAACGCTAAAACACTTACAACAAAGCAACTGTGAGTTACACTGGGAATTATGCTTTAAGGCTGAAGGTAAATGGTTATGGAGCTGGGGGCTTGTGTGTGTAATCCTGTTGTATGGGAACTCAGTTGCAAGAACCAGAGAAGCTACTTGCTTTTTTGGTCAGTTGTGGGGCTTGAACTCTGGGCCTGGGCACTGTCCTTGAGCTGAAGAGCTCAAGGAGAGAGCTCTACCACTTGAGCCACAGCGCCACTTCCGGTTTTCTAGTGGTTCATTGGAGATAAAGAGTCTCATGGACTTTCATGCCTGGGCTCCTGAGTAGGTAGGGATGATAGGTGTGAGCCACGGCGCCCGGCTTAGAGGAATCTCTTGATTAATTAAACCCTAACTTTTTCGAGACTGGATGAATAGAGAAGGAGAAGAATAGAGAAGAATCTGTCCAACGAGTCACGTTGAAAGCAGAGATGAGCAGATTCTACTGGGTAGGCTGATAGGGGGATGTGAATGAAATCCTTGTCTCAGTTTGGAGGATCAAGGACTGGATGCTTCGGGGCACGAGGAGATGGAAGGTGTGTGCGTACCACTGGCTTTGAGTATTTTGAGCCCTGTTTTTGGAGAAAGGATTAATCCAAGAGTCTCTGAGCTGACGGTGTCATTGTCGCTCGATAAGAAGGTGACAGGGAGAGTAATCTGATATCAAGTCAGAGATAGCTCCTGTACTGTGAACCAGCTGAGGGGCCCCAGCGAAACTTGATCTTTGCTGCAGGCTTCTCGCCAGGAAGTGTGACTGCCAGGAAAGAGAAGATAAGAGGAGTCCTGTCTTTCTCTGCTGTAATCTCAGCCACTGGGGAAAACTTAAGTATAAAGATCATGATCTGAGTCTCTCCTGGGGTTGGGGGAGGGGAAGGTGGGACGCTAGACTCCATCTGAAAAAAAAATAACGGAAATAAAGGGCTGCAGGCATGGCTCAAGTGTAAGAACACGTGCCCAAGTCCTTAAATTCCAACTCTAGGACCTTAGAGAGAAAGCCAGGCGCTGATGGCTCATGCCTGTCACCCTAGCTTCTGAGGAGGCTGAGATATGAGGATTATGGTTCAAAGCCAGCCCTGGCAGGAAAGTCCTGAACACTCTTATCTCCAATAAACTACCAGAAAATCCGAAGTGTTGCTGTGGCTCATGTGGTAGAACGCTTGCCTTGAGGTGAAGAGCTTGGGGACAGTGCCCAGGCCCAGAGTTCAAGACCCATGACTGACCAAAAAGAAAAAGAGAGAGAGAGAGAGAGAGAAAGAGACATAAAAGAGAAACAGGTAGACAAAGAGAAAGATGAGATAGAAACTGGGAGATAAAGAGATAACCATAGATGGAAAGAGAAACAGAGATGTGTGTGTGTGTGTGGAGAGGGAGAGAGAGAGAGAGAGAGAGATGTCCCCAAGGAAGTGCTTTTTATTTATTATTTTTGTCAGTCATGGGGCTTGAACTCAGGCCTGAGCACTGCCCCTAAGCTAGCACTTTACCACTTTGAGCCCCAGCAACTCTGGTGGTTAATAGAGACAAGAGTCTTACAGACTTTCCTTCCCAGGTTGGCTTTGAACCATGGTCCTCAGATCTGAGCTTCCTGGGTAACAGATAGGATCACAGGCATGAACCAACAGTGGCCCATTAGGAAGTACTTCTTAAAATGTGCATCTGATGGGCTGGGAAGGTGGCTCAGTGGTAGAGTGCTTGCCTTGCATGCCTGAGGCCCTGGGTTCAATTCCTCAGCACCACATAAGCAAAAAGAAAGTGGCACTGTGGCTCAGGTGGTAGAGTGCTAGCCTTGAGTTGAAGAGCTGAGGGACAGCGCCCAGGCCCGGAGTTCAGGCCCCATGACCAGACCCCCCCAAAAAAACAAAACAAGTGTTGTATGAAAGGAGAGAAGGTTAGCACTCCCCTTTACAAGGATGGAAGAGGCCCTTGGGCCTGACAACACGCATACGGTTAAAGCATTGCCACCTACTTCCTGGCATCTAACCATCGTTTTTAGTAGATGAATGGATCAAGAAAATGTGGTATATATACACAATGGAATTCTATGCCTCCATCAGAAAGAATGACATTGCCCCATTTGTTAGGAAATGGAAAGGCTTGGAAAAAATTATATTAAGTGAAGTAAGCCAGGCCCAAAGAAACATAGGTCCCATGGTTTCCCTTATTTGCAATATCTAGTATATGTATGAGTCAAGCAGAAAAGGTCAGATAATGTGATGTTAGGAAAATGAACCCTTAGATATGTATTTAAATGTTTTCTTTTCTTTCATGCATTTGTTTCTAACGCATTTATAAATTATTTCTTTGTTGCTTTGTATGCCCTTCCCCCACAGTATAACCCCTGCTTTCACTATATTTGATGTCGGTATAATTTGTGGAGGAGATGGGGAAAAACAAGTCCTTTAAGGATACAGGTAGACCCGTTGCAACAATGAGAAGTACAAAATGTCATGTGGAAAACGAACCTTACAACTTTGGTGAGGGGGGGGTGGGGGGAGGGGAAGGGAGATTAGGTGGAGGGGGGGGTGGGGGGGGAGGCTGGGAAAGGATGGGAAGGGTAAACAAAGGAGGAGGCTGCAATGCTTGATAAGAAATGTACTCATTATCTTGCCCATGTAATTGTAACCCCTCTGTACAGTATGTTCACAAAAAATAAAAATTAAAAAAATTAAAAAATTAAAAAAAACACAAAAAAGTACATCTGATAATAATAAAAATAATAAAAAAGATATGATTGCTCCAGCAATCTCTCCCCCCTCTCTCTCTCTCTCTGTTTCTGTCTGGGACTTGAACTTAGGGCCTGGGTTGCTGTCCCTTCGCTTTTTCCACTCAAGGGGTGGCACTCTACTACTTAAGCCACAGCTCCACTTCCAGCTTTTTGGTGATTAATTGGAGATAAAGAGTCTTGCATCTTAGGGCTGGGAAGGTGGCTCAGTGGTAGAGTGCTTGCCTTGCATGCATGAGGCCCTGGGTTTGATTCCTCAGCACCACATAAGCAGAAAAAGCCAGAAGCGGCGCTGTGGCTCAAGTGGTAGAGCGCTCGCCTTGAGCTGAACAGCTGGGGGACAGCACTCAGGCCCAGAGTTCAGGTCCCACAACCGACAAAAAAAAAAAAAAAAGTCCCATGGATTTTTCCTGGCCGGGCTGGCTTTGAACCGAGATCCTCAAATCTTGGCCTCCTGAGTAGCTAGGAAGACAGGGGTGAGCCACCAGTGCCCCACCCTAATGTGATTTAAAAAAAAAAAAAAAATCAGGCATCTTTATGCAGGCCCCAATAAAATGTCTCATGAAAGACAGAAATGCTTTAATCCTGGTATAAGGTAAAATCTCATATAGTATATCCTTGACTTCATGGTCAAGGTTAAACACACTCCCTTCCTCTCTTCCCTGATTTGATTGAATTTAACACAGTCCTTGGATGAGCCAAAGACTCGACGACACTCAACACATGGGTAAGATGAGAGAGATTTCTCAGTGGAATCTGTTGTTAAAAAAAAAAAAATGGTTTCTGTTTTCTGGGCTAACAGCCTCTCCATTATCCTGGCTGCTTGCTCTTCACTCTATTTCTGGGCTAGATTAATTCCCAGAAAACTTCTGGAGCCATTTTCCTGATGGAAGTTCTCAACACTGATTAGGAGATAAGGTAGGATTCCAGATTTTAGTTTTTGGAGACTGATAGATGTCTCTTCTTCTTTTTCTCCTTCTTTTGCTAGTCCTGGGGCTTGAACTCAGAGCTTGGGTACTGCCCCTGAGCTTTTTTGGCTCAAGGCTATTAACCTACCACTTGAGCTACAGCGCCACTTCTGGCTTTTTCTGCTTATGTGGTGCTGAGGAATTGAACCCAGGGCCTCATGCATGCAAGGCAAGCGCTCTACCGCTGAGCCAAGTTCCCAGCCCCACATCATTATTATGGTCAGTAGACAAGTACAGGATTGGACAGGGACTGTGGCTCAGTGACAGAGTACTTGCCTAGCATGCATGAAGCCCTGGGTTTGATTCCTCAGTACCACATACACAGAAAAAGTGGTGCTGTGGCTCAAGTGGTAGAGCACTAGCTTTGAGCAAAAGAAGCTCAGGGACAGCGCCCAGGCCCCGGGGTTCAAGCCCCAGGACTGGAAAAAAAAAAGTGCAGAATTTTGCTTTGGTGGTTTTGGGGTTTCCCCCGCCCCCCCCCCCCCATATCTTTTCATCTGTGCTGTCAGCCTAGGAAAAGGTGCTCATGAAACCACCGTGTGAAATGAAGTCTGCTTTGTATGGACAAAGGCTTTGATCAGCAGCAGCTGTGCTGTGCTTTAAAGCTATGTGGGTTTGGGGTTTGGTTTGGTTTTCTTTTTTTTCTTTCCTGGGATGGGGGCATTGCAAGGTGTGTGTGGGGGTGCCTGCAGAATTCAGTGGGTTCACAGGCATGCTGCTTCTTTCTGATCTTCATTAGTCAGCTGTCTTCCCCCTACCCTCTCCACACTCCCCCCCCCCGCCCCCCCCCCCCCCCCCCGTCCCCCCAGCACAGAGGGGAGGACTTGCAGAACCTCTTGTGTGCATGTCACCCTGAACCTAGAGGGGAGAGGGGGCAGCCCCAGGGATCTCCTTCTAGGAGCCAGCCCCCACCCAGCAGCAATATGGAAATGACTTCTTCCAATTGCTGGGAGAGTCTGCAAGATCACCTTGCAGGAGGGTCCCATGCCAGCGGACAGATGGGCTGGGCTGCGGGAGGCACAGGCTGCTCTGGGCTGTCTGGTGAAGGTTTCCTAAGGCTGGTGGTCCATCCA
The DNA here is from genome assembly GCF_019054845.1 of Dipodomys spectabilis. Lineage (NCBI taxonomy): Eukaryota > Metazoa > Chordata > Mammalia > Rodentia > Heteromyidae > Dipodomys > Dipodomys spectabilis. The sequence continues at coordinate 3,935,163 of NW_024871037.1, forward strand.
GCGGGGCCAGGGAGGCTGTTTTGGGAGAGGGAGCTCAGGCCACGCCCCCAGGCTCTGCACACAGCCTTGTGTGCCTCCCAACCACTGCGCGCCCCGCTCTCTCTCTGTCTCTGTCTGTCTCTCTCTTGCCAGTCCTGGAGACTCAACTCAGGGCCTGGGCACTCACTGTCCCTGAGCTTCTTTTTGCTCCAGGCTAGCACTCTACTACTTGAGCCACAGCACCACTTCTGGCTTTTTCCTGTGTATGTGTCGCTGAGGAATCGAACCCAGGGCTTCATGCACGCCAGGTGAGTACCACTGAGCCACCTTCCCAGTGCTGCTCTGTCTCTTGAGAAAGAAAAACTAGCTCTCTGGTCTCTCATACTTAGAGCAAATCTCCGGGCCATGTTCTTTCGGACTGCTGCCCCACCTTAATGCCCACAGGACAGCGCCTTAGCAAGGTGGCTGAATGAGTCCTTCAAATGAGGTAGCTACTGCAAGAGAGTAAGGCTGGGGCTGGGAAGGTGGCTCAGTGGTAGAGTGCTCACCCAGCATACGTGAAGCCCTGGGTTTGATTCTTCAGTACCACATACACAGAATAAGTGGCGTTGTGGCTCAAGTGGTAGAGCGCTAGCCTTGAGTGAAATGCAGTTCAGGGACAGTGCCCAGGCCCTGAGTTCAAGCCCCAGGACTGGCAAAAAAAAAAAAAAAGATAATAAGGCTGGATGCTGCTAGCTCCTCATGATTATAATCCTAGCTAGTTAGGAGGCTGAGATCTGAGGATTCTGGTAGAGCGGAGGAGCAGAAAAGTCTGTGAGACTCTTGTCTCCAATCAATTAGCAAAAAGTTGAAAATGGAGGTATGGTTCAAATAGTAGAACATCAGCTTTTTTTGTTGTTGTTGTTGGTCATGGGGCTTGGGCTCTGGGCCTGGGCACTGTCTCTCAGCTCTTCAGCTCAAAGCTAGCGCTCTACCACTTGAGCCACAGTGCCACTTCCGGTTTTCTGGAACCAGAACACCACCTTTAACCAAAAAAAAAGAAAGAAAGAAAGAAAGAAAAGCCAAACAAGAGTATGAGGCTCTAGGGGCTGGGAAGGTGGCTCAGTAGTAGAGCGCTTGCCTTGCATGCCTGAGGCCTTGGGTTCGATTTCTCAGCACCACATAAGCAAAAAGAAAAAAAGCCAGAAGTGGCGCTGTGGCTCAAGTGGTAGAGCACTAGCCTTGAGCTGAAGAGCTGAGGGACAGCGCCCAGGCCCAGAGTTCAGGCCCCACGACCGGACCCAAAAAAAAAAAAAAAAGAGTATGAGGCTCTGAGTTCAAGTTCTAGTCAGTACTAGCACCACAAAAAAATAAAAAGGATAATAAAATCAACAAGGTAGGTTAGTTTAGTTAGTTTAGGAATAGTACAATCTTGCTGGGCTCCAGTGGCTCATGCCTGTCATCCTAGCTACTCAGGAGGCTGAGATCTGAGGATCGTGGTTCAAAGTCAGCCTGGGCAGGAAAGACCATGAGACTCTTATCACCAATAAACCACCAGAAGACCAGAAGTGGCGCTGTGGCTCAAGGGGTAGAGCGCTAGCTTTGAGCAAAACAAGCGCAGTAGACAGAGCCCAAACCCAGAGTTTGAGCCCCTGGACCAGCAAAAAAAGAAAAAAAAAAAGAAATAATGCAATCTCTAGAGCTCACTAAGAAAATGAACTTTGAGATTTATGCTTTTATATCCCTGAAAACTCCTTTCTTTTATTTATGCCACAAATCCTTTAAAAAAAAAAAAAACCCAATAGTTAGAAAGTGCATGTGTGTCATTCTCTCTTATACTTGGAATAAAGCTGAGGAAATTTAATGTTTCTGAATTACAGCCTGTGGATTTGTGATAAGGACTCTAAGCGAGAAGCCTTTTAATTCAGAGCAGAATCTGTTTCCAGCTATTGTTCAATGAATGTAAAGTGTCTGGCTAGTGGACATGTTGTATAATGTAGCTAAGTGCCAGGCAAACAAACCTTTGTAGGGCTAGCGCTGAACTCCTGAATACCCATGAATAGTGAGCTAATTTGCTATTTATTTGGAGTTTTCCTTGAAAAATAATATTAATATTATTAATAATAATAATGCTTGTCAAAGCCGAATGAGAGTTGGGTGCCAGTAGCTCATACCTGTCATCCTAGCTACTGGGGAGGTTGAGATCTGAGGATCCCGGTTCAAAACCAGCCTGGGCAGGTAAGTTTTTGAGATGCTTATCTCCAATAAACCACCAGAAAAACCAGGAATGGGGCTGTGGCTCAAAGGGGTAGTAGAGTGCTAGCCTTGAACACAAAAGCTCAGGGACAGCGCCCAGGCCTTGAGTTTAAGTCCCATGACCGGAAAAAGAAAAAAAAGAAAAGACGAGTCCCATGAGTTGACAGGATGAAGCGAAGTCAGAGCTGAGTGAGGATAAGTAATCTAAAAGGAAACTGGGCACAAACCACATAGTGATGCCCTCTTTAAGCAACTAGAAAAGCTGTCAGAAGACTGGGAATGACAGCTCCTGAGTCTCTGGAGACCAGCAGTTCACCGGCTCTAATATTAACATAGCTTGCAACAGAACACTGTCACTAGAAATAGGACAGCCCGTGTCACTTCCACTTGGGCAATTTGCATTCTGGGAAAACAGCTCCTAATTTCTTCCTGTCTTTTACTATCCTCGGGCATTGCATTTTTTTTTTTTAAGCTGCTTTGAGACATCGTTTATAGTCTCTTTGTCTACTTTCTGGAGAAACTCTATTCTCCCCACCCCTCCTACCCCCAAAAGAGGCAGACGCAAGAAATCTGCTTTGTTTGCCAGGGGAAACTGGTGGAGCTCAGAGGAATGAAATCTTTAGGCTTGTGAAGAACTGGGAAGTCTGTTTTCGTTTCGTTGCTAACCCAGAGAAGCCCCCCTCCCCCATACACACACATACACACACACACATACACACACACACCACACACACACACACACACACACACACACACACACACACACACACACACCGGCTTTCCTCACGATGGATAATCTATTACCTCCCACCAGATTCTCTTCTTTCAAAAAATACCCTCTTCAAGCTCTCAGGAAGTATTTAGCGTCGGTGAGAAACGGAAGAGCTGAAGATCAGGTAACGTTTTGCTTCTATTACCTTTGAACATGATTTTGGGGTGGGGTGAATTACATAGCAGAGTGGTTTGGCTTTCTGTTCATCTACATACGCCTTTTCGTAGGCCCTGGTTAGATTCTGCTCAGATGTAGCAATTGGAACAAGAGACAGGCTTGCTGGGGCTTATTTAAACGTGGAACATTTGGATCTTGAGCTTAAGCTGAAGTTCTGTCATAAAACCACAGGCTCTTTCTTCTGAATATCTGAACTATTGTATCAAGAGTTAAGATTTTTTTTTTTTTTTGCTTCATAGCTTTGATAATTATCCAGGGCGTGGAATGTGAAACTTTGGGAAACTATTCAATGAGTAATTTTGAACTATTAATAGGTATTCATTTCAAAGGTTGAAACTATTAATATCTCAACCAAAAAAAAAGTCTCAAGCCCTAGAAATTCATTTGTTTTCCTGTATGTATTTGGGGTTACATATGTATTTAGGGTTATATTAATATTACTAGGGTTTGCAAAAAAAACAAACCATTTTTTGCAGCTTGTAAATGGTTCATGGATGAGCTGTAAAAGAGTAATAAGGAGACAGGGCTGGGAATGTGGCTTAGTGGTAGAGTGTTCCCCTTGCATGCATGGGTTCAATTTCTGAGTACGGCATAAACAGAAAAAGGCAAAAGTGGTTATGTGGCTCAAGTGGTAGAGCGCTAGCCTTTAGCAAAAAAGCAGCTCAGAGACAGTGCCCAGGCCCTGAGTTCAAGCCCCAGGACTGTCTTAAAAAAAAAAAAAAGCCAGGCTGGGAAGGTAGCTCAGTGGTAGAGTGCTTGCCTTGCATGCGTGAGGCCCTGGGTTCAACTCCTCAGCACCACATAAGCAGAAAATGCCAGAAGTGGTGCTGTGTAGAGCGCTAGCCTTGAGCTGTAGAGCTGAAGGACAGTGCCCAGGCCCTGGGTTCAAGCCCCAGGGGGAAAAAAAAAACCAACAAAAAGGGTAAGAAGATAGAATTGATCATTTCTTTTTAGCACAGGAGAATGTTATAATTTTCAGTCTTTTTTTTAAGCCAATCAAAAGTCAGTTTCTAATAGGAGACGCTCTCATGTGGGCGTAGGAGCATTTTTTTTTTTTTTATTTTTTTTATTTTTTTTTTATTGTAAAGCTACTATACAGAGGGTCACAGTTACATGAGTGAGGTTATGAGTACACTTCCTCTTGAACATTGTTACCCCCTCCATTGTTTTCCCCCTACCATCCCCTCCCTCCCTCCCTTCCCCGAGGTTCTTTTTTTTTTTTTTTTTTTGATTGTGATTAAATGATTACATAATTTCAAAGTCACAAGATCATTCTAACTTCCCTGGAGCAAATTGTCTACCACAGTCTGTAATATATAACAGTGTTCACATGTTATATACCATATTTGTGATCAGCAGCATGAGGATATTTAGTAGTGGTTCAACCAGATGAGCGGGAGTTCTTTGTTTCTTAAGTCCTGTTAGTTTTGTCGTATCACTAACCTTTTGGATTTAGCATCCACTTATGAGGGAGACCATGTACCGTTTGTCTCTTCGTTCTTGGCTTACCTCGCTCAACATGATTCCTTCTAGCTCCATCCATTTCCCTGCAAATGCCATTATTTTGTCATTTCTAATGGCTGCATAATATTCCATTGTGTATAGATACCACAATTTTTGGATCCATTCATCTGTGGTGGGCGTAGGAGCATTTTTTAAAAAAAGACTTGGAAAATGTCTACTCCTCGCTCTAAATCATGCATTCCTTATTCTGCTTGCAATGTCCTTCCACCTTTGCCATCTGTGGAAAAAGGATTGCTACAAAAAAAACCCTGCTTTTTATAATTGTGGTGGATTGTTAAGAAGAAGTAACAATGTCTAGTGCTATTTTTAAATCCGGTGGCTCAGTTCGAAAGACGTGAGACAGTGAGACACAAAAGGGGTAGGACAGATCTGTCACCACATAGCGGGCCTAGAGTCAAACAACCTGGCCCCTGTGCTGATGACTAGAACAGCGGGACCAGGGCAGGGGACATGACTCCTGTCTTGTGTTTGTTCTTTGTGACAGCAGATGACCCATTTATTCAGACACTTCTAGGAAAGGAGAGTGAAGGACCCTTTCATGACAGGCTTTCCAAAGAGTTTGTTATCTAATTTGGGGGGGAAAAAAAGAAAGTCAGTGCTACTGTTGGACAAAGAGCTGCTTTTCTGCCCCCCAATTAGTTGGTTTTTTTTTTTTCTTTTTTTTAAAACAAGAGCTGGAGAATCAAAGAGATTCCCTTCATTAAGGGAGCTAGGCTGCTCCAATTTCCTCTTGCTTAGTGAAGGTGTCACACTTAAAAAGAAAAATCTCCTGGGTCTCCAAGTCTCAACATGCACTTGGCTTTGAAGTAGAAAGCCAGAAAGCCATGAGGCGATGTTCAGGGGTTTGGGGTGTCAGGCTTTGGAATGTCACAGGCTTTTGGAAGGGGAGAAGGGAGGTGGTCAAGATGGAACTGAACCTATGGAATTTAGATGAACTGATTTCTCCCCTTCTCTCAGTAATTATACATTGTGTATGTGTATGTGCATCTGCGTGCCAATACTGGCAGTCGAACTTAGTGTCTAGACACTCTCCTTTAGCTTTGCTGCTCAAATCTAGTGCTCTGGGGCTGGGAAGGTGGCTCAGTGGTAGAGTGCTTGCCTAGCATGCATGAAGCCCTGGGTTCGATTCCTGAGTACCACAGACACAGAAAAAGCCACAAGTGGCGCTGTGGTTCAAGTGGTAGAGTGCTACCCTTGAGCAAAAGAAGCTCAGGGACAGTGCCCAGGCCCTGAATTCAAGCCCTAGGACAGACAAAAAAATAAAAAAAAAAGCTAGTGCTCTACCACTTGAGCCACATCTCTACATTGGGCTTTTTGCTGGTAAATTGGAGGTAGTGTCAGAGACTTTTCTTGTTCAGGCTGGCTTTGAACCATGATCCTCAGATGTTAAACTCTGGAGTAACCAGGATTACAGTCATGAGCCACCGGAGGTCTGCACAACAGCCCTTGAATTTGAAGCTACATTCATTCTTGTGATTTTATTACCTATCATCTTCATCCCTTGTGGCTGTGAATTTTATTTATTTATTTAAAAAATTATTTTTCTGTCTGTCGTGGGGCTTGAACTCTGGGCCTGGGCACAGTCCCTCAGCTCTTCAGCTCAAGGCTAGTGCTCTACCACTTGAGCCACAGCACCACTTCTGGCTTTTTCTAGGTATGTGGTGCTGAGGATTTGAACCCATGGCCTCATGCATGTGAGGCAAGCACTCTACCACTGTGCCACCTTCCCAGCCCTATTTATTTACTTTTTTGGTGGCAGTACTGAGGCTTGAACTCAGGGCCTGAGTTGTTATACCTTAGGTTTTTTTTTTCACTCAAGGCTGGTGGTCTGCCACTTGAGCCACAGCTCCACTTTGGGCTTTTTGGTAGTTAATTGGAGCTAAGAGTCTCATGGACTTTCCTGCCCTGGTTGGCTTTGAACTGTGATCCTCAGATCTCAGCCTCCTGAGTAGCTAGGATGACAGGCACGAGCCACCAGTGCCTGGCTATTAGATGATTTTATTTCCTCCAAGGCAGGGCATACAATTTTTGTTCACCATTTCAGCCCTAGTGCCAAGTATCAACCTGGCACATAGAAGACCCATTTTATGTAACTGAATGAATGAAAGGCTTCATAATTGGTAAGAGAAGATGTGGGGTCAGGAGTCTACAGGGGGTTAAGATGCTCTCGTGTAAGGCAAGAGCTAGTAGAAAAAAAAATAGGGCGATTATCCTCTTTAAGCACAGGCGAGTGAGATCTAGAGTTTATTTGAGAGATGTGGGACTTGTGTTGGAGGTTAAGAGCTGTGAGTGAGTTCACACAGCTCTTGTGTGTCAGCGCTGAGATGAGAATTTCCCTCACTTGACTCCTGTGTTCTTTCCAATATTTGTTATGAGGCCAGAGTACAGGCAAAGAAAAAGGACATATGCGCAGAAAGAAAAGAGGAACATAGATCATGGCTGAGGGTCAACTTGCTCCTTTAAGCAAAGACTAACACAGAAAAGCCTCCTCCCTGTGGGACCTCCCCCTTTTTTTGTTTTGGGCCGGTCTTGGGCTTAAACGTGGGGCCTGGATGCTGTCCTTAAAGTATTCTTAAAATATTTAAAAATTTTTTTATTATTTTGTTGGTCGTGGGACTTGAACTCTGGGCCTGGGCACTGTCCCTGAGCTCTTCAGCTCTACCACTTGAGCCACAGTGCTACTTCTGATTTTCTGGTGGTTTATTGGAGATAAGAGTCTCAGGGACTTTCTTGCCCAGGCTGGCTTTGAACTGTGATCCTCACATCTCAGTCTCCTTAGTAGCTAGGATGACAGGCGTGAGCCACCAGTGCCCGACAGTGCCTTAAGTTTTTATCACTCTAGGCTAGTACTCCATCACTTGAGCCACATCTCCACTTCTGGCTTTTAGGTGGTTCGTTGGTAGTAAGAATCTCATGGACTTCCTGCCTCAGCTGGCTTCGAACTGGGATCTTTGGATCTCAGCCTTCTGAGTAGCTAGGATGACAGGCATGAGCCACTGATATATGTTTTGAAAAGCCTGGTTTTTGTTTGTTTCTGTTTTTGCCAGTCCTGGGGCTTGAACTCAGGGCCTGGGCACTGTCCCTGAGCTCCTTTTTGCTCAAGGTCAGCACTCTACTACTTGAGCCACAGTGCCACTTCTGGCTTTTTCTGTGTATGTGGTACTGAGGAATCGAACCTAGGGCTTCATGCATGCTAGGCAGGCACTCTACCACTAGGCCACACTGCCAACCCCAGAGATAAAGTGTTTCTGTGTAGCCTAGGTTGGCTACTCAAACTCATGATCATGCTCCTGGCCTTGGCCTCCCAAGGTGCTGGGATTATAGCTGTACACCACAATGCCCCGTGAGACCTCTCTCCTTTGGCTGATAATACCCTCCTCAGCCTCACTGATCTGAAACCTCCTCGTATATGTTCCCTGGAAGAGGGAGAGCAGAGGAAGGGATCAGAAAACACGCTGGCGAATTGAGCAGACAAGAATGTGAGAGGATCTTGATAATCATGAGGATCTTGCTTTCCTGAATACGGAAAGACTTCTTTCTGAATCAGAAACGCCATCCAAAGCTGACCTGACAAGTCTGGTCTATTTCACAGTGAGGAGAGCCGTGCTGGGGGCTGGGGGACACGCACCGCAATGCCATCTTAATTATGGAATAGAGCTGAAATCTGTTCTGTAGGCTGTTCTCCAGGGTTCCTCTCCAATGAAGCCAGGCGCTGGTGGCTCGCGCCTGTCATCCGAAGCTAGTTGGGAGGCTGAGATTGAACGATTGTAGTTTGAAGCCAGCCCTGGCAGGACAGTCTGAGACTCTTATCTCCAAGGGGCCGCCACCAAAAAGCCAGCAGTGGAGGTGTGGCTCAAGGGATAGAGCGTCAACCTGGAGTGAATAAGCTAAGGAACAGTGCACAGGTCCCAAGTTCAAGTCCCAGTACACCCCTCTGCACCCACACAATTATCCATGTGCAATTTAAGATACAGGGTTGAGATTTTACATCACCCCTGGGGAGGACTTTGTAGAATTATATGCACATAACATTGACAGTTAAATTGCTGTGATTGTATGAAGTTGAGCCTTAATGTTCCTATTAAATAGGATATTAAAAGTTCAGCTATTGGGCTGGGAATGTGGCTTAGTGGTGCAGGGCTTGCCTAGCATGCATGAAGCCCTGGGTTCAATTCCTCAGTACCATAGACACAGAAAAAGCCAGAAATGGTGGCCCAAGTGGTAGAGTGCTAACTCTGAGCAAAAAAAAAAGTTCAGGGATAGTGCCCAGGCCCTGAGTTCAAGTCCTAGGACTGGCAAAAACAATGTTCAACCATTTTATCATGGTAATTACAAAACTCCTCTAACAGGAGAAAACAAAAAGGTATGTATTTACTATCACCCCACCTGAGCAAAAAAAAGAAAGCTACCAATGTTTTATTTCCCTTAGCCAATAATTAAGCTGGGTGCTGGTGGCTCAGGCCTGTTATCCTAACTACTCAGGAGGCTGAGATCTGAGGATCGCAGTTCAAAGCCAGACCAGAACGGCACAACTCTTTAATACGCGAAAGTCCATGACATAGGGCAGTTCAGAAAGAGTATGTGTGAGTTCCTTCCTGAGCATCCTCAGCTCCTAATCTCACTGAATGAAGTAGAAGATGTTCTTCCTGTGTGTATTGTAAGCAAAACAATGACAGATGGAAATATTCTGGTATTGGGAAACCTCAGAGGTCCTTATCACCTTTGCCTCATTTGTCTTTTTTTTTTCTTTTCTTTTTTTTTTTTTTTGGGTCCGGTCATGGGACCTGAACTCTGGGCCTGGGCGCTGTCCCTCAGCTCTTCAGCTCAAGGCTAGTGCGATATCACTTGAGCCATAGCACCACTTCTGGCTTTTCTTTTAAAATGCTCATGTGGTGCTGAGGAATCGAACCCATGCATGCAAAGCAAGCGCTCTACCACTGAGCCACCTTCTTAACCCCCTTTTTTTTTTTTTTAAGAATTACCTTTAAGCTGGCACTGGTGGCTCACGCCTGTCATCCTCGCTACTCAGGAGGCTGAGATCTGAGGAGCATGGTTTGAAGCCAGCCAGGGGAGGAAAGCTCTCGAGATTAGGGGTTATTTGCAAATACAAATAGATCTCAAACTCCTCTACAATTCTAATTAATATTAAAGACACTATTTACTATCCTTCCAAGCATGACAAGTTAACACATAGAGCATGCTACTGCTGCTCAAGAACACAGTTAAAAAAATATATATACATACACACACATATACATAACAGCACTAAAGAAAGCCTTTAAAAATTCATTAAGACATCAAACTTCCGCAAATTCATCTGTTACTTGCAATTATAACATAGTTACTTGGGCTGGAAAGGTGGCTCAGTGGTAGAGTGCTTGCCTCGCATGCATAAGGCCCTGGGTTCGATTTCTCAGCACCACATAAACAGAAAAAGCCAGAGGTGGCACTGTGGCTCAAGTGGTAGAGCGCTCGCCTTGAGCTGAAGAGCTGAGGGACAGTGCCCAGGCCCAGAGTTCAAGCCCCATGACCAAAAACAACAACAACAACAAAAAACCCAAAAATCATAATTACTCTAACTTGTCTGATACTTGGGGAAAAGTCATCTTTAAAAAAAAGTTTTGGTGCCAGTTTTGCAGTTTGAACTCAGGGCCTGGGCACTATCGTTGAACTTTTTTTTTTTTTTTTTTGCTAGGGGCTAGCACTCTATTTCTTGAGTCACAGCTTTACTTCTGGCTTTTTAGTGTCTCCCAGACCTTCCTGCCCCAGTTTGGCTTTGAACCTCGAGCCTCAGATCTCAGCCTCAAGAGTACTTTGAGCCACTGGTATCCCACTGAGGATGTCATCTCTGCATTGCTTTTCTAAGTTTTGCTCATTGGCAAATGTATTCAAATACCCAACCTTTTCGTATATCCTCTCAGCAGAAACTCTTGAACCTTCTGTCCAATGTTTCTATGGATAATAACTTCTTAAATATAAACACTGCTTATAATTATGTCCTGTACTATGGTATTTACCATGGAACCAGGCTTATAAATTTATCTCAGGATACATAAGGCAGATTATAAGTATCTTAGTCCTATATAATGAATATATAAGCTTAAAATCCAAAAGTTTAAACTAAAAAGACTATGAGTAATGTACAACTCATTGACTAGCAGAACACACACACACACACACACACACACACACACACACACACGCCTGTTTCCAAAGAATGGCATTGTCTACTTGCTTTGTGAAGAAACTATTTTCTTTCTTCTTTCATCTTCCTGGTACTGCAAAAGCCTGATACCCTTGGTCAAAGAGGCATTGTTCCAAAGGGCCTGACCTGGGTTAAAAAAAAAAAAACAATAAAAAAAACAAAGACTGACTTCAGGCTTGGGATTCCAAGAGCAGCTCCATTACTAGGAATTGCTGTGGAACTTTTGCCCAAGCTCTGGATATGCTAATTGATACTCCTATTACCTAGTAGGGGAGAAATATGATCTCTTTATGATCATAATGCTTCCCCCTTTTGTACTTTAAAAAAAAAACACCCCACCCAGCTTTATACCAGGGTGTCTACTCAAAAATTCAAAGCCTTATTATGATTTAAGAATACTGAAGGGAGGTTGAAATATTGATATAAGCTGATATACTGATATTGTTTTTTCTTCCGTGTTTTTTTTTTTAAATTTATTGTTGTTATAAAGGAGATATACAGGGCTGGGAAGGTGGCTTAGTGGTAAAGTGCTTGCCTAGCATGCATGAAGCCCAGGGTTTGATTCCTCAGTGCCACATACACAGAAAAAGCTGGGAGTGGTGCTGTGGCTCAAGTGGTAGAGAGCTAGCCTTGAGCTAAAGAAGTTCAGGGAACAGTGCCCAGGCCCTGAGTTCAAGCCCCAAGAATGGCACACACACACAAAAGGTGATATACTGAGAGGTTATAGTGAGATAATTCAGGTAAGAGTTTGCTTGTTCGTTCGTTCCTTCCTTCTGGACCTGGGCTTTAACTCAGGGCCTGGGTGCTGTCCCTGAGCTTTTTTTTGCTCACAGCTAGTGCTCTATGGCTTGAGTCCAGTTCCACGTGTTCTTGTTCTTCTTTTTGCTAGTTGGAGATAAGAGTCTCATCGACTTTCCTTCCCTGGGCTGGCTTTGAACCATGATCCTCAGCTAGTCCTCAGCCTCAGTCCTGGGCAGCTAGGATTCCAGACGTGAGTCACTGGCACCTAGCAGATTCACAGCTTCTTAATCAATTGTTTTCAACCCTGGCAGTCCCATGTCTACTATTACATGTTTACTAATGCACGAAATGATTCAGTGATGCTATTGCTCTATGATCTAAGATGTTATGTATTTACTTCTTTCTTTCGTAGATGCTTACTGATTAAATTGATGTGGCAACTGAGAATTTCAGTTGCTGTTTAAATTAGATGACATAAAAAGGATGTAATAGTTATGTCCTCATATGATTTAAAGTCTTTATGAAGCCTTATTATTAAAAGAACAAGGTTTCCCTTGCCCCTTCTCTGGATAATATGCAAATACGATCTTAAAGAATGAGTGTTCTTAATACTGCTGAGTGGTTTTTAGATACTAGGACATATGTTTAATAGGTATTCTGTTGATTTTTCAATAGAGCACGCTAATGAACGTGTCTCAATTACCTATTGAATAATTTCTCTACAATGCCCGCCTGTGGTTATTTATTCATAAGATTATACTCCTTAGCAGCACTTTTCAACTCTTGAAAAGATAAGCACAAAGGATTCTTGAATAGTTTCAGCTTGGAGTGTGAATTTCCCAGTATGGTGGCTGAAGGGTAAATAACAAGCAAACAGAGGCTGACATGACCACGAATGAGCAGAAAGGCAATGACTTTACTTTTATTTTTTTGCCAGTACTGGGGCTTGAACTCAGGGTCTGGGTACTTTTGCTCAAGGTGAGTGCTCTACCACTCGAGCCGCCACTTCTGGCTTTTTCTGTGTATGTGGTGCTGGGGAATCAAACCTAGGGCTTCATGCATGCTATGCAAGCAACTCTACCACTGAGCCATGTTCTCAACCCCAAGGCAATGACTTTAGTAATGAATGTAGTCTTGATTTCGTCACTCCTAACATTACATTGTGCTTAACTTTTTTTGGGGGGGGGTAGTACTGGGGACTGAACTCAGGGCTTCATATTTCAAAGTCTGAAGCTCTACCACGAAAGCCATGCCTCCAGCCATTTATTGCATTGCCTGCCTGCCTTCCTTCCTTCCTTCCTTTGCCTGATGCCACTCCTACTTTGTAAGCTGCCCATTAAATATTCTAGACAGGGACACTACTCATTTAGAACACCGACACTTATAGTAGTTGATGTGGCAGAAAATTGTTCTCAAGAAAAGTTCTGCATTCAATTGTTTGAATTGGGGGCTGATTGGGCCAGATGCAGCTCCAAAGCTGCACTTAAGCTCACTTGTTTCCAACCTATAGAAAGGAGGCTGCCTCCAGGCACGGGTGGCTCATGCCTGTCATCCTAGCTACTCAGGAGGCTGGGATCTGAGGATCACAGTTCAAAGCCAGCTCGGGCAGGAAAGTCTGTGAGACTCTTATCTCCAATAAACTCTTAGCTCCAGAAAACTGAAGTGGCGCTGTGGCTCAAGTGGTAGAGCACTCACCTTGAGCTGAAGAGCTGAGGGACAGCGCCCAGCCCAAGTTCAAGCCCCACTATGAAAGAAAGGAAGGAAGGAAGAAAGGAAGGAAGGAAGGAAAGAAAGGCAGGCAGGCAGGAAAGAAGAAAGACTATCTCATGCTTCCTCTCATTTCTCCTATTCATCCTAATACAAGATGTTTAGCATCAATTATTATTATTTTTTTGCTGGTCCTAGGACTTGAACCAAAGGTCTGGGGCACTGTCCTTGAGCATCTTTTGCTCAAGGCTAGTGCTCTACCTCTTGAGCCACAGCACCACTTCCAGCTTTTTTCTGTGATTAATTGGAGATAAGAGTCTCACAGATTTACCTTCCTAGGCTGGCTTTGAACTGTGATCCTCAGATCTCAGCCTCTTGAGTAGCTAGGATTACAGGTGTGAGCCACTAGCACTATATTATTTTTATTTATTTATTTTTTAATTTAATTTTATTTTATTTGAAAACATACTGTACAGAGGGGTTACAATTACATGGGCAGGATAATGCATACATTTCTTACCAAGCATTGCAGCCTCCTCCTTTGTTTACCCTTCACCTCCCTTCCCAGCCTCCCCCCTCCCCCCCACCCAACTATATTATTTTTAAATATCTCCGTATACCGGCTTTTATGATCAGTGAGCAAAAAATAGTCTGGAGGCAGACTATAAATGCTTTTAGTTTTCCATCCGACCTTTATAGATGAAAAAAATTTTAACTTTAAGGTTTAGTTACTTACTTGTGTTAAAAAAGTCTTACCAACTTGTAATCCCTCTTCTCCATCTTCAAGCCATACTGCCAAACTGTAATTCTACCTTCTCAATCATTTTTAAACTAAAAAAAATTGTTATAAAGATGATATACAGGGTTGGGAATATGGCTTGGTGGTAGAGTGCTCGCCTAGCATGCATGAAGCCCTGGGTTGGATTCCTCAGTAACACAGACACAGAAAAAGCTGGAAGTGGCGCTGTGGCTCAAGTGGTAGAGTGCTTGTCTTGAGCAAAAGAAGCTCAGGGACAGTGCCCAGGCCCTGAGTTCAAGCCCCAGGACTGGCAAAAAAAAAAAAAAGTGATCTTTTGAGGGGTTACAGTTAGGTAAGTCAGGCAAGGAGTACATTTTTTTTTTTTTTACGTCACCTTTTCCTTGGCTTTGTTTATCCCTCTCATTCTAAATTGACTGTCTTATAAACTATCTTTGATATGGTGGGGGTCCTGTATTTTGTATAATGTAGTCAATGGGCACATTGGTATTAGAGGAATGGTTAAAGCCAGGGCTAACCTTCAGTATTCTCATAAAAGCTGTGGGCTATTTCTGTGCTCTGTATCTCACTCTTAAATTTATGATCATAATGGTATGTTTGTGCCTTTATTTTCTCATTTATTCTCACAATAGGAAACACAGTGGAGAGAGGAGATTTCTGCGGGGGGGGGGGGCAGTGGAAGGACATGAGACAAATTCAGGCGAAGTTGTGAACTTGGGGGGAAAAAAAAACAACCCCCAAACCGTTTGACTTCTAGTTGGGTTAGAAAACTTTTTAAAGTGAAAAAATGTGCCATTTTGAAAGTACAAGGAAATGAAACCTTTCCCAGAGCTGTCTCAGGCCCCAGTGGGCATCAGGTTCAAGAGATTGAAAATATTTCTGATGTGAAATTGAGATAGAATTTAGATGGCGGTTAGAAGCCTGGTCATAACCGCCAACAGCTGGGGGACACACAAATAGGATATGGATTGTATCTCATCATTTCAACCAAACTATCAGAAAAAAAAAAAAAGCCTTCAGAGTTGGTACAAAATACTGGCCAGTGGCAATTGAACTTGGCTATCCTTAATGACTGCATCTGAACAGCTTCCCAGATGTCTTGTCCAGGGATTAAGAGTAAATCTCTTGATTCCTGAGGTAATGACTGAAGACTGTGCTGGAGAGCTACAGTGCTTTGTCAGGTATTAATATGCATGGCTGTCCAAATCCAAAGCACCAGGCTCGGCTGAAATTACACTCGTGCATGTTATCAATGATCTTGACCTGTTCTTTTGATATCAAATGAGCACCTGGGCTCAAAATCTGGGTGTGAAACGTTCTCAGCTCTGGGTAGCTCTTAATTCTGAGTAGAACTTAAGTCCTGTTGAAACCAAGTGTCTTATTTAACTCTTTTGTGGTTTTGGAGACACATACTGATTTTTTTTGGGGGGGGTGCGTTGAGGGTCCGTTGTGGGGTTTGAACTCTGGGCCTGGGTGCTGCCCCTAATCTCTTCGGCTCAAGGCAAGCGCTCTACCACTTGAGCCACAGCACCATTTCTGGTTTTCTGGTGGTTCATGGGAGATAAGAGTCTCATGGACTTTTCTGCCCTGGCTGGCTTTGAACTGCCATCCTCAGATCTCAGCCTTCAGAGTAGCTAGGATGACAGGAATGAACCACCAGCTCCCGGCTACACATACTGATTTTTTTATAGGCTAAAAAAATAAGAATCTCTTCATTCCTCTGCTTTGCAGGAACGAAGTTGTTTTTTTTGCCGGTTGTGAGGCCTGAACTCTGGGCCTGGGTGCTATCCCTCAGCTCTTCAGCTCAAGGCGAGCGCTCTACCACTTGAGCCTCAGCCCCACTTCCGGCTTTTTCTGCTTATGTGGTGCTGAGGAATCGAACCCAGAGCCTCATGCATGCAAGGCAAGCGCTCTACCACTGAGCCACCTTCCCAGCCTGAAGTTCTGGGTTTTAGCTTGATGGAGGGCAGCAAGCAGCAAAGTCAAAGTGGAATCACGTTTATTTCATGAACACCCATTCTCACTATACATTAGTCCCCTTCCTATGAGGTGGAGAGTGGCATCCCATGGCAGGTTAGCTGGGTCAGAGGAGATACTGACGGAAGAGGGCTTCAAAAGCTTGCAACCTGGGCTGGGAAGGTGGCTCAGTGGTAGAGTGCTTGCCTTGCACGCATGAGGTCCTGGGTTCGATTCCTCAGCACCATATAAACAAAAAGCTGGAAGTGGCGTTGTGGCTCGAGTGGTAGAGCACTAGCCTTGAGCTGAAGAGCTGAGGGACAGCGCCCAGGCCCAGAGTTCAATTTCCACGACACACACACACACACACACACACACACACACACAACACACCAAACCAAACCAAAACAAGTAAAACTAACAAAACCCTTCCCCTCAACAAACCTGAAACCTTGCAACCTAAACATTCCCCTCTCTTCCAGTTTGAATGTTAATGCTCTCCTTCGTGTACAAAATAACAAATGTGCTTTTTCATATACATAGGAAGTTAAAGTTGGTGTATTGATGTTGGTTAGCTTCGTGGGAATGGTGTGGTACAGTATAGAAAGTCATTCTGTACAGAGATGTTGAAGAGGCTCAAGGATCAGCTAAATGAATTAGCTATCACTCCTGAGTCTTTTGAGGCCTCTGAGCCTAGGAATTTGTATGATGACTGAAGTATGTAACAATCATGCATAAAGTTGGTCTTATCCAGTCTTTTTTCCCCCTTTTCTTTGGCTTAACAACAGGGACAGTTGCTTTCATAATTTAGGCAACCAAAATTAAGATTTTAGTGTAAGTCACTGTATGTATAATATTTTTTTGAGGTGGGGGGGTCGGTCGTGGGGCTTGAACTCTGGGCCTGGGTGCTGTCCCTCAGCTCTTCAGCTCAAGGTGAGCACTACCACTTGAGCCACAGCGCCACTTCTGGTTTTTTGGTGGTTTCATTGGAGATAAAGTTTCACAGACTTTTCCTGACTGGGCTGACTTTGAACAGCGATCTTCAGATCTCAGCCTCCTGAGTAGCTAGGATGACAGGTGTGAGCTACCGGTGCCTGGCCAATTTTCTTTCTTCCTTGGGAGAGGGAGGGAAGGAGGGAGAGAAAGGGAGAGGGAGGGGGGAGAACTGCTTGGTGTGTAGGTGAGAAATTCTGGAGGGAGGGGCGTCTTTCAGGGATGCACCAAGAACCGAGCGGGTGTAGCCCTGCCCTCTAGTGGACAATATGGAAGAGATTTAAACCTGGGTCTGGCTCACCAAGTTACCAATCCAATCGTCCATCCCCTAAAGGGTCAGTGTGTCAAGGTGGGTCTGTGGGAAGGTTCACGTTTGTGTGTGTGTGGCAGAGACAATGTCTCAGGCTAATGCCCACCCTGCGGCCTCGATCGCTGGAACCATTTGCTCTTCTCGTCGCTGTCCAAGCCTGCTTCTCCTCCTCTCTCTGGAAAAATAATATAGGCGGGCACCGGTGGGCTCACACCTGTCATCCTAGCTACTCAGGAGGGCTGAGATCTGAGGATCATGGTTCAAAACCAGCCTGGGCAGGAAAGTCCGTGAGACTCTGGATCTCTAGTTAAACCACTCAGAAAACCAGAAGTGGCGCTGTGTGGCTCAAAGTGGTAGAGCGCTGGCCTTGGGCTGCAGAGCTGAGGGACAGGCCCCGAGTTCAAGCCCCACCACCAACTAATAATAATGATAATAAAATGATGATGATGTTCAGGAGACCTTCATGGAACCCCAACTTTGGAAATTCGTTCTTCCCAGAACTCCTCCTCCCCCCCCTCCCCATCATGACCTGATCTCAGCCAGAAGACTGTGGGGTGGGCTGGGGTGGGGTGTGTGTGGGAACCCCCAGCCTTGGTGACCCTCTGGGCCGCCTACCGACATGCGGTGCCAGCCGCCGGACCCGACAGGTTCATGACCCCCCCCCCCCCCCCCACGGACGGCGGGGAAGCGCGGCCATGATGGCGCGGCCCGCGCAGGCCTCGCGCGCGCGGCCCTCCTTCCCAGGCACGCACGCGGCGGGCGCGGTGGTGACGGGGGTGGGGAGGGTCTACCAACCCTCTCCGAGCTCCGCGGGTGCGTCGAAAAACGGACGACAGACCTGGTTTCGGGGGTGGGGGGGGGGGGGAGAAGGCGCGGTGACGGGGTGAGCAGAGGTATACGAGAAGAAAACGGTCCTCCGAAAGAAGCCGGCCCGGCGCGCACGCGCACTCGCGCTCTTCCGGAACGGACGTCTCACACCGCATCCCTCTGCCGCGCCGGGCCGCCTTTCCCGTGACAGCCTTCACTCACTTCCGGTTCGCGCCTGCGCCTGCGCGCGCCTCTCCCCAAGCGGAAGTCGTGGCGACAAAGCTCCGTCTTCCACTCGGCCTTTCCCCCCCCGCCCGCCCCGCGTCGCGCCCCTCCCTCCTCCTCCCTTAGCCGCACACGCACACGCACGCGCAGGGGCTCCCCCCTCCACCCCCCCCTCCTCCTCCACACCTCCCCGGGAGTGCGGGACGCGCCGGGGCGGCCCAGCGGCGGGGAGGAAGGGAGAGAGAGAGGGAAGGGCGGAGCGTGCGCGGGGCGCCCCCCGCCAGTGAGTCCCCGCAGCCCGGAGGTGCGGGAGGCCTAGGGGGTTCGGCGGGATAACCTAGGATGTCTTGACATCCCCCCCCCCCCGACTCCCCTCCCACCTTCCTTTATTTCTAGAAACTTCCAGGTCCTGAGGGAAGGGGTGTGTGTGTGTGTGTGTGGAGTGGGGGGGGGGGGCGTCCGAGGGATGCCCTGACTGACTGACTGACTGACTGACTGACTGACTGACTGGTGCGGGGTTGGTGTGAACTCGGGGCGGGGGTGTGTGTGTGTGTGGTGGGGGGGGTTCGCCCGCCCTCCCGCAGACCCTCCCTTCCTCTCTCCCTCCCCCTTTCCTCCCCCCTCCCCACCCTCACCCCGGGTCTCTCTCTCTCTCTCTCTCTTTTCTCGTTGTTGTTGCAGATGCTGCTGCTTCTTGGGGTGGTGGGAGTCAGCCGTGGGACCCGAGGCCGGGAGCGGGGGTGACAGCCTGGGAGATTCCAGCCTGGTGGGGGTTGGTGGTGGGGGACTTGGCGCTTCCTCCTCCTCTTCCTCTTCCTCCTCCTCTGTCTGTTCCCAGTTGTGTTGCCGAGGCTGACACTCAAAAGACTTTTGTAGCCATCCACCCGAGGGCAGTTTCCGATGGAAAATGAAGGTAATAAAGGCCCCTCTCCTCCTCCCCCCCCAACCCCCGGGTCAGATGGGTTGGCAGATGCAGAGTTGAGGGTGTGGTGGTGGTGGTTGGCTTTATGAAAAATGTGTTTCCTTTTTCTTTTCCACTGTGTTATTGGCATGATATGTATATATGTACATATGTATGTATATATGTATGTATATATGTATATGTGATTTTGGTCTTTACATGTGAAGTCTTGGAATATTTGCTTACTAGGGGTGTCTGGCTTTTATTTTGGTGACATGACGGTTTTGGAGATGGAAGGTTTTAAGGGAGGGTGTTAGCTTGATGTTTTTGTTGTTGTTGATTTTTTTCCCCCTTTTTTGCTGTCCTGAGAAATTTCTTATTTTCTTGAGCGTCAGGAATGAAGTTTTCTTCTTTTCTTTTCTTTTCTTTTTTTTAAATTGTGGGTAGTAGCTGTGCTTGTTTAAATAGGTATTTGTAAGGGATTACCTGAGGGGAATTGGAAATGAGAAGGTGGAAGGTAGATAGATGGGTCGTATTCCAGGTTTGATAATAAGTGGTTGGATCAGATTCAGTTACAGGGAAGGAAAGGATCTTTAAAGATTATTTTCTAGCCTTTGGGGGTGTGTGTGTGTGGGGGGAGGGGGGCAGGTGAGTGAAACAACTGCATTGTTTTTCAATACACAACAAACCAGCTGAGTTTGATGAAATCTTAGGAAGCCATTAGGCTTCTTAAAGTTCCACCCTATTTCAAAACCTGCTTTAGGAGGTTGGCAGGAGAACCTGTTTGTCCATTGTATACACTGAATTTGGACGCTTTAGGTAATTACTCACGTATTACTTGCTTCCTTTGGCCTTATTAAAATAATGCTTCAGACACAGCGATGGCATTTTTGTTAATTGTTGAATAACTGAATAAATGGTTCCCCCCATCCCTACGCCCTGGCTGTATTAACTATCCCATTCTTTGGATTGACTTCTGCCTTATGTGTGATCAATTTCCCCTTTTCCTTTTTTCTATTTTGTTAAACCTGGGTTGCAAGATGCTATAAAAGCTACTCATCACCTGAGTTCCCCCCCCCCCCCCCCCCCCACCTGTCTTTGGTCTTCAAAATCTGTCTCTGGTAGAAAGGAGTTGCAGTAGAGCTGCTAACTGCTAATTTGTTTTTCCATTGTTGAGAACATGAGCTTGATAGTCTAATAGGACTGATAATTTTAAAATAGACATTTCTTAAAAGATGCAGTCATATGTTTTGCTATCTGAGATCCCTGGCATATGTACGAAATATGACGGAGAGGCATGATTATATTACCCAGTTTTAGTCTGGATGGATAATTGGTGGAAGACATGTTCTGAAATACCAAAGTCTGTAACTGCAGAGGAGTTACACTGACTAATTGGATCTTGAGAAACTGCATTTGAAGGCAGTAATGTTTTTGTCTGGTGGTATGGAAAATTGCTTTTCTAAGGGCTTTTTCCTCTTTTGTCTTTATAGATTTGATAAAGGTGAATCTGTTTTGCATGAGCCAGGATTGAATGCACTCATGTAGCTGTTTCTTGGTGGAAACATCTTTAGCATCTGAAACTTGGTGTACATTTGTGAGCTTCTATTTTCAGAATGTCATCAAATTTAAGAGAGTAGCCTACAGTAGGCGGATTCTTGACTGTTGGTTTTCTTGATGTCATGGGATGAAGAGCATGAGTAATAAACCTGGACATTATTTACTGAGGTGAAAGGTGTTATAAGGTAGCACTGTGCTGCGTGCTTGTGCCTGTATTTTATGGCCAATATGAATCATAAGGCTTTGTAAGAAAAGATATCACAAGTCTGAAAACTTTGGGAGCTTTCTGCCCCACAATTGTTTTGCCCATTGAGAGACTATTTTTCTTAAATCTTACTTTCTGAACATATTTTCTCCTTTTTGAAAATATAGATATTTTTTAGAAGAACTTGTAGATAATTGAGGCATTTTTTTAAAAACCAGTTGACTGTCCTAAATATGTAGATATTTCTTTGCCTTTTATGTACCTTCCTTTGAGCTGGTATTACTATCAGTAGTTGAGAATTGTGAAACAAACGTATTCAAATTTTATTTTGTGACATTATAGAAATCAGTTTTTGCGCCCCCATTTCCTCATCTATAAATTGAGATCGATAAGGCTCAGGTCGTAATGTTGAGAGTGTTTCATGAGAAACCCTGTGTAAATTTTCTTGGGAGGGAGGAAAGTAAGAGCATGACTTGTTGAATGCTTACCATTATTTCTTCTTGTGTAAATGATTCTAGTTCTCTGGGAGTCAGCATCTTCACCTATAAAAGTAAGAATGGTAGAACCTCCATTAAGGGGTTGTTATGAGCACTTAGAATCTGAATCTAGCCTATGGTAAATGCTCAAGAATGCTAATAAGTAGCCTAGCCCACCGTTTGATGCATGCTAATGTGGAACCTGATATTAATTGATTTTTGGGAGGGGAAGGGGAGCAGAAATGGCTAAAATGCTGTGGTTGAAATTGTATTATTTGTTAAATGCTAGGTTAAATAAGGGATTTTCTTTAGTGTTAGCCCTTTACATAGAGAAAAGGTCAGGGTTCTACTAAGAAGCCAGGAGCTAGGGTAAAAACAGGCAAGTAATCTGCCCTAAAAATTAGCCGGTATCATGCATCTGAGCTGAATCATCTGTAAATCTGATAATGTGCACTTGGAAGGTTGGCGTTAGTAGTAAACGAAGCCAGGGCAAAGGCAGGCTGGCTGGCTGGCTGGCACACAGCTTTCATCTCACAAGTGGTGCAGATACTTAGATCCATAGATGCCAACAGGTTAGGACTGATAGCGGGTCTCCAGGGCCTCAGCGTGGAAGCTGCTTGGCTCCTGTGTCATTGTCCACAGTGGTGACAACGTAGAGGGAAATGGTTTCATCCTTTGCCACCCCTTCAGCAATGGTGGTATTTTTTCCTTGTCACTTAAATTTGGATTTTCCTTCTAGGGTCCTTTTGAAACTGTCAGGAAAAGCTTTTGATTATTATGTTTTCCTGTTTTTAGCCAGAGCCTTCAGAATGCTTCATAAATACTTCTGTCATTTAACTAGGAGCATTTGAAGTATTAATTTCTTGGATTGCAGGGACTAAACGTAGGCCTCCCTTGTTTGTTAGGATTGTATCCAGATCTTTCGGAAGTCCTTCTTAACATGTTTGTTTCAAGATAAATTTAATAATTTAGAGATGCTTTGGTATGGGGCTCTTTTTCTGAGTTTGAAAAATAGGTGACATGTTTAGGCTTACTTTTCTAGTAAGCTTACTAGAAAAGATATTTCTAGCTGGAGGATTGTGACAATAGTATTTCCTCTCATTAGTAGAATTAACCTTTGAAACAAAATAGGTCTTTTCCAAGGTAAAAAAAAAAAGCAATATAAATTTCATGCATATGTAACTTTACTGTTGCTTAAACTTTAATATTGCTTAAATGTATCTTTAGTGCATACAAATGTAATAATCTTAAGGATTTTAGGGTATAATGAATTTAAGATTGTAGACAAAAGCTGTTAAATCTAGAAAACAATTCCCTATCGCCTTTGTAGATATTTGAAAATGATAGTATTTGTGTGTATATATAATAGTGTGTGTTTATCTATATATGTATATGTGTGTATATACGTATATATACATGTATGAATAAATATACTTTTTTTTAAAACTCAGGCTTCTTTGCCTTGTTTGCTTGGGTGGTGTTCTACCACTTAATTTTCTAACCAGGCTCATTGCTGGTTATTTTGGAGATGGAGTTTTGTGGACTTTTCTGTCTGTCTGGCTTTGAACCACAATCCTCTAGGATTACAGATGTGAACCATTGGTGCCTGGCCTGTTTTTTGAGATATAGTCTTTCTGAAATTTTTTCACCTGGTTGGTCTTTTTTTTGGGGGGGGGGAGGCGCCAGTCTTGGCACTTGAACTCAGGGGGATCTGGGCACTGTCCCTGAG
The DNA here is from genome assembly GCF_019054845.1 of Dipodomys spectabilis. NCBI lineage: Eukaryota > Metazoa > Chordata > Mammalia > Rodentia > Heteromyidae > Dipodomys > Dipodomys spectabilis. The sequence goes on from NW_024871037.1 coordinate 3,958,422, forward strand.
CTTCGAAGCTCAAGGCTAGGACTCTACCACTTGAGCCACAGCACCACTTCCAGCTTTTTCTGTGTATGTGGTACTGAGGAATCAAACCCGAATCTTCCTGCAGGCGAGGCAAGCACTTTACTACTAAGCCACATTCCCAGACTTCAAAATAATTTCTTCTTTTCTTTCTTTCTTTGCCAGTTGTTGGGCTTGAACTCTGGGCCTGGGCGCTGTCCCTCAGCTCTTCAGCTCAAGACTAGCACTCTACTACTTGAGCCACAGCGCCACTTCTGGCTTTTTTTTTCTGCTTATTGGTTGAGATTGGGTCTCACTGATTTTTTTTTTTTTTTGGTTGGTCATGGGGCTTGAACTCTGGGCCTAGGCTCTGTCCCTGATCTCTTCAGCTCAAGGTGAGCACTCTACCTATCACCTGAGCCACAGCTCCACTTTGAAAGGTCTCACTAATTTTTTACTTCGGTTGGCTTTAAATTGTGGAGTCTCCCAGTCTCTGCCTCCAGCTAGAATTATAAGCATGAGCTTGTAACCATATCTAGCTAATGTGGAAAATGTAGGTTTATTTGCATTTTTGTCAATAAATTGGTGTGTGTGTGTGTGTGTGTGTGTGTGTGTGTGTGTGTGTGTGTGTGTTGACTGTAGGGCTTGAACTCAGGGCCTAAGTAGTGTCCCTGAGCTGCTTTTGCTCAAGACTAGCATCTACCACTTTGAGCCACAGCTCCACTTCCAGTTTTCTGGTGGTTAATTAGACATAAAAGTCTCATGGACTTTCCTGTCCAGCCTAGTTTCAAAGCATGATTCTCCCCTCTCATCCTCCTCAGTAGCTAGGATTACAGGCATGAGCCACCGTTGCCCAGCACTAAATTGATAATCAGTGCTGTGGAAAAGATGAAGCAAAATGTGATTGTGGGACTAGGAATGTGCTTGCCTAGCTTGTATGAAGCCCTGGTTCGATTCCTCAGCACCACCACATACACAGAAAAAGCCAGAAGTAGCACTGTGGCTCAAGTGGTAGAGTGCTAGCCTTGAGCAAAAAGAAGCTCAAGAACAGTGCCCAGGCCCTGAGTTCAAGCACCAGGACTGGCCAAAAAAAAAAAAAAAAAAGCAATTGTGTGTTTAACAGCATTTTATAAAACTGTAGTTAAGAATGTCACAGAGATTATTTGTAAGCAGAAGCTTGTGACAATTGACTCTTAAATACTTTATACATCTTAATATTATTACCATTCATTTCGTGACAGCAGAATTCAACTCAACCGAAGTGTTATGAAACAAGTTTCCTAGGGAACATGCCCCCGGGGCCTACGGCTTTTTTATTTGTTTTTTTCTTTCCTGTTCTTGCTTGACTATAATCTGTTCTACAAGGTTAAGATTTTGCTTTAAAGGTGGAAAGAAAGCATGGTTTTGTGTTAAAGTTAGGTGGGGTGATTTTTAAATTTCACTGTTGTTACAGGTAATATCTTAAAGATATTTTAAAAATACCTTAAAGAATCAGCTCAAAAGGTTATTTACATTTCCTTTATTAAAAGAAGCTTTCCATAATGGTTCCAGGTTATCTTTCTGCTTTTCACATGAATTTAAGTGTTGGTAAAAGGCAGTAAAGTAAAACTGGTTGAGTGAGTTCTGAGATTAATGCCACACTTTTCTGCAGGAAATGATTCCTTAAAAAAAAAAAAAAAAGTCAGGTTAAATTGATAAATCTCCTCTTGAAGTTTTATGGCCAGACTTTATATGCATTTGTTGATGTATTTTCTGTCTTCAGGCTTTCAGTTGCTATTGACTGAAGTATAAATCTTAAGACTTACGAGTAAAATACTCAAATTATGTTATATTAGGTTAGCTTAAGCTAAACCTGTTGATGTCTTTACATGTTTGAAATGCTTAAAAAGAGTGACCAGGGATTAGAGGTAGTAAGTTTAGGATAGTAGGACAAGGTGTCAGAAACATTACAGTGTTTGTAACTGACATCTATTTACTTTCCATCACGACCTTTTTTTCCCTTCCTGCTATGTTATTAGAGAATGTGGGAATCGAAATGATTTAATATACCTGTTAACTGTAATTGCTTGTTTAAAGCAAGGCCTTTTGGTTTGACATCTGATCATTTCATAAATGTGCTGAACAGGACTTGCACTCCTTAGGAGGAAATAGAGCAATTTAGCATGACATTTATAAAGGTTTTGAGGTGTCCATGTAAAAATTATTTACCTGTTTAAGACAAATAACCTGATAAAGTTAGAATGGCAGCAAGACCTAAATATGCTGCTCTAGACTGCTGTTCAGTATCCTGCCTTTTACAGGAAACTCAGAAATAACAACTGAAGTGCACATATTTAGGATGCCATTTATTATATTTCTTTTCAGCATCTTTTGTTTTTAATATGAAGTATAAGAAGTTTTGATTAAGCTGTGGAATTTGGAAATTGGATTTGTTTGGTGTCTTTTATTCGTTTTTGGCACATTAATAGTTCAGAGGGATGAAACACCGAGCTGGGGTAGAAACACAGTGGTAAAACCATGCCTCTCTTGTTCAAGGCCCATGGTTAGATTCCCAGTAGTGAAAAATCAAAATGATAATGTATTTCCTTAGGAACATTAGTAGAATAAAATTCTGTTATCTGCCTAAATGCAAGATCAATTTTCAAACAGGTTCTGGATTTCTTTCTAGCTTAAATCTAAGCTTTTTCATTTGCAGTATAACTAGAATACACTTGATGTTATTATATATATATATATATATATAATATGTGTATACATATATATGTATAAAGTCTTTGTGTGAATCATTATATTCTTTTTGCTTTTTTTTTTTGTCGGTTATGGAGCTTGAACTCTGGGTTTGAACTAGTGCTCTACCACTAGAGCCATAAACACGTACTTTTCTTGCCCAGGCTGGCTTTGAACTGTGATCCTCAGATCTCAGCTTCCTGAGTAGCTAGGATGACAGGTGTGAGCCATTGGTTCCGGCTTTTTTTGGGGGGGGGGGGGACCCTTGAACTCAGGGCCTGGGCACTGTCCCCAAGCTTCTTTTGCTTAAGACTAGCACTCTACCTCTTGAGCCACAGGGTCACTTCTGGCCTTTTCTGTTTATGTGGTACTGAGGAATTGAACCCGGGGTTTCACGGATGGTAGGTAAGCACTGTACCACTAAGCCATATTCCCAGCCCTTCTTGGCTGTTTTTGTGTTTCCCTAGCAGAATATTTATTTTGTCTACCTTTATCTGGGTTCCTTCATTGGCAGGTACAGAAATAAGTTTGGTTCAAACTTTCTTTGGAGGAGTGTCATGCTCTGTTGACCTATATTTCTTTGAATCTGGTGAAAGCTTTTCATGGCGTGAATATCAGAACTAGTACCCAAGTCACTCTGTCATGGCATGCAAACTGATCTCTGCTCTGTCCTTTTCTTAATGCTTGTGAGGGCTGCTATTTAGTGAACATTAACATCTGGCTTGTGAAGTTACTGTTGATGATCCAGTGGGAAATTCCAGCTTCCTTCCCACCCCAGAAAAAAATGGGAGCTTTGCCTACTTCTCCCTCTTTCTCCCCTCTCCCCCACTTTTGTAGTGCTGTGGATTAAACCCAAGGCCCATTAGAATGATAGGAGTGGAGAATATGGATGGAGAGAACTGAGTGAAAAGTAACTACAAGGTGTCGTCAGCATAAGTGGGCGAATGGAGGTGGTATTGACAGTGGCTGGCCACCGGGCTGCTGTGCTGAGTCTCACATGGCTGTGTACGGAGCATTTAGACCTCAGGCTGTGGTGCTGTTGTGTTTAGTCTCACATGATAGTGCAGGAAGTATGTAGAAGTCAGGCTGTGGTACTGTTGTGGTGTTGAGTCTCACAGGGCTATACATGGAAAGAGGTTTGAAACTCAAGTTGTCTGTTATTCAACTTGAACAGACTCGGGCACCTATCTCTTAATTCAAGGGTTCTCTCATCTGGGTGTGTTTTTTTTTTTTTTTTTTCTTTCCTCTTTTGGTCGGTTGTGGGACTTGAACTCTGGGCCTGGGCACTGTCCGTGAGCTTCTTTTGCTCCAGGCTAGCGCTCTACCACTTGAGCCACAGCTCCACTTCCGGCTTTTTCTGCTTATGTGGTGCTGAGGAATCAAACCCAGGGCCTCCTGCATGCAAGGCAAGCACTCTACCACTGAGCCACCTTCCCAGCCCCCCTTCTCTCAAAGAATTGTCTTGGCCTAATATCAGTTTTGCCAAGATTGAGAAACATTGCTTTAACCAAAGGCAAAGAGGTTGATTCTTTTTCTTTTTTAGATTTTTTTTTTTTTTTTTGGTTATCTTTAAGTACTTGTACAAAGGGGTTACCCATTCAGTAGGTCCGTTTATGAGTACAAGTGCATCTTGATCAAAGTTAATTTTTTTTTTTGTCAGTTGTGGGACTTGAACTCAGGGCCTGGGTGCCGTCCCTGAGCTGCTTTTGCTTAAGGCTAGTGCTCCACCACTTTGAACCACAGTGCAACTTCCAGTTTTTAAGTGATTCATTGGAGATAAGAGTCTCATGGGGACTTTTTGCCAGGGCTGGCTGATCTTCAGATCTCAGCTTCAGCAGTAGCAAGGAATATGCGTGTGAGTCACTGGTGCCAAAGTTAATTCTTTGTTTGTTTTTTTGGTCTGGTCGTGGGGCCTGAACTCTGGGCCTGGGCGCTGTCCCTCAGCTCTTCAGCTCAAGGCTAGTGCTCTACCACTTGAGCCACAGTGCCACTTCCAGCTTTTTTTTCTGCTTATGTGGTGCTGAGGAATCGAACCCAGGGCTTCATGCATGCAAGGCAAGCGCTCTACCACTGAGCCACCTTCCCAGCCCCAAAGTTAATTCTTGTAAACCTTGATTTCTTTGTTCATAAAGAGATGGATGACTCTTCTCAGGTTTGGGGGAGAGTGGCTACAAATGGCTGTCATGGAAGAGCTGCTAAGCAAATGCTAATTTCGTTTCCCTAAGTTGGTAATGTGGATTTAGGGAAGTTATTTTTGGTACTGATCTTCTAATTTATAATTTCAAGGCTTTTAAGGGCTTACATGTTTCTCCTTTGTTCCTGTAGCCATATAGGTCAGCAGAGCCCACAGTGTGAAGGATGTCACAATAGTGACTTTGATTTCCTAAGAGTTTAGCTGGTCATAGCTTATGCAATTAATGTGACTAGTTAATTGCCTTATGAAATGGGATGGAGGAGGGGAGGAGGAGTACAAATAGTATTGTGATCCATGTAGGTCTGGGTAAAACATTGAGACTGTATCTCAAAAATAACCAGAGCAGGGCTGGGAAGGTGGCTCAATGGTAGGGTGCTTGCCTTGTGTGCATGAGGCCCTGGGTTCGATTCCTCAGCACCACATACACAGAAAAAATTGCAAGTGGCACCATGGCTCAAGTGGTAGAGCTCTAGTCTTGAGCTGAAGAGCTGAGGGACAGCGCCCAGGTTCAGAATTGAGGCCCTACGACTGGAAAAAAAAAAGCAAAAAGGAGGCCTGACTCAAGTGGTAGAGCCGCTAGCTGCGTAGCAAGCACAAAGCCCTGAGTTCAAAGTGTATACCACCTTCTCCCCCTTCCAAAAAAAAAATCACTAACTGTGGACTTACCTACAAGGTACGAGAATAGTTGACCTCTCGAGTTCCCAGATATCCTTTGCTTAGTTTCCCTTATTAGTAATAACATATAACCATGTTATAATGATCAAAACCAGAATTTTCACATTTACAAAATATCTTCCAATTAGGTCCCATCCCACTTTATGTTTAATTGTCGTTGTCTTATTTTCCTTCTATCTACTACATTCTCCAGTCTTTCTTTTTGTTTTTGCCTTTCCTGATCTTGATTGTTTTTTTCTTTTTCTTTTTTTTGCCAGTTCTGGGGCTTGAACTCAGGGCCTGAAGTTGTTTTGCTCAAGGCTAGCACTCTACCGCTTGAGCCACAGCAACACTTCCTGCCTTTTCTGTGAATGTGGAACTGAAGAATCAAACCCAGGGCTTTATGCATGCTAAGCAAGCACTCTACCACTAAGCCACCTTCCCAGCCCAAATTTCTGTTCTTTTTCTGCCCTGGCTAGCTTCGAACTGCTGTCCTCAAATCACAACCTCCTGAGTAGCTAGGATTACCAGTGTGAACTTGGGGTACCTGGCTGCTTTCATATGGTGTGTGTGTGTGTGTGTGTGTGTGTGTGTGTGTGTGTGTGTGTGTGTGTGTACCTGGCTGCTTTCATATGGTGTGTGTGTGTGTGTGTGTGTGTGTGTGTGTGTGTGTGTGTGTGTGTGTGTGTACCTGGCTGCTTTCATATGGTGTGTGTGTGTGTGTGTGTGTGTGTGTGTGTACCTGGCTGCTTTCATATGGTGTGTGTGTGTGTGTGTGTGTGTGTGTACACACATACATATATGAAATATTTATTTATTTGGTCAGTGATGAGGCCTGAACTCTAAGCCTGGGCACTGTCCCTCAGCTCTTCAGCTCAAGGCTGGCGCTCTACTACTTGAGCCACAACGCCACTTCCGGCTTTTTCTGCTTATGTGGTGCTGAGGAATTGAACCCAGGGCCTCATGCATGGGAGGCAAACGCTCTACCACTGAGCCACCTTCCCAGCCCCTGCTTTCATATTTTGTAAACACTAGTTTCCTTTCTGGTATTACAGGATGTTCAGGAACCTCTTGCATTGTTCTTGCTTGCACCAGCCAGGGAAGTAGCCATTTTTTTCCAACTGAGCTGCGATCATTTTTGTTTCTAGCTACCACTGTAGCTAGAAACCAGCATCTGAGTGTTTAGTGCTATTGGGGTGCTGGAGTTGTCACATCCTCTCATTAGATAGAAGTAGCAGTACATATTTACCATACGTGCACACACATAATACATTTTCATTTCTTCTGTCTGTTTCTCCACATGCAAAAATACTGTAAGTGTATTACTCAATTGGCAAGGTCCAGCCTACTAGTTACCTCGTCTTTCTCTATTCAGGCTTCTTTCCTTGTTACTTCCTTCTTCGAAGGTGAGAAGTGTGTTCTTCTCTTCAGGAGTTTGACTTCCTTGTGTAATCCCAGCGAACACACGGAAGAAGGTTCAAAATTACTAACTATTCCTGTGAGAAACACATTTTTAAACTTAAGTGTAGTATTTTAGCTTTACAGTATATAGGCAAATTCTGTTTTCAAAGTTACTCCTGTTTTCTTCCTTCCTTCCTTTTGTATTATGTTACTTATGTGCAATACAAATTAGATTTATTGTATTATTGTATTACATGCAATACAAATTAATTTGTTGCCATTTATATTCTATTTTAGGTTCCTCCCGCATTCTCTTTGATTTACATCTTGTTTCTTTTTTTTAAACATTTTTTATTATTATCTTTAAGTAGTTGTACAAAGAAGTTCCCATTCTACAAAACAGTATGTGAATACAAGGTGTCTGACAACATTGTCACCCATTGCTCCTAACCCATCCCTTTACTTAAGTTTCTTTGAGGTAAATAGTGACCATATCCTTCTTCCATTAACTCATAAAAAGCTGTTCTTAAAAAGACCAGGTTTACATCAGAAAACCAGAAGTGGGGCTGCGGCTCAAGTGGTAGAGTGCTAACCTTGAGCTGAAGAGCTGAGGGACAGCGCCCAGGCCCAGAGTTCAAGCCACACAACCACAAAAAAAAAAAAAGAGACCAGGTTTAGCTAGGCTCACACCTGTAATCCTCCTAGCTACTAAGGAGGCTGAGATCTGAGGGTCACAGTTCCAAGCCAGCCTGGACAGGAAAGGCTGTGAGACTTATATCCAACAAACCACCAGAAAACCAGAAGTAGTAGAGCTTTAGCCTTGAGGGACAGTGCTCATTCCCTGAGTTCCAGTGCAGAACAAACTAAGAAGAAAAAGCCGGGCGTTGGTGGCTCACGCCTGTCATCCTAGCTACTCAGGAGGCTGAGATCTGAGGAACAAGGTTCAAAGCCAGCCTGGGCAGGAAAGTCCGTGAGACTCTTATCTCCAATGGACCACTCAGAAAAACAAAGTGGCGCTGTGGCTCAAGTGGTAGAGCGCTGGCCTTGAGCTGAAGAGCTGAGGGACAGCGCCGAGGCCCAGAGTTCAAGCCCCAGACCTACCAGAAAAAAAAAAAAAAAAAAAAGACCAGGTTTGCTTAAAGTTAGGTAGACCTGTAATTGCTTTGCCTAATAGAACTGGAGCTGAAAGAAGCTGTGTTTTGGCAGTCATTCCCTTGGGCTTACTTGCTTGGTTCCTTAGTTACAGCTCTGTCTTCTGCATCTTTTCACTTGGGAATTTATATGAGCTGTAGTTCCATAACTGTCGGTGCTTGAAGTTAATCTCCCAACTAACTCCTCGTTGTTTTGAATATATGATTTGAGACCAAGAGTCACTTTGGGCTCCATGTTTATTCTTACCCGTGTAAGGCATCGCTTTGCAGATCCTATTCTTTCATTTTTGGTCGGAGATAGAATTCACCTCCCATAAAATTCTCCCATGTTTTAATTGTGTAATCAGAGGTTTCTAGTGTAGCCAGAAAATTGTGTATCGATCTAATTCTAGAGCATTTACTTGCATTATCCCCCAAAGAAACCCCTTACTTATTAACATTCATCTTCCATTCTCTCCTCCCCCTTGCTCTTAGCAACCACGAATCCACTTTCTGTCTCTGAATTGTTCTGTGGTGGGCAGTTCATATAAATGGAATTCTACAGTAAGTTCCTTTTAGTGGAAATACTAGTATGATGTTTTCAAGGCTTGTCAGTGTTGCAGCATATAGTACTTTATTCCTTTTTGAGGCTGAATAATAATTCTTGTTTGTTTGTTTTTGTCAGTTGTGGGGCCTGAACTCTGGGCCTGGGCGCTGTCCTTCAGCTCTTCAGCTCAAGGAGAGCACTCTACCACTTGAGCCACAGTGCCACTTCCGGCCTTCTGAGTAGCTAGGATGACAGGCATGAGCCACTGACGCCTGCCTGGCTAGATTCTTTTTAAACAGTAGTATTTAAAACTGCTTTGTACGTTTCAGACATAGGAAATAGAAATAAATGATAATAATGAAAGTCTGGTTTTCTTTTCACTGATAGAAGGAAGTTAGAAGTAGGGAAAGGCTGGAATGAACTTCTGAGGAGTTAAATTAGATCTGGCAGGGTTTAAAACATATATACAACTAGCATTTATGTTTCTTAAATCTGTTGTGAAGGCCTAGAATCAATCTATGACACTTCTGAATACTGTTCTTCAGTAAAAGAAGCCAAGGCTCTCTGGAGAAATGGTTAAATTCCATTGCTGGGATTGGGAAAATACAAAGATAATCCTGGAACATTTGGTACCAGAAAGTAAGGAGGTGTGCAGAAACCATTGCACAAGTGTCAGAAGGACTTAGGAGGCAGCTCATCCAAACAAGAGCCCTGTGGGATCACCAGTTCTGTTGAATTAGAGACCCACCCGTGTGGCTTTATTTAATCTTTTACTTCAAGACTTTTCTCTCAGTGATGTTGGAAAACCACATTAGAGGTTAAAGTTGTTTTTTTTTTGGGTCCGGTTGTGGGGCCTGAACTCTGGGCCTGGGCACTGTACCTCAGCTCTTCAGCTCAAGGCTAGTGCTCAACCACTTGAGCCACAGCGCCACTTCCGGCTTTTTTCTTTTTGCTTATGTGGTGCTAAGGAATCGAACCCAGGGCCTCACGCATGCAAGGCAAGCGCTCTACCACTGAGCCACCTTCCCAGCCCCTAGAGGTTAAAGTTTTAATGTACAGATTTTGGCGAGGGGCAAGAAGACACATGATAACAAACATATACCTCTTGATACAGGCATCTCTGTGTTCCCTCCCTTCAGAATTCATCACTGGAATCTTAATGAGAAAACAGAAACCCACATTGTAGGGCTGGGAAGGTGGCTCAGTGGTAGAGTGCTTGCTTCGCATGCATGAGGCCATGGGTTTGATTCCTCAGCACCACATAAACAGAAAAAGCTGGAAGTGGTGCTGTGGCTCAAGTAGTAGAGTACTCGCCTTGAGCTGAAGAGCTGAGGGACAGTGCCCAGGCCCAGGGTTCAAGCAAAACACCAAAAAAAAGATCCAAATTGTAATTTGTAAAATGGCAGTATTCTATATAACAACCTGTTTGTTCTCTTCAAAAATGTGACGATATGACTGGGTGCTGGTGGCTCACACTTGTAATCCTAATTACTGAGGAGGCTGAGATGGAAGGATTGCTGTTTGAAGCCAAGTAGGGCAGGAAAGTCTGTGAGACTCTTAACCTCTACTTAACCACCATGAAGCTGGAAGTGGAGCTGTGGCTCAATTGGTAGAACACCGGTCTCACACACAAAAGTTCAGGGACAGTGAGTTCAAGCCCCGAATCGAAGCCCCAGAACTGGCACACAAAAAAGTGAGGATATGGAAGATACAGTCTTGAGGGAGTGTTTCAGGTTGAGAAGGCAAGAGACCAAACAACACAGTTTGCAATCTTGGGTTCAGTTTTGAAAGATTATAAAATCAAGACCCAAATATCAGCCCTTTCCCTCTACTGATTAGTGGTCCATGTCTCAGTTATCTCCTGGTTTAAAAATAACTTTTCCTTGTAGTTTATTTGTCGTCAGAATTGGGTTGATATTTCCGTAGAATCTCCCACAGCTTATATTTCACTTAGGTGCATTCTTTTGTGTGCTCTATATAGTTTTTTTTTTTTTTGTCGGTTGTGGGGCTTGAACTCTGGGCCTGGGCGTTGTCCCTCAGCTCTTCAACTCAAGGCGAGCGCTCTACCACTTGAGCTACAGCGCCACTTCCTTAAGTGCATTCTTTTGAAGTTACTCATCTCCTCTACTTCTAAATTGATACATAAATAGGTGTCGAGCATTGGCTGAACATTTTACATTACTACTTGGAAAGGAAAAGGAAAAATAAAGTGTCTGTGTGGGAACTATTCCTGAAGCCCATCCATCCTCAGGACCCACTATCTCTTATGGATTCTGTTCTAATTAGTTTGGATTTCTAACCTTAGGAATTAAAAGTCTCCTTAGGTGATTTTTTAAAAATCTGCAGTCAGAGATGAGAACCATTGCTATGAACCTGGTTACCACAAGGCAGGAGACTTGACCCGATTCAACTTGAACCCTTTGGTAAAGAATACCTCATAGCCCCTGTATTAGTAATTAGCACACCACCTCCACGTGGTTCCAAAACGCACACAAGGTTGAGATCTGCCACCTTGCCCTTGGGGGTGGTAAGACTGAATTTTTGTGTTGGGGATTTTGGCAGATGGAGTAGATGGGAAGTCTGGCAGCTTACAATATTGTAAGAGGCACTTGTGGATGTCTGAATATGTTGGTGTCTCTGAGTCTTGGACACATTACTCCAATTTGCACTCTACGCTTGGTTTAAAGTAGAATTAAACCTTGGCTAATGGCAGTCTTTGTTCAGAATGTTGGCAGTTTTTTATTTCCTGTTCCCGCATTCTTCATGGTGGTGCTGATCAGTTATCCCAAAGTAGTGAGACTTAGTGATGTGTGATGTTACGATATCTCAGCCTTCTGAGTCATTAGGATTACAAACTTGATCCACCGGTACCCAGTTATATTGTTACATCACACGTCACCAGCATCTGATTCTTTTTTTTTTTGGTTGATTGCGGGGCTTGAACTCAGGGCCTGGGTGCTGTCCCTCAGCTCTTCAGCTCAAGGCTAGCCCTTCTGGTTTTCTGAGTGGTTAATTGGAGATAAGAGTCACATGGACTTTCCTGCCCAATTTGGCTTTGAACCGCAACCCTCGGATCTCAGCCTGCTGAGTAGCTAGGATTAAAGGCGTGAGCCACCAGCACCTGGCTGCATCTGATTCTTAAACAGCTTCAGCAGAGACATGCGTTGCTTGATGACTGGAAACCTCAAATCTCAGCACTTTTCAAGGGTGAAATACGCAGTTTTGCCTAGTTCTTGAAGATGATGTACATCGTACATGGATTATGAAACAAATTACTTTCCTGAACAGTCCTGTTGGGGTGTGTGTGTGTGTGTGTGTCCTGTTGGGTGTGTGTGTGTGTGTCCTGTTGGGTGTGTGTGTGTATGTGTGTGTGTGTGTGTGCGCGCGCTCTGTGTGTGTGTGTGTGCGCGTGTGCGCGTTCCTGTTGGTCCTAGGTCTTGAACTCTGGCTGTGAGCGCTGACTCTTGAGATTTTATTTTTTGCTCAAAGCTAGAGCCACTGCTTCACTTGCAGCCTTTTTTTTCCCCTTTCCTTTTCTCTTTTTCTTTGTAGTTGATTCAAACTAAGAGTCTCACAGACTTTTCTTGCCTGGGGCTTGTTTCAAATCTCCATCCTCAGATCTCAACCTCCTGAGCAGCTAGGATGATGCACAGCCATTCCTGCCACCCCCCCCCCCCCCCCCCCCAGTTCTGTTGTCTTTTTTAAAAGGCGTACTTCGGAATAACAGTGCTTTTCTGTTTGCTGCCTAGTTGTCTATTAAAACAGGAAATATTAGAACCTTTTTCTCCCCTAATAGTAGTTTTTTGTTTGTTTGTTTTTGTTGGTCGTGGGGCCTGAACTCTGGGCCTGGCCGCTGCCCCTCACCTCTTCAGCTCAAGGTGAGTGCTCTACCACTTGAGCCACAGCACCACTTCTGCTTTTTCTGCTTATGTGGTGCTGAGGAATGGAATCCAGGGCCTCTGGCATGCAAGGCAAGCGCTCTACCACTGAGCCACCTTCCCAGCCCTAATAGTAGTTTTGAATATTGAATTTTATGCTGTTACAAAGTTCATCGTGGATATCAAGATGACAAAAATGAGATCATATGCCCTTCTGAAGACATACGGTGGGGATGAGACAGATGTATAAATGTTGTATCATAGGTGTTATCTTAGGGAATAGGGACTAGTATTTAAATATCTGCCATACCACTGTGTTACACAGGTTTTTTTTTTTTTTTTTTTGCCAGTCCTGGGACTTGAACTCAGGGCCTGGGCACTGCCCCTGAACTTCTTTTGCTCAAAGCTAGTTCTCTACCACTTGAACCACCGCACCACTTCTGGCTTTTTCTGCTCATGTGGTACTGAGGAATCGAACCCAGGACTTCATGCATGCTAGGCAAGCACTCTAAGGCCGAGCCACCTTCCCAACCCCTCCCCTTTTATAAATAGTGTTTGTTTTTGTTCCTGTTGAAATCAAAATAGGTATTGTCCCAATTTTTCACTGGGCAAAGGCTCAGAAGATAAGCGAGGACTTATTCTGGGTCACACAGCTGAGTCAGGTCTGACCTTGACTTCAGAAGTGTTGTTCAAGGTCCAGTCCCTGGACCAGCAGCAGCCTTGCATCACCTAAAAGCTGTTGGAAATGGGCTTTCCAGGATTTGCCCCAGACATGCTGGTTCAGAGACTCTGAAGATGTTTTATAAAGCTCTAGAGATTCCATCACTCACTAGTTAGTTTTGAGACCCACTGTACTGAAGCATTTGTATGTCTCCTTCTCTTCCCCCCTCCCTTTTTTATTGCTAGTCCTGGGGCTTGAACTCAGGGCCTGGGCACTGTCCCTGAGCCTCTCTCTACCACTTGAGCCACAGCACCACTTCTGGGTTTTTCTGTGTGTGTGTTACTGAGGAATCAAACATTACGGCTTTAGTGCTAGGCAAAGCGCTCTACCACTAAGACACCTTCCCAGCCCCATCTCCCCCCATTTTTTTTTTTTTTTAAGCTGTGAAACCCTTTGTTTCATAGCTTTATTTATTTATTTTTCTGCTAGGTTTGGTGGTATGTGCCTGTAAGGAGGATTGCCAGTTTGAGGCTGGCCTGGTTCCACACGTTAGACCCCTAAGGGTCGTAGGCCTCTGCTGAAGCCCAGGAGTACAACAGTAGAGCTGTTGTATGGAAGTTGGTGTGGAGTCTTGCACCTTGTCCTGCTTTCTCAGTTCTGAAGGAGAACGTGGTACAGGGTGATTATAGTTGGATTTATATACAGTGTTAACTGAAAACTACTGGCTGCCTTGTTTTCAACCAGAGATGAGTTAAAGAAACAGATTCATTTGAACATCTTCAGAACCAGAATTCACTACTTCAAATGGTAGTGTCATGGACCTTTCTATAAATAGGGCTTACAGATAAGGTGCCTAAAGTACAAACTCTGCCTGGATTATATTTACACATAAAAGCTTCTGTTGTAGTAAACCCCTAGTATCATTCACTTCAGCTTGATTTCTGTAGATCAGCTGAGAACAAGCAGTTCCTGGTTTGGGACTTGTGCTGACCTGTTGGATCTAGTGCATAAGTTTTCTTTCTTCTGCTCATAATATGACTTCTTAACATTTCTAAAGTAGAATTGCCTGGTTTGATTCCTGGTGTTCCCAAGATACTGCTTTTCTGTGCCAGAACTTCTAGCTGAACAGTTGTGGAGAGCTGTTATACAGAGGATTGAACTTAGGGCTTCTTGAATGAAGCCTCTGCCACAGAGATACACCCCTAGCCCTTGGTGGTTTATGTGGTACTGAGGAATTCAATCCTGGGCTTCATGCATGTTAAGCAAGCACTCTACCACTGAGCCACCTTCCCAGCCCCAGCTTTCAGCTCTTATGCCTCTGTCTGATACGTGTTCCCAGTTTACCGTGTTGCCAAACACAGTACACATCTCAGCTTGCACACAGTCCTGGTTATTCAGGAGTATCACCTGTGTCAGTGGAAGAGGAGATAAGAACCACCATGTATACAAGGTGGGGGAATCTCAGAAGAGAAAAGAGACGTGAACGCACAGATGTTCAGAGCGCACTAGAAACAAGCAATCTACCTTTTTTGTTTGTTTGTTGGTTGGTCATGGGGCTTGAACTCAGGGCCTGGGCACTGTCCCTCAGCTTTTCAGCTCAAGGTGAGCACTCTACCACTTGAGCCACAGCGCCACTTCCAGTTTTTCTGGTGGTTCATTGATGATAAGAGTCTCATGGACTTTCCTGCCTGGGCTGGCTTTGAACTGTGATCCTTAGATCTCAACCTCCTGAGTAGCTAGGATGACATAGGCCTGAGCCACTGGCGCCCGGCTCAGCAATCTACGTTGTTAAAATCTATAATGGAAGGCTGCTTGCCAGGTCAGAACTTTCTGCCTGCCACATCTGTTCTTGAACCCTAAAGTAAAAGCCGAGCCATTATTTATACTCGTGTACCTAGCTCTTCGAAGTGGGTATAGAACATCCATAGGTGAGTGTGAAAGTGAATCTGCTTGGAAACATGATGGAGCAAATCTTACTGGCCGCTGAATTCATGTCAGAAGAAAATGATCTTTAACAGTTACTTTTGTAACTTAAAAAAAAGAGGGAGGGCGGGGCTGGCAAGGTGGCTCAGTGGTAGAGTGCTCGCCTAGCATGCATGAAGTCCTGGGTTCCGTTCCTCAGTACCACCCACACAGAAAAAAAGCCAGAAGTGGTGCTGTGGCTCAAATGGTAGAGTGCTAGCCTTGAGCCAAAGAAGCCAAAGAGTTCAAGTCCCAGGACTGGCCAAAAAAAAAAAAAAAAGTGAATGATGAGCTTCTGGGGAAAGGTGAGAGATTGAGAAGACAGGCCTGGCTAAGAATTCCTATGGCCACATCTGGGGTTGCTAGGCCTGTCTAGAGGAACAGGTGCTGCTCCACCCCCCACAGAGGACAGCAGCTGTCTGAGCCCCAGAAACCCGTTTTCCAGGCCACACAAAGTTGCTGTAGCTCAAGTCATTACAACTTTTCAGCTCATGGTGACACAAGTCCCATTCTTTTTTTTTTTTTTTTTGGTTGGTCTTGAGGCTTGAACTCTGGGCCTGGGTGCTGTACCTGAGCTCTTCAGCTCAAGGCTAGCGCTCTACCACTTGAGCCACAGCGCCACTTCCAGTTTTCTGTTATTGGAGATAAGAGTCTCACGGACTTTTCCTGCCCAGGCTGGCTTTGAACCTCGATCCTCAGATCTCATGCCTCCTGAGTAGCTAGCATGACAGGCGTGAGTCACTGGCACCCGGCCCAAGTCCCATTCTTAAGAGATCCTGGGTGGTCTTCACTTGCAGCTTGTAAGCGACCACCGCTGCTCAAAGATGACAACCTTGTCATCGTCGCAGGGTCTGCTCTTTCCTCAGTGGCGAGCACCAGAGATGGTTCATTCTTGAGGAAGGTGCCAACTTGACCTTCCTGCTTTGTGTCTCGGTGGCTCCTTTGTACCACAGTCAAGGGTAAAGGCTTACAGAAACAATTCTTTCATCAAGCTTCCTGTGAGCAATGGATGCTGGTGGCTTCTGCTTATAACCCTAGCTATTCAGGAAGCTCAGATGGGATGATGGAGGTTCAAAGCCAGCCTTGGCAGAAAAGGCCGCAAGACTCTCATCCCCAGTTAACCATTTAATTACCAGAACTGACAGCGTAACTCAGTTGGTGGAGTGCCTGACAAGCCAGCACGAAGCCCTGAGTTCAGAACTCTAGAACTAACACATAGAACTCCATGAGCAATCCCCATGCGCCTTATTTTCACTGCCTCCCTTGTATCTGCAAAGGTCTTTCTACTTTCTGCTTCACTTGCTGGTCAACTTGGAATGACAGCGTTAAATGCCATCCTCCATCTAGACAGAATGATGTCATTTTCCATTTGCTCAGTCCACTTCCACTGGTGAACACATTTGCGGTGTTCAGGGAGCTTTTAGGATGTTCAGCGAGTTTTCACCGTGTCCCCTCCAAGTCTTATCCTTAGGCAAATGAAATAATTTTCTTCTGCTGAGATTTTTGGCTTTTTCAGACCCATGAAACTCATGGGAATGCTCCGGAGGGGTGTTAGGTAAAAATGTTTTGAAATGTAAGGCCTGCACATGTACCAACTGCCAAAAGATTTTCTTAGTATTCAGCTTGCGAATGGTTTCTTGTTTTAGTTTCTTGAATTTGAAATAAGAGCATTTCACTAGTTGTTTTTTGTTTTCAGTTTTTTTTTTTTTGGTCAGTTGTGGGGCTTGAACTTGGGGCCTGGGCGCTGTCCCTGTGCTCTTCAGCTCAAGACAAGCGCTCTACTGATTCAGCCACAGCGCCACTTCCGGTTTTCTACTGGTTTTTTAGAAATAAGAGTCTCACAGACTTTCCTGTCATGGCTGGCTTTAAAACGTGATCCTCAGATCTCAGCCTCCTGAGTAGCTAGGATGACAGGCATGAGCCACCAGCACTGGGCTTCACTAGGTTTAAAATATTTCTGTGTTGTTTATAAAATTCAGTTTTAAGTAATATTATGTTACAAAATTCAATAATTGTAATGAAAGGTAACCTACGGTTTCTTCAGAATTTTTAGTCACTAATAGCTTCTTATTAAAAGTGGAAAAATACTACGGAAACATTCAACAATGCCTTTTTAATAAGTGAGATTACAAAGCCTGTGTTTAGTTCCAGAAACTTAATCAGATTGAGGGAAATTTTTTTTTTTTTTTTTGTCGGTTGTGGGGCCTGAGCTCTGGGTCTGGACACTGTCTGTCTCTCAGCTCTTCAACTCAAGGCGAGTGCTCTACCACTTGAGCCACAGCACCACTTCCAGCTTTTTCTGCTTATGTGGTGCTGAGGAATGGAACCCAGAGCCTCATGCATGCAAGGCAAGCCCTCTACCACGGAGCCACCTTCCCAGCCAGGGAATATCTTTTATCCCTCTCAGCTATTTTTTTTTCCATAGTCAATTGAATGTTCTTTGTAGAGACAAGCCTTTTACTGACACTATAGATTTTATGTTTAAACTTTTCAGGAAAATATTTTCTTTTAAAAATGTTGATTTTTTTTTTTTCAGTTTGAAAAGATTTTTGTCTGTGTTTTAGCAGTGCCATGATCATTTTATCAGTATTTTTTTAATCAAGTGAATGTGCACCCACAGAAGTGTTTACCTTCTTTCTAGTAGCAAGGAGCTTTTATCTCCCTCTACTCATTCAAAACTGCTTGTTTATAAGGAATCTGAGCTTAGAGTCAAAGGCAAATCTAGATGGGAGGTTTGTCGTTAGATACTTTATCTATAGACGCTTCTAAAACTGCATGGAGATCAAATAGGCATCCTGGTTGCTGTCATTTCTGAGACTTCCTCTGTGTTTTTAGCCTACTCACTAACCTGTGTATCCTTGGCTTGTCTTCTTATTTGTCTTCTGGTCTGGGGGAGTAGATTTTTAAGTCTTACATGCTGTCTTGGTGCTTTGGAAGAAGAGTTAGCCAGGTGTCTTTTTCTGTGGAGAAAAGAAATGGGCTGATCACAGGAGCAGTTAAAATGGAGAAAGCTTAGCCGTACCCGTGTTTCTCATGTTAAACATAATGAGTTGAGAGGATTATGATTATGTGTAATCGTCAGAATCTGAATAGGCAGGACATCTGTTTTCCTTTTAACTCTGTGTTGATGAGGAAATAGCATCTGTTTAATGTGAAGATTTTGTGGTCTAGCTGGTATTGTGGCTTAACTTTTGAAATACACTTTCAAGAAAAACAGCATGTGGTTAGTATAAAGTTTTATTAGGACTAGCGGCTCATTAGTGTAGCACTGTAGGAGAGAAGTTGCTGTGGATGTTTGAATTTTTATTTGCTGTTCCACACTGCATCATATTCAGCACTGAGATTTTCCTTTGGTTTTATTTCCTAGGTTGCACGTTTTCAAAAAATACCCAATGGTGAAAATGAGACAATGATTCCTGTACTGACATCAAAGAAAGCAAGTGAATTACCCGTCAGTGAGGTTGCAGGCATTCTCCAAGTAAGTGCCTTGGTGGGAGGAAGGGAGCAGAGAGCTCGTCAGTCACTGGCCTCTGAGTCAGTGCTGCCCCATGGAATTCGCTTCAGCAAATGCATGGTGTGGTCCTGTGCTTTCCAAAGTAACAGTCACGAGTTAAACATGACTGCATGACTTGGAATTCGTTTAGCCTGACCGAGAAAGTGAGTTCATTTTAATGAACTTAAATAGCTGTATATGGCTACGGGGCACTTGATGGGATATCATGGCTCTAGATCGTTAGCATGACCAGGAGCTATTAGTTAGCGCTGAGTAAGCATTCGTGGGTTAGGAACATAATCAATGTAATTAGTGACACGGTAGCATTAGAAATTCATCTTTTTTCTTTCTTTTTTCTTCCTGTGTTGATACGAAGGGCTTGAACTCAGGGCCTGGGCACTGTCCCTGAGCTTCTTTTGCTCAAGCCTACTGCTCTACCACTTGAACCCCAGTTCTACTTCTGCCTTCTTCTTTTTTTTTGAGTTTATTGGAGTCTCACAGGCTTTATTGCCTGGTCTGGTTTCAAAATACTCAGATCTCAGCCTCTTAAGTAGGTAGGAGCCACCAATGCCCAGTTTTATCTTTTCTTTCTTTTTTTTTGTGGGGGGGTTGGGAGTGGGAAAGGGAGCAGTTTTCTAAAGTAAAGCAAAAGCTAAGAACAAGTTCTTAGCTGAAAATAAATTTTAATAACTAATGCAATTCTCTTCCCAGTTTTCAAAAGTATAATCTATTCAAACATAAAAGAGCATTTTTAACTTTTCCTTTGGACATCCACATATTTTAATAGTGGCATTAAAAACATGGCTGCTTACTTTTGAGGGCTTAAAAATTATTTATGCTTATATCTAACATCAGTTATTTAAAATATGCTTTAAATTTTGAATGGCTTGATTACAAAACTGAATTATTAAGCCACTGGCTAGGAAAATGTTATTTGATGGGCTCCATGAAATTTATTTTTTTGGGGGGAGGGAGGGGTTGTGGGTCTTGAACTCTAGGCCTGGGCACTGACCCTGAGCTCTTCAGCTCAAGGTGAGGACTCTACCACTTGAGCCACAGCACCACTTCCGGTTTTCTGGTGGTTCATTGGAGATCAGAGTCTCATAGATTTTCCTGCCTGGGCTGGCTTTGAACTGTGATCCTCAGATCTCAGCAACCTGAGTAGCTAGGATGATAGGCATGAGTCACTGGCGCCCTGCTTTGAAATTTCATTTTTTAGTCATAAACTCAGGAGAGACAGTAAAGGAATTAGTGATATTAGGAATCAGAGAAGTACTGCTGTATTTCAAGAATAAGCTTAATCTTGGGGCTGGGAATGTGACTTAGTGGTAGAGTGCTCGCCTAGTATGCATGAAGCCATGGGTTTGATTCCTCAGTACCACATACACAGAAAAATCCAGAAGTGGTGCTGTGGCTCAAGTGGGAGAAGGCTAGCCTTGAGCAAAAGAAGCTCAGGGACAGTGCCCAGGCCCTAAGTTCAAGCCCCAGGACTGGCAAAAACATCAATGAAAAATAAATTTAAAAAAAATGTAGTGATATTTTACTTTCACTGAGTTATTACAGCTGGTTTGTATTCCTTTTTTTTTTCCTATAGAAAAACAAGTTTGCTAAACACTCCTTATTTATATAAAAAAATAAATCCTGTTAAGGTATAATTTACATAATATAACACTCTTGAGTATACCATTTGAGAAATGCAACTGCCATGATTATTAAGACACAGAACATTGGTATGCCTCTAGAAAGCTTCCTTGTGTCCTATTGTACTGAGCTCTTGTCATGTACGGCTTCTGGTCCCCAGCAGCCAGAGGGGAGCTTTCTGTCACTACAGACTAGCTTCCTGTCTTGTGACCACAGGTCACACACACTCTTCGGTAGTATTGTTTTGTTCCGTGCTAATGTTGTCGATAACTTTTCTGTGTAAACTCTTAATAGGCTGATCTTCAGAATGGGTTAAACAAATGTGAAGTTAGTCACAGGCGAGCCTTCCATGGCTGGAACGAGTTTGATATCAGTGAAGATGAACCACTGTGGAAGAAATATATTTCTCAGGTAAGACTTGTTTTGCTTCCTTCTCTGCTTTGTAACTCATTTGTCTGCTTTAATAAGGCGATTGAAAGGAAGTAACGTTTCTTATTGTTGATCGTGGTACCATCCCTGAGGTTTTTGTGCTCAGGCTAGTGCTCTACCACTTTGAGCCACAGCTCCACTTCTGATTTGCTGGTGGTTCATTGGAGATAGAAGTTTCACAGGCTTTCCTGCCTGGGCTGGCTTCGAACTGCAGTCCTCAGATCTCAGCCTCCTGAGAGGCTAGGATCACAAAGCCTGGCAGGAAATAACTGTTGTTGTTGATGTTGTTGTTGTTGTTGGTTGTGGAGCTTGAACTTGGGGCTTAGGCGCTGTCCTTGAGCCTTTTTGTGTGCAAGAGGCTTCTGCCACTTGAACCACAATGGCATTTCCAGTTTTTGAGTGGTTAATTGGAGATAAGAGTTTCACAGGGACTTTTCTGCCTAGGCTGGCTTCAAACTTATTTTCCAATCTCAATGTCCTGAGTAGCTAGAATTATAGGCATGAGCCTGGCAGGAATTTTTTTCTCCCCATCCTGGGGCTTGAACTCAGGGCCTAGGCACTGTCACTGAGCTTGTTTTACTCAAGGCTAGCATCCTTATCACTTACGCCACAGTGCCACTTTTGGCTTTTTATGTGGTACTGAGGAATTGAACCCAGGTCTTCCTGCAAACTAGGCAAGCACTCTACCATTAAGCCACATTCCTAGCTCAGAAAATAGTGTGTGTGTGTGTGTGTGTGTGTGTCTGTCTGTCTGTCTGTCTTGTCTATATGGGTCTTGAACTCTGGGCCTGTGCATTGTCCCTTAGCTCTTCAACTCAAGTGAGGGCTCTACCACTTGAGCCACAGCACTACTTCTGGTTTTCTGGTGGTTAATTGGAGATAAGATTCTCACAGGGACTTTCCTGCTTGGGCTGGCTTTGAACTGAAATCCTTAGATCTCAGCCTCTTCAGTAGTTAGAATTACAGGCATGAACCACTGGCGCCCGCTTAGGAAATACAAATTTCCATTTGTTAGGATTTACAGTTCGGTTGGAATTCCTGTAAGTTTTAGTTTGTAACTTTTTTGTTGTTGTTGGTCGTGGGGCTTGACTGCTAGGCCTGGGTGCTCTCCCTGAGTTCTTCAGCTCAAGGTGAGCATTCTACCACTTGAGCTACAACACCACTTCTAGTTTTCTGGAGGTTAATGGAGAGAAGAGTCTCATGGACTTTTCTACCCAGGCTAGCTTTGAACTGTGATCCTCAGAACTCAGCCTCCTGAGTAGCTAGGATGACAGGCGTGAGTCACTGGTGCTGGGCTGCATTTTTTCTGTATTGATAAATTACATGAAGCAAAAAGCTCTTTTGCAAATACTATGCTTACACTTTTTCTGTGTGCTGGTACTGGATATTAAATTCAGGACTAGGCCCTGTCTCTTAGCTTTTTTTTTTTGTTTGTTTGTTTAAGATGTTCTGGTTTTTTTGTTTGTTTGTTTAAGATGTTTTATTTAAGATATTCTGTTCTGTTTAAGATGCTCCACTTCTGGCTTTTTGGTGGTTAGTTGGAGATAAGAGTCTCATGGACGTTACTGCATAGGCTGGCTTTGAACCGAGATCCCCATTTCTTAGCTTCCTGCATAGGTAGGATTACAGGTGTAAGCCTCTTGTGCTCAGCTGAATTTATACTTTTTAAAGAATAGGAATGCTAATTCATTTTAAGGTAATGATGGCTAGCTTAGAAAATTAGTTGTTTGATCCTTTAAACCCCCAAGTGCCGTGGTGTAAATTACAATTTCATTTCTTACCTGCTGTGTGATCTCTATTATCTTCTCCCTTAATTCCATTATAAAATGGTAATAACCTTAGTTGGTAGTAATAGGTGATGATAGATAATGATAGCTATTTGTAATTATTTTATCATTGTCCTAATCTTTTTCTCCTTCAATTATCATACTTTTTAAAGAAAGACTTATAGGGTTTTTTTGTCTTCTTAACAATTACATTAATGTAAAAAATTTTACCACCCTGTGGCCAATTGCAACTAGCAGGGTTGGTTTACTAAACAAGTAATTCCTTATTGAGGGGAGAAAAGATTCTATGCCACTTGATCTGCAGGATCTTATTTTTTTGGTTGGTCATGGGGCTTGAACTCTGGGCCTGGGCACTGTCCCTCAGCTCTTCAGCTCAAGGCGAGCGCTCTACCACTTGAACCACAGCGCCACTTCTGGTTTTTTGGCGGTTTATTGGAGATGAGAGTCTCATGGACTTTCCTGTCCTGGGCTGGCTTTGAACTGCGATCCTCAGATCTCAGCCTCCCAAGTAGTCGGGATGACAGACGTGAGCCACCGGTGCCCAGCTGTCATCATTTTTAACTTAATTTCCTTACAGTTTGTTTTAAGTAAAGCCTTTGATGAATAGAACAGAACCATCATTAATAAAGTATTGAACCACTGTTTGTTTTTTGCTTTCAGTTTAAAAACCCCCTTATTATGCTGCTTCTGGCTTCTGCAGTCATCAGTGTTTTAATGCATCAGTTTGATGATGCCGTCAGTATCACTGTGGTGAGTATAGGCCCGGGTGTGCATTTTAATCTGTTGATGAACTACTTCAATGGGAGTACTACTTACTTTGAACAACGATGACTGATCTTGAACCTCCTGAGAGTACATGGTGTCTCAGCTTCCTGACCAGCTGGGAGTGCAGGTGTGCACCACCGTACCCAGGTGTTATAGTAATCTTGCATAAAGTGATGGCACCCACGACAAGCGATTTAACAATCGGATCGGATCGCTTCATAGATAGGAAATACAATAACTTCTTAGCCATCCTTAAGATTTCTTCTGCTTCCCAGTTGATAATACTTAAGCTAATCGGTGAACTGAAACCTGACCTAGGAAATTAAAGGCACAAAAAGTAATGGTGTATAAAAACAGGTAGAGCCTTAGCACAAGTCAGAGTAATGGCCCACAATTGTTACTAGCCTTATTTTCATTTAGTGTATGTTTTGACGTCTGGGCATGATGATACATGCCAGTAATCCTAGCTGCATGGCAGGTGTATGCAGGAGGGTGGTGAGTTTGAAGCCTAATTTAAAAAAAAAAAAGATTTTTGATAGAACAGTAAAAATTAATTTGATTAAATCTTGCTTTGAGCATATACCTTTTTAATACAAAGCTGTGCAACATACTTGCATTTGTAGAAGCACCATGATTATCTCAAGGCAGTTGTTGGTGAGGCGGAGTATTCTTTTACGTGAAATAGTCATTAATGATATTAATGATAAAATTCAGGCTTCCAAGCGGTAGCTAGAGTTCTGGTAAATGTATGCTGCCGTGAGTTCGGATACTTTCCCCAGTGGCTCAGAGCTGCCTGGGACGGCCGTCCACTGTCCAGGAGCAGGTTCTTCCCTGACAGGCCTCAGGGCAAAGCTAGGGTTTCTTCTCCAACCTAGCTCAGTGTTTGAAATCTGTAGTCTGAAAAGTAAAACATGTTTTAACAGTTCCTTCTCACTAACGTGTGATTTTAAAAGGCTGTCTCTCTGTTCTGTTTAGGCAATACTTATTGTTGTTACCGTTGCCTTTGTTCAGGTGAGTAAGTTTTGTCAACATAAAAAGTGGTATGTTAATTACTGAAACAAGATCAGATTGGCTTATGAAAAGACTTTGAGCTGTTATGAGGCGGTAATGCATATCCTAATAATTCCTTCTGCGTTCTTGAAATCGTTTCAGACCCAGACAATGATGCAGGGAAGATTATAAGAGGAAAGGTTGCTTTGATCTAGATAGTGAGATGAACAAAATTTATTTTATTTGTCTGTCTTGAAGAATTACTGGAGCAGATGGAAATAGTGAAGCACAGGAGTAGAAATAAATTCTAGCAATAGCTTTTTATTATTCCAATTAAAAAATTAGATCAGGGTTTATAATTTTATTACATTGTGATGTTTTAGTACCTATTAGAGCTAAGTCTCAATGAAACAACAAAAGAGTATAGAATTAAATGGTTCATTTATTAAATACCATTTGAAGAAAATTCCTTACTTTTCTTTTTATTTCTTTTCTTTTTTTTTTTTTTTTTTGGGTCTGGTCGTGGGGGCCTGAGCTCTGGGCCTGGGCGCTGTCCCTCAGCTCTTCAGCTCAAGGCTAGCGCTCTACCACTTGAGCCACAGCGCCACTTCCGGCTTTTTTCTTTTTGCTTATGTGGTGCTGAGGAATCGAACCCAGGGCCTCATGCATGCAAGGCAAGCCCTCTACCACTGAGCCACCTTCCCAGCCCCCTCTTTTTTTGTTTTGTTTTGTTTTTTCTTTTTCGTTGGCCCTGGGGCTTGAACTGTGAGCATGAGCACTGCCTCCAAGCTCCATTTGCTCAAGGCTAGCACTCTACTACTTGAGCCACAGCTTCATTTCTAGTTTTCTGGTGGTTAATTGGAGATAAGAATCTCACAGGGCTTTTTTGTCCACGCTGGCTTTTAGTCATGATCCTCAGACTGCTCAGCCTACTGAGTAGCTAGGATGACAGGCGGGAGCCACCAGGTTTGGAGGGTGTGTCTGACCTACTGCTGTGGGCTATGTGTGAGGATAGAAATAGTCCAGACCACCCCAGGCTTAGTTCACATACTTCCGGTTGATTGGAAGAATGTCTGCCATTGTAGGGCTTGCCACATCTCCTCGTCCATTCTTTGTTCTTTCTAAGAAAATTTATTCCATTAAACCATTACTAAATTAGATGTTACATACAGATGATTGTCTTTGATTTCAGTGGCCATTAGATACCAAATATGAAATTATCTAGTTATAAGGCTCAATTATCTTAACTTTTAATCACTCAAAATTATATACTCTTGGGCTGGATGTGGCCAGTTTACACTTGAAATACCAGCTCTGCTGGAAGTGGAGATTGGAGGATTACGTGCTGAAGCAAGCCTGAGCAAAAAATTCTCCCAGGCCCTATCTCATAAAGAGAGAAACGGTGGGGGGGGTAGGGGGAGGGCCTGGGAAGGCGGCTCAGTGGTGGAGTGCTTGCTTTATATGCATGAGGCCTTGGGTTCAATTCCTCAGCACCACATAAGCAGAAAAAGGTGGGAGTGGTGCCATGGCTCAAGTGGTAGAGCACTAGCTTTGAGCTGAAGATCTGAGGGACAGCACCCAGGCCCAGAGTTTAGGCCCCACGACTGACAAAAAAAAGAGAGAGAGAGAAACTGGGTATAGTAGGCATTTCTGCAATCCCAGTTTCTTGGGAAGTAGGAGGATTACAGTCTGAGGCTGGCTTCAGGCAAAAGTGAGAGACCTATCTAGAAGATAAAGCAAAGCAAAGCACTGGAGGCTTGGCTAACAAGTGCATGGCCTTGAGATCAAAGCCTAGTATTTCAAGAAAAAAAGAAGTACTGTAGGCTTTTTGAACACACTAATACATTTTCATTTTTTTTCTAACATTAGGTTTGTACATTGAATATTAAAATGTAAGATTCAAAGTAATTATGAGAATTGTAATTGTTTGCTTTTTTGTCATTCCAAAAATAATCAATTGTGCATTAATACAGGAAAGCACATAGCTTAGCTTATGGTTCATTCTTCAAAGCTAGAGTAGCCACATTAAAAAGTTTAGCAGTTTTTACTTAAAAAAAATCCAGTCAGGGGCTGGGAAGGTGGCTCAGTGGTAGAGCACTTGCCTTGCATGCATGAGGCCCTGGGTTCGATTCCTCAGCACCACATAAGCAAAAAGAAAAAAGCCGGAAGTAGTGCTGTGGCTCAAGTGGTAGAGTGCTAGCCTTGAGCTGAAGAGCTGAAGGACAGTGCTCAGGCCCAGAGTTCAGGCCCCACGACCGGACCCCCCCCCCCCAAAAAAAAGAAAAAAAAATCCAGTCATGCTGGGCGCTGGTGGCTCATACCTGTCATCCTAGCTACTCAGGAGGCTGAGATCTGAGGATTGCAGTGTGAAGCCAGCCTGGGCAGGAAAGTCTGTGAAACTCTTATACCCCATTAACCACTAGAAAACTGGAAGTGGCACTGTGTCTCAAGTGGTAGAGCACTACCCTTGAGCTGAAGAGCTGAAGGACAGCACCCAGGCCCTGAGTTCAAGCCCCACAACCTCAAAACAAAACAAAACAAAAAAATCCAGTCATGAGTACACGTTGGGAACTTTTTTTTTTGCTTTTCTTTTTTCCTTTTTTGCCAGTCCTGCAGCTTGAACTCAGGGCCTGGGCTCTGTCTTTTTGCTCAAGGCTAGTGCTGTATTACTTGAGCCATACCACCACTTCTGGCTTTTTCTGTGGTACTGAAGAATCAAACCCAGGGCTTTATGCATACTATACAAGCTCTTTACTACTGAGCCACATCCCCCCCCCCCCCCCCAATTATTTTTTTGTCGGTTGTGGGACTTGAACTCGGTTTGGGCACTGTCCCTGTACTCTTCAGCTCAAGGCAAGTGCTCTTACTGCTTGAGCCACAGTGCCACTTCTGGTTTTCTAGTGGGTTTATTGGAGATAAGTCTCACAGAGTGGCTCACGCTTATAATCCTAGCTACTCAAGTGGCTGAGATCTGAGGATCTCGGTTCAAAGCCAGCCTGGGCAGGAAAGTCTGTGAAACTCTTTTTTTTTTTTGTACAGCGAAATAGTTATTTTGACATTTGACAATAATGTTCGTGAAACTTTTATCTCCAGTAAACCACCAGAAAATTGGAAGTGACGCTGTAGCTCAAGTGGTAGAGCATTCGCCTTGAGTTGAAGAGCTGAGGGACAGCGCTCAGGCCCAGAGTTCAAGCCCCACGATAGACCAAAAAAAAAAAAAGTCTCACAGAGTTTCCTTCCCAGACTGGCTTTGAATTGCGATCCTCAGGTCTCACCCTCCTGAGTAGCTAGGATTATAGTTGTGAGCCACTGGCAGGCACCTAGTGGTAGTAGGTGGTAGTAAGTTTTTGTCAGGAGGAAGAAATTGTAGAGGTACACTCACCTAGAAAGCCTGTCCACCTTCCTAGAACTCTGAAGAATCACTGAGCATGTAATTCTTTTGATCTTTTATGAGTAATCATGGTGGTTCTGAGAGTACATCCAACAAAGTTAGCCCAATTGTTTATCCAGAAAAATAGTTTTGTGATAGTAAGCTTTTTTTTTTTTTGGTTGGTTGTGGGGCCTAAACTCTGCACCTGGGCACTGTTCCTCAGCTCTTCAGCTCAAGGCTAGCGCTCTAGCGCTTGAGCCACAGCGCCACTTCCGGCTTTTTCTGTTTATGTGGTGCTGAGGAATCGAACCCAGGGCCTCATGTGTGCAAAGCAAGCACTCTACCACGGAGCCACCTTCCCAGCTCTTGAAAAGTAAGCCTTTAATGGGATTTCTAGAATCCTGGACTAGCAAGAGGCATCATTACAAGTTCTGCAAATAGAAGATTAGGTGTTGATTTTCGCCAGTAGCTTTTCAGTAGGAGATGTCTTTTGATTGATTCCTACAGCAAAGACAAGGTATGACCATAGGAGGGTCAGAAATCTTGGGACAGGCAGCTGATTAAGTTAAAGCTAGATAAGTACTCCAAAAAGAAACTCCTGTGGAGGTCCAAGGAGGTTAAGGGACTGAAATTCTGGCCCATGTGGAAAAGAGTGGTAAGCACACAAAAGCTTTACACAGAGCTCATTGGAGAAAGCGTTGGTGATGGCGGGCTATCTCACACTGTTGTCAAACCAGGAAGGATGACTGACATGGACCTGCTCCCAAGGAGTTGGACATAGGCAAGCTGTATGCATGGGGAAGCAAGGAGGATTCTCAGTTTCCTTAGGATTCTCAGTTTCCTTTTTCATTTTGGTCATGGGGCTTGAATTCAGGGCCTAGATGCTGTCCCTGGGTCTCTTTGTTCTGAATGCTAGTATTCTACCACTTTGAGCCACAGCGCCACTTCCAGTTTTCGAGTGGTTCATTGGAGATAAGAGTCTCATGGGGACTTTTCTGCTCGGGCTGGCTTCGAACCATGATCCTCAGATGTCAGCCTCCTTAGTAGTTAGGATATAGGCATGTGGCTAAACTGTAGCTTTTAAATCTAGCCATCAGCCTTCCTTTTCTTCTCTGTAAACTAGAAACACTCCTATGAAAACCAGAAAGTCTGTAGATGTCTTGAGTTACTTCATCTTTATGGTACTGTAATGTGAAAGTAGCCATGTTGAAATCAGGAACAGCTTTAGCAGCTGTTCTTCAAAACTTGTCCATCAGAGAAATGGATTCAATAAAAATGGTGGTATGGTTGAGTTTATTCTCTTCTGTCTCTCTCATTTTTTTTGGGTCAGTTGTGGGGCTTGAACTCCAGGCCTATGCGCCGTCCCTGAACTCTTTGGCTCAAGGCTAGCGCTCTACCACTTGAGCCACAGTGCCATTTCTGGTTTTCTGATTGGTTTATTGAAGATAAGAGTCTCAAGGACTTTCCTGCCAGGGCTGGTTTTGCACCATGATCCTCAAATCTCAGCCTCCTGAGTAGCTAGGAGGGACAGGCAGGAGCCACTGGTGCCCAGCCTCTTCTGTGTCTCTTAACTCCTACCTGCAAATGAAATTTCTCTGTAGCAACTGGAACTCAACATCCACGATAGTATATTCTAAACATCTAGCCATAGTATGAACTCTGAGATGAACTCAAAACTTGGTACCTGATGCTTTTGCTCATTTGCTGGTACTCTCCCAACTGAGCCATGCCTCCAGCCACAGCATTAAGTTTTGATTGGAGGCACAGAGGAAAAGGACAACACAAAGTTCACTTCTTCTCCACCCATGTGTATGAGCAGCTCGCATCTCCAAGCCCTAATAGGGATGTTTGCATGGGTTAGGAATAGATGCTAGAGTAAGGGAAAAGGTAGGCATTTGGGAAGTCTCAGTTCTTACTGAGATTAGTATACGAGTCTAAATTGAATGTGTTCGTGGGAATATAGATGTAATTTTTGTGAGGGTTTTATTAATACTAATTCCTGCTTTTGTTTCATTTTGAATAGGAATATCGTTCAGAAAAATCGCTTGAAGAACTGAGTAAACTTATGCCACCAGAATGCCATTGGTATGACCCGCCTTTTTTTTTTTTTTTTTTCCCTGTAAGATTTCTATCCCTGTAAGATCAAGCTGAATGTGACCAGTATAAGCAGTGTTGTAAACCCTGTTTGTCTCAATGTAAGGAAGAAATTCTTAGTCTGAAATGAAAATTATTTTCTGCTCCAAACAGTGTAGCTGATTCTCTAGATTGATATATTAAGAGACTGGTTTGCAGTGACGTCTATTTCCAGCAAACAACTTGTTCTAATAATGCTAATGTTTCTGAGGTGGTTGTATGCAGCAGATATTTCGTGTGTTTGTGCATGTTGATCATTGTACTGAGGAGAGTGCTGAAATCCCCACACGATTAAGGATGTTGTTTTAGTTTCACATTTTACATTTGAACTCTTTTTTTTTTTGGGGGTCCGGTCGTGGGGCCTGAACTTTGGGCCTGGGCACTGTCCCTCAGCTCTTCAGCTGTAGACTAGCACTCTACCACTTGAGCCTCAGCCCCACTTCCGGCTTTCTCTGCTTATGTGGTGCTGAGGAATCGAACCCAGGCCTCATGCATGCAAGGCAAGCACTCTTACCACTGAGCCACCTTCCCAGCCCACATTTGAACTCTTCTTTCAGTGAATTTTCTGTCATTAGAGCATATAAACAAGTCTTCATTTTAGTACTTCTACTTGACTTACTGCCTTCAAAGTGGTGATATTGATGCTCTTCTTCAGACAAGCCATTGGGAATGATTTAGATAACTAGCGTGGCTTTCTTTCTTTGACTTATCATTTCTGTTTTGCTTAGTGTGCGGGAAGGAAAATTGGAGCATACACTTGCCCGAGACTTGGTTCCAGGTGACACAGTTTGCCTTTCTGTGGGGGACAGAGTTCCTGCTGATTTACGCTTGTTTGAGGTAAGTTTGAGGTTGTATGTGTAAGAAGAGAAATTACTTGCATGTCAGTCACAAGATAAGCAGTAGCAGTTATAAGGATTATCATCTAGCTAATTTGAAACATTTGATATTTTTAGTTTAAAAGGGACAGATGCAAACATGTGCTTTCCTATCCCTTCTATAAAATCTCATGACATAACCCATGTAGAGAATCAGCAGATCTTTTTTTTATTTTTTAATTTTTTTTTGGTCCGGTCGTGGGGCCTGAACTCTGGGCCTGGGCGCTGTCCCTCAGCTCTTCAGCTCAAGGCTAGCGCTCTACCACTTGAGCCACAGCGCCACTTCCGGCTTTTTTCTTTTTGCTTATATGGTGCTGAGGAATAGAACCCAGGGCCTCAGGCATGCAAGGCAAGCGCTCTACCACTGAGCCACCTTCCCAGCCCAGAATCAGCAGATCTTATGGAAATTTACACATTAGGTAGAAAAGGAAACAGAAAATTCTAATGATAAGGATGCATACTTACGTGTACATAAATCACCAGAAAATAAGATGGAGCAGTCGAGTTAGAAAGGTTCAAAGAATAGGTTAGGAAACTTAGAGAAGGGAGAAGTACTTGTGATGTGGTTGATATCAGAGAATAACTCTTAGAGCCTGAGACCTGGTTACACTGATAGGCTTGCCTCATTTACTAAATATCTCTTTTGTTAGAAATAATCACCTTCGGGCTGGGAAGGTGGCTCAGTGGTAGAGTGCTTGCCTTGCATGCCTGAGGCCCTGGGTTCGATTCCTCAGCACCACATAAGCAAAAAGAAAAAAGCCAGAATTGGCGCTGTGGCTCAAGTGGTAGAGCACTAACCTTTAGCTGAAGAGCTGAGGGACAGCGCCCAGGCCCAGAGTTCAGGCCCAACGACCGGACCAAAAAAAAAAAAAGAAATAGTCACCTTCTTTCTCCTTTCCCCCAAACTGCTTGTGAAAACTTTTATCATCACTATTAAAAGAAAATAACTTGGTAACATAGAAAATATTATTTTCTTATTTTTTGCTGATCCTGGGGCTTCAACTCAGGCCCTGGGCACTGTCCCTGAACTTCTTTTGCTCAAGGCTAGCACTCTACCACTTGAGCCACAGTGCCACTTTCAGCTTTTTGTGTGTGTGTGTGTGTGTGATTTATCAGAGATAAGTATCTAAATGGACTTTCCTGCTTGGGCTGGTTTCAAGTCTCCTGAGTAGCTAGGATTATGGGCATGAGCCGCTGGTGCCTGGATTAGAAAATAGTCTTTGCAGTTTTGGGCAGTGAATGCTATTATTTATATTTTTGTGATAATGTGAGTTTTCATTATGAATTTATAGTTATATAGAAACCCTCCTCCTTCCCCCAAGGGGCCCACGCTTCTCTATCAACTTTTCTTTTGTATTAGACAAGTATAGTTTTTGCTAGAAAAGTCTGATTTAACTAAAAGTTCTCTCAAATTGTTCTGCTAAGGCGAAAAACAGAGGAGCTAGCTCACCAATAAGGTCAATGAAGCCTTATCTTTCTTTTCTTTTTAAAAGTCTGGTGTGCCAGAGGCCCATGCTTATAACCTTAGCTACTTAAGAGGCTGAGGTCTTGAGGATCACATTTCAAAGCCAGCCTGGGCAGGAAAGTCTGTGAGACTCTGAGACTCTTAACTC
Organism: Dipodomys spectabilis; assembly: GCF_019054845.1. Lineage (NCBI taxonomy): Eukaryota > Metazoa > Chordata > Mammalia > Rodentia > Heteromyidae > Dipodomys > Dipodomys spectabilis. The sequence continues at coordinate 3,990,666 of NW_024871037.1, forward strand.
CACTTAGTCTCCAGAAAACCAGAAGTGGCACTGTGGCTCAAAGTGGTAGAGCACTAAGCCTTGTGTGAAAAAAGCTTAGGGACAGCGCCCAGGCCTTGAGTTCCAGCCCCATGACAGTTGGGAGAAATAAAGGTGACTTCTATTCTTTCTTCCTATAGAAAGTGATGGGATTGCACTTTGAGAAGCCCTGCTGTTTCTGTATCCTCTTAAGGTGATTGACACTAATGTAGTGAAGGTTTTGAATAGTACTGCAATAAGGAAAGCTATTTAGCTATTAACGCATTTCTAAAACTTAATTAGATCCAGTATCCTCCCCCCCACCGTCTGTCTGTGTATGTGTGTGTGTATGTGTTGTATCCCAGTCAGCAGGAAAACAAAGAACGCCACAATTAATAAGCCGAATTATAGGAATCTTTATAGTTGCCTCCACAGGCCTGCGGCTGTACAGGGGTGTAGACTTCCCAAATCGTGCAGCACTGAGATAGCTCAGAGTTAGTCTTTTTTTGTTGTTTGTTTTTTTGTCAGTCATGGGTCTTGAACTCTGGGCCTGGGCGCTGTCCCTCAGCTCTTCAGCTCAAGGCTAGCGCTCTACCACTTGAGCCACAGTGCCACTTTTGGCTTTTTTTGCTTATGTGGTGCTGAGGAATTGAACTGAGGGCCCCATGCATGCAAGGCAAGCACTCTACCACTGAGCCACCTTCCTAGCCCTCAGAGTTAGTCTTTTAAAGACACAAACTGCATTTTTTTTCTTTGTTTAGCAAAGCTGATACAGAAGTGAAATTAACCATTATCAGTAAATACAGACTTAACTTCCTGGATTACTGGGGGGCTGGAACATTTTTGGGGAATTGCAGAACTTGATGAGCAAACAGCTTTTTGCAAAACCTGCTTGAGCAAACCACAGTTCTAGGGTCAGGGGACCATTTTCCTTGGGGGATAAAATGGCTTTACTTCTGTCAGGCTTCAGGCTTAAGGATATAACCTACTTCGTGTGTATCTACCAGTTAGACATCTGTTATATTACACCCCATGCTTAGGTTCATCCATCTGTGCGCTATACTTTTGGAAAGAGGCAGGTCACACCTATAGCATTTTCCATATATAAAATGATATTTTTTTTAAGCTTGGGTAGTTAAATAGATACTTCATTATACTGTAAGTGAAATCCTCAGAATTGACCGCTGTTGTAAAGTCAAAAGGTACTTTGGTAGTCGTAATCTGCATGGATTCTTGCAAACTTTAATTTGGAATAAATGTAGGGGTGTAGAACAAGAAGTCTGTGAAAACAGAGCCCTTAATAATGCTTGTCACTTTTAGTACCTTTCACTCCTGTATTATCTTTTTGTTAGAGTTGGCTTGAATCTGCCAAACACACTTCTAGAACATTAGGAAGTATGACAAAAACGAGGGAAGTTTTCTTTCTATGGAGTCTTAGATAATGTCTCCTTTGTGTATTTTTCCTCTTTCTTTTTGCTGGTCGTAGGGCTTGTGCTCAGCCTGGGATCTGTCCCTCAGCTTTTGCGCTCAAGGCTGTGGTGCTCTACCACTTGAACTACAGCTCCATTTCCAGCTTTATTGGTAGTTTATTGAATGTAAGAGTCTCATGGACTTTGCTGCCGTGTCTGGCTTTGAACCATGATCCTCAGATCTCAGCCTCCTGAGTAGCTAGGATGACAGGCGTGGGCCACCAGCGCCCAGCTTCCTTCATTGTACTTTGAATTTCAGTTTAATGTGGTCTTACCATATCATAGCATCGTGTTTTTTCAGGTCTCAGACTTTGTTGCTTCATAAAATTTTTTTTTTTGACTGAACTGCTTCTGGTCTTGAGTAGTGAATAAAAGATGAAAGACATAGTTAAAGCAGCGGTGATATTTGAATTAAAAACGGTGCTTATGAGCAATGACATGCAGCTCAGCTCTGTGTTTATGGAATGCCTCTGTCCCCTAGGCTGTGGACCTTTCCATTGATGAGTCTAGCTTGACAGGAGAGACAACACCTTGCTCTAAGGTAACAGCTCCCCAGCCAGCAGCCACTAATGGAGATCTGGCCTCAAGAAGTAACATTGCCTTCATGGGAACTCTGGTCCGATGTGGCAAAGCAAAGGTGATTTTCTTTCTTCTTTTGAAAAAGGCTGTTTTGGTTTTTAAAAAAAAAATGATTTTCTGTATATTCATTTGCTAATTTTATGTATATTGTATTTATTTAGTCAGTCAGTCATGGGGCTTGAACTGTGTGGGCCTGGGCGCTGTCCCTTAGCTATTGAGCTCAAGGCGAGCGCTCTACCACTTGAGCCACAGCACCACTTCCAGTTTTCTGGTGGTTCATTGGAGATAAGACTCTCATGGATTTTTCCTGCCTGGGCAGGCTTTGAACCAGGATCTTCAGATCTCAGCCTCCTGCGTAGCTAGGATGACAGGTGTGAGCCCACCGGCGCCTGGCTGTATATTGTTTTTAAAAAAGCATGTGGCAAAGAAAAGGCAGACTTGATTCTGACACTGGACTGCTGTGTGTGAGATTGGAGAAAATCTATATCCCCAAAATACAGATGTATGAAATACAACTTATTGATAGTTTTGTCATGGATTAAATAAGGTTTAGTCCTCACTATCTTTTTTTTTGAAGAGAAACAGTGGCTCATGGGTATGTGCATTTCTATTATAGTTAAGATTTGAATCTAGTTTAGATACTGATTATAATGTTTTTTGTTTTTGTTTATTTTTTTTGGTCGTTTGTGGGGCTTGAACTCAGGGCCTGGGCACTGTCCCTCAGCTCTTCAGCTCAAGCTGAGTGCTCTATCACTTGAGCCACAGCGCCACTTCTGGTTTTCAAGTGGTTTATTGGAGATAAGACAGTCCCAGACTTTGCTGCCCGGGCTGGCTTTGAACCACGATCCTCAGATCTCAGCTGCCTGAGTAGCTAGGATGACAGGCGTGAATTTCACTGAGAATAGCATTCAACAACATAGGAGGGGACAAGAAATTATAGACTATCATCTGTTGAGTGTAAGATTTGAATTTCTGCACATATTAATGGGCAAAAATGAACCTCAATTCAGTATTAAATATGACAAAATGTAATATATATGAATGTATATGAAATATGTCATCTATAATATGATATATAATATATATGAAATATAATCATTAATGATAGGAATATAAAAAAATCAATTTGCTGAGGGAACCTTAGGATGCGTATGTCAGGTCTGTGGGTAAAGACTCTGAAGAAAGGAAATGAACGGCTCTTTGCTTTTTAAACGCCTTTGGTTGGGAGAATTGGTTCCATCTGAATGTAAATGGATTTTTCTGGACTTTCCTCTTAGGGTATTGTCATTGGAACTGGAGAAAATTCTGAATTTGGAGAGGTTTTTAAAATGATGCAAGCAGAGGAAGTGAGTACTTGATAGGTGAATGATGCATCTCTCCCAGGGCTGGAGTTCTCCGGAGGAAAAGAGAGCATTTACGGGCTCTTTTAGATGTTCTGGAAAAAAACGTTTTATTCAGAATATTACTCAACTTTTGCTTAGAACTGGTATGCCTAGAATATAAAAAAATAATGCAAACATATGTGGAATAAAATATGAAAAATAAAATTCAGATCAATCATAAGAAAATTTGAAAAAAATTCACCAAGGAAGGGCCTGAGTTTACACTTCCAGTATTCTTAGAAGATTGTGCTTTTGATTCACTGTTTACAGTAGAAATTTATTTAATAGCTTTTTTGTGTCTTGTTGAAAACTCTCCAAGTGTGTATGTGGGATTGACAAAGGACCTGGAAGACACTCTTGTCCTAAGGATAAAATTCCCCCTCTCCTATGATACTCGGGTCTTCCTTGCTTACTGACACTTGAGCCATGCTCCCTGCCCCTTGTTAGTTACTTTTCCCATAGTCGTGCTTGGAGCTAATTGGGATGACACTCTTTTTCTAATTTGTGAAGGCGCCAAAAACCCCTCTGCAGAAGAGCATGGACCTCTTGGGAAAGCAGCTGTCCTTTTACTCCTTTGGTATAATAGGTAAGAGAAGAGTGAGTATGTATGCATTATATTTTCACTTGGGTTTGTTTCTTTGTTTGTTTGTTTTCTGTGCTGGTCCCAAGGCTTGAACCTGGGGCCTTGTGCTTTCTCAGCTTGCTTGCTTGACTGGAGCACTAGCATTGAAGCCACACCTCCAGGCTGGCTTTTCCCCCAGTTATTCAACAGATGCTCACCTAGAACAAATTCAAGGGTTGCATTTTACGAATCTATAATATGACCATCTTTTCAGATTATTTTTCCTCACACAAGCTATTCTTCAGTGTAGATATCTTGTTGTAAACATTTGTCATTTCCTTAAATTTTTAGAAGCAAAATTATTGAATCAATGGTTGTTCATGTAGTTTTCAATTTTGGACCTTAGCATTGTTACTGCCTTTTATCTTATCAAACCTCTGATAATGCAGTATGTTTTTGTTCCTAATAAATTTGGTGGTATACATTTTACCCATTTTATGATAAAAAGGTTCAAGTAGGGAGTACAGATCATGATTAGCTTGCTTTTAAGTGTTTTAAAATGCCACGCCTATAGTTATTTTAAATGTCACTGTAGTTTCAGGGGTTATACATTATATCATACTTTGAGCCAGGTCACATGCAGTACAAACTTCACAAATGACTTCTGGTATTGAGTTATACAAAATAATATCATAGCATTTGTTTTTGCAACCTTGCTGGCAAATGGAAGCTCCATATACTGTCTTGGTCTGCTTCTTTGTTTTCATTAGTGGTAGTATTTTCTTGGAACATACTATTGTTTTGAGGGATGAATGCAATGCCTGGAACCAAAGGTTTCTGCATGTGCTATGTACATGGACAGCATTACTTTAGACCAGTGTTAACTTTAATCCTCTACCTTAATGGAGTTTTATAAAAATCTTGTTATTATAATACTCTCTTTTATTTTATTTATCTATTTATTTTGTCAGTTGTGGGGCTTGAACTCTGGGCCTGGGCGCTGTCCCTCAGCTCTTCAGCTCAAGGCGAGCGCTCTACTACTTGAGCTACAGCGCCACTTCCGGTTTTCTGGTGGTTTATTGGAGATAGGAGTCTCACGGTCTCTCCTGCCCGGGCTGGCTTTGAACCGCGATCCTCAGATCTCAGCCTCCTGAGTAGCTAGGATTACAGGCGTGAGCCACCAGCGCCCGGCTTATAATACTCTCTTTTAATTCAAGGCACCTCGATTTGTTATTTCATCTCTTACAGGTGGTTTTTTTTTTTTGTCGGTCGTGGGGCTTGAACTCTGGGCCTAGGCACTGTCCTTCAGCTCTTCAGCTCAAGGCAAGCACTCTACCACTTGAGCTACAGCGCCACTTCCGATTTTCTGGTGGGTTATTGGAAATAGGAGTCTCACAGTCTTTCCTGCCCGGGCTGGCTTTGAACCGTGATCCTCAGATCTCAGCCTCCTGAGCAGCTAGGATTACAGGCGTGAGCCACCAGCGCCCGGCACAGGTGGTTTTTTTTAAGGAAAGAAAAAACTAGCTATTTGGTTTTGTTCTAGGTATCATCATGTTGGTCGGCTGGTTGCTAGGAAAAGACATTCTGGAAATGTTTACTATTAGTGTAAGGTAAGTTCTTATACCTTGTCTGTAAGTGAAATTTCTTTGCCTCTCTTACTTTTTTGCTAGTCTTAGCTTACCTTTCATTATGGAGTATTACATGAAGCCCATATGAATATAATACCTCTACTTAAATAGTTGAAAACCCATGAGAAGTGACCTGAAAGGAAAGTACAAATCTACCTAAATGCTAGAGAAGAAAATAGGCACTAGATGCCTGGAATTACTAACCCAGAATCACATAACACTCACCTCAGGCATCCTACAGGAGAGAGGTCGCAGCTGGCATCTCCTCCAAGGCCTAGGAAGTAAAAGCTAAAATATTAGAACAAAAATACATGTATTTCAAGACAAATTGAAAAGATTAAAGAAATAGGCAGAAAGACTTAAGAAGTGAAAAGTACTGTGGTACAGGAAAGGAATACATTACATAGAGGAGCAGAAGTACATTTTTGAAGTGTGTGGTTTAAAAATAGGTATAAAATAGGGGTTAAAAATAGGAGTTAGCTGGGTGCCAGAGCTTATGCCTATCATCCTAGCTTCTCAGGAGGCTGCGATATGAGAATTGGGTTTGGAGCCAGCAGTATCAAAGTCTGTGAGACTCCTGTCTCCAGTTAACCACCAAAAGCTGGAAGTGGAGCTGGGTTCAAGTGATTGTGTGTTAGCCTTGAGCAAACAAAGCTCAGGGACAGCACCCAGACCTTGAGGTTCAAGCCCCAGGACTGCAACCAATTAATCCTAGCTATCAGGAGGCTGAGATCTGAGGATCATGGTTCAAAGCCAGCCCAGGCAGGAAAGTCTGTGAGACTCACTGGAGATGGTCTCATGGACTTTCCTGCCCAGGCTGGCTTCGAACTGTGATCCTCAGATCTCAGCTTCCTGAGTAGCTAGGATGACAAGGGAGAGCCGCTGGTGCCCGCAATGACAATCTATTTTATCACTGCATCAACCTTCCAATAAACCACTCAAAAAACCAGAATTGGCACTGTGGCTCAAGAGGTAAGCTCTAGCCTTGAGCTGAACTGGTGAGGAACAGTACCCAGGCCCAGTTAAAGCCCACGACCAACTAACTAACTAGCTAAATAAATAAATAAAATTAATTAAAAACATGGGGCATGAGTTTTAAATACTGTTGACATAATTAGACCCAATTAGAGTTTTGAGGATTTTGTTTTGAGTGATTTCAACTGTTTGTAAAGATCAACAAACATATGACCTTTATGCTTTTTCTTCAAGGTCTTCTAGATATGAAATTTAAGAATATTGATAGGAAAAAAGTCATTTAATTTTGTGATTATAATGTGGATCAATTGGACTACTTTATAAGTCTCAAATACAATATTGGATAGCTGATCATCTAATTTTTCCTATTTTTTGAAATATCTTGGTATCTCATTACCCTAAGAATTATTTTAATATTTATTTCCAAATGTACTAAATAAGACTGTAGAAGGATGAACTTTCCTGGAAGGTTGATGCAGTGATAAAATAGATTGTCATTGCGGGCACCAGCGGCTCTCCCTTGTCATCCTAGCTACTCAGGAAGCTGAGATCTGAGGATCACAGTTCGAAGCCAGCCTGGGCAGGAAAGTCCATGAGACCATCTCCAGTGAACCACCAGAAAACCAGAAGTGGCGCTGTGGCTCAAGTGGTAGAATGCTTGCCTTGAGCTGACAAGCCCATGGACAGCACCCAAGCCCAGAGTTCAAGCTCCGTGACTGACCCCCTCCATCCCCCCTCAAAAAAATTGTCACTATTCGTTCTCTTTTTTGTGTTGACCAAATTATCACATCATCGATTTAAAAAGATGTAAAAGAAGTCTGGAGACACAATCTTTGTAGGTTTCTTTCTTCTAAAAAAAAAAATTGTTGTTATAGTATTCATTGAGCGAAGGTGAAAATTCAGGATTTTCTACTTTCCACATAATGGCAAAGAGGATAATTGACAGAGAAGGCTTCACAGTTATTACACAAATCAATAGATGAATGCAGAGAACTAGATGGAAGCATTGTGGGCTGATAATGGGGTGAAATTAAGCATATAATTAAAATCTCAGGACCATGAGTCCTTGTCAGTACTGTGAATTGTCTCATCCTCCTGAATTGATGAGGGAACACATTGTATTTCTACAGACAAAGAGAAACAATCCACTTACTCGAGAGCAGGAGTGGGACTGTTTTGCACTCACCCTGTCAGGCTGTGTTAGACCTGAGAAATCACTTGGTAGGAGGTAGGACAGACACAGGCGTCTCACGGGCTGCCTGCAGCCCCCTCCCTGTGTTGTATTTTTGTATTGCTTGTGATGTTACAGCATCCAGATAGCACATGCCAAGAAGATTTCTTTTCATGACTGAATGTAACTGCATTTTAAGGATATCACAATTTTAGGCATTCATCAGTTGATAGGCATTGTGAATAATGTTGCTACAAACATTCATTACCCTTTTTTTTTTTTTAAAATATCTGTTCTTACCATACTTTTTTCTTTTTTCTTTCTTCTTCTTTTTCTTTTTTTCTTTTTTGCCAGTCTGGGGGTTTGAACTCAGGGCCTGGGCACTGTCCTTGACCTTCTTTTGCTCAAGGCTAGCTACCACTTGAGCCACAGCGCCACTTCTGGCTTTTTCTGTGTGTGTGGTTCCAAGGAGTCGAACCCAGGGCTACATGCAAGCAAGACAAGCACTTTACCAGAGAAGTCAAACCCAGGGCTCCATGCATGCAAGACAAGCACTCTACCACTAAGCCACATTCCCAGCCCTGTTCTTACCATACTTTGGCAACCAGGAAACTAAACTCTAGAGGTGGATTAATAAGCAGCCAGTTACCCAGATCACACACAAGTTAAAACGAGGTGAAGCCTGGGATGCAAAACAATGCAATTTCATTGTGGAACCTATATTGTTTAATGATGTGCTAGTTGATATTCAGTAACGCAGCCTCTCTTCCCTCTTTGCAAAGTTCCAATTTTGAGAACCAGCTGTTTGAATTTCACATTGTATAGCCTTCAGTGTCCCCTTCAAATTATTGCAGTTGTAGCCATGTAATGTAGCTGACAGTGTGTGTGTGTATTGGTTATAGTTTGGCTGTAGCTGCGATTCCTGAAGGGCTGCCCATTGTGGTCACGGTGACGCTAGCCCTTGGAGTCATGAGAATGGTGAAGAAAAGAGCCATTGTGAAGAAACTGCCTATCGTGGAAACCCTGGGTAAGGAAGGCACATTGCGCAATGACACTCTGAGCCAGGTCACCAGGAAACTTGGCCTTATACTTTATGGAATGTTCTAATGCTAAAGATAATTTTAAAATACCATCTGGCAAATAAAATCTTAAAAGTAAAATTAATAGTTTTGTTTTTTGGTGGTTGTGGGGCTTGAACTCTGGGCCTGGGCGCTGTCCCTCAGCCCTTCAGCTCAAGGTGATCTCTCTACCACTTGAGCCACAGTGCCACTTCTGGTTTTCTGGTGGTTTATTAGAGATAAGAGTCTCATGGACTTTGTTGCTCCTGCTGGCTTTGAACCGTGATCCTCAGATCTCAGCCTTCTGAGTAGCTAGGATGACAGGCATGAGCCACCAGCGCCTGGCCCAATAGTGCTATATTTTTTTTTGGGGGGGGGGGGTCCGGTCGTGGGGCCTGAACTCTGGGCCTGGGCGCTGTCCCTCACCTCTTCAGCTCAAGGCTAGCTCTATACCACTTGAGCTACAGCGTCACTTCTGGCTTTTTTCTTTCTTCTTATGTGGTGCTGAGGAATCGAACCCAGGACCTCAGGCATGCAAGGCAAGAGCTCTACCACTGAGCCACCTTCCCAGCCCCAATAGTGGTATTTTTTGACATGTCAAGGAAAATAATTTGTTATTACAGATCTTGAGTTGAATTTGATTATAAGAAAGTAACATATACAATCTATAATGCTGTCGCATAACTTCCTGATATCCTGTAAAACTTGCTTTTTTTTTTTTTAAGAAAATGAGGCTATTCAAAATGTATTAAATTTAATTTCTAGTTTGCAATTTAGTATTGAGAAGGTCAAAGACCTTGGAAAATGTTTTTGAAAAAATTGCAGAGTTGATATATAAGACTCCTCCAGAGCTGGGAAGTTGGCTCAGTGGTAGAGCACTTGCCTTGCATGCATGAGGCATGCAAGGGTTCCATTCCTCAGCACCACATAAGCAGAAAAAAATGGAAGTGGTGCTGTGGCTCAGGTGGTAGAACACTAGCCTTGAGCTGAAGAACTGAGGGACCGCACCCAGGCCCAGAGTTCAGGCCCATGACTGACCAAAAAAAAATAAAGAATCCTCCAGAGTCAGGTGCTTACGCCTGTCATCCTAGCTATTCAGGAGGCTGAGATCTGAGAATCATGGTTCAAAGCCAGCCTGGGCAGGAAAGTCCTTGAGACTCTTATCTCCAATAAACCACCAGAAAACCAGAAGTGGCACTGTGGCTCAAGTGGTAGAGTGCTAGGCTTAAGCTGAAGAGCTGAGGGACCATGCTTAGGCCCAGAGTTCAAGCCCCATGACCAACCAACCAAAAAAAAAAAGAACCCTCCAAACTTCCCCAATTATGTTCTATAAAATTGTTATATAAAGTAATACGAAGTAACTGTAGAAACTTAAATAATAAGAAATTCAGTTTTTATCTTTAATTTCAGAAACTTTACCTTATGACGAACCAAGCATAATGTGAAAAATTAAAATGATCAGAGGAGTTCTCAGTAAAATTCAGAGAACTAGGACAAGGTTCTAGTCTGATTTATTTTCTGATTCAACTCGTTTTTCTCCTTGGTTCCTTTGATGACACACAGTGATTTGTTCTTTAGGCTGCTGCAATGTGATTTGTTCAGATAAAACTGGAACATTGACGAAGAATGAGATGACCGTCACTCACATATTCACTTCAGATGGAGTGCATGCTGAGGTACTTATAAGTTTAAGTGTGTTTTCCCACCAACAGTTTGCTTTTGTTGAGGTTACTTTGAGCAGGTTGGCTTAAATGTTTGATGTAGGGTAATTGCTTTGAGTTCCTTGTAAATGTTAATATGTGAGAGGAATATAGTGTTATGTGCATTTAAATTTAGTTCCATATCGAGATTTTCATGATTTACCTGTCAGTTTTATATTGTAAGCAGAGGACAGTATCTGTTTAAGTTCATCACTAGCTGAAAGTGAAGTCTATATTTGGTCTAATTACTAACAAATATTCTTTTATTTTTTTTTTCCTCCGGTTGTGGGGCTTGAACTCTGGGCTTGGGTGCTGTCCTTGTGCTCTTCAGCTCAAGGCAAGCGCTCTACCACTTGAGCCACAGTGCCACTTCCAGTTTTCTAGTGGTTTATTAGATATAAGAGTCTCGTGGACTTTCCTGCCCGGGCTGGCTTTGAACCGTGATCCTCAGGTCTCAGCCTCCTGAGTAGCTAGGATTATAGTTATGAGCCACCAGTGCCTGGCTACAAATATTCTTTTTTTTTTTTTTTTTTTGGTTAGTCATGAGTCTTGAACCCACCCTGAGTCATGTCACTGAGCTTTTTTTTCCTTGACCCTGGGGCTTGAACTCGGGGCCTGGGCGCTGTCCCTGAGCCTATCTGTGCTCAAGTCTAGCCTTCTACCACTTAAGCCACAGTGTCACATCCAGCCTTTTCTGTATATGTGGCACTGAGGAATCGAACCTAGGGCTTCAGGCATGCTAGGCAAGCACTCTACTACTAAGCCACCTTCCCAGCCACCGAATATTCTTTCAGATACTTTTCACGGCTCAATACCTTCTCTGCCAATGTCAGGTTGTAGAAAGTGAAGTGAATGAGCACAGTGCAGGGGAGTGTGTGGCTCCTCTGTCTAATATTTGTACTGTCACCCCCATTTCCTGTTTTATAGGTTACTGGAGTTGGCTACAATCAGTTTGGGGAAGTGATTGTCGATGGTGACGTTGTTCACGGATTCTATAACCCAGCTGTTAGCAGAATTGTTGAGGTAGGCTTTTATTCTCCAAGAAGGTAACTTTCATGGTCATGATTTAAGATTCAGCGTTAGGTTCATAGAGTGTATGCATTTCTCTTAGGCCGGCTGTGTGTGCAATGACGCTGTAATTAGGAACAACACTCTCATGGGAAAGCCAACCGAAGGAGCCTTAATTGCTCTGGCAATGAAGGTACGTATGATTTCTTTGACATATGAAACATCCCCTGATAACAGAATGTAAGGCCAATGAATTTAGTATTACTGTTTTTTTTTAGGTTATCTAGAGGAGAAGAGTCACATTTCATTGTGTTTATTGCCTTTTGGGGACCAGTTTGATTTCCGTAAATACAAGCATATGACTTCAGTATAACCTTCTTCCTTAAACACATGGAATAGAGTCATGAGCAGGGATGGATCTGTTCTTTTAGGAAATTATATTCTTTAATATTGAGGTCTGTCTGTGAAAAGCTTTATCATTATGTCCAGTTGCTGATAAATGTTAACTTTTATGTGATTAAAAGGCAACATTCTGCATTATTCCCATGTAAAGATAATTTCTGTCTTCCCTTTTCCTGTAGCAGTGTCTAAAAATGAATGCAACTTATCATGTGTGTTGGTGGGAATGCTGTTCTCCGTAGTTTGAGAAAGCATGAGACTTGTGAAGCAGGGTACTTCTAAATGAGGTTACTGGAAATGGGAACCAATAAATTGCAGATTATTGTAGTATTCAATTGGATAAAGTAAGCAAACTCACTTATTTATTCATTCACTCACTTATTTTCATGATTCTGAGACTCAAAGCCAGGCTTTTTACAGGCTAGGCAAATATACTAACTCTGTGTTCAACATCAAGCCTGATGGTAGGATATTTGTTTTTTCTATAGAACACTTTTTTTTTTTGGTAATTATTTGGTCTCCTTGTAACTAAAACATACAACCTTTTTTGTGGGGGAGCAGAGGAGGCTGCTGGGGACTGAACACAGGGATTTGTTGTGCATGGTAGGCAAACACTTCTACTTGAGCCATGCCCTCAAGTCCTTCTGCTTTTAGTTTGTTGTTGAGATAGTCTTGTGCTTTGGGTCTATTAATTTATTGCCTTTACTTCTGGCCTTGCTCGAATTATATGTGTGCATTACCATGTCTGATTTGTATTTGAGATAGGTGTTACTAACTTTTGCTCAGACAGGCCTTGAGCCATGATCCTCCTACATCTGCTTCCCAAGTAGCCAACATGCTTGGCTTGTTCTTGAGATAAGGTCTTGCTACCTTTTGTCTAAGCTGGCCTCAAGCCATGATCCTCCTAACAGCTTCTTGGGTAGATGTGATTATTGACATGAATTATGCCTGGCTCAGTATAGTGTTTTATTTTTTTATTTTTATTTTTTTTTTAGGGTTTTTTTTTTTTTTATTGTAAAGCTACTATACAGAGGGTTACAGTTACATGAGTGAGGTAATGAGTACACTTCCTCTTGAACATTGTTACCCCCTCCATTGTTTTCCCCCTACCATCCCCTCCCTTCCCCGAGGTTCTTTTTTTTTTTTTTTTTGATTGTGATTAAATGATTACATAATTTCAAAGTCACAAGTTCATTCTAACTTCCCTGGAGCAAATTGTCTACCACAGTCTGTAATATATAACAGTGTTCACATGTTATATACCATATTTGTGATCAGCAGCATGGGGATATTTAGTAGTGGTTCAACCAGATGAGCGGGAGTTCTTTGTTTCTTAAGTCCTGTTAGTTTTGTCGTATCACCTAACCTTTTGGATTTAGCATCCACTTATCAGGGAGACCATGTACCGTTTGTCTCTTCGTTCTTGGCTTACCTCGCTCAACATGATTCCTTCTAGCTCCATCCATTTCCCTGCAAATGCCATTATTTTGTCATTTCTAATGGCTGCATAATATTCCATTGTGTATAGATACCACAATTTTTGGATCCATTCATCTGTGGTGGGGCATCTAGGTTGTTTCCATATCTTAGCTATTGCGAACAGTGCTGCAATAAACATGGAGGTGCACGTGTCCTTGTATATTGGTTCCTGTTGTTCAGGGTAGATGCCTAGAAGTGGTATGACTGGGTCGTAAGGGAGGTCAATCTTTAGCTTTCTAAGGACCCTCCAGACTGCTTTCCAAAGTGGTTGTATAAGTGTACATTCCCACCAGCAGTGTAATAGGGTTCCTCTTTCTCCACATCCCCTCCAGCATTTGTCGTTGGTTGATTTGTGGATGTGGGACATTCTGACTGGGGTAAGGTGGTGTCTCAGGGTTGTCTTTATTTGCATTTCCTTCACCACCAGGGATGATGAACATTTCCTCATGTGTTTCTTTGCCATTTTTATTTCTTCATTTGAGAAGTCCCTCTTTAGTTCCCTTGCCCATTCAGTAATTGGTTTGTTAGGTTTGGGAGGGATTAGTTTCTTGAGTTCCCTGTATATACAGGATGTTAACCCCTTGTCTGATATATTGCTGGTAAATATTTTTTTGTTGTTGGTTGTCTTTCTAGCTTAGTTGCGATAGATTTAGCTGTGCAGAAGCTTTTTATTTTAAGGTAGTCCCATTTGTCGAGTCTCTCTCCAACTTGTTGTGACCCTGGGACTCTGTTCAGGAAGTTCCTTCCTGTGCCTATTAGTTCAAGTGTCTCTCCTACTCTGTCCTGCAGTAGTTTCAGAGATTCAGGTTTAATGTTAAGGTCTTTAATCCATTTTGAGTTGATGTTGGTGCATGGTGATAGGCTGGGGTCCACTTTTAGTTTTCTGCATGTGGCTGCCCAGTTTTCCCAGCACCAGCGGTTGAAGAGGCTGTGTTTCTTCCATTGTATGTCTTTGGCTCCTTTGTCGAATATCAGCTGGCTGTAGGCCTGTGGATTTATATCTGGATCTTCTATTCTGTTCCATTGGTCTTCGGGTCTGTTTTTGTGCCAGTACTATGATGTCTTTGTGATTATAGCTCTGTAGTAGAGTTTGAAGTTCGGCATGGATAGCCCTCCCATATTGTCTTTATCCCCTAGAATTGTTTTGGCTATTCTAGGTCTTTTGTTGTTCCATATAAATTTTTGGACTGTTTTCTGTATTTCAGTGATGTACGTCATTGGGATTTTAATAGGAATTGCATTGAATTTGTATATTAGTTTTGGAAGTATCACCATCTTTACTATATTAAGTCGGCCTATCCAGGAGCATGGGAGGTCTTTCCATTTCCTAGTGTCTTCTGCAATTTCTTTCTTTAACTTTTTATAGTTCTCATTAAATAGTTCTTTTACATCTTTGGTTAGGTTAATTCCTAAATATTTTATTTTTTGGGAGGTTATTGTGAATGGGGTTGCTCCCTTTATTTCCCTCTCTTCCTGTGCGTTATCAGTGTATAGGAAGGCAACTGATTTTTGTGGGTTTATTTTGTATCCTGCTATTTTGCCGAAGTGACTTATGATTTCTAAAAGTTTGGGGATGGAGTTTTTGGGATCGTGGAGGTATAGTATCATGTCGTCTGCAAAAAGGGATAGTTTAACTTCTTCTTTCCCTATGCAGATCCCTTTAATGTCTTTTTCTTGCCTTATTGCCCTGGCTAAGGGTTCTAGGACTATGTTGAAGAGGAGTGGAGACAGTGGGCATCCTTGCCTTGTTCCTGTTTTTAGGAGGATTGGTTGTAGCTTTTCCCCATTAAGTATAATATTGGCTATTGGTCTGTCATAAATGGCTTTTATTGTTTTTAGAAATGTTCCTTCTATTCCTATTTTCTCCAGAGCTTTTAGCATGAATGAATGTTGAATTTTATCAAAGGCCTTTTCTGCATCTGTGGCGATAATCATGTGATTCTTGACCTTGGCTCTGTTGATATGCTGGATTACATTTATTGACTTACGTATGTTAAACCATCCCTGTGTCTCTGGGATGAAGCCTACCTGATCATAGTGTATTATTTTTTTTATGTGTTTCTGGATTCTGTTAGCTAGAATCTTGTTAAGGATCTTTGCATCTGTGTTCATCAAGGAGATTGGCCTGTAATTCTCCTTTTTGGTTGGGTCTTTGCCTGGTTTGGGGATGAGTGTGATATTGGCTTCGTAGAATGAGTTTGGGATAGCTCCCTCCTTCTCTGTTTCTCTGAAGAGCTTGAGGAGTATGGGTATTAGTTCTTCTTTAAAGGTCTTATAGAATTCTGCTGTGAATCCATCTGGTCCTGGGCTTTTTTTTGTTGGAAGACTTTTGATAGCTTCCTGTATCTCATTATAGGATATTGGCCTATTTAATTGGTTAACTTCTTCTTTGCTCAGTTTGGGTAACTTGTATTTCTCTAAAAATGCATCCGTTTCCGCCAGATTTTCTTCCTTTAGAGAGTATAGCTTTTGAAAGTAGTCTGTTAGAATTGTTTGGATATCTTGGGTATGTGTTGTGATGTTTCCCGTGGCATCCCTAATCCTATTAATATGGGTTTCCTCTCTTCTTTTTTTAATTAATCTTGCCAACGGGCCATCAATTTTGTTTATTTTTTCAAAGAACCAGCTTTTTGTTTGGTTTATTTTGGTTATGGTTTTCTGATTTTCTAATTGGTTAATCTCTGCTCTCAATTTGGTTATCTGGCTTCGTCTAGTAGCTTTAGGTCCCATTTTTTCTTGTTTTTCTAGCTGTTTTAGTTGCAACATGAGATTATTTACTTGGTCTGTCTCCATTCTCTTGATGTGGGCACTGAGGGCAATAAATTTGCCCCTCAGGACTGCTTTTGCTGTGTCCCACAAGTTTCTTTGTGAGGTGTTTTCATTTTCATTGAGTTGTAGGAAATGCTTTATTTCTTCTCTGATCTCTTCTGTTACCCAGGCCTTGTTAAGGAGTGTGCTATTCAATTTCCATGTATTATAGAAATTTCTGCGGTATGCTTTGTTATTGAGAGCTAGCTTGATTCCACTGTGGTCAGATAGGATACAGGGGATTATGTCGATCCCTTTGTATTTGCTTAAGTTCCTTGCATGAACTATGATATGGTCTATTTTGGAGAAAGTTCCATGAGCTGCTGAGAAGAATGTGTACTGTGTTGTTTTAGGGTGAAATACTCGGTAGATGTCAGTTAATTCCGCTTGAAGTATGGCCTCACTTAATTCGGTAGCTTCTTTGCCAATCCTCTGGTTGGTAGACCTGTCCTTTGGTGAGAGTGGCATGTTAAAGTCTCCTAGTATTATCGTATTGGGATCTATTTTATTCTGTAAGTTTGAGAGCATTTGTTTAACATATCTGGGTGCACCGATATTTGGGGCATATAAGTTGATGATGGTTATATCCTCCTCTTGGAGTGTTCCCTTTATTAATATGTAGTGTCCGTCCTTGTCTTTCTGTACTGATTTTAATGAAAAGTTTATTTTGTCAGATATCAGGATAGCTACACCTGCTTTCTTATTGGGGGAATTTGATTGGTAGATCCTTTTCCACCCCTTCACTCTGAGTTTGTATGTTTGGCTGAGAGGTGGGTCTCCTGAAGGCAACAGATGGATGGGTCTTGTTTTCTGATCCAGTCCTCAGTTCGTTTTCTTTTAATTGGCGAATTCAGCCCATTTATATTAAGACAAAGTATAGAGAGATGCATTGTTGTCCCTGCCATTCCGTTTTCCTAAGTTTTTCTTCTTTCCTTTCCTCCTGTGCTTGCTCAGTTAGACTTTGAGTAATGCCTGTTTGGGGCAGGTCCCAGTTCCTGGTTGCTTTCCTCAGGTTGTGTCCCCCCTCTTAGAATTCTTTGTAATGCTGGCTTAATGTTTATGTATTCATTTAGTTTTTCTTTGCTATTAAAAGTTTTCAGTTCTCCATCGAATGTGAATGCTAGCTTTGCCGGGTATATCAGTCTGGGTTGGCAGTTATTGGCTCTCAGGGCTCGTATGGTGCTTTCCCAGGCTTTTCTTGCATTCATTGTTTGTGTGGAGAGATCTGCAGTGATTCTAATTTTTTTCCCGTTGTAGTATAGCTCCTTCTTCATTTTTGCTGCATGCAGGATTGTTTCCTTATTATTCAGATCCATCATTTTTACTATAATGTGTCTAGAAGTGTTTCTCCTGGGATCTTGCTTGTTGGGTGTTCGATAAGCTTTTGTGATGTAGTTAAGATGGTCGTTTTTGAGGTGGGGAAAATTTTCATTGACTATCTTGTTAAATAGGTGTTGCATTCCCTTGCTCTGGAATTCCTCACCTTCGTCCACTCCGATTATGCGAAGGTTAAATTTTTTAGCATTATCTGCTTGCTCTTGAATTTCCCTTTGGTTTAATTTGAGTGATTTTTCCATATCTGTCACTTTTTGGTCCAGTTGGTGTATTCTGTCTTCTGTATCTGACACTCTACCTTCCATTTCATTCACTCTGTTGACTGTGGCTTCTATTGTGGTTTGCATGGTGGAAATGGATCCCTTTATGGATTCAATGTTGGTTCTCAGAGTACTGATCTCACCTCTCAATGAGGTGAGATCAGTATGTATTACCTCTAATTTGGCGTTTATCTCACTTCTTACTGAGGTTTGTGCAGCTTCTATTTTTGCATCCAACTTTTGTTTGATATCCTGTATATCTTTTGATAGTTCATCCTTGTGCTCTTTCAATTTCTGATCCATTTCTCGCTTTATTTCTTGAGTCATTGCCTCCAGCAACCCTTGGATGTAGCTTTTGTCTTCCATTCCTGCTTTGCTCCCACTGGGGCTCTCCCCTGCGTGGCTGCTGGCTTTTGAGGTGAGCTTGCTGTCCTGGGTAGTGGTAAACCTTGTGATTTTTCTCTGTGATTTTCGCATGGGGGTTCAGGAGACTGCTCTTCAATCTTGTTTTGGTGTGTCTGTCTTTGCTTGGTTGCTGATTCTGTATTGGTAGAGAGAGTCTGTGCCTGATCTGGATTCTGTTGGGAGCCTATTTCCAGCTGCTATTCTGACTTACTTAGGATTCTCAGCTCTCTGCTGTAGATTGCTGGCAATTCCCGCCTTTGGAAGGGTTGAGCAGCCTAGACTGCTTGTGTTTGCTCCTGCGGGTGCTCTTGGGAAGATCAGATGCTCTGGATGCACTCTCCCAAATACTGGAGTCTGCTATGGGCTCCTGATGTGTTTTTGTTTGTTTGTTTTGGGCTGGTTGTGGGCTTGAACTCTAGGTTTGGGTGCTGTCCCTCAGCTCTTCAGCTCAGGGCTGGCACCCTACCATTTGAGCCACAGCCCCACTTCTGACCCTTTTTGTTTTGTTCAGGCGCCGGTCCCCGGGCCTGGTTCCGGCCCCAGCCTGGAGCGCGCTCGTTAGGCCTGTGCTAATGTGTATACCACCTAGGTTATGCAGCCTGAAGGACACAGTTCAAATTTCTTCTACTGTTGGTAGTCTTGACCCAGGGGCGCTGTTCCTGGCTTGAGCATTTAAGCTCCCTTCCAGGCGCGCTCTTGCTCTGGCCTGGCCAGCAGAGTGTGCTCCACCGGCTGGTGGAGCTCTCGAACAGTTCCCAGTTTTAGTGGGTCCTGTGGTCCGGGTGTTGGGGTAGGGAGTCTAGGTCAGGGTCTGGGGATTCCCTCCAGCTCTGGTCTCCCTTGATGGATTCACTGTCCCCTGTTGGGTACTCACCCTGTAGGTCGTCAGTTGTTGTTGCAATCCGAGTTCAGTTGGGGTGGTTGCGGGCTGGGTTGGGCGGCCCCCCGCCGGGTCGTTGCGATTGCGATTGGGTGGGTGGTCTGCCGACAGGTCCCTTTGTGGCGCTGCTGGTGCCGGGCGGCTTTGGCGGGATGGAGCCTCTCCGCTCCGGTGGAGAGTGAGGGGTGGGGGTGGGATCCTCGTGGAGACTCCCGGCTGGTAGGTTTCTCTGTTCCTGGCGATCCGCTGTTCTGCAATCTGGTACCTGGTGATCTGCAAGCAGCCCCCTGTGTCTCTGTGGCTCGGGCAGCCCCCGCCGGGCCGGCTGGCCGGCGGCTTGGCGCACTGCCGCGCGGCCAGGAAAGGTTGGGGGAGGGGTCTTCGCTCTTCTCTGTTCTGAATTTCTTCTTTTCCTCTCTTTCTTTTTTTGTTATTTTCCACCTCTGGTTTTTCTCTGAGTGTTCGTCTTTTTGTTGTTGTCGGTCTCTTGGGGAGATTAAGCGTTGGAACTCGAACTCTCTTTTTGGTTGGAGAGAGCTGTGGCGTTTCCCTACTGCCCCGTCGCCATCTTGGTCCCCCCTCCCAGTATAGTGTTTTAAAAGATACTCAAGGGATTAGACATTGTGGTGCACAACTGATCCCAGCTAACTAGGAAACAAGTAGGAGAATCACCGTGTAAGATTGGCCCTGGGCGCAAACATGAGACCTTTTCTTAAACTAAAATGTTGAGAATGTGGCTTGCTGGTAGAGTGCTTGCCCAGCATGCATGAATCCCTGGGTTTGAGTCCTCAGTGCCACTTTCACAGAAAAAGCTGGAAGTGGCGCTATGGCTCAAGTGGTAGAGTGCTAGCTTTGGGCAAAAGAAGCTCAGGGACAGCACCGAGGCCCTGAGTTCAAGCCCCAGGACTGGCAAAACAATGAATAAAGCAAAAAGTGATGGGACGTAAGGGGAAGCATAGTCGCATAGGAAGCACAAGGTGTGGATTTTAAACATCCCAGAACTCCTCCCTTTACCCCGCAAAAAGGAAACCAAAAAGATACGCAAAAGAGTGACTCAGAGACCAACTATTTCCTGTATCCTGCTTAACAAAGTTTTAGCTTCTTGAAGAGGTGAAGTGCAAAACCACCTTATATGAGGTCATTTTAGAGTGGAGTTAAATACTGATATTTTTTAAATAAATGAAAGTAGACTCAGTTACATCCAACACCTTGAGCCATGTGTAAGCACAGTGTAAATTCAGAGCTAGGAGGAGGGCTTCTAGGGCTCAGAAGGGGAAGGGGGGTCAAGCTGATGGAAAGATCTGGAATGAAAGCATGTAGGGATAAGCATAGACTGGATTTTGGCTCACATGTTAACTAATGTGGATGACATGAAAGATAGCTGAGTAGAAAGGAAGATGGCTCACTAGGCTGCATCGAGGGATTTCCACAAGACCCTCAAATGCTAGAGAGAGCCGAAACACTACAGTAGCAAACAAAAAGCACTCACCTGTGGAATTGTGAGTCGTTTAAAAGTATCTTGGATATTTGGAAAAAGCTACAAAGGGCACTGGGATGGAGAGCCAGCACTGTGACATTGGTTCTTGCCAGTAGATAAAGCAGTGGAGGGGGAAGACCAGGCTTGTTGCAAGACAGTTTTGAGGCCCCATCGAGAGAGGGGTTGAATCTGAAGGTTTTATTGGTTATAAAACGTCACACTCAGTGTCGGACAGGACCATCTTTCTTTCTTTTTTTTTTTTTTTGGGTCCGGTCGTGGGGCCTGAACTCTGGGCCTGGGCGCTGTCCCTCAGCTCTTCAGCTCAAGGCTAGCGCGCTCTACCACTTGAGCCACAGCGCCACTTCCGGCTTTTTTTTTTCTTTTTGCTTATGTGGTGCTAAGGAATCGAACCCAGGGCCTCAGGCATGCAAGGCAAGCACTCTACCACTGAGCCACCTTCCCAGCCCGCACCTTTATTTCTATCTTGCTTCCTTTTAGAATTTGAGCTGGTAGAAAGATTAATATACAGTCAGCAGTGAAGGCCTGGTGAACACACAGTACACTTCTGTATCTACACACTCCCAGGCTCTCCTGTTGAAGAGGTACGCTGCTGTGCAGGGAAATGCAGTAGATATGGATGGGACATGGCTGTTATTCCTCCATTGTTTGAAAATAATCCAGACACCTCTTAACCAGATAAGCTATACACCATGACTTTGTTGCTTGTTAAAGGAAAAGAAAATCAGCACATATTAGATAGGATTAACTTACTTTATTTTTGCCTTTTAGATGGGTCTGGATGGACTTCAACAAGATTATATCAGAAAAGCTGAATACCCTTTTAGTTCTGAGCAAAAGTGGATGGCTGTTAAGTGTGTGCATCGAACTCAGCAGGTATCTCTCTCTCTCTCTTTCTCTTTCTCTCCTCTGCCTCCTCTGTTTCCTCTGTCTCCTCTCTCTCCTCTCCCTCCTCTCTCTCGTTTAGTGGAGATAAGAGTCTCATAGACTTTCCTCCCAGGCTGGCTTTGAACTGCAATCCTCAGATCTCAGCCTCCTGAGAGTATTCAGGATGACAGATGTGAGTCACCAGCGCCCAGCATGTCCTACCTTAAGAACAAACAAAATCATACTGTTTTGTAGAAGAGTGGTTCCCAAATATATGTAGAATTACAAACTGGCAAAAATGACATGTACTAAGCAATCACTGTGTTTTTTGGGTGCTTTCTAAATTTTTATAGCTAGTGTAGAGAGTTCTGTTGTCTACAGTATATAATTATTCAGAGTTACTGTTACCAAATTGTGCTTTCATTACATAGATTAGGCTGGATGCAGTGGCTCACAATTGTAATCCTAGTCACTTGGGAGCAGAGGTCAGAGGATCAAGGTTCAGGGTCAGCCTGGGGGAAAAAAGTTCATGAGACTTCATCTCAGACAGTGACTAGACATCATCGAAGCTATGGGGAAAACACAAACAGAATTTTAGTCCATACTTACCAGGGATTGGAGAGGGGCTTGGGATTGGAGAGGGGCTTGGGATTGGAGAGGGGCTTTAGGTTTTCATTAATAGTTTTGAGTGTTATTTTTTGTTTTCGTGAACTGGGAATTGAACCCAAGGAGGCCTTATACATACAGAGCTGAATATTCTGCTATGCTTAAAAGAAAAAAATGCCTGGCAATGCCTTCAATTACAGGATGGTTATGAGAATTTAATAGGATTGCAAGTGAGTAGGTAGACATAGCTATATAAACAATAACCAATAAAGAGCTCAAACGATTGTCTGCAGGTTAATATTGCATCTCTTTCCTTTCCCTGTTGCGTTCTGAAGAGCCTTGTCCCAGATTTCACGAGCATTTCATTTGAGGCTTGGTATAGTGCTGCCCTCAATGTCTGCAAACATGTAGGGCAGATTCTGTTTTCTGTAGAAGAAGAGAGAAAGCTCTCGCATGAGTTGTTTCGTTTGTTTTGCCCCTTGGCACGCGCTCTCCCCCAACCCCCAGTGAGTTTTTAAATCTTCAGAGTTCAAGTGCCACTTGGAAAATTAGGCTTGAGCAAAACTGCCCTAGGGATTAGGAAAAACACACGTCACTTGTTTTGTATCCAAGTTAAATGACACTTGTATTTGGTCTATTTTTTTCTTCTTAGGACAGACCAGAGGTTTGTTTTATGAAGGGTGCCTATGAACAGGTGATTAAGTACTGCACTACATACCTCAGCAAAGGGCAGAACCTGGCACTTACCCAGCAGCAGAGAGAGCTGTACCAACAAGAGAAGGTACGCATGGGCTCAGCAGGACTCAGAGGTAAGCCCATCTCAGTGTCATTCTCGGAATGGAAAGTTCCGTTCTAACTGCAGAGGAGTCCGTACTTCACAGCCAGGCCATCCGATTCTGCTCCGGGCTTCATAGAACCCTCCTAACTAGCCCCTAAAAGATGGAAAGTCAAAGCTGGGAGCTGGTCGTAGTTACGCAGGAGGCTGAGATCGGAGGATCCAGGGTCAACACCAGCCCAGGCAGACCACACCAGGCCCTCTCTCCCAGGGATACCATGTGCAGGACGGAGCGGCAGGAGTACACAGCTGGCTCTTCCCTTCTAAATAGTTACTGGCTTAGGCAGACTGTATGAAGTCAGTCTCCAAAGAAATTGGAAGAGTTGCTGTTTGTTTTTTTTTCTCTAGTCCTGAGGTTTAAACTCAGGGCCTGGTTGCTGTCCCTGAGCTTCTTTAGCTCAAGGCTTGGACTCTACCACTTGAGCCATAGCATTACTTTTTACTGTGGTACTGAGGGATTAATCAAACCCAGGGCTTCCGTGCATGCTGAGCAAGCACTCTACCACTAAGCCACATTCCCAACCCTTTTTTTTTTAAATTTAAATTTTTATTGTAAAGGTGATATACAGAGAGGTTACAGTTACATAAATAAGGTAGTGACTACATTTCTTTCTGGACAGTGTTACTCCCCTCCTTCATTTTCTCCCACTTTTTCTCCCCTGTGCCCCCAAGTTGTATAGTTCATTTCCAACATAGTGTCTAGTGAGTATCACTGTTGAATTGGTTCACCCTTTGTCCCACCCTTTCTGCGATTCCCCTTCCCTTCCCTTCTGTACCAGTCTCTTTCTTAGCACCAAGGACTGTCAGACGGCTTTTCCTTCCCAGGGAAAGCCTTAGGGTCCCGCATCTATGTAAATAGTTAGGTAGATCACTCTTACACTGGAAAAACAGAAGTTACTTGCCTCTGACTTTGGTTTTCCATTTCTCTATACTGTCTGCTTGAATAAGAATAAATACTTCCTTAGATCTCTCTGGAACTTTTCAGTCTCACCATGAGGTACTTAGGGTTAGTGTGCTTTGGGATAGTTTTTGATGTGCCAGGCTAATAATTCCCCAGATACAGGCACATCCCTTTGGTTCATAAGGGAGATTACGAGAGGTTGCAGAATTCTGAGAGTAAGCTAAATGACACACGGAAAATGGACAGGATTTTCTTATGTCTTACTGTCCAAAGGTAACAGGAAACCATAAATAATGACATGATGGTGTCCAGTATTATAAACTTTTTGTTGTTGTTGTCGGTCGTGGGGCTTGAACTCTGGGCTTGGACACTGTTAGGTTTTTAAAAAGAGGTAGGCGAGTAAGAACAGCACCACGCACGTGGTATTCAGGTAAGGAGTAGGTTTATTTATTGTTCTGGCTGGCACCAGGCCACGTTGGCCCTTCTTTCGGCTGGGAAAGGCCTGGGAAAGGGCTGAGAAAGAGCTAGAAAAGAGAAGAGAGAGCTGGGAAAGACCTGGGAAATAGAGTGAGAAAGAGAGAGCTGGGAAAGAGAGCTGGGAAAAAGAGAGCTGGGAAAGAGAGTGTGTAGGCCTGGGCTAGGCCTTATCTAGGGTATGGGCGGAGAAAGGTGTGGCCACATCAAATTCAGATGTGACCTCAGCTGGTGCAGATGTGACCTCTTCCAGGTGTGCCAGTTGCCTAGCTAACACAGGTACTGGGTGAGGACTTTGCTGTGAGGAGGGTGGAGTCTGCTCACCATCTAGGAGTGGACCTTACAGACACTGTCCCTCAGCTTTTCAGCTCAAGACAAACGCTCTTCCACTTGAGCCACAGCACCACTTCCAGTTTTTGGTAATTAATTGGAGATAAGAATCTCACAGGCTTTCCTGCCTAGGTTGATTTTTGAGCCACAATCCTCAGATCTCGGTCTCCTCATTAGCTAGGATGACAGGCATGAGCTACTGGTGCCCATGCATTATATATTCTTACAGAACAAAGGTTGTAAGAAATGCCTGTTAATGTTAAGGAGAGAATGAAAGAATCCAAACTTACTTGGTACTAATGATCTTCTAACCACTGTTACACAACCCTTGTCTTCCACAGTTTGCCATGTTTGAAATTATAGGCTGTGTATAATTAATACAGCTTTCCCTCCATGCTGTTGAATTTTCCTTGGAAACCTATGAAATGGAAAGATAAAGATATTTGGTGTTGCGTTCAAAGGCCTATCTGCTTAAAATTGACTTAGTAAAGGTTGATGAACTCTAAACAGTTGGTTGTGTTTAACAAAGTTGCAGTAGTTTTTGTGCAAAGCAGCTGCAAGAAATTGGTTTATAGGGGCTGGGAAGGTGGCTCAGTGGTAGAGTGCTTGCCTTGCATGCATGAGGCCCTGGGTTCAATTCCTCAGCACCACATAGCAGAAAAAAAAGTTGGAAGTGGCGCTGTGGCTCAAGTGGTAGAGCTCTAGCCTTGAGGTAAAGAGGGGAGGGACAGCGCCCAGACCCAGAGTTCAGGCCCACAACCGGACAAAAACCAAACAAACAAACAAAGAAATTGGTTTATAAAAACCATCTTCAGCCAGGTGCCAGTGGCTCACGCCTGTCATTCTAGCTACTCAGAAGGCTGAGATTCTGAGGATCGTGATTCAAATCCAGCCCCGGAAGGAAAGTCCATGAGACTCTTATCTCCAATTAACCACTTAAAAGTGGAAGTGGTGCTATGGTTCAAAGTAGTAGAATGCTGGGCTGGGAAGGTGGCTCAATGGTAGAGCACTTGCCTTGCATGCATGAGGCCCTGGGTTGGTTCTATTCCTCAGCACCACATATGCAGGGAAAAAAAAGCCAGAAGCGGTGCTGTGGCTCAAGTGGTAGAGCGCTAGCCTTGAGCTGAAGAGCTGAGGGACAGCACCCAGAGTTCAGGCCCACGACTGGACGCCCCCCCCCCCCCTCCAAAAAAAAAAAAAAAAAAAAAGAAAAAGAAAAAAAGTAGTAGAATGCTAGCACAAAGAGGCTCAGGGAGGCGCCCAGGTCCTGAGTGCAAGCCCCAGGACTGGCAAAAGAAAAAAGAAAAAAAGATCTTCATTCTCTCTCTCTTGCCTTTTCTGTTTAACAGTTCTTTAGTTTTATTCCTTTTCATTTTTGATAGCTTAAAGCAACTCCATATCTAGACCCATTAAATTGTAATGTCCTAGCATATAGTAACTTTTGAATTTTATAAGATTGTTTAATAGCTACAAATGAATTCATAGTTAGTCTAAAATGATTGTCAGCTAAATTCTAATGTTTTGTGACTCACATTTTCTGGTTGGGATTCTGTTATTGTTTCCTAAGTTCTTGCTTTGGCTTCTGGTCCTGAGCTGGGTCAGCTGACATTCCTTGGCTTGGTGGGAATCATCGATCCTCCTAGAACTGGTGTGAAAGAAGCTGTTACAACACTCATTGCCTCAGGAGTGTCGATAAAAATGATCACTGGAGACTCCCAGGAGACTGCAGTTGCAATCGGTATAGCTAGCTGCTTCCTTTGGTTCCTAGTAGTTTTCCTTGAAATGCTGCAGTGCACTTGAGTGAACCCTGGGCACCATGCATGCTTATGTCATGCTGAGGCTGTGTGATTACAATTGATGCACTTTTTTTTTTTTTTGCCCAGACTTTATATAAAATTATGGGAAAGCTGATTATAGTTTTTTTTTTAAAAGAATATTGAGAAGTTATAACCAAGTCTTTATGAAATCACTTTATTCACAGAAAGATGATTGATTGTCACTTCATAATCCCATCAGTTGTAAGCTACACTTAACCTGATTGGGCTTCTTTTAGTTCTTAGATTTTACTGGATTAAATAGTGAAATTTCTTAAATTTAAACAAAAACCATAGTCAGGACTTAGGATAAATTCAAATGGTTTTGTGTGACTGATAGTATGTTTTGTGATTTTTATTTTTTATTTTTTGGCCAGGGGGTTGGGAGTAGGGGATCGGGGGCTTGAACTCAGGGTCTGGGTACTATCTCTGAGCCTCTCTGTGCTCAAGGCTAGCACTCTACCATTTGAGCTACAGTGCCACTTCCAACTTTTTCTGTTTATGTGGGACTGAGGTGTCGAACCCAGAACTTCATGCATGGTAGGCAAGCACCCTACCACTAAGCCACATTCCCAACTCCTTGTGATTTTTCTTTTTTAATAGACTTTTTGTTCTTAAAAAGAGTTAAAAGTCATTATTAACTAAAAGTAGTGTTGACTAAATCCATGAAGCAAAACTAATTTGGCTAATTTTTTTTCCCTCTCTCTCTCTGCTTTAGCCAGTCGCTTGGGATTGTATTCTAAAACTTCCCAGTCGGTCTCAGGAGAAGAAATTGATGCCATGGAGGTCCAGCAGCTCTCACAGATTGTGCCAAAGGTAGCCATGTGACCGAGCCGTTTAGAGCTTTGTTCTCAGAGTGAACCCTTACTACTGTTCTATAAACTGTTCACTGCCACATTGACTGGTTTAAATTCTCAAAAGCAGTTCCACTGAAATAGCCTTATTATTGAGTGTTTGCTATCATAAGGAAGGAATATTTTTTTTGTGGGAGGAGTGGTGGTGGGGTCAGTCGTGGGGCCTGAACTTCTGGGCCTGGGCATTGTCCATCAGCTCTTCAGCTGAAGGCTAGCTAGCACTATACCACTTGAGCCACAGCACTACTTCCAGCTTTTTCTGCTTATGTGGTACTGAGGAATCGAACCCAGTGCCCCTCATGAGTGTAAGGCAAGCACTGTACCACGGAGCCACTTTCCCAGCCCCAGGAAGGAGTATTTTTCCACAACCATTAACTTCAGCAAAAACTACATTTCCTTTAAGGAAAGTACTATGGACATTAACAGTACTTGTATTTATAAATTAAAGCTAGAGGGCTGGGAAGGTGGCTCCGTGGTAGAGCACTTGCCTTCCATGCCTAAGGCATGGGTTCAATTTCTCAGCACCACATAAGCAAAAAGATAAAAGCCGGAAGTGGTGCTGTGGCTCAAGTGGTAGAGCACTAGCCTTGAGCTGAAGAGCTGAGGGACAGCGCCCAGGCCCAGAGTTCAGACCCCACAACCGGACCCCAAAAAAAAAAAAAAAAAGCTAGAGAGACGTCATTACTACAAAGTAGTCCCTTATCCTTTGTCCTGTAGGGTTTTAATTTTTTTCATTGTTATAAAGGTTATGCACAGAGGGGCTACTGTTAAATGTCGGGTAAAGAGTATACTTCCCTTTGGATGATGTCATCCCTTCCCTTGCTCTCTCCCAGTTTTTCCCTCCCATCCCCACCCACGAGTTGTATTGTTCCACATGGTATCTAGTGAGTACCACTGCAGCATTTATTCACTCTTTTGCCCTCCATGTCTGTGACCCCCTTTACCTTCCTTAAGACAGACAAATGATCAAACAAGACAAAGGAAACAAAAACAGCAACGACGGAAAAAAATCCTCCTGTTTCCATTCCCTAGAGTTCATTTGGATAAGTATTATTTTATATGATCAGATGCACATAGGCCTTGCATCTCTGTTGAATTCCTCTCCTAAGAGTATCTTCCACGCACGCTCTGGATGTGTGTGTCCTGTATGTTTTAACTTTCTATTTTTAGGCAGAGTCTTACTGTATAGCCCAGGTTGTCATCACATTTGTCTTCCACGGAGTAAAAGTTGTTAATTTGCTGAAGTATGGTTTATTCTGTCTTTTATCAAAAAGCTTTACCTAACCCAGTCACAGAGATTTTTTTCCTGTGTGCCTTATATAAAAATTTTACACTTTTAAGTTTTAAGTATTTATTTCATAGTTTTTCCCTTTCCCTCCCCTGTTCCCCTCTCCCCTCCCCTCCTTTCTTTTCTTGTCCAGGCTGTAAACTCAGGGCCTCATACTTCCTATGCTGGTGTTCTATTACTTGAACCTTACCTCCAGGCTAGCTTTTTGCTGGTGGTTAGTTTAGATAAAGTCTCAAGGACTTTTCTATCTAGATTGGCTTCTTACTGTGATCCTCCCAATCTCAGTTTGAGTAGCTAGGATTATAGGAGTGAACCACAGACACTTGGCCTTTATCATTATTTTCTATTCATCTACCATCACTGTTTTAAAAGTTAAGAGTAGAAATAACTGAACTCCCCTTAGGGCTTGAATTATGGGCCTGGGCACTTGTCCTTGAGCTTTTGTGCTCAAGGCTAAAGCTCTACCACTTGAGCCATAGCTCCATTTCTGGTTCTTCTTGGCCCTGACTTGGAGATAAGAGTCTCACGGCCTTTCCTGCTGGGGCTGGCTTCGAACCACAATCCTCAGATCTCAGCCTCCTGAGTAGCTAGGATGATAGGCATGAGCCACCAGTGCTTGGCCAATTTTTTTTTTTTTTTTTGTCGGTCGTGGGGCTTGAACTCTGGGCCTGGGCGCTGTCCCTCAGCTCTTCAGCTCAAGGCGAGCGCTCTACCACTTGAGCTACAGCGCCACTTCCGGTTTTCTGGTGGTTTATTGGAGATAGGAGTCTCACGGTCTCTCCTGCCCGGGCTGGCTTTGAACCGCGATCCTCAGATCTCAGCCTCCTGAGTAGCTAGGATTACAAGCGTGAGCCACCAGCGCCCGGCATTGGCCAATATTTTTAATTTCATATTCTGTAAAGTACTGCAACCTGCCAAACACAGGACATATTAAAAATGTTGACATCAGAATAATTTTATTAATTTTTCATGCATGTTTGTTTTGAATCTGATATCTTTAGGCTTTCATTTTGTGATGATTAAATTTCGGTGTTTTTAACTCAATAGGATTGACTTGTTTGTGCTGATGCTTTAAGAACAAATTTTACTCCACGAGGTGCTGTGTCCCATATGTAAAAGGCCAGCTGGTTGCTCTGCTTGTCATTGAGAGCTACTTGGTCTCAGAGCAGTTCTTCTTATTTTCAAGGTGCTATCAAAAGCTTTGACATGCTAAAATCGTACATCAAAGTGATAGCTATGCAAGATGCATGCTAAGTAATTTGCTGTTACATAAAAGAAATAAGACTTCACAAGCCCAACAGTTAGTGGCTTGTCCATTTTGGTAACACACAGCAGTTATAAAGAAGTGATTGGGTAGGATCAGAAATTAAATTATGAGCCAGATGCAGTGGTTTACACCTGTAGTTTTAGCTCCTCAGGAGGTTGAGATCCAGAGGATCAAGGGTCACCCTGGGCAAAAACCCCCATCTCATCAAACATGCTGTTATCCCACCTACTAGGTAACACAGGTTAGGAGGACTATAGATTGAGACAGGCCCGAGGAAAATCTCAAATCCCTACTTGGTAAATTACTAAAGCGATAGGTGCATGGCTGAAGTATATACCTCAGAACTCTGAGGCCTTGTGTTTAAGCCCCAGTATTGATAAAAACAAAATCCCAAATTTTACTCAGTTTAATGCCAGCATTTGTAATTGGCCTTTTATTTATATTTGGTATAATCCAGGTATAATTTCAGTGCCCTATATTTCATGATTAATTTCTGAATAATTACAATTTTCACTTAGCTTGTTTCTGGTAGATACAGGGTACCGTGAAAGGTCTTTAGGACCCCAAAACAGACAGTGTCAGAAAAAGAGATTAAATACAGTTGGAGAAGGGGCTGGGGATGTGGCTTAGTGGTAGCGTGCTTGCCTCATATGCATGAAGCCCCTGGGTTCCATTCCTCAGTGCCACATACACAGAAAAGACTAGCACTGGAGCAGTGGCTCAAGTGGTAGAGTGCTAGCCTTGAGCAAAAGAAACTCAGGGACAGTGCCCAGGCCCTGAGTTCAAGCCCCAGAACTGGCAAAAAAAAAAAAAAAATACTGTTGGAGGAGTATGTTTTGGACCTACAGTAGAAAGGGCAGTAATGAATTACCTTATGTAAAAGTGAAGAAGCAAAATGGCAGATGCCCTACAGACATAGATAGAGAGGCGGCTGTTCTTCATCTCCGTGAAGGCAGAACGGAGGGCAAGGAAGCTTTCGTTGTGCCCCACTTCGAGGAAGGCACAAATGCTGGAAACTTTTCCCTTTTCCATCTCTGGACCACTGCAACAATGTGCAGTGAAACCCAGTGGTACAAATTGAGCTTCTGGTTTAAATGATGTATTTGCTATGATAAACCCAACCTTTCCTCTGGTAAAGGCTGAAGTGACTGTATCCAATGAGTGTCTAGGTAAATATAAGGCATTGATGCTTATTCATTTCTGTGCCGGATTAAATACAGTTTAAGCTGGTCAGTAAAATATCATTAGCTACGAAAGCATGGGTTATTCTGACGTTAACATTTTTAATTGTGTCCCGTGTGTTTACAGGTCGCAGTATTTTACAGAGCTAGTCCGAGGCACAAGATGAAAATTATTAAAGTAAGTGTCCAGAATTCAAAATTGTTTCACACAGAATGCTGCTTCGTTGGTTTGTATTTGAAGGAGTATGGATAGAGCATTACAGTCAGTGTAGTAAAAGCAAAACAAGCAAAATTTTTTTTTTGTCTGGTCGTGAGGCCTGAACTCTAGGGCCTGGGCGCTGTCCCTCAGCTCTTCAGCTCAAGGCTAGCACTCTACCACTTGAGCCACAGCACCACTTCCGGTTTTTTTCTTTTTTGCTTATGTGGTGCTGAGGAATCGAACCCAGGGCCTCATGCATGCAAATCAAGCGCTCTACCACTGAGCCACCTTCCCAGCCCCCAAGCAAAAATTTTTTTAAGAGCTTGACATAGAAATCTAATAGAGAATTTAGTTAGCATAAGGAGATGTAGAAGACAACTTCATGAAGTATTTGCAGATATAGCACAGCCTTCTTTAAGTGATTAAAAAGTATAGAAATACATTCTTTTTTTTTTTGTCCTGGGGCTTGAACGCAGGCCTGGATGCTGTCCCTCAGCTCTTCAGTTCAAGGAGAGCACTCTACCACTTGAGCCACAGTGCCACTTCTGGTTTTCTGGTAGTTTATTGGAGATTAGAGTCTCACGGACTTTTCTGTCTGGGCTGGCATTGAACCATGATCCTCAGATCTCAGCCTCGGTTAGCTAGGATTACAGGCATGAGCCAGTGGTGCCTGACTTAGAAATATGTTCTTGTTGGGGTCCAAATCATCTCAGTGCAAATTCAATAACTAGAACCAGAATAAATGCAACAAAAAAGTTGTATGAGTGTGTGAACAGTATTTCAAAGGTATGGTAATTTAGATTATGTAGTGAAATATAGCCGTCCGTTACTCAGCAATGAGGATACGATACAGAAATGTATCATTAGGTGACATTTTACATTATATAGAGTGTTCCCGTTCATGGATGGCACAGTAGTAACAATGTCTTCTAAGCTTTATCTGATTAAGCCCTTCATTCCTTTAAGTTTATTGAACAAAAAAAGGGCGATCTGTATTATTTTTTGGTTTTAATAATGTATATAAAAAAATTGAGCATTTGTGTTTGCTGCTATCTGTATGGAAGCAGGGTTTTTGTGCATACTTCTCCCCTCCCCCCTCTTCTCTGCTCCCCTTCAGTCTCTGCAGAAGACTGGGTCGGTGGTAGCCATGACAGGCGATGGAGTAAATGACGCCGTTGCCCTGAAGGCTGCAGACATCGGGATCGCGATGGGCCAGACCGGCACAGATGTTTGCAAAGAGGCAGCGGACATGATCCTGGTGGACGATGATTTCCAAACCATAATGTGAGTTTTGCTTCAGTGAGAATAATTGTCTATCCTCTCCTACACCCCATTCCCAGATGCCTCAAGTAGAAGAGAATGAGCATATTTCAGTATTGGATAAGTTAGCCCCATTTTCCACACTGATCTGGTTCTGTGTATCGTTCTACAGAAGATGGTTTGTGAGGCTAGAACAGACCGAACTAAAGGGCAGGGCTCTTCATTTCAGATGGAACAGAAGTGACCCCTCATGGGGGCAAGGCTTTATTTTCAATAAATTCAGTTTACAAAACTGTACCTGTGCATGTCCCTGCAGTAGGCATTGAAAAGGATGGAGTTCTGTCATGCCTGCTGCTTCTATCAGTAACTTGTTCTGTTACCCCCATTTCATGATGCAATGTGTTAAATCTGAATAGTTGTTCTAGCCAATTGCCATCTGACTTAAGACTCTAGAGTAATGCCTAGTAGTGTCAGGTTTGCAGTGTTTGGGTGGAGGTTATCTGAAATTCTGCTCATCTTCCATTAGATGACCTGATCAATTCTAATTACACATCCCAGAATGTTTCACTATTCAGTTGTGGCCTAAAGATACACTCAGGAGCCCAGGGCTCATAGTATGGGCCAGGCTTTGAAAATAATACATCTCTCCTTTTTCTTTCCTTTTTTGGAAAAATACATTTTTTTTTTTTGGTAGACTAAATAAATAATTTGTATGCATTTTTAACTTTTTTTGTTTTTTTTTTGTCAGTCGTGGGGTTTGAACTCTGAGCCTAGGCGCTGTCCCTCAGCTCTTTACCTCAAGGTGAGCACTCTACTGCTTGAGCCACAGCACCACTTCCGGTTTTTTAGTGGTTTATTGGAGATAAGAGTCTCATGGACTTTCCTGCCCGGGCTGGCTTTGAACCTCGATCCTCAGATCTCAGTCTTCCTGAGTAGCTAGGATTACAGGTGTGAGCCACCAGCGCCCAGCTTTGTATGCATTTTTAAAACCAAGTCTTGGGCTGGGAAAGTGGCTCAGTGGTAGAGAGCTTGTCTTGTATGCATGAAGCCCTGGGTTCAATTCCTCAGCACCACATGAATAGCCGGAAGTGGCACTGTAGCTCAAGTGGTAGAGTGCTAGCCTTGAGCTGAAGAGCTGAGGGACAACACCCAGGCCCAGAGTTCAGGTCCCATGACTGACAAAAAAACAACAGCAACAACCAAAAAAAAAAAAAAAAAGTATTTACCTCTTATTACTTTACTTGTGTATAGAAGCAACACATAGCTTACATTCCATAATTCTTGCATATCTGATTGCTGTTTAATTCTGGACATGTACTAATATAACCCTTTAAAAATAATGAGCTTGCTGGGCACCAGTGGCTCATGCCTGTAATCCTAGCTACTTAGGAAGCTGAGCTCTGAGGATCACGGTTCAAAGCCAGCCCAGGCAGGAAAGTCCTTGAAACTCTTATCTCCCAAAAAACCACTAGAAAACCAGAAGTGACGCTGTGGCTTAAGTGATAGAGCACTAGCCTTGAGCTGAAGAGTGCAAGGGACAGCGCCCAAGACCAGAGTTCAAGCCCCATGACGGACCAAAAAAAAAAAAAAGTGAGCTTTTTGAAGGGTAAAAAATGTCATTATTGGGCTAGGAAGATGGCTCAGTGGTAGAGTGCTTGCCTTGCATGCCTGAGGCCCTGGGTTCGATTCCTCAGCACCACATAAGCAAAATGAAAAAAGCTGGAAGTGGCGCTGTGGCTCAAGTGGTAGAGCGCTAGCCTTGAGCTGAAGAGCTGAGGGACAGTGCCCAGGCCCAGAGTTCAGGCCCCACAACCGGACCCCCCCCCCCCCCAAAAAAAATGTCATTATTTTAGCATAAAAAATGTGTACTATTATCTCTTGTAGAGACACAGTTATGTGTGTGTGTGTGTGTGTGTGTGTATTTGCAGTACTGGCTTTCCATTTTTTAGACAGGTGCTCTTCCACTTGAGCCATGTTCCCAGCCCTGAAATATATTTTAAGAGTAAAATTTTTTAATATTGAATAATGAAATAGGTTTAGATAGAGCATAATAGACTTGATTTCAATTCCTTGCTAAAATAGTTTTGCTGTATTTTTTTCTAATCTTATATGAAGAAAAAAATTTGATATTCTTTAAGATACATATGATGTTTAACTGGAAATTTAGTTTCAAAATTAGTTTCAGAATTAAAAAAAAATGTAATATTTTCTTCTTTATTTTTAAAATTTCAGGTCCGCAATTGAAGAGGGTAAAGGCATTTATAATAACATTAAAAATTTTGTTAGATTTCAACTGAGCACGTAAGTTTGTAAGAGTTTTGTTACCTATGGGGTCTTCTATATAATTTATGAGAAAAATAAAACTTCAGCAGAATGTCTAAAAATTTTTCCATGTATGTTTTCCAAAAAGAAAATTGTGATTCTGGAATTTAACATGGCATCTGGGGGCCAGTACCTCAGGAGGCTAAGATCTAAGGCATGATTTGAAGCCAGCTCAGGCAGGAAAGTCCATGAGACTCTTATCACAGAAGTAGCACTGTGGCTCAAGTGATAGAGCGCTAGCCTTGAGTACAAAGAGACTCAGGGACAGTGCCCAGGCCCCAAGTTCAAGCCCCCAAACGGGCAAAAAAAAAAAAAAAAAAAGACATGATGTGCTTCTGAATTGATAACTAGGTGCTTATATCACCATTAAAATATTTATCCACAGGTTCCACCTCTGTGGGTCCAACTGTGGATTGAAAATATTCAGAAAAATTACATATGTTTGTAAACATAAGTATTGCCATTGTTATTACCTGAAACAGTACATGATTACAGCTATTTACAGAGCACTTAGATTGCATTAGCTATTATTGAGATAATTATAGAGGAGAATATAAGAGACTGGGATTTGGAACCTGAGGGGTACTGGAGCCAGTGCCCAATGAATACTGAAGATATAAGCATATACTTATATAAATGTTTGTAACTTAGTAGCTTCTGAAGTCTAAGGGCCTGGGCATAAATCACTGTTTCCTTTTAGAATCTTTTTCTGAAAATACAAGGCTCTTCTATAGTTAAAAAGCAATTGGATGGGCTGGGAAGGTGGCTCAGTGGTAGAGCGCTTGCCTTGCATGCCTGAGGCCCTGGGTTCGATTCCTCAGCACCACATAAACAAAAAGAAAAAAGCCGGAAGTGGCACTGTGGCTCAAGTGGTAGAGCGCTAGCCTTGAGCTGAAGAGCTGAGGGACAGCGCCTAGGCCCAGAGTTCAGGGCCCACGACCGGACCAAAAAAAAACCCAAAAAACAAAAAAGCAAGTGGAGCGAGGCATGGATGAATCACATCTATAATCCTAGCTACTCAGGAGGCTGAGATCTACAGATTGTGGTTCAAAG
Organism: Dipodomys spectabilis; assembly: GCF_019054845.1. Classification (NCBI taxonomy): domain Eukaryota; kingdom Metazoa; phylum Chordata; class Mammalia; order Rodentia; family Heteromyidae; genus Dipodomys; species Dipodomys spectabilis. Next base: position 4,026,507 of record NW_024871037.1, read on the forward strand.
CCAGCTCGGACAGGAAAGTCTGAGAGACTCTTTTTTTGGCCAGTCCTGGGGCTTGAATTCAGGGCCTGGACACTGTCTTTGAGCTTCTTTTGCTCAAGACTAGCACTCTACCACTTAAACCACAGCGCCACTTCTGGCTTTTTCAGTGTATGTGGTACTGAGGAATTGAAGCCAGGGCTTCATGCATGCTAGGCAAGCACTCTTCCATTAAGCCACATTCCCAGTCCCCTGTCAGACTCTTATCTCCAATTAATCACCAGAAAACTGGAAGTGGCTCTGTGGCTCAAAGTGATAGAGCTCAAGCCTTGAGCAAAAGAATTTAGGGAGAGCGCCCAGGCCCTGAGTTCAAGCCCCATGACCCACCAAAAAGAAAAGGCAATTGGAACTGGACATGGGTGGCTTACCTTATAATTCTAGCTACTCAGGAATCTGAGATTTAAGGATTGTGATTTGAAGCTAGTCCAAGGAAAAAAGTCCATGAGACTCTTCCTTTCAATTAATCACCAGAAATACAGCTATAGCTGAAGCAGTAGAGTAGCTCACCTTGAGTAAAGAAGCTCAGAGATCATACATATGCTCTGAATTCAAGAAGGAAAAAAGCAGTTAGCTGTTGAAATGGTAACTGCTACATAGATTTTTAAAAAAGAAATCTTTCTCTCAGCTGCGTTTGGTAGCACATGCCTATAACACCAGGTTTGAGGAGACTGACATAAGAGGATTACAAGTTCCAGTTCAGCTTTGGCTTCCTAGAGAGATACTGTTTGTTGTTGTTGTTTGTTTTTTGGTCGGTTGTTGGGCTTGAACTCTGGGCTTGGATGCTGTCTTTGCGCTCTTCAGCTCAAGGTGAGTGCTCTACCCCTTGAGCCACAGCGCCACTTTCGGTTTTCTACTGGTTTATTGGAGATCAGAGTCTCATGGAGTTTCACGCCTGGGCTGGTTTTGAACTGTGATCTTCAGATCTCAGCATCCTGAGTAGCTAGGATTACAGGCATAAGCCACCGGTACCTGGCTTGTTTGTTGTTTGTTTTGAAGATGTTCTGCCAGGTGCCAATGGCTCATGCCTGTAATCCTAGCTACTCAGGAGGTTGGGATCTGAGGATCACAGTTCAAAGCCAGCTTGGGCAGGAAAGGCTGAGATACTCTTATATCTAATTAACCATTCAGAAAACCAGAAGTGGTGCTGTGGCTCAAGTGGTAGAGTGCTGGCCTTGAGCTGAAGAGCTCAAGAGACAGCTCCCAGGCCCATGACTGATTCCCCTTCCCCCCCTCCCCCCCCCAAAAAAAAAGATGTTCCTCTCTTTGCCAATGTCTAAACATCTTGGAAGTCTTATATTAAAATATTGCTATCTAGCCTGGGAATGTGGCTTAGTGGTAGAGTGCTTGCTTAGCATGCATGGAAGCCCTAGCTTTGATTCCTCAGTACCACATAGAAAAAGCCACAAGTGGCACTGTGGCTTAAATGGTAGAGTACTAGCCTGGAGCTGAAGAGCTGAGGGACAGAGCTTAGGCCCTGTGTTCAAGCCCCAGGACTGGCAAAAAAACAAAAACCCATTGCTATCTAAAATGTTCAAATATAGGTTACTTGAATAATAGGCGTTTAGGATATACTAGTAACATGAGATTTTTAAAATACTTTAAGAAATGTGTAAATTGGAAATTTTATTGCGCTGACAGATTTTTAAATGACTCTCTTCCAACAGGAGTATAGCAGCACTAACCTTAATCTCACTGGCTACATTAATGAACTTTCCTAATCCCCTCAATGCAATGCAGATTCTGTGGATCAATATCATTATGGATGGACCCCCTGCTCAAAGGTCAGAGTTTTTTCCATGTGTGAACTAGAACATCAACATCATTATCACTCTGATAATTAAGTTTTAAAACTTCATTATGGACAGTGTTAGAAAATATGGCAGTCAACATGTTTGCTACAAATTGTGTGATGTGCACATATCATTAATTCTCCTGGCTGGTAATTCACATAGTGTGGGTCTGAGCTTTGCCCTCTGTCCATCGCCTTGCCCTTGAGTGAGAGGGGATCAGGGAACAAGGTCACTTCCTGTCCTCAGGAAGTTAGCTTTTTTATTTCCAAAAATTACATTTAATAATGCTGGAGTCAGATTTCTCCATTATCTGTGTAGATTCCTGTCCGTTTTAGAGGCTTTGGGAAGTACTAAAGGAGTCTCATTTTATAATTATAGAGGAATCAAGTGTCATTAGCCATTGCAGCAAATCATCCTAGTAGAAACCATGTTGCTTAAAAAATACTGTTCAGCCAGGTGCTGGTTGTTCATGCTTGTAATCCTAGCTAAAACCCAGGAGGCTGAGATCTGAGGATCATGGTTTGAAACCTGCCTGGGCAAAAAAGTCCGTGAGAGGGGCTGGGAAGGTGGCTCAGTGGTAGAGCGCTTGCCTCCTATGCCTGAGGCCCTGGGTTCAATTCCTCAGCACCACATTAGCAAAAAGAAAAAAGCCGGAAGTGGTGTTGTGGCTCAAATGGTAGAGCGTTAGCCTTGAGCTGAAGAGCTGAGGGACAGCGCGCAGGCCCAGAGTTCAGGCCCCACGACTGGACCCCCCCCCCCCCCAAAAAAAAAAGTCCGTGAGACTCTTATCTCCAATAAAAACTGTTCAGAAAAAGCTGGAAGTGGCACTATGATAGAGTGGTAACTCTGAATACAAAGAGGCTCAGGGACGGGGCTGGGAAGGTGGCTCAGTGGTAGAGCACTTGCCTTGCATGCATGAGGCCCTGGGTTCCATTCCTCAGCACCACATAAGCAAAAAGAAAAAAGCCGGAAGTGGTGCTGTGGCTCAAGTGGTAGAGCACTAGCCTTGAGCTGACGAGCTGAGGGACAGCGCCCAGGCCCAGAGTTCAGGCCCCACGACCGGACCCAAAAAACAAAACAAAGAGGCTCAGGGATAGTGCCTTGAGTTCAAGCCCCAGGACTGGTATATATGTATATATATATATACTCATTGATTTTGTTTGTTTTTGTCAGTTGTGTAGCCTGAACTCTGGGCCTGGGCGCTGTCCCTCAGCTCTTCAGCTCAAGGCTAGCGCTCTACCACTTGAGCCACAGCGCCACTTTCAGCCTTTTCTGTGTATGTGGTGCTAAGGAATCCAACCTAGGGCCTCATGCCCATGAGGCATGCAGTCTACCACTGAGCCACCTTCCCAGCCCCTCACTGGTTGTTTCTGAAATTAAAAAAATTAAATGCAAATGAAATTGAACAAGTTTTTGGAAGTTGACTACCAAACACCTATTACTATGCCAAATAAATAAGGGTAAAAGCAGAAAAAAACCACAACAAACCATGATGTAATTATCATCTCTTCTTTCCTTTTTTTTTTTTTTTTTGGGTCCGATTGTGGGGCCTGAACTCTGGGCCTGAGCGCTGTCCCTCAGCTCTTCAGCTCAAGGCGAGCGCTCTACCACTTGAGCCACAGTGCCACTTCCGGCTTTTTTCTTTTTGCTTATGTGGTGCTGAGGAATCGAACCCAGGGCCTCAGGCATGCAAGGCAAGCGCTCTACCACTGAGCCACCTTCCCAGCCCTCTTCTTCTCTGTTACCCAGGCTGCCCTTCAACCCCTGGCCTGAGCCCTCCTCCTGCCCCAGCATCTGGAGCAGCTGGTACTCTGTAGGCATAGGCTCATGCCCAGCTGTAGTTTTTTTTTTTTTTAAAGAAATCACAGCCAGCGGGGCGCTGGTGGCTCACGCCTATAATCCTAGCTACTCAGGAGGCTGAGATCTGAGGATCACGGTTCAAAGCCAGCCCGGGCAGGAAAGTCCTTGGGACTCTGATCTCCAGTGAACCACCACAAAACCGGAAGTGGTGCTCTATAGCTCAAGTGGTAGAGCGCTCGCCTTGAGCTGAAGAGCTGAGTGACAGCGCCCAGGCCCAGAGTTCAAGCCCCATGACCGACCCCCCCCCAAAAAAAAAAAAGAAATCACAGCCAAGGTTTCCTTTATGAGTCAACCTTTTATTCTCATAATGAAGTATTTGTTTTCCTGGGTGAGGGAAGGTAAAGTCGGGAAAGTAAATCCATACCTTAATTCCTGCAAGTAATTCCAGCTTTTGGTTTGCTTTTAAAAGCCTTGGAGTAGAACCAGTGGATAAAGATGTCATCCGTAAACCTCCTCGTAACTGGAAGGACAGCATATTGACTAAAAATCTGATACTTAAGATCCTTGTCTCATCCATAATCATTGTCTGTGGGACTTTGTTCGTCTTCTGGCGTGAGGTACGTTCTCTGGATAAACTACTGTCTTGCCATACATTCTCTCTGATGAGGATTCTTAAGTTATCTTGGTATGTTACTCAAATGTTGATGGCTCTTTGCCTGAAAAAACGGGACAAACACATTTTGAAGAGTTTGGCTTCAGTCTGTTAGGGGTGTAATAGCATTATTTGTAATGGAAAGTCATTTAAAGCTACAGAGAATGGTCAGATATGGTAAAAAGTTAATCATGGAAATTTGTGGACATAGCTGTGCAGTGGAACCCCTTGAGTCCTTAGCCTGACCTTTGCACAACAAACTCCTCCTTAAGGCCATGTGCTTAGGGCGCAGCCTCTCATACGTATAGTTAAAACTATGGCGTGGCAAACCTGGGCATACACAGTCCCCCTCCAAAACTCTGTCAGGTTCATGACCCCTCCCTTCCCTAAGATCACCAGTGTCATTACTGTGAGGCCACTCTACACTCTTCAAATCCTAGAACATTGAATGTCTTAACCACACGTTAGATCTTGAACCACCTGTCGACCCCACCATTTCCCTTCACGGTGTACTTTATGAAACACCTTGCTTTTCCCATTTTATTATTTACTTACTTACTCACTTAAATTTCATTTTATTTTATTTTTTTGGTGCTGGTACTGGGGCTTGAATTCAGGGCCTAGGCACTGTCCTTTAGCTTTTTCCACTCAAGGCTGGTGCTGTACCACTTGAACCATATCTCCACTTCTGTATTCTTGATACTTAAGTGGGGGTAAGAGTTTCTCATGGACTTTGCTTCCCTGGGCTGGCTTTGAACCGCGATCCTTGGGTCTCAGCCTCCTCAGTAGCTAGGATTGCAGGCATGAGCCACTGGCACCCAGTTGCTTTCCCACTTAAAAAAGAAAGAAAAATTGAGATGTTTGGAAGCTTGGTCCTTAAATAGCTACTATTTATAATAGCATTTGATGTTCACCATTACAGCTCGTGATGGCCTCATTTTCTATAGGTGATTTGTAAACAAATGTAGGCTGTTAATAACATTTTGTATCTCAGACTACAGCTTGTTCATGGTAATTGAAGGAAAATACTAACATTTACAAAGCATGCACTATTTGTCTTACTTAATTCAGCCTTGAAAAGTAAATTGGTTGCTTTTTTTTTTGTCCTCTTGACAGCTGCGAGACAATGTGATAACACCTCGAGACACAACAATGACCTTCACATGTTTTGTGTTTTTTGACATGTTCAATGCACTAAGTTCCAGATCTCAGGTATGCCTAGGTGATCTTGTTTATTGAGCAGAATGTTCCCTAACAGGAAGTGGGCAAGGATAACTGGGGTTTTAAATTTGCTTGGTTTTGTAGCCACAGATTGATAGCCCCGGGCATAGCCTTCTAGAAATGTGTCATTGGTCAATAAAAAGAATAAGGGATTTGCATATAGAAACTTTAGCTTCAGTTCAAAGTCAAAGTAAATCTCAGGTGGATAGAGGCTGATCTTGTCGCTCTCACTGTCGCTGTGAGGTAGAGATAGGTTCAGCCTAACATTGGGACAGGGGACAAATCTCAGAGCTCCATTCACATGGAAGTTATCTCCTTTTACAAGAAAGCATTGTCAGAAGGAAATGAAAAATCAGCTTCTTGTCACGCCCACACCAAAGTTTTGGGTATTTATTTTTGCATTTCTTGTGGTTACTAGGAATGAATTCAGAGCCTTGTGCTTGCTAAATTGGTGTTCTTGATCATTTGAGTCATGTGTCCAGCTCGATACTTGGCTGGTTGTTTTGGTGATAGAGTTTATTGAACTTTTCTGTCTGAGCTGGCCTCGAATCAGGATCCTCCAGATCTCAGCCTCTTGAACAACTAGAATTACAGGCATGAGCCACTTGTGCCCAGCTTAAAAGTGTTTCAATAGAAAATAATGGACTAGAACCTCGTTGTCCCTTTTCAAAGAGAATATTGTTCTTGAAACCTAGTTCTATTTGAGGTGTGACTTCATTCAGTTTTAACATCCTTTATATACTCTGGTTTATCTTCCATTTGTATATATTAGCCATTCTAGAACTTTTCAAGTATAGTGGAATGAGCAATAATTTAGATAGTTTTTGGAGAGGTGGTAATATTTGTGTTTTTGTTTTATGAAAAGTAGTTTTACTTTTTCAGTTACACGTGACTAGGTCCATTTTACATAGAAGAATTTTAAATTATCTCCAATAATGAATGAATAGGAAAGATGTAGCAAAACATGAATCACATTTTTTACTGCCTTGGGCAACTGAAGTAAGATTGTAAACAAGATTTTTCTTGGTAATAAAAAGGTGCCTTAAAATTTACCCTTACTCCACCTGAGTTATTCTAGAATAATGGTTAAAACTAAGAGATGTCGCCAGGCACTGGTGGCTCACACCTGTCATCCTAGCTACTCAGGAGGCTGAGATCTGAGGATTGCAGTTCAAAGCCAGCCCAGGCAGGAAAGTTTGTGAGTCTCTTATCTCCAATAAACTACTCAGAAAAAGCCAAAAGTGGTGCTGTGGCTTAAGTGGTAGAGTTCTAGCCATGAGCACAAAGCGACTCAGGGACTGTGCCCAGGCCCTGAGTGCAATCCCTGGGACTGGCAAAAACAGACTTTTCATGGTATTGGCATTGTAGAATTCAGTGACACAACAAGGACTGGTTATTAAGAATCACAAGTGAGTACCTTCATGAAGAAATGATTTTTGTAGTCAGCTTCTAGTTGAACTCTCTGCTTTGCCAACAGACTAAATCAGTGTTTGAGATCGGACTATGCAGTAATAAGATGTTTTGCTACGCGGTTCTCGGCTCCATCATGGGACAGTTGCTAGTGATTTACTTCCCCCCACTTCAGAAGGTTTTCCAGACGGAGAGCCTAAGCATCCTGGGTAAAGAAATGTTCTTTTCAATATATCAAATATCTAGCCTCCATGCCTTTGGTAAACTTAGTTACTTCATACCTTTGAGCTTTCATCTTCATATTTGTAGCTCATGCTTTACAAGCTCTGCAGAATGCGAGGGAATAGAAACGGTTAAGCTTTGTGATCGCAAGTTTGGAAGAACTTAAAGCCCAGCTTGTTTTCTCTTGCAGATTTGTTATTTCTCCTGGGGCTCACATCGTCTGTGTGCATTGTGTCAGAAATTATAAAGAAGGTCGAAAGGAGCAGAGAAAAGATCCAGAAGAACGTTAGCTCAACATCGTCGTCATCTTTTCTTGAAGTATGATGCATATTGCATTTTTTTTTTTAATTTGCAAACTAGGAATTGCAGTCTGAGGATCATTTAGAAGGGCAAGTTCAAGAGGATAATGAAGATTTGAGAACTTTTTAACTGTTTATTGACAAAAAAAATGAACATTCATGTTAAAGACTTGATTTGAGACTTTAACCTGCTGGCAGTCCCAAATGAAATTATGCAACTTTGATAACATACTCCTTGATTTAAATTGGCGATTGTGAGCGAGTGGAACTTTATAAAGCATATGGGCAGGTACTTCATTACAAAAAAAAAAAAAAAAAGGCAAAACCTGAACCACCTTCTACACTTAAAGAGGTCTAATGTACACATACACTATCTATCTTAGATAGATATAAATATTTTTTTTTATTTTTAAATATTGTACTATTTATGGTGGTGGGGCTTTCTTACTAATACACAAATAAATTTAATCATTTCAAAGGCATTCTGTTTGGTTTAGAAGTTGATTCCCAGGAGTGCCATATTTCAACTACTGTATTTTCCTTCTTCTAGAATACAAGCAGCTTAGACAACTTGTGCTACTACCATTTTTATATTTCAAGTTTGTTTTTTTTTTTTGCACAGGATATGACCACTGTCAGATCACTGTTCTTTCTTTTTGTGATTGAAAAGCATATACTGCAGTTTGAAGTAAATGTTTGCTTTTCTTAGTAAGTGTAAATGGTTACTTTTTATTTTATTTTATATTTAAAGGTGTGAGTCTTTGGTCTAGGAGAATTAGTGCAGGGATCTCCAGTGGCATTCTAGTTAGAGTTACGGGGTCTGTAATGAACACTTAGTCATAGAGTCAAAGCCCTTTAAGACTGAGTGCAGTTTTATAACCAATTAACATGTCAGGTCTCCTTGTCAGTCAGATACAAATTATCTGCGTTGTCAATATCATCTTGCCATCCTTTAGATATAAACCTAAGAACTTCAGCTGAATAGCTGAGTTTCATTATTCTTACTGTTCCACATGTGCATTTCCATGCATATTTCTTAGGAAGCATACATCACTGTACTTAAAAGAATAAAATAGTCCCAGTCCTGACCAGATGGTTTAGGAACCAGGGTGCAAGCAGAAGATACTCCACTGGCCTTGCTCTTAGGGCATCTTTTTAGGCAGCTTTGTGGGCCTAGGTTGTAGCCCAAACATTAGTCTGCCCCTTCTTTCTTCTCCCATTGGTTTTCTATCTTCTTTGTGTCTCATTGGGCATGCTAGAGAAGTAGATGGGTTTGCTTTGTGTAGTGCCATCAGTTTTTATAAGAGCTTGGCAAAACATGGGTAACTTGAATGTGAGGCCAATTTGGGCCTGAAACTCAGAATCTAGAAACCCATTTTCCTGCTGAATATTTCTCTCTCAAAGCTAAAATGGGTTACCGATTCTTACAAGATTATTTGTTTTTGAAGGTAGCAAGCTTTACGTCTCATGAACCATCAGAACAAATCATTCCTAAGCTTTTGTTCAACTAGAAATTGCAAATGGTAACACTGAAATACTGTCATGGACAGGAAAATACCTATTCTTTGAGTCATTTTTACTGAAACCTGAGTATAAGAAGCTGAGATGTCTGCACTTTGTCCTTCACTCAGGCGAAGCAGTCAGTTGTACATTGTTCTCTATTACATGGAACTTGGAGGCCATTGTTTAATCAGCTCTACCTTTAACAATTTGATGTCTCATACCTAAATTTTGTAATGATTTTTTTATTCTGTTACCAACTTGAAATACCTATTACGTGCGTATCAATCATTTTTGTTTTGCAGCGTGGGTTCAGAGTATGATTTTTGAATGAAATAAATGTGCCTATCTTTTCATTTGGTTTTTGGACTCTAAAAATAAAATGACTTCTTTGTGTATGTTAATGTCTTCCCAGTTAGTACTGCTAACATTCACATTGTCGGTATGGATGCTAAAGACTCAGAAGCTTTTTGGTTTAAAAAGAATCACACAAATATATAGTAGTATGCAGCTTTTGTATATTAATGAAATTAGCATGGATGATTTAAGTGTGCTAATATCTAAAATCTTCATTCTCCCTCCAATTCCCAGTCCTAGAACTTGCTAGAGTTCTTTCTTAATATGATTCCCCCCCCCCCCCCCCCCCCAGCACCACACACACACAATTAGATTACTTCACTGACTGTTAAACATCAGAGAAGAAAAGAAAGGAACTTGAAACAGTTCACCAGTTAGGGAGATAATTTTTCAATGGTAAAAACGGGCCACCTAGAAGCAGCATTGAGAACACTGGAGATGTGTATTGCATGAAATCACACAGCCCCAAGGTGCTCCCAGCGGGATGGGTAGACAGCATTGTCTGTATCCACAGGATAAGATATCTGTCTTTACCTTTCTTACCCAGGCACAGGGCACCCGTTGGACTCACAACCATCCTAAACTTACTTTCCGTTGGACTCTCTTTCTTGTAGTATATGGGCCATACGTAGTTTCTCATAGGGATGAATACTTCATTCATTTTACCTTGCTTTCTTCCTGTGTCACTTGGCACTGCTGTGCAGTGTACGTCCACATCCACTCCTCAGTGAGTGAACAGATCATTTTGCTAAACATTTGTTTAGTACTCCCTGTGTACCAAGAATAGAAAGGTTAATGGCATCCTGTATGTGGGAAACTCATAGACAGGGAGGGCAGGTGATAAAACTGTGAATAAGCTGTTTCAGGAAAGCTGTTCATCATGATCTTTGCGGTGCTTTTAATTAAAAGCGCACTTGGCATTAGAAATGAATGCAGCCCACCTTTCACTTAGAATTGTCAGTGGAAAATCTGTAAAATGGCTTTTTAGATTGAGCTGTCAGCCAAAGAGTAGCTGATTGGTATATTAAAATATGGCATGGAGGGCTGGGAGGTGGCTCAGTGGTAGAGCGTTTGTCTTGCATGCATGAGGCCCTGGGTTCGATTCCTTAACACCACATAAGCAAAAAGAAAAAAGCTGGAGGTGGTGCTGTGGCTCAAGTGGTAGAGCGCTAGCCTTGAGCTGAAGAGCTGAGGGACAGCGCCCAGGCCCAGAGTTCAGGCCCACAACCAGACCCAAAAATAAAATAAAATATGGCATGGATAAATGTGAATCTGGACAGGTAGCTCATCCTGATAAGCTTTCTGAGCTGAGTTCATAATATGACTGTTGATTCTTATTTAACCAACTTATGTTTGACTTTGGGTTGTCAGAGTTAGCCATTGCCAATAATGGAAAAAGTTGAGTGACCAGTCCCTGATACTAATGTAGATGTAACTGTGTGTAAGCATTGCTACATGTTTAGATGTCCAAAAGAAATAAGTAGTATCTTACATCTTCTGAAGGTCCTTAGTCTTTTTAAACTCTGGAGATTAATGTCAAATACATCTTGTTAAAGAAGCTGAAGGAGAGAAATGAGTTTCTTTCATAAGCCCTATGGTTTTTGTTTACAAGGTGAAGCAATAAATAAGTAAACAGCTTTGACAGAGTAAGATGTTTCTAAAAGTTCTTTCAACACAGGTTTTGCCTAAGTAGCATGAATAGAAATTCAAACTGTCATGGGGCAAAGATATAAGAACACTGTAGTTTTCTTTTTACAGAGCTTTCAGAGTAAGCATTTTTAAGGCTACAAACTGGAAAGCCCTGATTGAACATCTCCTTTTGCATTTGTAGTAAGACTGTGTGTGTGTGTGTGTGTGTGTGTGTGTGTGGTGTGTGTGTGTGTGTGTGGTGTGTGTGTGTGAAATCCCAGCACTCAGAAGGCTGAGGAGGAAGGAGGATTGAGGAGTTTGAGGCCAGCCTGGGCTTCACAGTGAAAACCTATGTCTTTAAGAAAAAATCAAGTGGAGTTGGGCACAGGTGGCTCATGCCTGTCATCCTAGCTACTGAGGATCACGGTTCAAAACCAGCCCAGGAAGAAAAGTCCCTCAGACTCTTATTTCCAATGAACCACCAGAAAACCGGAAGTGGCGCTGTGGCTCAAATGGTAGAACGCTCACCTTGAGCTGAAGAGCTGAGGGACGGCGCCCAGGTTCAAACCCCATGCCCAACCCCCTCGACCCCCCCAAAAAAAGTGGATGAGGTGTTGGGGGTATAGCTCAGTGGTGGTGGGAGGGGAAGAGGGCCCGTGTTGCTTGCCTATCACTGATGTTCTCACGTCTTCTTATTGGTTCCTCCTCTAGATCTGGCAGCTCAGAATGTTCATGGTGCTGGGGCCATTACAGTTCAATGTCTCTAAAACTGGAGTGCATCATACATGCCGACCTTCCTTTGTTCTGTCTAGTGTCTTTCTGCCCTTCTGTCTTTCACAGCCCAGGGTTGTTTTTTTCTTTTCTTTTGTATTTACTGAATATGAAGAAGGTATTTAAAATTTTTGAAATGAGCTGGGCACCGGTGGCTCACACCTGTCATCCTAGCTACTCAGGAGGCTGAGATCTGAGGATCACAATTCAAAGCCAGCCGGGGCAGGAAAGTCTATAGACTTTTTTGGGGGGGAGGGGGGGGGTCTGGTCGTGGGGCCTGAACTCTGGGCCTGGGCGCTGTCCCTCAGCTCTTCAGCTCAAGGCTGTGCTCTACCACTTGAGCCACAGCACCACTTCCGGCTTTTTACTTTTTGCTTATGTGGTGCTGAGGAATGGAACCCAGGGCCTCATGCATGCAAGGCAAACGCTCTACTACTGAGCCACCTTCCCAGCCCTCTATAGACTCTTACCTCCAATGAACCACCAGAAAACCGGAAGTGGCACTGTGGCTCAAGGGGTAGAGCACTAGCCTTGAGCAAAAGGGGAGCCCAAGCACAGCGCCCAGACGCAGAGTTCAAGCTCCACAACTGAGAAAAATAGATAAATAAATTTTGAAATTATTATAACTTTTTGCTGTGGAAAATAACTGAAATAAGACTAATATCCTTGAAAATATAGCTGGCTAAGTTGTTGCAATTTAAAGGGTTTTTTTTTTTTAATGTGGTCTTGTAATTTTAAACTAGGGCCTTGGGCTCACTCTATTCCTTGAGCCGTGCCCACTGCTCTGTAGTTTAAAGTAGACAGAATATCACTGTAAGCTTATTGAAATAGAACATTAGAAGTACAAATGTGGTTTTACACACATATTTAAGAAATGTGGCTCATGCCTGTAATGCTAGCTACTCAGGAGTTTGCAATCTTAGGAATGTGGTTGAAAGCCAACCTGGTTTGGGAAATCTGAGACTCTTATCTCCAGTTAAGCACCAGAAACCCAGACGTGGGAGCCTATGGCTCCAAGTGGTAGAGCACTAGACTTGAGCAAAGAGCTAAGGGACAGAGCCCAGGGCAAGTTCAAGCCTCATGACCAGCCCTTATTCCCCACCCCCCTACCCCCAAAAAAGGACATTTCTTAAATCAGGTTGCATTTATTAAAAGTAGTATTTTTCAAAACCCTTAGAATTCCAAGATTTTCTGTTGTAATTTTTATCCCCTAACAGTTTTAGTCCTAAAGAACAAGGGTAATTGTTTTCAAGGGAGGTACGAGACCATGTTCAGTTGAGATCCCATTTGTACATTTGCACATTACGTGGGACGCACAGTCTTATGCAAGCTCACAGGCCTCCGTGTGCCCTTCTGGGGTTTCAGACCTCAATAGCTCAAAGCGATTGCTTCCGTCATGCCAGAGCCTGGTGTGTGGGGTAGTGCCCACTCTGTTCTTCGATCGGCTGGTCCCCTTCTTCTTGTGCTTGTCCCTTTTGGAGCTGGATTTGCGCTTTGGTAAGAATAACTCGGCTGGGGCGCAGGACTTTGTGGCAGTGAACAGGCGTTCGTAAAGATGCTTGGCCTCGGGACACGGGTTCAGGAGGCCTTCGACGGAGGCTGATGCCTGCAGGCGTTGGCACAGTCCATGCACCAGGCTTCCACTATACAGTCTGCACAACGGGAGGGAGGGGGAGTGTGGTTGTAAGTCATCTGTTCGGTGCAACTGTGATTAACCTGGCTTCCGCAAATGTTAACACCCAGAGCTTACTGTTCTGCTTAATTGCCTAGTTATTGGAGAATCTGCCCTTGTTGGAAGGAACTGACTGGTTAAGACAATTACTTCTTGGCTGGATATACTGGGGGGTCTTTTTTTGGGGGGGGCATGGGGACTTGAGTGGTCCTCTTTATCACGTCTGAGAAAAGGAATTGCCGCAATACCAGACAACTGTACAGTTGCCAGAGTTGTCTGCGAGGTTTTCATGTGGACTGAAGCTTACTTCACAGATAGATAGAAAGAAGACTGGATTCCGGGCCCACCTTCCCTCCCTCCCATTTAATCATATGACCAGAGTTGATCAAGATAGAGACATCGCTTTGTACTCTTAGTGTTTTCCTATTTGGTTGGGAAGGGGTTTATGGTTTATTCAGGCAAGAATGGTCACAGTTTTTAAAGGGGAGGAACAGGGAGTCCATAGGTCAGAAGCTAATTCACTTTGCCTGGTAGAGGGCTTTGGGGTTTTGCTCAGATATGAGGCCCAGAGATAGCACTGCTTAAGAACAAGTGGTTGAGGGCTGGGAAGGTGGCTTAGTGGTAGAGTGCTTGCCTAGCATGCATGAAGCCCTGAGTTTGATTCCTCAGCACCACATACACAGAAAAAGCCAGAAGTGGCACGAGTGGTAGGGTGCTAGCCTTGAACATCTATATGGATGGAAAGATGAACACACAGGACCAAATACTCCAGCTTCTAGCCATTCTGTAACCATCCCTTTCCACTTTCTTCCCTCCCTCCAGTCCCTCCTGAGTCACTGACAGGTACATATCACTGGTTCTAACACCACACCCCCATGGCCTTTGTTTCTGTCTACCTTAAACGTGGTGCAATCACTGTGGCCTTAGGCCCTCTCTGCCACTCCCTTCACCTGGCCAGACAGAAACCCTAACAGCTCAGGAAAAGAGTAGGCATTTAATCAAGATTGAAATGAATGTGCAAACATGCCGGGTGGTAAGAAAGGCAGTATTAGTAGAGCCCCGGTAAATGTGACTGACTTAGAGTTGAGAGAGGAAACAACTATACAAGGACCTTTTTTTTGATCATCCTACTTAAGAGTCCTCTCCACTATACCTCTTTCCCTAATGATTTTTTTCTTTTCTTTTTGGTTGGTTGTGGGGCTTGTACTCTGCCTAGGCGCTGTCCCTGCGCTCTTCAGCTCAAGGCAAGCACTCTTACCACTTAAGCCACAGTGCCACTTCCTGTTTTCTAGTGGTTCATTGGAGATCAGAGTCTCACAGACCTTCCTGCCTGGGCTGGCTTGGAACTACAATCTTCAGATCTCAGCCTCCTGAGTAGCTAGGATTACAGGTGTGAGCCACCAGTGCCTGGCTCTGTGTGTGTGTGTGTGTGTGTGTGTGTACAGGGGCTTGAACCTGGCTCTGTGTGTATGTGTGTGTGTGTGTGTGTGTACTGGGGCTTGAACTTGGGGCCACTTGCTTGAGTCACACCTCCAGTTCTTAGAAAACATTCCTTGAAAGTATGGAAATAGCATTATTATTTTTTTTTCTGATCTCTAGCTCTTCATTTAAAACACTGGCCTGAGGTCAGTTGTACACCAAGGTTGAATGTTTGCAAAGTAAACTCTTTGTTTTACAGAGATACAACCTTTCACTTTCCTGCGGGTGCAGGTGAACCAGAGCTTCGGCTGTGCTTACCGAGTTAGGTCTGGCTCTGGGAGGGGCGTGTTCAGCAGCTGGTTGAGATACAGACCCATCTGGAGGCAGCTCTGCCACTGGCAGAAGATGTGAGCGGTTTCTAGATGCAGCCGGCCTGCCATCTCCTTCACCTTTTGCAGCTCTTCATACAGCGTCTGAGCACCGCCTGGCTGCAGCTCTTCCTTCCCTAGGTAGAGACAACTCAAGAAACTGGCATCCGCTTGTCCTTCTAATTCCACAACCAACAACAACTCATTTCAAAATGAGTTGCTTGTCCTCTTGGCTTCCTGAATGCCATGTTGGATAAATTGAAATGCTTCTACCAAGCATGTCCCTTCATTTATTTTTCCACCCCGCTTGATATCAGATTTCTACCTCTCCACCATGTGTTCTTAAACAGCTCTACAATGATTGCTCTTAACATCCATCTGTGCAAAACACCAATGCCTAGTAAATACCATTGTCTTTTACTATTTGGAAAGAAACAGCTGGTTGAGCATGTCAGCTTCTTTCTGTAGTAGAGGATGAGCAGAGGGGCTCTCGCTCTCTCTCTCTCTCTGTTCAGCTGTAAGTTCTGTGGGTTGGTCTGAGCAGAGATACACACAAGATAGATAGCATTTGGACCAACTTGAAAGTAGTAAGGAAGAGGCCCACCTTTTTCAATTAGTGAGCAGCAAGGCACTGAGCCTACCTGGGTACGGGGTCCACATTTCCTAAAAGAAAAGAAACAGACCCTTGATATGTCCCTGTCGGAGGACTTAGGTACAAATCTGGTTTGCACACTGAGAAATCTCTCTACACTGTATGTATTATTCAGAGACAGGAGATCACACACACACACACACACATCTGTCTTAAAAGTAGCAGTGGGTGCTGTTTTTCCTGATAGCTTGGTGATCTTTCTGATGGCTTTGAGCCTTCATTTTGGGGATGTTCTGGAGTCTGTGCTGTTTCATTCTTTTTTTCTTTTTCTTTTTGGCCAGTCATGGGGTCTGAAGTCTGGGCCTGGGCACTGTCCCTCAGCTCTTCAGCTCAAGGCTAGCGCTCTACCACTTGAGCCATGGTGCCACTTCCAGCTTTTTTCTTTTTGCTTATGTGGTGCTGAGGAATCGAACCCAGGGCCTCATGCATGCAAGGCAAGCACTCTACCACTGAGCCACCTTCCCAGCCCCTTGACTCTCTTGTACAACTACTTAAAGATAATAAAGTATAATTTAAGAAAGAAAAATAAACCTTGAGCCGGAAGCTGGTGGCTCACACCTGTCATCCTAGCTACTCAGGAGGCTGAGATCTGAGGATCGTGGTTTAAAGCCAGCTCCGGCAGGAAAATCTGTGAGACTTATCTCTAATGAACCACCGGAAAACCATCTCCAAGTGGCAGCATGCTAGCCCGTGTGAAAGACCTCAGGAACAGCACACAGGCCCCAAATTCAAGGCCCACGACTGATAAACTGGAACAACATAGTGATAGAAATGTTCAATACCATTTGCTCAAAGTACACTGTATGCATTAGTATAATGAAACCCTCTTAACTGTTAGTGTATGATAATTACACATTTAGTTAAAAATAAGTTGGACAAATCTTTAAAAAAATTTCAATGCCTGTACTACTCAACCTGGTATCTTATTTGCATGCAGCTGCTAAACACTTGGGATGTGGCTAGTGAGACTGAGCTTTCTGCGTGTTTTAACTTGTGTACCGCTCTACCGTGTGGCAACTTCATACATGTTTTAAACATATGTATTATAACATTCATAGTCTTTTAAAATGAAAGAACTGATGTGCTGGTTGGGTGCGGTGGGTTACGTCTGTAATCCCAGCTACTTGGGAGATGGAGACGGAGAGAAGATCATGGTTTGAACCAGCACAGGCAGGAAGTTATCAAGACCCGGTCTCAAAAAAAAAAAAGCTGAGCCTGGTAGCACTTGTCTGCCATCCCAGCAACTGGGGAGGTATAAGGTTGGCCTGGGGGGAGGGGAGGCGGGATGCAAGACCTTACCCCCCCCCCCCAAATGAAAGCAAAAAGGGCTAAGGGGGTATGGAGCAAGGGGTTCAGCACCTACCTAGTAAGTGCAAGGCCCTGAGTTCAAACCCAGAAGCAAACTGAGGTGTTCAAGGTCTCAACACTTGATTGGACATTTGAAGTAGGAGGCACGGGGCACAGAATGTGGCTGGAAAACACGATTGCATTTCATAAGTGAAAAGCACCAAGTGCCCAGACAGGCACCATGGGGCAGCATTAGGATCTCACTGGTGGACTCTGCCTCCAAGGCCCTGGGCCCTGGCTGAGTTCAGAATTATCCTCCCAAGGTTACTGGATGGAATTCGGGTGGCTGCTCCCACCCCTGAGGTTCTGATCAGACACAGGGGGGCAAACTGAAATTCTTTGAATTCTGGAGTCCACGTAGTTCGTAAGTAACGACGTGCACTCCTGCAATTCCCAGATACCCACCAGGGCTGCTGGCCATGGTGTGCAGGGGCCCCAGCAGCATTCCCAGCAGCAGCGCTTGCAGGTGATGGAGCTTTGCCGTGGTCTCCGTGTGCTGCAGCCAGTAGCAGCTGACAGCAATGGGCAACTTCAGGGCAGCGGGGATCGGCTCCAGGATGGTCCGGTTCACCTGCAGGGTTTCTAACAGCAACCTCTGCCGCCTGAGCAAGGGGAGCTGGAGAGAGCACACCAGGCATCCTGGGCATTAATTCCGGGAATGTCTCACCTTGCGTACCATGCGGAGATTTAACATTGGCTGTGAAACTTGCCCTTCTTGCAAAGAAATCCGCCTACGTTGCGAACCAAAGCTGTACGTTGAACCCTCTGCCTTTACTGCCCCTGACTTCTGTGGGTACCACTGATAACTGATGCACCTTTTGGGATACATCCTGTCTCGTGTCTCTTCCCTACTGTATTTACATTCTCCTATACGGGGATTGTCTCTGGTGGCTACTTCAGAAGTATATGCAAGGGAGACAGGAGAGCTGGGGGTGTAGCTCAGTGGTAGAGTACTTGCCTGGCATGCTTACGGCCCTGAGTTCCATCCCTAGCACTACAAGAGGACAACAGGGAGAGAGGAGTATTTCAGGGATAATGCTGGCACTGCAGAGGAGTGTAACCAGACCAAAAGCAGCGAGCTAGGTACAGAATTGGCCAGTTTGTGCTAAAGGAAAGTCAAACAACAGCCACAGTACGGTTTCACCCTACCTGAAATACAGGTTACAAGCGCTGAGACACTTAAAGCTTCTCTACTTCGGGAGCAATATAACTAGAGTGCTTCATTTCACTGAGTTAGTTGGGTTTCACGTGAAGACAACGGCACGGACCTCTGTAATTGATACCTCTCCCTTTTCCCTTCTCTCCTGGATAGACTGTACTAAGAACTGTTTATTGAATGTACTAGAGTGGAAAGAGAACGGGAGAGGCTATTCACAGAGTATTTGATCGGTAGGCAAAAACCCCCCAGAAAAAAGATCTTCAGACGCTTCACACAACAGGAGATCCCAGTAGCTGCTGAACACACAAAAAAGGTACTGGAATCAGTCATTGCCCACCAAAATGGCTAGAATGAAATTACTGCCCAACTACCGTAGTCGCCATTTTTCTTTTATTTTGGTTGGCTGGTTGGTTGTGGAGCTTAAACTTGTACTTAAGTACTGTCTCTGAGGTAGTCATGGTTTTTCCCCCTACCATCCCTTCCCTCCCACCTTCACAATTACCCCCCCCCTCTCCCCACTGAAGTTGTAAAGATTGTTCGCAACATAGTGTTTTGTACATCTCATTGTTACAATGGGTCAACCTGTATCCCTATTTAAGCATTTTGTTTTTTCCCTTCCCCTCCCCGAATTAGAGAAGTCTATATGCAAGATGCAGGGCACCAACGTCAAATACAGTGAAAATGGGTTACAGCCAATGTTTTTTAAAGGTTAAAAAATAATCAAGCTGGGCGCTGGTGGCTCACGCCTGTCATCCTAGCTACTTAGGAAGCTGAGATCTGAGGATCATGGTTCAAAGCCAGCCCAGCAGGAAAATAGGCCCAGAGTTCAAACCCCATGACTGACACCAAAAAAAAAAAAAAAAAAAAAATCAAGTATCAGCGTATAAATACAAGAAGAAGGTCTCTCATACTGCTGGTAGCAATGTTACTAGGCCATTTTTTTTTCCTTTTGTCAGTTGTGGAGCTTGAACTCAGGGCCTAGGTACTGTCCCTGAGCAAATTTTGCTCTATCGGTTAGAGCTACTGCTCCACTTCCTGGTTTTTGAGTGGTTTACTGGAGATAAGAATCCCTCAGGGACTTTTCTGTTCAGGTTGGTTTTGTTTCTGTCTTTTTTTTTTTGTCCATTGTGGGGCTTGAACTCTGGGCCTTGGCGCTGTCCCTGAGCTCTTCAGCTCAAGGCTAGCACTCTACTGCCTGAGCCACAACACCACTTCCAGGTTGGTTTTGAATCTTGATCCTCAGATCTCAGTCTCCTGAGTAGCTAGGATTACAGGTGTGGGCCACCTGTGCCCAACCTCACTTATTAACCTTTTTTTTTTTTTTGCCAGGCCTGGGGCTTGAACTCAGAGTCTGGGCACTGTCTCTGAGCTTCTTTCACTCAAGGTTACCGCTCTACCACTTGAGCCACAGCTCTACTTCTGGCTCTTTCTGTGTATGTGGTACTGAGGAATCGAACCCAGGGCTTCATGCATGCTAGGCGAGCACTCTACCACTGAGCCACATTCCCAGACCCCACTCATTAACTTTTAAAGTAACTTATAAAAATTTCATTATTGCTGGGCGCCGGTGGCTCATGCTTGTAAACCACTCAGAAAACTGGAATTGGTGCTGTGGCTCAAGTGGTAGAGCACTAGCATTGAGCTAAAAAGCTGAGGGACAGCGCCCAGGCCCAGAGTTCAAGCCCCACGACTGACAAAAACAACAACAACAAAATAACCTTCATTATGGTCAGGCTCCAGTGGCTCAAGCCTGTCATCCTAGTTACTCAGGAGGCTGAGATTTGAGGATCTCGGTTCAAAGCCAGAAAAGTCTTGTGAGACCTCTCTAATTAATCACAAAGAAAAGCCAGAAGTGGAGCTGTAGCTCAAGTTGGTGGAGCATTAACCTTGAGCAAAAGCAGCTCAGAAGCAAAAGCAGCTCAGAAACAGCACCCTGAGTTGAAGTCTTAGGATCAGCACAAAACAAAAACAAAAAGCTTCATTATGATTCCCAGCTACTTACCTCCACCAGTTTTCCCAAGTCGCAGTGGTCCTTGGGCAGTTTGACTGGATCAACGAGTGATGTTTTGAGACTTTTATGAAGTCTTTCCACTTCGCTGATGGCTCCAGGCGGAGGAGGCAGCCTGCTCTTCTGGCCCATGTTCTCTTGATCGGCTGAGGTATTTAACAGGAGGCCATAGATGGTTTGCCGGATGGGCTGAGATACTCTGTGGGTGCTGGGTTGCTTCATGTTCTCTACCTGGGTGTGAAGAATAGTCCGTCTTAGCACCAAAGCATCACTGATCAAAGGAGACAGCTGGCCTTTGGCTAAAGCCACATGAACCCACTCAGGTAAACCTAGATTCAAGGCGTCAGGACAGACGTAAACCCCGCCTTGGAAGAAGTCGTGTAGCTTTGCCTGGGATTGCTGGTATTCCTCCATGGAAGAGCAGAGCAGTTCCTGAACGTTCTCGCGATCCTTCTTGGGGACGTATTGTAGAATCTTATCAAGTGCTTCTGTCGGGTCCACAAAATGAGACAGCCAGTTCAGAAGGGCCAGAATTCGGTGGTGTCTCCTCCCCTTCGAACCAGGACCTTGGAGAGGGAGACGTGCTTTACTTAAGAAGGCGTCCACGAAAGGTGGGCTCACGTAATCGTTGCCACACAGCACCGCGAAGAGGGGCAGGAGAGCTTTGTTCATATTGTGGAAGTGGTGGCAGAAGGCACCCAGGGAGAAGCACTTGGCCGGAATATAATAGTTCTGGGTACCTTTGATGGCGTTCACATTTCTCCACTGAAAGCTACTTAACGGGCAGAACCCAGCGTGGAGGTCAAAAATGCAAAAGTCGCTATCCGATGATAACACGGGACAGTTCCAGTGATTGGCGAGGGTCATGATGTCCCGATCTGCTTCGGAAAAGCACTGGACAAAGCCTACCTGCAGCTTGGTCAATATCTGGATGAACACTTCCCTGATGAGTAAGGGGCATACGTAGCCACCCCCACCCACGGACAGAGAATGGGCTGCCTGGATCTTCTCCCTGAGTCGATCCTTTAAGGTCGTCAGTTTTTTATCTGAAATGTCACACCCTCCATCTAATACCACGTATGGACGTATGTGACAAGCAAACAGTGATTCAAAGAACTTCTGTACAACGTCTGTGAAAGAATCATAATCGCCCCCATACCGGAGCTCCAAGTTCGAGTTGAAGCACAGTCTGTGGAAAAGTGCATAGCCGTCGATGACAAGTTTTGTGTCCCGCAGTTTCAAATCGGTGAAGAACTCGTTGCTGTGATCTTCCACAAAACTCATTAGTCCTCGGATGCCCATGATGGCAGTCCAAATCGCCTGTGCAAAGCAACAGAACAAGTTTGTTTGTTTGTTTAATTGGTGCTGGTTTTGGAGCACCCTATCATTGCTTCCAGCACCAGTAAATCAACCACAAATGTTGATTTTTAGAAAGTTCTCTGCAGGCCAGATGCCGGTGGCTCATGCCTCGAGTCCTAGCTACTCAGGAGGCTGAGATCTGAGGATCGTGATTCGAAGGCCAGCCCCAGCAGAAAAGTCTGTGATACGTATCTCCAATTGACCACCAAAAGACTGGAAGTGGAGCTGTGGCTCGTATGGTAGAGCATTAGCCTTGAACAAAAAAGTTAGGCACAGGGCTGGGAATGTGGCTTAGTGGTAGAGTACTTGCCTAGCATGCATGAAGCTCTGGGTTCAATTCCTCAGTACCACATACACAGAAAAGGCCGGAAGTGTTGCTGGGGCTCAAGTGGTAGAGTGCTAGCCTTGAGCAAAAGCTCAGGAACAGTGCCCAGGCCCTGAGTTCAAGCCCAAGCCCAGCACACACACACAAAGATCTCTTTAAATAAAATTCTTATCTAGATCCTTAGATAATAGCTAAGCTCTCTTTATTTCTTTTTCTGTTTTCCCTCTGTGTAAGACACAAATTCAATAATTTGATTTTTTTTTTTTTTGCCAGTACTGAGGTTAAAACTCAGGATCTTACACTTACTCAGCTGGCACTCTACCACTTGAGCCATGTCTCTAGCCTTGTGTTCACTGCTAATTTGGAGATAAGAGTCTCACAACTTTTCTCCCTGGGCTGGTTGGTCTTGAATGGTGATTGGTAGGATCTTCGCCTCCTGAGTGGGTTAGGTTTACAGATATGAGCCAGAGGCACCAGAAGTTTCATAGCTTTTGATCTTTAGGTAGGGAGGGAAGCTGCTCCTGATTCCAAAGAGACCTGGCTTCGTTAAAATCTACTATTCATACACCAGTTAGACGTTCTATAGATTTTGATACTCAGCTAACAGTCACCATTTCACAACACAAGAGTATTTGTTCTGTTGGGTCAAAACACAAAGACCTAAGCTATTAAAAAAAAAAAGTGGAATCCTTATCAACCTCATAACCCACAAAACACTGGACTTAGTAAACTACTGATGTGTGTACCACCCATGATAGGGCTCTAGTTTTTCTTCATGTCGTTTCTTCTTATTATTGTTGATGAGAGCCTGGAAACTTCAGTTCTTGGTAGAAGGGGGGATTAGAGGGCAGAGTTTTGGAGTCAGGAAAACTTAGCTAGAAGTTTCATGCTTCTGAAAACCCAACTTTTGTCGGGTGCTGGGGGCTCACGCCTGTCATCCTAGCTACTCAGGAGGCTGAGATCTGAAGATCCCCGGGTTGAAGCCAAGCAAGTCAGAAAAGTCCCTGTGAACTTTGTCTCTCCAATGAACCACTCCAACAAAACAAAACCCAAATAAATAAAGGGGGGGGGGGAGTGGGGCTGTGGCTCAAATTGGTAGAGTGATATAGCCTTGACCAGAAGAGCTCAGGGACAGTGCCCAGACGCGAGTTCAAGTCCCACATAGGACAAAAGGATGGAGGGGGGGAAGAGGAAGAGGTAGAAGGAGAGGGAGGAGGAGGAGGAGGAAGAGGCTCCCAACGTTGGCTGAGCATGGCACTGTGGCTATTCTGGTCTTTGTCTCAACTCTTTTTCTCAGCCATGGCCTTTGTGCATCTTGATTATTATTTTTTTTTTCCTTTTTAATTGTTGCCAGTCCTGGGGCTTGAACTCAGGGCCTGAGCTGCTTTGGCTCAACTCTACCACTTGAGCCCCAGCAGCGCCGCTTCCGGCTTTTTTCTGCTGAGGTGGTGCTGAGGACTCGAACCCAGGGCCTCGTGCACGCGAGGCGGGCGCTCTACCAGGGAGCCACCTTCCCAGAGCTGCCCACCCCCGCCCCCCATGAAGATGGATCCTGCATTGCACACTGGGGGGGCGTCTCCCCCCCCCCCCCCCCGGCCCCGATCCCAGCATCGAAGCCCCGCCGTCTCCACCCAAGGTTTGGGTCTAGGGTGAGCACCATCACAGAGCCCCGCGTGCACAGAACGGCTCCCACGCTGGCCTTCCCGCCACCCCCCCACCCTCACCGACCCCGGGCGCCGCTCGCGGGAACCGCAGAGCCCACCTGCTTCGTCCTCCCGCAGGACCAGCCAAGCCCCGTCCAGCCATCCGCGGCCCGCCTGGGCCCAAAGGCCCGCCCCGAGCCTGGAGGAGGCCGGGTGCGCGCCAAATAAGTCCCACCGGCCCGTCCCTCGAAGCCTAGGCTGGGATTGACAGGCCAGCTGCGTGAAATAAGTCCCAGGAGCGCGAAAGGGTGGGGGGGGCGGGAGAGAGACGGGAAGAGGAACCCGGAAGTCCTTGCGTATGACGTCACAGGGAAGCCCGGCTCGAAGAAGCCCCAGACCGTCAACGCGGCGACGGGAATGAATGGAGATGGCCACATCTCTTAAGCAAGACGTTCCGAAATGGTCGCCGTCTCTCTCTCTCTCTCTTAAGGACTTACGTGCCGACAAGGCCGCCATGCTTCCCAACCTCCCGCCCATTTGGGGCGTTAACGTCCGCGGGCCTGGCGGCTTCGCCCGCCTTCCCAGCATGCTGCGCGCCGTCTCCCGGGCGACGGCGCCAAACAACCCGCGCGCGCCCCCCCCCCCCCGGCTTCCCGGCGTGCCTCGCGCCGTTTCCCCGGCGACGGCGTCAAACAGCCGCGCCCAGCGCGTGGCTCGGGGCTCGGGGCGCGCGTGGCTCGGGGCGCGCGTGGCTCGGGGCGCGCGTGGCTCGGGGCGCGCGTGGCTCGGGGAGCGCGGGAGCGCGGGAGCGGCAGCTGCGCCGGCGGCCGCGGTCCCGGGCAGCTCGGGGAGGCCCGGTGAGGAGGAGCAGGCCCCAGGGCTGGGCCGTCCGGAGTGGGGGGGGTCCCCGCCCGCGTCACCCCCACCCCGACCCGGGGGTGTGTGTGTGTGTGTGTGTTCGCGCTCCGCCTCGGCGGGAAGGCCGCCCCGTCGGTGGAGAGGCGGGGCAAGTCGTTCCTTTCACCTCAGAGTGAAGCTTCCCCTCCGGAGGTTGGACTCCCCAGTGCCCCACCTGCTGCCCCTGGGTTACTTTGGTTTCGGGGGTCTGGCAAACACTTCCCTGGTCTGGCTCCGGCCAGGGGCCCGGCCCTCCCCTCCCCTCCCCTCCCCTTTCCTCCCTTTCCCTCCCCTCCCCCTCCCATTCCCCCCTCCCCTCCCCTGTCCTCCCCTCCCCTCCCCCTCCCCTCCCCTTCCCCTCCCCTTCCCCTCCCCTCTCCTATCCTCCCCTTCTCCTATCCTCCCCTCCCCTTCTCCTCCCCTCCCCTCTCCCTCTCCTCCCCTCCCCTCTCCCTCTCCTCCCCTCCCCTCCCCTCTCCCTCCCCTCTCCCTCTCCTCCCCCTCCCGTCCCCCTCTCCTCCCCCTCCCCTCCCCTCTCCTCCCCCTCCCCTCCCCTTCCTCTGCCCCCTCCTCTCCTCCTCCCCTCTCCCTCCCCCTTCCCCTCCTTCCCCTCCCTTCCCCTTCACTTCTCCTCTCCCCTCCCCCTCCCCTCCCCCCCTCCCCCTCCCCTCTCCTTACTTCCCCTCCCCTCTCTTTACCTCCCCTTCCCCTCCCCTCCCCTCTCCTGTCCTCCCCTCCCCTCTCCTCTCCACCCATCTCCTCCCCTCCCCTCTCCTGCTTTCCTACTCTCCACCCTTCCCCTGACCTCTCCTGCTCCTCCCCGTCCCTTCCCTCCTCTCCTACTCCTGCCCTCTCTCCTCTCCTCTTTTTTTTTTTTTTTGCACAGGTTCTGAGGCTTGAACTTAAGGCCCCGGGGCACTCATGGTCCTGGAGCTTTGTTTGTGTGTGTGTTTATCACTTGAGCCACAGCACCACTTGTGGCTTTTTTTGGTGTTTAAGAGCAGATAGGAGTTTCACAGACTTCCCCCCCCCCCCCCCCCCCCCCCCCCCCCCCCCGCCCGATTTAGAACTGTGATCCTCAGCTCTCTGCTTCCTGAGTAGCAAGGATTACAGACTGGCTTTTCCTTCTTCCTTCCTTCCCTCCTCCTCCTCCTCCTCCTCCTTTTTTGTCACTCATGGGGCTTGCACTCTGGGCCTGGGCGCTGTCCCTTGGCTCTTCAGCTCAAGGCTAGGGCTCTACCACTTGAGCTCTACAGCTTTGGGTTTTCTGCTGGTTCAGTGGAGATGAGTCTCACCAACTTTTTCCTCCCGGCCTGGCTTTGAACTGTGATCCTCAGATCTCAGGCTCCTGAGTAGCTAGGATGACAGGTGTGAGCCACTGGCGCCCAGCTCTTCCTTCCTTCTTTCTTCTTCCACCTTTTCCTCCTGCTCCTCTTTCTCCGCCTCCCTCCTCCTCCTTTCCAAGGTACCATCCTCCTTTCTTCCCTTTTCTTTTCCCCCTCCGTGGCAGGACTGCTAGATACTTACCTGTCCCCACAGGGACACTTGGCACTTGTAGGCCATTGTGGCCAGACTCCTGGGGTACAAAGATAGAGAAGGTGTGCCCCCTAACATTCAAACCCTCCTTGAGGGGAGGGTGGTGTTTACAAGCGAACTGGTAGCTCTGGCACTTAGATAGTGGGAGGGTCCTTTCCTGGATAGTTCTATGAGAATTCATGATTTTTTTTTTTTTTTTTGGAGGGGATTGAACTCAGGGCCTTGCACTCGCTAGGCAAGTGCTCACCACTTGAGCCATGCCCCGGTTCCTTGTGAGTAGTTCTTTGGTGCAAGGAAGAGACTGAGGAGAGGGGCCGCTCACACATGGACTAAGATGGAAGTGGCAGGACTGAGTATATGAGACGGGACCAGAGACCTCTTCAGCCCAGAGCCAACCAACCATCCCAGCACAGCTGTGGGTCTACACTCTCTTTTATGAACAAGACCCCTGGGGGCTCTGGACTTCCCACAACTGTTCTGTCCATCTCCAGTCCTGTCTGTGGCTAAACAAGGACCTTAATCTCCATCCAAAACAAAAATGATGGCAGGATCCAAAGGGCTTCCTTCAATGGAAGAGGCTGTCAGCCCAGAGAGCATCACTTTTATGACAGTGAAGAAACCAATGTAGGTATGAATATATGAAATGATACTAACCGAAATGAACTCCAAGATATGAAAATGAGAGGCTTTTGTGTTGTTTTGTTTTCCAGTCCTGGGGCTTGAACTCAGGGCCTGGGCGCTGTCCTTAAGCTGCTTTTGCTTAAGACTATAGTATTCTTCAACTTGAGCCACAGGGCCACTTCTGGCTTTTCTTGTGTATGTGGTACTGAGGAATCTAACCCAGGGCTTCATACGTGCTAGGCAAGCACTCTACCACTAAGCCACATTCCCAGCCCAAAAATAAGAGGTGGTTTTGGGTTTTTTTGGTGGTTTTGTTTTTAATGTACTGTGTGACACTATTTCTTTTGTTTCCCCCCACATACCCTCAACTTGTGGTTTATCCCCTATTGTCACTGTGTTTTATTTTGGTACTCTGTGTCTGATTTGGGGAAGGGAAGGGGAATGACATAATGGTGAGACTGCAATTGCAATACCAGTGCAATACAAGACACTATGTTGGAAATGAACTTTACAACTTGGGGATGGGAAGTCACGGGGGAGGGAAAGTGGGAGGAAAATGAGGGAAGGGGAAACTATGTTCAACAAGAAATGTGCTTATTACCTTATGTAACTAACCCCTCTGTATATCACCTTTACAATTAGAGGAGGGAAAGCACATGTAGAGTGCTGGGTGCTGGTGGCTCACGCCTGTCATCCCAGCTACTCAAGAGGCTGAGCTCTGAGGTTCGTAGGTCAAAGCCAGCCCAGGCAGAAAATCTCCAGTGAGCCACCAGAAAACCGGAAGTGGATCTGTGGCCCAAAGTGATGAGTGCTAGCCTTGAGCAGGAAAGCACAGGTAATTGCCTAGCAAGTATGAGGTTCTGATATCACCAAAAAGAAAAGAAAAAAGTGTTCATTTAGAAGCCTGTGTTCCAGTTTTTGTTTTTGGTAGATTTTACTAGCATTTCTTGAGGGTGGGTTATTTCATTGGCATCTGATGAAAATTAACTGATTATTATTATTATTATTGTTTTAGTGGTTCTGGGCTTTTAACTCAGGGCCTGGCTGTGTCCATCCACTTGTTAGAACTTAGGGCTGGTGCTGGCCAGGTGGGTGCTCTACAGTGTGAGCCACACCCACAGACTTTTATTGGTTTTTATTTCAGGTGGGAGTCAAATATTGATCTTCCTATTTAGACTTCCCCGTACTTACTCGAGACTCTTTTTTTTTTTTGTCAGTCGTGGGGCTTGAACTCAGGGCCTGGGCGCTGTCCCTCAGCTCTTCAGCTCAAGGTGAGCGCTCTACCGCTTGAGCCACAGCGCCACTTCCTCCCCGTACTTACGTATAGGTGTCTGATACCATCCCTGACCTATTTTGAGATGATGATGATGATGATGATTTTGGTACTGGAGTTTTCTAGATAGATGCTGTACTGCTTGAGGCTCTTGAGTCTTGCCATTTTTAAGATAGGGCCATACTTTTTGCCTAGGCCAGCCCTAGATTGTGATCTTCCTGGTGGTTTTCATGGTTTGTTGGTTTGTTGTTGCCAAGGCTGGTGTGGAACAGCAGTCCTCCTGATTTCTGCCTCCCCACATAGGCATGAAGCAGCAGCTAGCTGCTTTGGGAATTTTTGTGGTGGCTTTTGGTGGTTAGCTGACATGACATAAACAATAGCTTTGTCTTTGCTTTAGAATTGTTGAATATGGAAGTCTAACACCAAGGCACAGGTGGTCTTCAATTAAAAAAACATCTTTTCTAGAACAAAATCACTCCAAGAAGACCTTGCACATTTTTACAAAGCAAAAATGGTTTTTACTGTAAACCTCATATGACATATTTCTGCTTTTCATAACTCGGCCATGAATTTTTTAACTCCTCGAATTACTATTTTCCTCTAATACATATATATTCAGCTAACATTAAAATGCAATTTTCGGTTGGAATTGCATTATGCTACTTCTAATCCAGGGAGATTACTCTACTCCATTGTATAAGAAAAACTGCAGAAACTGGATCAGAATTTGCCCAGGATGGTAAAGTATTCACTCTGAAGTTGTATCCTTATTTCTATTCTAATAAATGCAAACACTAATTTAAAAGTCTGAGGAAAACTAGCCACCATTCTACTTTGTTTGGCTTTCAACTTACTCTTTATAAGCCAGACTAGACATAAAGTACATTAAAAAAAAAAATGTAGATACAGAGCTGGGTACCAGTGGCTCACACCTGTAATCCTATTCAGGAGGCTGAGATCTGAGGATCGCTGTTCGAAGCCAGCCCAGGGCATGAAAGTCTGTGAGATTCTTATCTCCAATGAACCCTCAGAAAACTGGAAGTGGCATTGTGGCTCAGATGGTAGAGCACTAGCCTTGATCTGAAGATCTCAGAGACAGGGCCCAGGCTCCGAGTTCAAGCCCCATAATCACCATCACCACCACCACCACCAAAACAAAACAAAAGCAAAAAATGTAGATACATCACCAGACTTCATGCCTATCATCCTAGCTACTCAGAAGACTCAGATTTGAGGATCTGAAGATTCTGGTTTGAAGCCATCCCAGGCAGGAAAGTCCGTGAGAATGTTCTTTAATCACCAAAAAGCTGAGAGCGGATCTGTGGCTCACGTGGTAGAGTGCCAAGTTGAAAAAGTCAGGGCTATGGCACGCGTGTGTGCGTGCATGCATGCACACACACGCACAAAGGTGACCCAAGAGTATAGATTTATGTTCCCCTGTTAAATATGGGAGTATTTTAAAGAGTTAGTAGGGAGTATAAGTCTTAAACAGGCTGTTCATGTTCACTATAAAAGCATATTTATCCCTGAAGTTTGTGGAACTATGGCTATAACTCAGTTTCAACAAATTTGGATATGCAAAGATTTTCTTTGGAATTTTCAGTATCTCTACATGATTCTTCTCTTCAGGTCATTAAAAAGCAAACCATTACTTTAATTTACATTTCTTTTTTTTGCTCCAGTAGTGGGGCTTGAACTCTGGGCTCTGTGCTCTCATTCAGCTTTTCCTGATCAAGGCCAACACTCTACCACTGGAGCCACAGCTCCACTTTGACTTTTTTGGTAGTTTATTGAAGATAAATGTCTCATAAGGGGCTGGGAAGGTGGCTCAGTGGTAGAGTGCTTGCCTAGCATGCATGAGGTCTTCAGTTCCATTCCTCAGTACCATATAAACAGAAAAAGCTGGAAGTAGTGCTGTGGCTCAAATAGTAGAATGCTAGCCTTGAGTAAAAGAATCTCAGGGACAGTGCCCAGGCTCTGAGTTCAAACTCCAGGACTGGCAGATAAAAAATTCTCATAAGTCTTTCCTGCCTGTGCCGGCTTTCAAGCCATGATCCTCAGAGCTCAACCTCCTAAGTAGCTGGGAAGACAGGTCTGAGCCATCAGCACCCTCCCGTGTTAGGAATCTTGTAGCATCTTTTAAACCTGATCTTGTGGACTTTGCCGGTTTCAGGTGTTCTTGGATGAATTTAAGCATCAGAGGAGACCTGGATGACAAATTTACATGAGTGAATAACATTTCAGCAATGCTGAAGTTCCAAGAGACTGCTAAGTGTGGGAATCGATCAGCAGATGTTCCCGTTCATCCACAGGCCTTGATTGCCAGAAGATATGTACTTCAACGGAAACTGGGCAGTGGGAGCTTCGGAACTGTCTATCTGGTTTCAGACAAGAAGGCCAAACGAGGAGAGGAACTGTAAGTAAAGATGCCTCCTACAGATCTCGAGTTTATGTGCAGCTACAGGCTGATCAGGATACCGAGTACTGGCCATAATGTTTATTAGTGGTACTGGAGTTGAACTCAGGGACTTTGAACTTGGCTAGGCAGGCGCTCTACCACTTGAGCCACACTTCCTGTAAAAGCTACCATAGATAGAAAAGTTCATTGATCTTTATGAATAAGGTGTGTTTGAGTGGGGGGGGGAAGGGAGGGAGGGACAGAGAGAGGATCTTGTTACCTCCAAGGTGGCAAGTGTGTCCGGCAAGTGCTATACAACTGAACTACACACCCGTTTAAAACTTGAGATGCTTTTAAAAGTTTTTTTTTTTTTTTTAAAGCATTTCATCTGGGCTGGGAAGGTGGCTCAGGGGTAGAGTGCTTGCCTTGCATGCACGAGGCCCTGGGTTTGATTCCTCAGCACCACATAAGCAGAAAAAGCTGGAAGTGGCGCTGTGGCTCAAGTGGTAGAGCGCTCACTTTGAGCTGAAGAGCTGAAGGACAGCACCCAGGCCCAGAGTTCAGGCCCCACACCAGACAAAAAAGAAAAACAAGCATTTCAGCTGTGAATAAAATATCCAAATCACATAGCAAAAGCAAAATGCTCTAGATTATATGAAAATAAAATTTGCATTCGCATATATCCCAGTCTCAATTACAAGATTCTTTTCCACTCACTTGATTGGGACTTCCTGAATGAGAAAAGACTTTTTTTTTTTTTTTTTTTAACAAATGTGATGAAATAAACAGTAATTCACATTGGAGGTAAATGGTGTATACTAAAAGAAATGTGGCATTAATTTTCTTTGCCTCCCCCCACCCAGACCTGAACTTGAACTTGGTACCTGATGTTTTTGCTCATTGGCTAGTGCTCTACCAATTGAGCCATGCCTCCAACCAGTTTCTTTGCTTTTTCTGTGGAAGGTATTTTCAAAATCTATAGTCAGAAGCAGTGGTTCAAGTAGTGGAACATCAGCCTTGAGCGAAAAAGCTGACAGTGTCCAGGCCTTCGTATCAGCATGTGTGCACACACAGGGAAAAAAACGAAAAAGAAATGAATAAAACTTTAGCTAGTAACCATCCAGTGATTGCAGTTGAAACTCTCCTCTAGATGAAAGTTTTTCTTCTACATTCTGGTATTTAAGAGAGAAAAACATTTTCTCAAGCAGAGTAATTGGAGAGCAGGTTTGTGATTTAAAACTTCTTCAGTGATCATTCTTGAGACTGGCAGTGCCATTGTCATCTGTCATTTGATTTCTTATTGCTGATATTCAGAATGTGAATTCTTTTAGCTGTGCCAGACACAACTCACCAGTGATTGTTAGATTTAACGTGTTATTACTTTTTAAGTTTTTCTCCTCCCCAAGTGTCAATGGCTGAACCTTTAGTATTTGAATAAACCACATTATTAGCACCACTTATGATCCAACCTAATTTGGTTAGATAGAATGTTAAGCTACAAACAGGGAATTAGTTAATACTAAAGTGGGCAAAAGATGAATATTTGCTAAAAAAAAGATTTATATGATGTTGTGAGTGAGTTTTCTTTGTTTTTGTCAGTCCTAGGGCTTGAACTCAGATCCTGGATGCTTTCTCTGAGCTTTTTCCCTCAAGGCTAGTATTCTACCACTGTGGGCTACAACACCATTTCTGATTTTCAGGTACTGGCTTCAAACCCTGATCCTCAGATCTCAGCCTCCTGAGTAGCTAGGATGACAAATGTAAGCCATTTGCTCATGGCTGAGTGCGTTTTCTTAATACATCAGAGTGGGTCAGATCCCTTCATTGGTTTGGAGACATACGCCCAAGCCTTTGAACTGATAAAGAAGGAGCTCCCTTCCTTACCTGTTAGATGATTCCTGGTGTTAATGTTAATTTATTTTAATTTTAATTTTTTTTTTTTACCAGTCCCGGGGCTTGAGCTTTGGGCCTGGGCACTGTCCCTGAGCTGCTTTGTACTCAAGGCTAGCACTCTATCACTTGAGCCACAGTGCCACTTCTGGATTTTTCTGTGATTAATTGGAGATAAGAGTCTCACAGACTTTCCTTCCCAGGCTGGCTTTGAACTGTGATCCTCAGATCTCAGCCTCCCCAATAGCTAGGATTACAGGTGTGAGCTACTGGCACCCAGCTAATATTAAAGGGCTGACTTGGGTACACTATGAATCAGAGCTGGGATGTAGGACAGTTATTAGTGGCTCTTATGACATACAGGTTCGTCATTTATAGACTTAGTAAAAAAAATTGTCAAAAGGTAATAACTGTGGTGTGTGTGTGTGTGTGTGTGTGTGTGTGTGTGTGTGTGTGTGTGTGTGTGTGTGTGTGTGTGTGTGTGTGTGTGTTTGTGTGTGTGTGTGTGTGTGTGTGTGTGTGTGTGTTCTAACTCTTGCACCTGAATGTTGCAGTTTATTCATATTGCCACTTGGGGGCACCATTCTATCATTGAGTTTTATATATACCAGGAACTTACGATTTTATTGAGTTTTGGATTAGCCACAGGATAAAAATTACAGCTACCAGCATTGCCCTTGATTAATGCACATGTTTGGAGAAATTTTTCTTCTGGTACAAATATGTGGAATTCCTTTTTAGTTTTCCTTGGTGGGATACAATTAAACTGAGTAGTGAAATGAGTTAGTTTTTTTTTTTTTTTCTTTATTATACAATCGTGACATTTTGAAGCAGTTTTGGGGAATTTTCGTTCATAATTACAGATACTCTTGTGTAATGGATGTATCTGTGTTGTCATATCCATGAAGATTTCTCTCTCTCTCTCTGTATATATGTTACAGTTTTAAGGATATATGAAACCGGTTTGAACTCAGGGCCTTGCTCTTGCTGAGCCATGTATCCAGCTCGTTTTTGTGCTGATTATTTTTGAGATGGAGTTTCATTTGCCCCTAGGTGTGCTCCTGGCCCACGAACTGCCTATTTGTGGTTTCCTGTCATAACTGGGATGGCAGGTCTGAGGCTGAGCCTCTCACTGCCTGGGCTGGCTCAGATCAGGATCCTCACAGGGGCTGGGAAGGTGGCTTCATGGTAGAGCGCTTGCCTAGCCTGCAGGAAGCCCTGGGTTCGATTGCTCAGTACCATATAAACAGAAAAAACCAGAAGTGGAGCCGTGGCTCAAGTGGTAGAGTTCTAGCCTTGAGTACCGAGAGACTCAGGGACGGTGCCCAGGCCCTGAGATCAAGCCCCAGGACTAGCAAAAACAAACAAACAAAACATCCTCCCAATCTCTTGCTCCCAAGTAGCTAGAATTAGAGCTGTGACCCATTGGCATCCAGCTTCTCATGTTTTTTGTTTGTTTGTTTGTTTTGTAGAAAAGGATTTCATCCATTTTATGACTGAGTAATACTTCATTGTACTTAATGTCCCACACTTTCTTTACCCAGTCATTGGTTGAGGGTATTTAGATCGATTCTGTTTCTTGGCTTTGGTGAACAGTGCTGCAACAACTTGTGACCACTGGTGTCTCTTTGGCATACTGTTTCACTGTGGGTATATGCTCAGGATCATACGGCTGTTCTACTTTGAATATTACCATATTTTTGTACTAATTTATTCTTATCAACCGTGCATTAGGATTCTCTTTTCTTTACTACCTCTCCGTACTTGGATGAATTGCCAGCCACAGTGGTGCGTGCTGTGATCCCAGCTACTTGGGAGGCTGAGATTGGAAAGGCCACTCAGGACAGAAAGTCTGGGAGAAACCAACAGCTGGACATGTTGGCATAAATCTCACTCTAGCTTCCTGAGACACTGTGATGGGAGGGATCATGGTTTCAGGCCATGGAGGTAGACGAGTCTGTGAGACTCAATCTTAGAGGCGGAAGCTCTGCGTAGGGGCATGTGCCTGTCATTCAGCTACGGGAGGAGGACTTTGGTCCAGGCGCTGGGAGAAATGGAGACCCTATCTCAAAAATAACCAATACAAACAAGGGCTTCTCAGTAATAGAGCACCTGCTTAGCAAGATCAAGGCCCTGAGTTCCGTCAAACTCCCCAAACAAAAAACAGAAACCAACACCCCCTCCAGAATATGCATATGAATTAGGGACAGCTGAGGACTTTTTCATAGCTTTGTTAGTCATTTGTATCATGTTAAGTAGGCTATGAAATAGTAGGTGGCAGCCTATTCCACGACTGCATAATGATCCTTGTGGGGCTTTAATATTTAGCTCCTTGTAAATCCTAGGTTCTGTCATGGATGCAAAGCTTATTAATTGTAGCTTTATTTTCGGTCAGTCATGGAGACTGAACTCTGGGCCTGGGCGCTGTCCCTCAGCTCTTCAGCTCAAGGCGAGCACTCTACCACTTGAGCCACAGCGCCACTTCCTACTTTTTCTGCTTATATGGTGCTGAGGAATCGAACCCAGGGTCTCATGCATGTGAGGCAAGCACTCTACCACTGAGCCACCTTCCCAGCCCCAATTGTAGCTTTTCACTATTATCAGAGAGTTTCTATAATAATTGTTTGAGTATATCATTCCTGCTAATTACACAGCTCTGGAAAATTAGCTTCAGTCACTTAAAAGTCACAGGACCTCTGTGCCATTCAATTTTGGCGTTAGGAATAAATTGTGGCTGAGAGGCTCACTTGTAATTAGAACAAAGGACTTTATCCATTTTCAAGTCTCTCTCTGACATTTTGGGAAATGAGGAAATCATTTTTCATAGTGTAGCCTGAACTGAAATTTCTCCTCTCTATAAGTTTTCACTGCTCATAAGAAAGACATTATTTCTTCTCAGAGGATTAATAAATTGATGCTAGTAGCCTGCTAGTGGCATAATCATTAAAAAAAAAAGAGTGATAGTTCTCAGTAGAATGTGCAGATTCTATAATACGGGAAGTAGGTTTCCGTGACTCAATTGTGACAGTATTTTTCTGCTATTTAATGGGCCTTCAGTTAACATATATACCTGCTCCTACTTCCTGGTACATTTCAGTGGCTTCTCCTGTATAATTGAATCATTTTCGTACCTTCTTACTGGCTTTGAGCAATTCTAGACAAAAATCAGTGGACTTAATGAGTGCAACTTTGGGCTCATTTGTGGTACTCTTATTAAAGCTATTATTTCATATGCTGGCCGGCATTCTGTGCCGTGGGTGTGTGCCGAGGATGACCAGGGCCGTGAGGGGGGTGAGCTCCCTTAATAGGATTTGCTCTTCCGCCTTGGTGAGTTATAAATGCAATTTGGAGGACACACGATTTCTCTCCATTTGGCCCTGCCAGGTCTCAAGACAGAGCTTTTCAGTTTAACACCACAGCAGTCAGTTTTGGTAGAAGCTTCAATTTTTGTATTTTAAGAGATAATATGAGAGTACGTCAGTTGCTTTTAAAAATAGTTCAGGCTCTGGGAAATCTGATGTGTAGGCTCCTACCCAGAGGCCGGTCTAGAGAGGGTCATTTGAACTTGGACTTCATGTTGGGCTCTGCGGGGTCTCTGCCCGAAGCAGGGTCAGGACCGAGCTTCCGGCCATCTTGCCAGCACTGAGGATTGGGAGCTGGAAGGGAAAAAGAGAGAAGGACACACAAAGGCATACACTCAATCCGTTGTGGCAGTGAAACAAATGTGCTAAAGTAAACCATTTCCCACAACCACTTGGCCTTAGTATGATAAGAGTGTGAGGGTCAGGAAAGCCAAGAAGCATGCAGTGGCTCATGCCGGTCATCCTAGCTACTCATGAGGCTGAGATCTCAGGATCGCAGTTCAAAGCCAGCCCAGGCAGGAAAGTCAGTGAGACTCTTATCTCCAGTGAACCACCAGAAGACCAGAAGTGGCGCTGTGGCTCAAGTGGTAGAGCACTTGCCTTGAGCTGAAGAGATCAGAGACAGCGCCCGGGCCCAGAGTTGAAGCCCCATGACCAACAAAAATATAAAAATAAAAATATTATTGGGGGGCTGGGAAGGTGGCTCAGTGGTAGAGTGCTTGCCTTGCATGCATGAGGCCCTGGGTTCGATTCCTCAGCACCACATAAGGAGAAAAAAAGCCGGAAGTGGCGCTGTAGCCCAAGGGGTAGAGTGCTAGCCTTGAGCTGAAGAGCTGAGGGACAGCGCCCAGGCCCAGAGTTCAGGCCCCACAACGGGACCAAAAAAAAAAAAAAAATATATATATCTATATTATTGGATATGCTGACTCATTTGTATTGTTATTATTGACTGTTATTGAGTTGGGGGAGGATTTCATGTGACTTTCCCCACTCAGGCATGCAGCATGTTCCATTCACTCTCACCCCTCTGTGACTCCTGTCCCACTCGCCTTCCTAAGACAATTTTCGCACTATTTTGTTCTATTTTCATGCATGTGAACCATCTACTTTGACCACATTGGTGCTCACGGGCCCTCCTTGTGAGCCTAGCCCCTTCCCACACGCTCCCCTCCCACCAAGCCCTGCTGCTCTCTCCCAACCCACCACCCCAATAAGTGCAAGCCTGTTTTTTTATTTTTAATATCCTCTCATATCATGTATGATAAAGTATTTTAGGCTGAACATAGAATTTTCGAGGGCAAGCCCTATGAATCTAGTGTGGCTCGTATGTTTTTCCTTAGGAGGGGAAGGGGGTTCTGCCGGGGTGTCCCCTCGGCAGCTGCCGAGGCCTCCCGTTATGCCACTTACCAGACTCACTCCAGGATTCCCTGAATAATTCATCACCTAGATCAATTATTCATCACTCATTATTCCAACTGAAATCAAGCCTAAAGGTGGAATCATTCGCCACTCTTGAGTATCCGAGTGATCTTCAGGAGGCTGCAGGGAGGTTTGAAGTCCTTGCGGTACCCCTCCACCCCCATCCCCGGCCTGTTGGTTTCTCTGAAGGGATTCTCAGAAGAGCCTTGGAGAGGGAGTCAGCACGGATTACAGCTGCAGAGGCCTGCCTCCCTGCTGGCTGGCCGACCGCCCGGGGGTCCATCTCTTCTGCTTTTTGTCTTTTCCTTTGGACCCCATTGACACCTTCAAGTAGACTTTCAGCTGAGAGAAGCCCAACTCTGTCCATTTATTCGACCATTTAAGGCAGAATATATTCCCCCTGCCCAGGGGGGTATATTTGTATTTTATCCAATTATCTTTAGAACATTTTTACTGACACTTGTGTTTATCCTAGCAAAGTCATAGCTGAGTTTTAACTGACTTACTCTGTACCATAATTTTCATATGAAGAAATGCCACAGCTGGGCACCGGTGGTTCACGCCTGTCATCCTAGCTACCCAGGAGGCTGAGATATGAGGATTGAGGTTCAAAGCCAGTCTGGACAGGAAAGGCCATGAGACTCTTATCTCCAATAAACCACTCAGAAAAATGGAAGTGGCACTATGGCTCAATTGGTAGAGAGCTCCCTTGAGCTGAAGAGCTGAGGGACAGCGCCCAGGCCCAGAGTTCAAGTCCAATAACCAACAAAAAAAATACCATATTTTTTTAGAAGTTAATTTACTTGTTATTATAGAGGTGCTGTACAGAGGGATTACAAAGCATGAGTCAGGTAATGAGTACATTTCCTTTCGTATAGTGTCTTCTGTTCCCTCATTTTCTCTCAGTCCCTCCCTCCTGTGTCCATATATTTTTGTATGTATTATATGGAAAGCATTTACAATGATAAGGAAATATACTCAAAAGAATGTTTTTGTTTTTTTAAATTCAGCTGGGCCCTGGTGGCTCACGCCTGTCATCCTAGCTACTCAGGAGGCTGAGATCTGAGGATCCCAGTTCAAAGCCAGCTCAGGCAGGAAAGTCCATGAGACTCATCTCCAATGAACCACTAGAAAACTGGAAGTGGCGCTGTGGCTCAAGTGGTAGAGCGCTCGCCTTGAGCTGAAGAGTTCAGGGATGGCACCCAGGCCCAGATTTCAAGCCCCATGACCAATCCCCCCACACCCCTGCCAAAAAAATATAGGAAATATTGCAGGTAGTTTAGCTTAAGACAGATGGATTCAGGGATGTTTGCACAAGATTCAATAAGAGAAATGAGGAAATTGGCCTTCCTGAACAGCAGATGGTGGTAATGTAACGTGCAGACCAACTGTTGGGACGCAGCAGTCTTTCTGATGGCAACATGAATTCAAGGCCAACATGTCTTCATTTAATTACAGTCTCACCAATAACATTAATTCCACCAGCTAAATGAATTAAAGGCTAAGCACAGGTCATTAACATACTTTAACTTTCCTTCTAAGGAAAGCACAGATCAGCTGCCAACTAAATTTGGAGAAGTCTTTTTTATCTCCACAGGTCATTTAACTGGGATGAGGTAGATTTGTTTTTCCTTGCTGTCTGTGCATAAGACGGATTGTCCTACCCCATGTGTATACAAACATGTACGTGTGTTCTTGCTGCCTTCGAAGAAAAATGCCCTGGGGACTGGGCTTTGAGGGTCACACCTGCAATCAAAGCTAGGAAAAGGCATAGATACAGGCAGATTGCAGTCCAAAGCTCGCCCCAGGCCGACAGGACCCTACCAGAAAAAAAGCACAAAACGGCTGGAGGTGTGGCGCTCGTGGTAGAGCACCTGCCTAGCAAATGTGTGGGCCTGATCTCCAAATTCCAGTACTGCCACAAAAGCTGAACAAAGAAGCAAAATCATAAATGTAACCTAAGTGGCGCTGTGGCTCAAGTGGTAGAGTGCTCGCCTTGAGCTGAAGAGCTGAGAGACAGCACCCGGGCCTAGAGTTCAAGCCCCACAATTGACAAAATAATAGTAATAATAACAATAGGATTAGTACACGTCGTAATTCCAAACATATTATAGGGGAGGTGGCCCGGAAATGGCCCAGACATGGTGGTGGGCCTTCTCAGCCATCAGTGTAGGTCTGTGGTAGAGCCTATGTCCTGGGATGGAACTCTTGTTGAGAGTCTGCATTGGAAACACACCACAAATCTGCAGCCGCTTCCTTTGGTCACTTCTTGTTAAATCTTGCTGTAGATGATGATCCCAGAGAGCTGTGGGGAGAGAAGGGGTCTCCAGTAAAGGAAAGCTGGGGCCTCCTCTTCTCTTGGGCGTGGCATTGCCTGTAGAGCGGGGTTTTATAGCCTGTACTGATGGATGTCCCTTTATGCTCACAAAGACCCTTCAGAGGGAAGTGAGCAGCTTGAGTTCTGGGCCTGGGCACTGTCCCCAAGCTCTTCAGCTCAAGGCGAGCGCTCTACCACTTGAGCCACAGCGCCACTTCCGGTTTTCTGGTGGTTCATTGGAGATGAGTCTTATGGGGAATTTACTGCCTGGGCTAGCCTTGAACCGCGACCCTCAGTCTCAGCCTCCTGTGTAGCTAGGATGACAGGCGTGAGCCACCAGGGCCCAGCTAACTGTAAAAGGCAACAGAGTGATCACGAGAAGGAAAGCAGTATTCACGTCAGTAATGTTCAGTGTGAATGTCTTCATCTAATCCCTGGTTGGTGTTAGGTTTTTAAAGAAGAAGTTGAGTAAGAAGTACACCACCCACGTGGTATTCAGGTATGGGGTAGGTTTATTCATCATTCCGGCTGGTACCTGGTCACCTTAGCACTCCACGAGGCTGGGAAAGAGAGAGCATCTGGTCCTGGGCTAGGCCTCATCTAGGGTGGGGGTGGAGAAAGGTGACCTCAGCGGATGCAGATGTGACCTCTCCCAGGTGTGCCAGTTGCCTAGGTAACACAGGTACTGGGTGGAGACTTTGCTGCAAGGAGGGTGGAGTCTGCTCGCCATCCAGGAGCAGACCTACCTTACAGTTGTTGGGTAGATCCCCAGGAGTGTCGTGGACCATTCTAATCAGAGAGCACAGCAGAGCCTTATAATCAAGGAGGGCATGTTCTGCAGGGGTCTGTAGGAGGAGATGCTCAATAACCGCAATTATACAATTTATCAAAATATGGCCAAATGACCTAGATAAAATGGGGAGTGCAAAGCATGTGTCTTCTGACGCATGCTTACTTAATAGTCCACATTATGTTTGGGGTTAAATGGTGGTAAATATTTACTCTGACTGAACACCCAAAATGAAAAATCACTGGAAGGGATTTTTTTTGGGAGGGGGGGAACAAAATCCATTGCTGCAGCTCTTGTTTTCCCAGTGGCAGAAGGATATACTGTTTCCCCCATATGTTTATCTCCCTATGTCTGGGCAGTAGTAGTGCAGAGACCCAAGTATACTGTGTTATGCAGTTCCTTTTGCTGCAGAGTTGAGGCCGGGAAAGGGCCTTGGGGGCGGGTGGTGCGTTATGACGTCTCCAGCCCGGTCTCCCTGTCTCTGCCTCAGCATACGTCTGCTCTGCTGAACAAGTTCATACCCGGATGAATGGGCGCTTTGCTTTGCTGCTGACACTGAGCAGACCCCAAAGCAGGGGGCGGGGGAGGGTTGGCCATCTCCATCCCTGCCCTGGCCCACACAGGATCCCCCCGGGGCCTGCTGGGAGTGTGTGTTTCAGAGGGGACAGTCACTTTTCCAGAACTCTCTCGGCCTCATCAGAAGAAACTTGCTCCCCCAGTAGTATCTATGCGGCGTGCTCTCCAGCCAGCAGCAGTAAGGTGGAGGCTCTCAGAATGTCTGCTTGGAGCCCGACACTCCACAGTGCCCTCATTCCCAGTTTTCTCTTGGGGAGCAGATGGCTCCCGGCGTACAGTGATTATCTCAAGCACAGAAACACCAGTCCCAAATCAGACATTGAAAAATCTCCCCTGCAGGCTGAGGACGGGTGGCCCTAGGTGTCCCAGCTAGTATGGTTTAGCAGGGCTTTTTCCCTAAATAAAACCCACTGGCTCATTGGGACTTGCCTGTATCTTGGTAGCACAATGCCTCCATCACAGTTCCCTAATTAATTTCTTGCTATCATCAAAATTGCTGTGGAGCTGGGCACCAGTGGCTCACGCCTGTAATCCTAGCTACTCCGGAGGCTGAGATCTAAGGATCGCAATTCAAAGCCAGCCTGGGCAGGAAAGTCCATGAGACTCTTATATGCAATAAACCACTAGGAAACTGGGAGTGGCGCTGTAGCTCAAGTGGTAGAGCACTCTCCTTGAGCTGAAGAGCACAGGGACAGTGCCCAAGTTCAAGCCCCACGACCAACAACAGCAACAACAAAATTGCTATGGATTAGCTGGCTGTTGGGGGCTCATACCTATAATCCTAGCTACTCAAGAGGCTGAGATCTGAGGATCATGGTTCAAAGCCAGCCTGGGAAGGAATGGCCATGAGACTCTTATCTCCAATAAACCACTCAGAAAACCAGAAGTGGCACTGTGGCTCAAGGGGTAGAGCGTTAGCCTTGAGCTGAAGAGCTGAGGGACAGTGCCCAGGCCCAGAGTTCAAGCCCCACGACTGACCAAAATAAATAAATAAATAAATAAAATTAATTGCTATGGATTTATTTAAAGTACTTCTTTTTCTGGAGCTGGAGACTCAGATACAAAAGGGAATTTTATGTTGTGATTGTGTATGATGGAGCTATGTATGTGTTTAAACTCCTCAAACCATATGTTTTAAATATGCAGGGTTTTATGTATATATCAGTTAATGCCTTCAGTTGTTAAAAGAGAAAATACCATATACATTAAGTGTCATATTGTGGAAGAGTCAGTGTAAACCTGTTAGGCCTGAGTAGTGATTCTCCTGACCTAAGTTAGAACTTCAGAAGTGTAAGCCCTAAGAATTAAAGTCTGGTTGGTAAACACGTAATGGAGAATCTCCTCCAGGAGCCCCGTCATTCATCGAAATGCTGTCAATTTGCATATATGTGCATTTAGTTCTTCCATATGGCCCTTTCAAGAAGTGAATCCAATTAAGCTCCATCAGCGTGTTGTGAGGTATACGCGGCTAATTGCTCTTGAATCAGTCTGTGCACAGTCAACTCCTATTTGATGGGCATGGGTCCGAAGTCCTTAGTATAGCTGACCTATATCGGCCCCAGGGTGAAATGATTACAGGTTTTCCTAGCCTCACACAGCAGCTTAGACACAGGTATTGGAGGCTGTTTAATGACAGGAAATATGTATGAGCCCATCCCTGTTTAACCAGCTTTGGTTGCTTTTTTTTTTTCTACCAAGGCAATGTATCTAGCTTTCTGATGATTATCTGAACCTGGCAAAATAATCTCTGGGGTGCAGGGTGCTGGGTAAAGTGTAGATCCTTTATCACCTTCAGTCTACTTCCTTAATTTTGCTTGTTCCTTGAAAGCAGGTGCCCTCAAAGCCTACATCTCCAGCTTTGGCCATCTCCCATTTTGCAGTCTTTTCTACCAGGAAGCCTGAGGGAGGCAAGTGTATTAACACTAAAACGTCTCCAAGGTTTGTACATCAGCTTGGAATGTCAGGACCAGTGGAAAGCTGTCACGGAATGTGTGGGTGTGGGGCTGGGGAAGTGGCTCAGTGGTAGAGTGCTTGCCTTGCATGCCTGATGCTCTGGGTTCGATTCCTCAGCACCACATAAGCAAAAAGAAAAAAGCCGGAAGTGGCGCTGTGGCTCAAGTGGTAGAGTGCTAGTCTTGAGCTGAAGAGCTGAGGGACAGCGCCCAGGCCCAGAGTTCAGGCCCCACGACCGGACCCCCCCCCCCCAAAAAAAAAGAATGTGTGTGTGTATGTGCATGTGTGAAGGGGAAAGAGAGAGAGAGAGAGATGCACTTTGCTTCCCTACATCCTCTCCCCAGTTTTTATGAAAATCCATCTATTGTTGACCCATTCTACACTTCTGCGTGTGCCACACATGCTACCTTGATTTGTGGGTCTGATTTTCCTGGCTAGCGGTAGAACTTCAGGTTTAGCCTTACAAAGTCTATATAGTCTTGTTGATTTCCACCTTGTATTTCACCTCACTTCCTCAATTGTTCGGCCGTTTGGCAGACTTGATACTCTGCCTTTTTTGTGTACTGATTACGCTGTCTGGCATGGCATCATCTGCAAACTTGGTAAGTCAGTCATTCTTAGATCTTCATCCAAATCCTTCATCAACTGTTGGTGAAGGTGCTGTTAAGTATAGCTCCTAATGGTGTCCTACCTAAAACTTCTTGCTCACCAGCTGAGGACTCAAATGAAGACGGGACTTTTCTGAAAAGGACATCATAAGACTTACCTTATTGACATCTATTAACATGGTACCATCAGATGGCCCAAAATCATGGCCCTGCACGACTATCTGCTTCTCTCTGATCTACCAATCGGAATAGCCCTCTCACAGAAAGAAATGAGGTTAATTTTGCTGCTTCTCCACAAACCCCCTGGGAGACCCCACTGGCCTGTCACTTGGCGTTCTAAATGCTTGCATGCCATCTGTTTTAACGATCAAATCCAGAGATTTGTGTCCGGACCAGTGCCGAATGATCTTGGAAAGATAATTTATATGAACTTAGATTGTGCATTTTGGAGTGAGGAGACCTCTCTCCTCTCTCCCAATTACCGATCATTAGCCCTGTGCAGAGAACGCTTCCAAGTTGAGCTCTCGGCACGAAGCTCGTTGGGGTGTCTGACCTCATGTACTCCGCAGGCAGCACTCTGCACCGGGGAGGAACCGAGGTTCAGAAGTGGGGTCTCAGTATTGACACTCAGCCCAGCTCTGTGTTTGGGGCTGAAGGCATTAATCTCTGCATCTCAGTTTTCCTCCTTTAAACAACAGAGAGCTAGCCAGGCACCAATGGCTCACACCTGTCATCCTAGCTACTCAGGAGGCTGAGATCTGAGGATTATGGATTGAAGCCAGCCAGGGCAGAAAAATCCCCGTGAGACTCTTATCTCTAATAAACTATTCAAAAAAGCCAGAAGTAGAGCTGTGGCTCAATTGGTAGAGCACTAG
The DNA here is from genome assembly GCF_019054845.1 of Dipodomys spectabilis. Taxonomy (NCBI): domain Eukaryota; kingdom Metazoa; phylum Chordata; class Mammalia; order Rodentia; family Heteromyidae; genus Dipodomys; species Dipodomys spectabilis. The sequence goes on from NW_024871037.1 coordinate 4,070,661, forward strand.
CCTTGAACAAAAAAGCTCAGAGAGGGCTCCCAGGCCCTGAGCTCAAGCCCCAGGACTTGCAAAACAAAACAAAAAACAGAGAGCTATGATAGTCTCTTAGCACCAGGTACGACGGCAAATAACCACTCCATTTGTGGCACTGGCTGTTTGCCATAGTTTCTCACCAGGATCACTGTTATAGATGTAATCTCAGGACGATCCTGCATGGCCGCTTCGGTCCTCCTTTTAGTATGTTCATCTCACGCTTGTAAGATGCACGATGTGTTCTTACAGCTTTAGCTGCTTGTCTCTGCTTCCCGTGGGGTTGCAGGCTCTCTGTGGACAGAGACTGCAACCTCTTCTAGGTCAGAGGATCAGAATTTAGAAGCTAGAATACAGATCACTGTTGAGAAGCTCTTCTACAGTAGTCTTTGAAGTGCATTATGCCACAGGTAAATTGGAATTCTGCTGTTGAATGAATTCTTTTTAAGGATGCCCTCTCTGGGGATTGCCTCCACTGCCGAGTGGCCAAACTAAAACTGGCTGGGCCTCTTAAGAGGTTGAGGAAGACCCTCCTAGAACAGGCAGGAATTGCCGCTCCAGCACTGCCTTTATCAACAACAACCGCAGTATGAGTGGAGGTAATGATAGTAATATACTTTGGGAATTTTGAATTCACTTGAAAGCTTGGTAGCAGCACTTCTGCCAATCCTAGGGCTTGAACTCAGGGCCTGGGCACTGTCCTGAGCTCCTTTTTGCTCAAAGCTAGCACTCTTAACCATTTGAGCCACAGTACCACTTCCAGCTTTTTCTGTGTATGTGGTGCTGAGGAATCGAACCCAGGGCTTCATGCATGCTAGGCAAGCACTCTACCATTGAGCCACATTCCCAGACCTACCATATTCAAGCCATTCTTTTCCCAGTTCCTTTTTCAATCTACCTTTGCTAGTCTTAATTTTCTAGTGCTGGGGATGTAATCCAGGGCCTATCACATGCTAGGCAAGTGAGCTACCACTGAGCTCCATAGATTAGTTTTCCACTTTATTTTTGGAACATCAGACTTCTGGCCTAGATAATAACCTAATTTTACTTTAAACGGTGTTTACCTTTTATCAGCCTTACCTAGTCAAGGGGATGGAGCTAATTAGTTTTTGTCGCTTCTTAAAGTGCGTTTGTCACTATATCCACATTCCATGGTAATCTTTGTATCACATCTGATTATCTCATTGCGATCTCCAGTTCTCCCATTTTCTTATAATATTCAAAATGAAAATATGATATGAATTATTCATTATGATACTGCATTTAAAGTATTAACCTAACATTAGTTGCAAATTTGGAGCATATAACAATCATAACAAAAGCTAACCTGATTATCTGTTGTGAATTATTTTCATATCCTTACTGGCATTGTCACGTGACTTAATTTCCTTGTGGACAGAAACAGGTTCTTTGTTCAAAACTGAGTATCTCTCCTGGGTAATGAAGAGTGATTGATTGGTTCCTGGAGTCTTATTACTGATGCTTGTTTTCTTTTTCTTTTCTTTCTTTTTTTTTGGGGGGGGGGGTCCAGTCATGGGGCCTGAACTCTGGTCCTGGGCACTGTCTCTCAGCTCTTCAGCTCAAGGCTAGCTCTATACCACTTGAGCCACAGCGCCACTTCTGGCTTTTTTCTTTTTGCTTATATGGTGCTGAGTAATCGAACCCAGGGCCTCATGCATGCAAGGCAAGTGCTCTACCCACTGAGCCACCTTCCCAGCCCCTGAAGCTTGTTTTCGAATGCATATTGCTGCTTCTCCATTTCTCAACAATCATAAAGAAAATTATTTTGTTGTTGTTGTTGGTGGTGGGGCTTGAACGTTGGGCCTGGGCGCTGTCCCTCAGCTCTTCAGCTCAAAGCGAGCACTCTACCACTTGAGCCACAGTGCCACTTCCAGTTTTCTAGTGGTTCATTGAAGATAAGAGTCTCATGGACTTTCCTGCCCGGGCTAGCTTTGAACCATGAGTCTCCTGAGTAACTAGGATTGCAGGCGTGAGCCACTGGCGCCTGACTAGAAAATGAAGTTTTTGCAGTTGAACTTTTAAAACCTGTTTTCCAAACACAGAAAATTATACCAGCAGAATTGTGGTTCCTGTTTCCAGGACAACCTCAAAAACAAAAATGTAGGTTTCATCTCCTCAGAAAGGCAAGTCCTGAGAAACTCTTCTTTCTTCACGTAGTAACACTTCCAAACCACAGATCTGGGCTCTCTAACTGGAAATGATCCTGATCACTGGTAGAATTTTCTATAACTTCTCAGATGATAATGATCAGACAGAGCCTCATGACTGCCTCTTGAAAAACAAGATGATTATTCAGTTGCCAGGGCAAAATTTTTGTTTCTTTTCCCCCCTCTAATGCTAAGGAAGAGAAAAAAGTAAGTAGAAGGGTTGTTTTTTGTTATTTGAAAAATGATTTTTTAAAAATAAGATTATATTAGTTATTAGACACGAAAGATCTATCTCTACACCAAAACAAGAAAGGAAAACATGAAATCTAAAGACAGCAGCCTATTCTTTTTTTTTTAATTTCGTTTTTTTTTTTTATTGTGAAAATACTGTACAGAGGGGTTACAATTACATGGGCAAGATAATGAGTACATTTCTTATCAAGCATTATAGCCCCCTTTGTTTCCCCTTCCTATCCCTTCCCATCCTCCCCCCGCTCCCTCAATCCTCCCTGCCCCCCCCCCCCAAAGTTGTAAAGTTCATTTTCGGCAGAACGACTTATACATCTCATTGTTACAATGGGTCCACCTGTATCCCTATTTAAATGATTTGTTTTTCCTCTTCCCCTCCACAAATTATACCGGCATCAAATACAGTGAAAGCATGGGTTATACTGTGGGGGAGGGACATACAAAGCAACAAAGAAATAATCCTATAAATGTGTTAGAAACAATCGAATGAAAGAAAAAAAACATTTGAGTACATATCTTAGGGTTCATTTCCCTAACATCACCTTATCTGACCTTTTCTGCTTGACTCAGACATGTACTAGAAGCAGTCTATTCTTTAGAGCTAGTTTCTTTGTTTCTTCAACAAACAAACGATAGCTTAGTAACCTTGGATACATGACTTGAACTTTTAACAAGTGGAGGTGTTTTCACTGTCTGCTTTCCGAGGGTTGTGTCTAGTGTTAAAAATTGAACAAATACATAAAATCCATCTGAAGTTGGAAAGGAAGTTAAGGGGCCAGGCTTAGTGTGCAGCTGTGTGTCTGTGTCTGTGTGTCTGTGTTTGTCTGTATGTCTGTGTCTTTTTTTTTTTTGGTTGGTGGTAGGGCTTGACCTCTGGGCCTGGACACTGTCCCTCAGCTCTTCAGCTCAGGGCTAGCACTCTACCACTTGAACCACAGCACCACTTCCAGCTTTTTCTGCTTATGTGGTGCTGAGGAATCAAACCCAGGGCCTCATGCCTGTGAGGCAAGCACTCTACCACCGAGCCACCTTCCCAGCCCCTTTGTGTGTGTGCCTCTTAAACCTGTAGGTTGCTATGAGTATTGTGGTGTCTCAGCAATATGGTGAAATAGCCGAGCCACACTGCTTGTCGGCTGATAGCCATTTTTCTTGTCAGCCATTCCCACGCTCCTCTGTTCAAAGGCAGATATCTAATACATTTCCCTTTTCTGATTGATACGCAGCTGATTTATGTCCCCAGAGGAACAGGCTCATCCTGTGACTCCCAGTACCTCTAACCAAGAATGTCTGGGGTGCTTCTTGGTTTTGATCGTTCCTTCATCCACAGATATTTCTGGGTCATCCACCTTGTGTCAAGAATTGTGTCAGACCCCAGGGAACCCGGAAATGAATAAATTATTTTCAATCAGAGGGAGACAGTAAATATAAGAATAATGTTGAGAGTGGCTGTGGTGGGATGAGCCGAATTTGGAAATCTGAGGAAAAAGCAAACTGAGCTCCATTGAGACACTGCTTGGGGCCAGGGATTCCATAAGAACTCTGGGAAGCTTACAGCACTGCCCAAGCAGCAGGTGGATATAGTAGTATGCAATGGCATCTTGGGAGAGAGGAAGGGAGAGAGAGAGAAAGAGACAGAGACAGACAGACAGACAGACAGACAGACACTTTCCAGGCTTAGATATGGCAGTCAAGAGAGACTTGGAGATAAAAGCTGTTCACGATGCCTCAATATAGATGTAACTTGGAACTTGTGACTAGCCGGGGCACCAGTAGCTCATGCCTGTAATTCCTAGCTACCCAGGAGGCTGAGATCTGAACATTATGGTTCAAAGCCAGACAAGCAAGAAAGTCTGTAAGACTATTATCTACAATTAACTGCTCCAAAACAAACTGGAAGTGGCGCTGTGGCTCAAGCAGTAGAGCCTAGCCTTGAGCAAAAAGAGCTCAGGGAGCTGGGACATCAGTGGCTCACACCTGTCATCCTAGCTACTCAGGAGGCTGAGATCTGAGCATCACGGTTCAAAGCCAGCCTGGGCAGGAAAGGCCATGAGACTCTCATCTCCAATGAACCACCAGAAAACCGGAAGTGGCGCTGTGACTCAAGTGGTAGAATAGTGCTAGCCTTGAGCTGAAGAGCTGAGGGACAGCGCCCAGGCCAAGTTCAAACCCCACGACTGACAAAAACAACAAAAAGAAGAAAGAGCTTAGGGACAGAACCCAGACCCTGAGGTCAAGCCCCGGGACCAGCAAAAAATAAATATTGTGACCAACTTGGAGTCCCTAACTCTATAATGGTTTTATTCTTCAAGTTTGAGGCTTTAGACTGTATAAAACAGCCTGGTAATTTAGTAATTTAATATTAGGAATTTCTCCTCCCTGATAAAAAAACTTCATATTCATTAAACCCTTCAGAACTTGTTCATATCTCACCCACCACCGGAAGTGGCCACGTGCCTAATCAGATGAGGTGACTGGGACTACCTGATTGGCTTAGATACATTAGGACTACCCAAGGGAACGGGGTGGGGGGAAGGGTAGGAGGTCGAGGGTCCTCCCAGAGCATGTGGCAGTGGGCGTGTTGGGGGGTGGGGGGGGGTAACAACTGTGTCTGGTAGACAGCCACCAGGAGCTCCTGAAATAACTAAGCCACAGCATCCACTGACTGCCCATCTGTGGAAATCCGAAAAATAAAACCGCCTGACCATCTGCCTCAAGATGTGGGGGAGGGAGGGTGGGAGATGAGGAGCCATATCTGGTGTGGACAGAAATTTAGAATGACCCTCCCACATTTCCTGGTCATAAAGAAAACTTTTACAGTCAGAAAGGGAGAAAGTTGTTCTAGAACTCTGATTTTCCATGAGAGGCATCCATTCACCCTTCAGCTAAAAAAGGAGAAAGACGTTCTTCAATGAACCCTTTTGAGACACTGCCAGAAGCTCTCACGGAGTCTGGAAGGAAGCTTTGGAAATGGAGGTTTTAGAGAGGGGAAGGAACCAGCTGCCTTAGAAAGAAGAGGCAGATGCACAGGCTTTTGGCAGCTTAGCCCAAGAAAATGCTGGCTTTTTGCAGCTCCTGGTTAATTACAATATTTGGCAATTTGCTCTTTGGGCAAATGCTAGGCGGACAGAACTTTATGCAAGAAGAAGTTTGACATTTTTTTTTTCTTTCCTCCATGTGACCTAGAAGGATGCCCTCTGAAGGCTGGATGGGTCCATCCTGAAGCCAGCTCTGTCCTTGGATTGACACCATAGGTTCTCTGCTGAGAACATCCAGTGAACACCAGTGCCGTCTCTAGTCCTAAGATGTTGCAGGTTACATTCCTGTTTTCCCCATTTGTACAGACAAGGAAAGGCCGCAAAATTCATGTGCTTATTAATTTCTAGTTCAGGCAGCATCTGTCTTCAAACCACCTGCTCCTGATATTTATGTTTACTCTCTGTTCCTTCCAAAAAATAAAAGGCAACTTGTAAAGTTTCTTACAGTGCCAGCATCGAAACACTGCATGGAAGTTGTCACCACAAGTTAAAAACATAATCTAGACTGGAGCCAGAGATAGTATATTTGCCAAAAAAAAATGTTTGAAATAATTCAACTCTTTTGTCTATCTCATTAATTACTATCTGCTTATCATCTGTATATAATAATTCTATTTTCTGTTAAAGTGTTTCTTGGTGAGGGTATACTAAGTCTAGGAATTACTGTTTCTTTTTCTTTGCTTGTGTGTGTGTGTGTGTGTGTGTGTACACACGTGGATTCTGAGGCTTGAACCCAGGGAGGGTCTGGGCGCTCTCCCTGAGCTCAAGGCTAAGTGATCTACCACTCGAGCCACAGCTCCAGTTCTGGCTTTTCTTTTCTTTTCTTTTTTGGTTGTCATTTATTGGAGTCTCACAGATTTTCCTGCCCAGGCTGGCTTCGAAGCACAATCTTCAGATCTCAGCCTCTTAAGTAACTTCGATTACAAGCATGAGCCACTGCTGTCCGGTTTTGTGCTGTCAGCAATACAGACACAGGCAGATCACAATTAAAAATGGGTGACATTTCCCTTTTTTTTAAATCCCTGTGTTGGGGGAGATGGTGTCGGAGCCTCTCTGTACCTCCTGGGCATTGCTGCAGGCACTCACTACCCAACTGCAGGGTCTCCTAGCCTCTGCCAAGACCGAGATTCCTCCCCAAGAGGATGGTGGGAGCCTCTCACCCCTCCCCTAGGGCAGGGAAACTTAGCGCCTCACGTTCTACAAGCACTAGATCTTAGAGTTCCTCTCTAGGATGAAGGTTCAGATGCCCCCATTGGTAACTGTCTCTGTAACACTGTTTAATGCCTTCCTTTCCTTCTGGATCTTATTTCTCCACTCCTCTGCACTCCACCTACATCAGACCATTAGCTCAGACTTGCTTTCTTTTCCTTCTTTCCTTCCTTCCTTTCTTTCTTTCTTTCTTTCTTTCTTTGTTGGTCATGGGACTTGAATTCTTTCCTTCCTTCCTTCCCTCCCTCCCTCCCTCCCTCCCTCTCTCTCTCTCTCTCTCTCTTTCTCTCTCTTTCTTTCCTTCCTTCCTTCCTTCCTTCCTTCCTTCCTTCCTTCCTTCCTTTCTTTCTTTCTTTCTTTCTTTCTTTCTTTCTTTCTTTCTTTCTTTCTTTCTTTCTTTCTTTCTTTTCTTTCTTTTCTTTCTGTCATGGGGCTTGAACTCTGGGCCTGGGTGCTGTCCCTCAGCTTTTCAGTTCAAGGCGAGCGCTCTACTGCTTGAGCCATAGTGCCACTTCCGGTTTTCTGGTGGTTCATTGGAGAAAAGAGTCTCACTGACTTTTCTCCCCTGGCTGGCTTTGAACCTTGATCCTCAGATCTCAGCCTCCTGAGTAGCTAGGATGACAGATGTGAGCCATCCGTGCCTGGCCAGACTTGCTTTTTGATGGTCTTCTAGAAATGACTCCTCTAGAGCTGAGCATGGCTTAGATGAGAGTCCCTCACTTTTTTTTTTTTTTTTTTTTAATCTAGTGGTAGCTTGGCACTGGGGCTCTAATCCTGCCTGTAATCCTAGCTACTACTTAGGAGGCTGAGATTGGAGGATTGAAATTCAAAAGGCCAGTCTAAGCAGCAAAGTCTTGAGAATCTTCATCTCTAATTCATTAGCAAAAAGCCAAGCTAGAGGTGTGGTTCAAGTGGTAGTGTCAGCTAAGCTAGCAAGCTAGATAAGCACAAGGCCCTGAATTCAGTCAGACCTGGTATTGGCACTAGAAAAAGTCATGTGGTTGGGCTGGGAAGGTGGCTCAGTGGAAGAGTGCTTGCCTAACATGAGTAAGGCCTAGGTTCGATTCCTCAGCACCACACAAACAGAAAAGGCCAGAAGTGGCGATGTGGCTCAAAGTGGTAGAGCACTCGCCTTGAGCTGGCGAGCCGAGGGACAGCGCCCAGGCCCAGAGTTCAAGCCCCACTACCGACTAAAAAAAAAAAAAAGAAGTAGTTGCCCTAGTTTGGCATCGGCGCCTAATGCCTATAATGGGGAGGAGAGGATCATGATTTGAAGTCAGCCTGGGCAGAAAAGTTGACAAGATGATTCATAGGTGGGCACAGTGACACATGCCTGTCCATCCCCAGCTGTGCGGGAAAGGTAAGATTGGAGGAGTACAGTTCCAGGGCAGCCCAACACAGAAAAATCCACGAGACTCCACAGAAAGGAAGCCGGGCACGGTGGCCCATGCCCGTGGTCCCAGCAGACATCTCTCATGTCTGGGAGACTGAGGCTGAGATGAGGAGGATTGTAGTTCTTGGCCAGCCCAGGCAGAGAAGTCTGAGACTACTTCTCCCCAGAGGAGGTTGATTCCAACAGAAACTCTCAAGTAGGTGGGTTGAGGCTTTGACATGAACCCTGAGGGGAAAGCAAGACCTTATCCTAGAAAGATAGCCAGTGAGAAACGAGGTGGAAAGGTGGAAAGCGTAGCTTCGTAGTGGTAATGCGCCAGCCCAGCAAGCCTGAGGCAGGACAAAACCCTCACAAGGGAGAAAAACAATGAAATAGCTTTTTTTTTTTTTTTCTCCTGTTGGTCGTGGGGCCTGAACTCTGGGCCTGGGCGCTGTCCCTCGGCTCGCCAGCTCAAGGCGAGTGCTCTACCACTTGAACCACAGCACCACTTCTGGTTTTCTGGTGGTTCATTGGACAGAAGAGTCTCACAGACGTTCCTTGCCCGGGCTGGCTTTGAACTGTGATGCTCAGATCTCAGCCTCCTGAGTAGCTAGGATGACAGGCGTGAGCCACCGGCACCCACTGGTGACTTTGTGATCATCGCCTGAGTGTTTGCAATGATTTATGGTCATGGAGGAAGCGCTTACGTGGCGCAGGCTCCCAGGTGTGGACCGAGCAGGTGCTCTGCTTAGGTTAAGGGCCCTGAGGTCCTTCCAATCTTGGAGTCCTCTGATGGCCCCCTTTGTACCTCTCTGCCTGTGCATCTCCACTTATTTTCTTTGCTTTTTTTTTTTTTTTTTTGGGTCCGGTTGTGGGGCCTGAACTCTGGGCATGGGCACTGTCCCTCAGCTTTTCAGCTCAAGGCTACCACTCTACCACTTGAGCCACAGCACCACTTCCGGTTTTTTTTCTTTTTGCTTATGTGGTGCTGGGGAATCGAACCCAGGGCCTCATGCATGCAAGGCAAGCACTCTACCACTGAGCCATCTTCCCAGCCCCAATAGTTATCTTTTCTTTTTTTTTGGGGGGGGGGGGGTGGTCCGGTCGTGGGGCCTGAACTCTGGGCCTGGGCGCTGTCCCTCAGCTCTTCAGCTCAAGGCGAGCACTCTACCACTTGAGCCACAGCACCACTTCCGGCTTTTTTTTTCTTTTTTGCTTATGTGGTGCTGAGGAATCGAACCCAGGGCCTCTGGCATGCAAGGCAAGCGCTCTACCACTGAGCCACCTTCCCAGCCATCCACTTATTTTTATTTATTTATTTTTTTGCCAGTCATGGTGCCTGAACTCTGGGCCTGCGCACTGTCCTTCAGCTCTTCAGCTCAAGGCTAGCGCTCTACCACTTGAGCCTCAGCACCACTTCCAGCTTTTTCTGTTTATGTGGTACTGAGGAATCGAACCCAGGGCCTTGTGCATGCAAGGCAAGCACTCTACCACTGAGCCACCTTCCCAGCCCTCCACTTATTTTCTTAACCTCCCTCCTGGAATTGTTCCTTTGGAATTTTTCATTTTGGCTTTAGATTTTTTTTTCTTTTTTTTTTTTCTTTTTGTCAGTTGTGGGGCCTGAACTCTGTCCCTCAGGTCTTCAGTTCAAGGTGAGCACTCTACTCCTTGAGCCACAGCGCCACTTCTGGCTTTTTCTGTTTGTGTGGTGCTGAGGAATCGAACTCAGGGCTTCATGCATGTAAGGCAAGCACTCTACTACTGAGCCACCTTTCCAGCCCCTGGCTTTAGATTCTTCTTTGTGAACTCAGAAGCCAGGGATTTGACTGATCTTTTCTGTACTGATTCTCTCTCTCTTTCTCTCTCTCTCTCTCTCTCTTTCTCTCTTCCCTCTAAGGCCATGTCAGCTGCTAAGTTGATCAGGTAACAATGTGAAAGAGTACACAAGTTTTGGGGGAAGTAACCTATGAATAATCTCTCAAACATTTCATATGCCCCGTTTGCAGAAAAGGTGGGCCCAGTTTCAAGGGGCTGGCGTTAACCATGGTCACCCCCTAAAATTTCCAAAGTCCATCTCCCAAGTGTGTCCATCTATTTAGATAGAAAGAAGCATATGGCGTTCAGAAAAGAGGAGCCGGAGGGTTGCAAAATGGCGAAGTCCCCAGGGAAAGCCCGTCTTGGCCGTTGTCATGGAAGTTTCTCCCGATCACTTGCGGGCTCTGATAAAAAGAAACATCTGTCACGTTTCTCCGAAGGGTGACAGGCTGAGAGCGCAGATCCAGGGGAAAGCTGCTCACTTGGTAAGCTCCGATATGGATCTCCTATTAGGCGATAGGCCACGAGAGTCTCTCGTGTCAGTTCAGGGCCACGGGTGTAGTGAGCTGAAGGTCTGGGCCAGCTCGAGATGATTATGGTAGATACCCACCCATCTTAGCAGCCGGGGCGGGGGGGGGGGGGGGGGGGGGGGGCGGGGCAAATGAGATCTTCCACCTCATCACCGGACTGCCAGATGGGGCTCAGGTAATGACACGTAAGACTTCTTGCTCTGCTACACAATGGTTAATATTCACCAGAAAGGAGAAAGTAAACATCTTGAAAGTTTTTCTTCTGTAGCATTTGTGCCTCCATAGCAAGAGAACAAGACACGTTTCCAGCCTTGTTTTTTCATGCTTCACCACTGTGCCTGTCACAAGTGCATGCTAGCTGGGACACGGTTTCTGGAAAGGCGCAGCCGGGAAGATGTCACTGAGCTTTGCCTGCTGCGTTGTAGCCTTCGGAAGTCTACAGGGAAGGGCGGCTCCTGTGGCATTTCCAGTTCATGCAGGCGCAGACCCTGCCAGTCTGGGTAACAGGTCATTCTGTTAGAGTATGTCCATCACCTAGCATGAATGTCAGTAGAAGTTAACTTCATCGTCAAGTCAAGACATCCACGAGGTCTTCTGAACCTAACAAAACCAGTGCCATGCACCTGCTTGGGGAAGGAAAGTGCATGTGCCAACTCTGTAACTGCGATCACGTTGGAAGACACCTGCACTGGCAGAGGGGCCCGGCGTCCTCTCCACCGCTGCCCACTTGGAAGCAGCCGGGGCCTGCCGAGGGCTGTCTCCTGAGGATGATTCTAGATCAGCATGAGCAGACCAGGGAGGACACTGACGATAATGAGACTTTCAATAATGGTCATCTCTTGGCTGGGAAGGTAGCTCAGTGGTAGAGTGCTCGTCCAGCATGCATGAAGCCCTGGGTTCGACTCCTCCGTACCACATAACACAGAAAAAGCCAGAAGTAGCGCTGTGGCTCAAGTGGTAGAGCGTTCACCTTGAGACAAAGAAGCTCAGGGACAGTGTCCAGACCCAGAGTTCAAGCCCCACAACTAGCAAAAATAAAATTTTTTTAAAAAAAGTAATAATGGTCATCTCAGAAGTTTTCCCCTTGAGACGTTGGGATGGAAATGTGATCCATCTGGCACTGGATCTTTCCCAGCACTGTAGCAGGAAGAGAGCATGTTGCTGCTTTCCTGCTTGGGTTCTCAGCTTTCCAGGACAGATCTAGCTAAGAATGGCTGTGTACAACTGGATGGATTTTTTTTTTTTTTAACTGTAGACACACCGGGAGACATGGGAGAGGAAATACTACATAGCAGTGTATGAACTGCAGCATCAAAGCTTCCGGGTCCCCGAGTCTGACCCAGGAAGTACATTCTGCCTGTGGTATTGCTGGAGGAGATCCTGTTTTCTCCACAAGAACAATGCCTGGAGGGCTGGATGCCCATAGGAACTCAAGAACAGTTGACAGAATAGCGTGGATCGAATAGTAGACCCCTCTTCTCTTAACGTTGAATGGAGCTAGTATTTGCTAGAATCCAGGAAGCAATTTTAACATGAAATGGTATTAACATATAAGTTTAAAGCATGTCCTTGTACATTTGCTCTGTTGTTTAAGTCGATGGCCACCATTTTCATGTCCCCTCGTTTTTACAGCCCCTTTATCTTTTTTCTGCATACATCATATCCATAACATTAATTTTTTTTGTGTTTATCTTCTGGTAATACACAATGCAAATTAAGCAACGTGAACTCAGATCTTCCTAGCTTGGCTTCCAAAGTAGCTGAGATGTCAGGGCAGGACACCGTATCCTGCGTGCTGAGGGAGATGAGGTTTTGCTAACTTTTCACCTAAGCTGGCCCAGACCAAGATCTTCCTGTTTAATCATCTCTCCATGACTAGGATGAAGGCATGTACCTCCATGCCCTATTTATGATTGAGTTAGGGCCTGGGCTGGCCTCAAACATGATGCTCCTGATCTCTGCTTTCTGAAGAGCTGGGATTACACTATACAGCTTTAGATTTTTTTTTTTAATATGTTGAACCATACTCTTTGAATTGTTTTGTCAAAACTGGATAGCAATTTATTTTGCAGAATGTCCTTATCCAGCTTTTTTTTTTTTTTTTCCGGTAAGCATTTTCCCAGCAAAGATCACTGATAATTATCCTTCATCAATTTATATCCACGTAAGTCTGAATTAATGACTGCACACAACTGTCATGGGTAGACTCGAGTGTAAACACAGTGTTTTGGGAAGTTGGTGAACTTGCCAGAGAGGCCTCATAGCCCTGGGCACTGCTGACAACCAGGGCATCGTGAGCCATCTGTTAGACACCGCTGGAGAATGAGGACTGATTTATCAGTTGCTCCAAGGGCCTATAATTAAGAGCGTGTCTACTGTAAATACATTTTAATTAATATGCATAGGTAGCATCTCTGAAAGAACATCTCTGCAAAATGTTTTTCTAGTGCAAGCTCTGCAGAGCCTACTCTTAATGAACAGCCGGAGCCACTTTAAAATCAGCAGCATTTGCCTGATCGCATAATTGGTGCTCTGCAGTGCTTTTCTCCAGCCATCCTGTCTACACTGTGGTCCTGTAATTGATTTGCTCATCAGACTACTTTTCTTAAACGGGAAAGAGCAAATGTTTTGGTCCAATCCTCATTAAGTTACCACAATTTTTTTAAAAAAAATTAATGATTTGGAGATTTACTGAGCCTCTCCTATTTATACAGGCTAGAGATCCTAAATGCTTCTTCTAATATAATCAGGGATGCTTTCCTTCTCTCAATGCTTTAGTAGTAGCAATAAAGTATGATAGGTGAATGACAGTCTATTAAAAATATTCTCCTCCCGACTGGTAATAAATGGATGGATTTGGAAAATTTTAGGACTGCAAGAGCAAGAAATGTATGCATGTGTGTGTGTGTGTGTGTGTGTGTGTGTGTGCATACATACGTATGTACAGAGTCAGAGAGACGACAGGAATGAAATAGTGATAGGCAAAAAAGAAAATAAGACACGCAGGTAGATAGTTGAAGGTTTCAGATTTTATATATACTAGAGAGAGACAGAACACAGAGACTGGGAACACAGAGGACAGACATAGAACACAGAGAGACAGAAACAACGCGAGAGAGACCCAGTGAAATCAAATGACTGGTGAGACACGAGAAGGGCCAATCCCAGCAGTGCTGTTTGGCACAGATGTGGAAGGCAGAGGCCCTGAGGAGGCCATGTCGCTGATCAGGACAGGAAGAGGACCCAGGAACACCCAAGGAAACACAGCATCATAACAGGCAGCAAGAGACCTACAACCTCAACGCAACCTATGCACCTGTTAAGTGGTTCTATACCACTGATTTAAACGTGTTTTTTTTAAACCCTAAATGTATTTACCTTTTTTTTTTTTTTTGCCACAGAAAGGTATTGAAGGAAATCTCTTTTGGAGAACTAAACCCAAACGAGACCATCCAGGCCAGTTTGGAAGCCAAGCTCCTTTCCAAGCTAGACCATCCAGCCATTGTCAAGTTCCACGCAAGCTTTGTGGAGAAAGCTAATTTCTGCATCATCACAGAATACTGCGAGGTGAGATTCTTCTTCTCTCCCGAGAGCTTAATAGAAATCTGGGTCATAGTAAAAAAGCCTTATGTAAAGAGATGACATCTCCAAAGTTCAATTATCAAACCACAAGACAGACTATAGAGATCTTCATGTCTTGAAGCTAAGAATAACCATTCCTAAAAGACGGACAAAACTCAATTCTAATGAACAGTCTGTCCACGGTGGCAAACTCAGTCACAGGGAATATATATTTAAGATCACTGAAGTGTCTTCTTTCTCCAAGGGATGATCAGGAAAATCACTAAGGTGATGAGGTGGATAGAGTGTGGTACTTCTGAACAGCCACCCTGGCAATAGCTCTCAAAGCCGTGTGAAATGACAGACATTTGCATGCATAGCTATGCTGTGATTCAATCCTCTTTCTTTAGGTCTTTCAGTTAATAGGTCATCTTAATTCAGACATGACTGGTTTCTACTGATACCTCTGCTACTGCTTTTGGCAGGGTGAATTTATTTGTTGTTGTTGGTGGTTGTAGGGCTTGAACTCATGGCCTGCGCGCTGTCCTTGAGCTCTTTTGCTCAAGGCTAGCTAGCGCTCTACCACTTGAGCCACGGCTCCATTTCCATTTTTGGAGTGGCTAATTGGAGATCAGAGTCTCATGGGGACTTTTCTGCCCAGACTGGCTTCGAACCACGATCCTCGGGTCTTAGCCCCCTGAGTAGCTAGGATTACAGGTGTGAGCTTCTGACACCTAGCAAAGTGAATTTTTTAAACAGCTTTACAGTCTTAGAATACTTCAACTTGTCATTAGCACCGTCCAGTAGAACTTCCTATAATGGTAGAAATGTCTATACTTGTTTACAGGAGTTACCAGTCATACCTGGCCTACTAGCCCTTGAAGTTGAGCTGGATGCTATGTTTTGTTTAATTTAAATAATTTAAAACAATCCTGTATAGCTAGGGGGCTACTGTATTGGTAGGTATAGATGATGTACCTTAACTAATTTTTATGCAATTTTTGCATTATTAGACAAAGAATAACACAATGAACACAGTTTACCTTTCCTCCAGATTCCCCAGTTTTTCCACATTTGATTCATCATGCTATTTATTTATCTGCTCTATCTTAACTATTCTTAGTTTTTTGTTTTTTTTTCCTGAACCATTTGAGAGGAAATGTGTTATGATTTGGATCTTGGCTGTCCTCTGAAGGCCAGGTATTAAAGGCTTACTTGGCAAGCATCCTGACAGTGGGCGGAGCCTGGTGGGAGGGAGTGAGGTCCCTGGGGCGTGTCCCGTGAGGGATGTTCGAATGCTAGTCTCCTCTACTACCCCTCTGCTTCCTGACTGTGCAGAAGTGAGCAGCTTTGTTCCAGCACTGCTCCCTACCTTGATGTCCTGCCCCTCCCACTCATACCCCAGGCTCAACAGTGATGAAACCAGACAACCAGCCCTGGACCCAAATCTCCCAAACCAGTGAGCTGAAACCTTTCCTCCTCTGAAGCCGAATATTTTGAGATATTTTTGTCATAGGAACAGAAAGCAGATGAGTGCAAAGTTGCTGATGAGACGCTTCTTTGTCCCAAATACTTTCTGATTTGTTAAAAAGCGAAGAACCTTCTCCCAAGTACAGTACAACCGATTACAGGAAGCTCAGGAAATTAACACTGACACAACTGTGACTGTGTAATCCCAGCACTTCTCAAAATGGGATCCCAGACCAAGAGCATCCACATCGCTAGGGAACTCGTTGGCCTCCAGCCCAGTCATACTGAGTCAGAACTCTGGGAGTGGGGTTCAGCCATCTGTGTTGTGACAAGCCGACCAGGTGAGTTGGAAATAAGTTCGTTTGAGAATCACCCATCAAACTCACCATCCATATGCAAACTCAGTCTCTTTAGCCAGAGGAAGGACATTTCTATTTAAAAAAAAAATTGTGTGTGTGTGTGTGTGTGTGTGTGTGTGTGTGTGTGTGTGTGTTGGTAAGGATCTAAAACTGGGGGGATCATCTGTGTTAATTTTTAAACACTGGGTGGAGCTGAGGGTTCCCATCGCCGTTGCCATGGTGATGGCTGCTGGCTGCACTGGAGACCAGCTTGGGTGGGTGGGGGGAGGTCTTTGCTCCCCTGAGCGGTCAGGCTGCCACTTCCCAGCGTCCTGAGGAATGGTACATACTGTCTTTGAACCTGAAATGTAGGAAAGGGTTTGGTCAGATTGAACAGGGCAAACAGACATTGCCGCTAAGGAACAATGTGATAAGAGGCTCAGGGGGTAGAAAAGCACGCCATGATTGTTCAAACATTAGGCGAACATATTTTCAGTGTTGGGTTAAATATGAAATACAGGGTCTATTTATGTCATCGTCTAATGTCTTTTCTCCACATGTGGCCAATAGGCCACCTCCAGAGTCACCTAGGAATATCCAAGTTGTGTGTTTCCAGCAAGCAGCTGGCTGATCTAATACACTCTAATTCACACCCCATTGGGGGATGTTTATTTAATGGAGATGTGGCAGGGTGAGGGAATAGCATTTTGAGATATCAGCCCAGTGAATTAATAAGAGACAGCCTTTTAATTTTAAAGCAAAGACAAGTAGGGCAGAATGATTTTTCATGCTTCTTCTAGCCTCCAAACGCAGAGATGTTTTTTTTCCCCTTTGTATATTCTTCTCCCATTTCAGATTTGTATCTGGGCTTCTTCTGAGAATGTTCTACTTTGGTCTTTTAAGCTAGTTGTTTTTCTATAGACAGCTTTAAAAATGGATTAATTTTTTTTAAAAATCAAATCCTTATAGGATTTAACTTTTTCATGATAATCAAAGATGACGTTTAAAACACTGTAGTTGAGTCTTTATTTCTTGAAAGCCTTGGTATTTCAAAGTTCTCTGATGTCGGCTATTTACGATGAGGAACTGAGGCTAGACCATTAATCAACCAATGATAGTTTGGACTACAGAATTTTGAAACTTTAGAAGTTAACATCAAGGCTTTTGTCATAACTTTCAAGGGGTGACATTAGTGAGGGAAAGCATTTTCTGACAGCATTACAGACTGATGGAGGCATCAATGATGGTTCAAGTTCAAGTCTGTACTCTTCATTAAAGTTGTTCTCCAGTAAAAAAAATCATCCACATTTCTCAAAGACAAGAAAACAAAATGAACTGAGACTGTAATCAGAACTTAAACTGTGATGTGGCTGCTCATCCAAAGCATTTGGCTTTGACTTGGAAGAAAGCTTAGAGAAAATAATAAATGTTTTTCATATTGCTAGGTTCAAATCAGACTATATCACAAAAAATTGTATTTCTTTCTCTGTCATAGCTGAACATAATTTTTGTCTGAACCCATGCTTGATTTGTCTCCCTTAATTAAATCCTTAGAAAATAATCCACAGAGTATTTATTAAAGAACACATTAAGTACAAACAAATAGTTTTTCTTGCAGATAAGCATACAAAATGAAAATTGTAGGAGGAGGGATTTACATACAAGACCCAGCTCTGTGATGTAGTCTTTTGGTGTTCCATCAAGAATGGATAACGTTTCCTCCAGAGGGCCAGGGTGTGTTTGTGTCTCTCCTTCTAACATTTTACTTCCTAGAGACTGGTCCTTTTTCCCCTCAATAATGAACTTGTGTAGTTACAGGAAAGCAAAACAGGAAGCAAGCATACAACTTGTGTTCAGTATTTGAGGAGAGAGTTGGGTGCTAGGGATGTAGCTCGGTGTGTCTTAGCATCCCCGGGACAGGCTGCATGAAGAGATGCTGGCCAAGCTGTAGTAAATGTCACTGGACAGTATGCCCTCATATGACAAAGGACTCAGAAGAATAAAATGCAGAAGCAGAGAGACAGTGTAAAATCCTACAGTCCTTCAAATGGGAAATAAAAAGGCGTCATTGTAGTTTTAGATAAGGTGATGGTGTACACAGGGATTACAGTTACAAAGGTCAGGTAAAGAGTACATTTCTTTTTTCTTTTTTTCTTTTTGTCGGTCATGGGCATGAACTCTGGACCTGGGCGCTGTCCCTCAGCTTTTCAGCTCAAGGCTAGCACTCTACTGCTTGAGCCACAGCGCCACTTCCAGTTTCCTGGTGGTTCATTGGAGATAAGTGTCTCAGAGACTTTACTGCCCTGGCTGGCTTTGAACCACGATCCTCAGACCTCAGCCTCCTGAGTAGCTAAGATGTCCGGTATGAGCCACCTGCACCCAGCAAGAGTACATTTCTTTTTTTGGTGGGGGGGAGTCCGGTCATGGGGCCTGAACTCTGGGCCTGGGCGCTGTCCCTCAGCTCTTCAGCTCAAGGCTAGCACTCTACCACTTGAGCCACAGCACCACCTCTGGCTTTTTTCTTTTTGCTTATGTGGTACTGAGGAATCAAACCCAAGGCCTCAGGCATGCAAGGCAAACGCTCTACCATTGAGCCACCTTCCCAGCCTAAGAGAACATTTCTTTTTGGATAATGTCACCCCTTCCCTTGCTCTCTCCCACTTTTCCCCTCTCATTCCCACCCATTGGTTGTATAGTTCATTTTCAACATTAGTTTCCAGTGAGTACTACTGCTGCACTTGTTCGCCTAGGAATGCTATTTTAAAGCAGAGACAAATGCCTTAATTTCAGGATCCTTATACTTGGGACAGGTAATTATGTGTGTGAAAGCCATGTTCATAAAAGACAACTGTGCTTATGTTTGGCCTTGGGAAGAAATAAGCATTGGGTGAACAGAAAGAGCTGGGAGGCAGTTTCAGTGATATTTCTTTAAAGTAAGTTTTTCTTTTTCTCTCGCTCTTTACCTTTCTTCTTCTTTCTCTCCATCTCTCTCTTGCTGTCTCTCCATCCTCATTCCTCATCTAAAACGATTCAGGAAAGAGATGGCGACATTCAATCTTTCTGTCACTGGAGATGTTTTAGAAAATCTGAATTATTGGAATAAAATATTGAATGATTGTGGTTTTTGTCTTAAACTCTCTCTCTCTCTCTCTGTCTCTCTGGGTTTTTATTTGGGGGGGGAGGGGTTGGTCTTGGGGCTTGGACTCAGGGCCCATGCACTGTCACCTGAGCTGTTTTTGCTCAAGGCTAACACTCTACACTTTGAGCCACAGCTCTACTTCCAGTTTTTGAATGGTTAATTGCAGATAAGAGTCTCATGGCCTTTCCTATCCAGGCTGGCTTTGAACTGTGATCCTTAGATCTCAGCCTCCTGAGTAGCTAAGATTACACATGTCAGCAACTAGCACCTCATTCTCTCTCTCTCTCTCCCTCTCTCTCTTTCTTTCTCTCTCTCTCTCTCTCTCTCTCTCTCTCTCTCCCACTCTATCTCTCTCTGTATGATGGAAAGCTTTGCAAAAGTCTTCTTAGATGGAAAAACAAACCTAAGGCTGAAAACAATGTATTTGCATATATTTATAGCTCCTCTTTTGTCTGAAGGGCTTTCATGTTTTGGACGTAAATATGGCAACAGCAGTGTGGTTGATCCAACAGAATTATGGTAAACTTTATAGAGGATTTAGAAAGTGAGAAGATGTAAAGGCAGGTTTGAAGGAGGAGAAGAAAATGATGGTCTTTTCTTGCTAAGGCATCCAATGTTTAACTCCCTATATTTTTATATTCCAACAAGCGTGGATCTCCTTGGCCCAGGAAATCCAGCAGGTCAGCGGTGCTTCAGCTAGGCTGCAAGTCAATGTTTGATTGTCTCTGCGTGGAATGAGAGAAAATGCTAAGCAAATATTTACACACATTGCACCAAAAGGACATTTTTTAAAAAAATATGCATTATGGGGTGGGGTGGAGGGTGGGGAGGGTAGTCGTGGAGATGGGAGGGAAGGGATGGTAGGGGAAAAACAGAGAAGGAGGCAACAATGCTTGATAAGAAATGTACCTTGCTCGTGTAACTGTAACCCCTCTGTACAGTATTTTCACAATAAAAAAAACTTATTTAAAAAATGCATTACAGCCGGGCGCTGGTGGCTCACGCCTGTAATCCTAGCTACTCAGGAGGCTGAGATCTGAGGATCACGGTTCAAAGCCAGCCCGGGCAGGAGAGACCGTGAGACTCCTATCTCCAATAAACCACCAGAAAACCAGAAGTGGCGCTGTAGCTCAAGTGGTAGAGCGCTCGCCTTGAGCTGAAGAGCTGAGGGACAGCGCCCAGGCCCAGAGTTCAAGCCCCACGGCAGACAAAAAAAAAAAAAAAATGCATTACAAATGAATTAGTCAGTTGACCTCACGTTGCTTGACTACAAGTGCTTTCTTTCTCTTGGATTGTCACATTGCCTATGAATGCTTTCCCTTTGTATCTAAGGAGGACTCCTAAGGATGGGTGTATGGATAGCTTCATGCTGCCTCTCGTGTCTCCTGTGGATGTGGAAGGTCCCTGTCCCTCTCTCCATCGAGGCTGCAAAGACCAAACCCAGTTGCTCTGTTCTGATTTGGCTGTTTTCCAAAATTAGACTTATCTCCTTCCACGAGGTAGTGCCTGCTCGCTCAGGCCGGCACTGGAAGCAGAACTTGGGCTGTCCTGGAGATGGAGCCTAGAGCTGAGCTGTTAGAAGCAGTGTAAATGTGTGTTCAGGCCTTAGAGGTCAAGGCTGAGGCCCGGTGTCGAGTTTGGTACTTCCAGAGCGTGTAAGCCTTACCTTCTCACAATATGGAGTCAAGTCCAAGACTTGACTTTTTTTTTTTTTTCGGTTGGTCGTAGGGCTTGAACTCTGGGCCTGGGCGCTGTTCCTCAGCTCTTCAGCTCAAGGCAAGCGCTCTACCACTTGAGCCACAGCACCACTTCCTTTTTTTTTTTTTTTTTTTTTTTTTTGTGGTTCATTGGAGATAAGAGTCTCATGGAGCTGGGTGCCAGTGGCTCACACCTGTCATCCTAGTTACTCAGGAGGCTGAGATCTGAGGATCGCAGTTCAAAGCCAGCCCAGGCAGGAAAGTCCGTGAGACTCTTGTCTCCAATAAGCCACTAGAAAACTGGAAGTGGTGCTGTGGCTCAAGCGGTAGAGCGCTCGCCTTGAGCTGAAGAGCTGAGTGACAGCGCCCAAGCCCAGAGTTCAAGCCCCACGACCAACCAAAAACAAAAAAGACTCGTGGCTTTTCCTGCCTGGGCTGGCTTTGAACGGTGATCCTCAGATCTCAGCCTCCTGAGTAGCTAAGATGACAGGTGTGAGCCACCAGCACCCAGCGAGAGCTTTATTTAAAAACAACAACAACAACAACAAAACCTCAAAGGATAAACATATGGATGGTTTTTGCTATTTTTGTTTCAGGGTCGAGATCTGGACTATAAAATTCAGGAATATAAAGAAGCTGGTAAAGTCTTTCCAGAAAATCAGGTAGTAGAATGGTTCATCCAGCTGCTGCTAGGAGTAGACTACATGCATGAGAGGTAGGTTCACTTCTAGGAACAAGATGAAATGGGTGCTGGGAAGGTGGCTCAGTGGTAGAGCACTTGCCTTGCATGCATGGGGCCCTGGGTTCAATTCGGAAAAGCCAGAAGTGACACTGAGGCTCAAGTGGTATAATGTCACCTTGAGCTGAAGAGCTGAGGGGCAGCGCCCAGGCCCAGAGTTCAGGCCCTATGACTGGCCAAAGAAAAAGATGACAGGAGGAGGGACTTGTCACACACACAAACTTTTTTTTTTTTTTTTTTTTGCTGCCTCAGTGCTCTGGCTGGAACAGCTCATTTACATACAGGCTCCGCCAGCTCACAGGCCTTCAGATTCAGGTTAAATCACATCATTGCTTTCCTGGGCCTCTAGCCTCACAGAAGGAAGATCATGAGGCTTCTCAGCCTTCAATATCGCATGAGCTAATTCTCAGTAATAAAGTATATATATATGTGTATATGTGTATATATATGTGTGTGTATGTGTGTGTTTGTGTGTATATATATATATATGTATGTATCTCAGATCTGTTTTTTCTGGAGCCCTTACTAAAGCAGTATGCTAAGAGAGAAGATAAAGACAACCATGGGAAAGCTAAGAGGAGCCAGGTTACAGAAGGGTGGAAAATTTCCACTGGCTCCTATGGAGCTTGCCTGTACTTGTTTAATTTTTTTATTTTAATTTAGAATAAATCTACAGCATATGGCACTGGTATATAAATAATGCCATTAAAAGCTGAAAACATCCACCGATCATTCAAAGCTATCTTGAGCGTGTTGCACAAAAATTCACTCCCGTTGGAGAGGTGAGGGGTTCATTTGCCTCAGTGTTAGAGGACTGAGCAACCTCTTTCAGTGAGCTCAACTTCGCCTGGCCCACAGAAATAGCTACAGCATGTCCTCTTTTCTACCTGCTCCCAACCCTCTCTGTGAGTGATGGTTGATGGGTGAACCATTTTGCATATTAGCATGTATACTAGTTAAATTTTGATTTAAATTTTTAAAAACTTAAATTTTCACGAAGTCATTTACCCTTTCCTGTCTCCTGCAGGAGAATACTACATCGAGACTTGAAGTCAAAGAATATATTTCTGAAAAATAACCTCCTTAAAATTGGTAAGACTTTTTAAACAAAAAAAACAGGTACTGAAAGATTAAATAAAAGATTATTAGACTTTGCCAGAGAACTACTCAGACCTCCAGGTACAGAGAACAAAGAAAGGTTTATTGCCAGGAAAGGGAGCCGACAAGACTCCTTCTCACAAGGGAGAACTGAGCAGAAACACCGGCTATTGTCTGAGGGGCCCTGTATAACCTAGGAAGTTTAGGAGAGGCTAGAAGGGGCTAGGAGGCAGAGACCCCCGTGTGGATATGTGGGTCAGGGGCGTCATCATGGTGGACTAGGAGTTAAAGCTGCTATCCAAATAGTAGATAAGGGGTCCTGCAGCTGCCTAGACCTGAAGGTCACTCTAAGGGGTTCTTGTTGCCTTATATGGTGGTAGCTGCCCCAGAGAAGCCCCATCCCAAGTTAAAGGGGGTTGGAAGTTGATTATTTACTGCCTTTACTACATGGCTAGTGTTGCCTAAGAAGGGAACACGCTAAGCTGTGGAGGAGGGAAGGAGTAGACTAAGCTATGGTTGCTAACAGGTACTCCAAAGCCATAGATGAGAATATCCTCGATGTTCTCCTGTCAAGTTGAAGCTGGCGGTTCATGGAAGTGTGAGAGTAATCACTGGTTTCTTTCAGCTTCCCAAGTTTTTTGCCCTGATCTGGATGGGCCCCTCAAAACCCAAACCCAATCATTTTGTTTCTGATCGTCCGATATAAATGGAGTCTTAAAAACATTGGCTGTGTGCTTGGTTGATTTCCAAGTAGCCTCTGAGTTCCTGCTCTCTTGCCAGGTCTCTGCAAGCGAAGGGACTTGTTTCACTAGCTTGCTTGAAGGTTTCTCACTTGCTTTATCAGACTACAAGAAGTTGTCTCACACCATTTAAACACTGGTGTAATAGTTCCTGAGAACTCTGAGTGCCCCCTCGGGTGGTCTTAGGGAATGAAGGAATAAAAACATACCACTAATTGGGCAAAAGTAGGGCAATTGATGTACTCAAATTTTTATATTTATGCTCTTGAATAGATTCTGGTCTTTTTTTTTTTTTTCTCTGATCCTGGAGCTTGAACTCAGCGCCTGGGCACTGTCTCTGAGATGCTTTTTTTGCTCAAGGCTAGCACTCTACCACTTGAGCCACAGCGCCAGGGCACTGTCTCTGAGATGCTTTTTTTGCTCAAGGCTAGCACTCTACCACTTGAGCCACAGCGCCACTTCCGCCACTTCTGGCTTTTTCTGAGTAGTTTATTGGAGATAAAAGTCTCACAGTTTCCTACATGGGCTGGCTTCAAACTATGATCCTCAGATTTCAGCCTCCTGAGTAGGTAGGATGACAGGTGTGAGCCACTAATGCCTGGCAGGTTCAGGTATTTCATTGACTTGTTCCTTTACTATGAACAAAGATTATAATTAACTAAGATCAACTAAGATAAAATTGTGCATCATCTTCAAGCCTTCCATAAGCACTGCTTACTCTTATCAGATTTGAAATACTTAATATCGGGTTGCCTAGTTCTCCCTGATTCCAGAAATAAAGAATTTTAGTTTATGTAATTTACTTTTCCTGGCTAAAAATCCCCCTTTTTTTTTTTAATTCCCTATAAAACTTATGTTTCTAAAGCTGTTTACCAGTGTTGTACAATTTAAAATAACACTTTGCCTTTCCTTCAAAACGGTATTACATAATAAACAGTCCCAAATTAGGCCATCTTCAGTGGTTATTTTCAGCCCTTGACAGTTGTTGTTTTAAAGCACTCATGGAGATTAATTGTTGTTTCCAGGGGACTTTGGAGTTTCTCGGCTCCTGATGGGCTCCTGTGACCTGGCCACAACTCTAACCGGAACCCCCCATTACATGAGTCCTGAGGCCCTGACACACCAAGGCTACGACACCAAGTCCGACATCTGGTAAGCGGCTTTGGCTCACTGGTCCACTCCACCCATTTGACATTTCAAGTCACTCTGTGGCCAGAGTTAAAGGTCTTTGCATTTGGAACTTGCTCTATCCCATTAAATTCATTTAAAAAATTCTCTTTATTCATAGATTAATTGGTTGGTTTGGATTTTTTTTTAGAGCCACAGGGGAAAGCTCTTAATGTACCAGAGGCATTAAATTTTGATATGTGGCTGCTTAACCTATTAAATAAAGCATCTGTAACCCTAAAGACAGCACTTCGTTTTATTCCCAAGGCTAAACCTTGCAGCTCTGTGGGGGGAACAGGCAGTTAGTTCCTCTGCACATTCTTCTTACCATTACTTTTAGGAATTGAACGACAGAGCCTGGCTTTATGGATACCATGAAGTTTAGGACTCTGGGTTGCCAGTGGTAGCTACGTGTGTGATTTCTTAGTTTCTCTGAGCTCTTGAGCTAGTGTAAATCACCACAGACCCCATGTAGAGAATTGGCCCCGGACATCCTATTACGAGCAGCAAGTCCTACGGGGGCTAAGGGTGCAGGGAATGTTTCTTTGAAGAGGAATCTTACGTAATGTTCAGCCTTGAAGGGAGGGAAAGGACAATCTAGCGGAGAACTTGTTAATTAAGTAAATAATTATTGTATGCAAATCCGTGCTAAGTAGTTTCTGAGCTCTCAAAAGAAGAGCACTGTGAAAGATGTGCCCACTTCATGGTCTTAGAGACGCCGAAGGGAGAACGTTGCCTTTTCCATAGTTAGGAATAAGTGAGTCACCCCAGGGAGCTGGCCTGGTAGTTCCTAGGAAACCGAGGCAGTGGACCGCAGGAGTCAGAATGAAGAGAAGAGTCTTTGTTGTGTCCGGGCTACTTCTGTCTTACAAACAGCTTCTGCAACCCGCAAGGAGACTTGTAGAAATATCAGCTGTAGTGCTGTGATATTTTACAGTTACAAAAATATCTGACAAACACAAAACATAAAAAAGCCCAAACCTCCCCAATATAAAAATAGGATTTTTTAAATATATCTGTCCAGGCATTAAGTCACCTCCCTTGGCAGTGATTATTAACACTTCAGCAAGCACAAGCTGAGGACCTCCCTCCCCCAGAACCACCACCTCATTATGAACTGAGTATTTTACTTTGGTCCTATCTAAAGTCAGAAACAGCTTAGCTGATAATGGAATTTGTCCTACCAAACCAAAAGTGGAAACAATAACAGAACTATTAATTATATTGGCAGTTTAGAAGTGTGATGAGCAATCTTAGGAAGACACTTAGGAAAATGAGATTGAATGAGGATGAGAACCATGGCTGTGCTTTAGCGTGGTAGGTATTTTCAAAGCACTGGAAACACATGAATAATTTATAGCTGTTTTGCGTTCGCACTGATAGCTGTGCATGTTATATTTATAACGCTTAAAGAAGAACTGGTCTAACACTAATTACATTTTCATGTATTAATGTTCGCCTATGTGTAGCCTTACCTCCCTTCAGTAATTTGTGAAACCTATCTGGATTCAGTTATTTATAGTATTCATGTATATGAAAATCTCTCCCTGAAGGGAGTTAGGTCCCAAAAGTTAATAAACAGTTATTTGGAAAGTTAGGATAATTAGGTTCACTGAAAAAAAATATTCTTTCAACACAGCTGATTTGTATATGTAATTACCAAATAATTTTTTTTCTCCACAGGAGAAATAAAAATACAATTGAGGCTGGGAAGGTGGCTCAGTGGTAGAGCGCTTGCCTTGCATGCCTGAGGCCCTGGGTTCGATTCCCCAGCACCACATAAGCAAAAAAGAAAAAAGCCGGAAGTGGCGCTGTGGCTCAAGTGGTAGAGCGCTAGCCTTGAGCTGGAGAGCTGAGGGACAGCACCCAGGCCCAGAGTTCAGGCCCCACAACTGGATCTCCCCCTCCCCCCCCAAAAAAAAAGAAATATAAATACAAGGTTGAGTTCTTAGTTCAGCACTTTAAATTGATTTAAAGCACACATAGTTAGAATTTACTGTTTGTATGAAGAAGGAATAAAGGACAGTGTGATTGGAATAATGATACTGTAAGTACACGGACCATTCACGGTTGGCCTCATTTATCTTGAGAAGTGAACTAGATTACTCTTGGATCTGTGGCCCTGTATCCTTATTGTTAAGTGGAGGTGATGGTGGCAGGAAACTGGGAGTGGGGAGGATGAGAGTTCCAGGATGGAAGTTGGCCAGGGGGTGGGGACTTGGGAAGAGTCTAGTTCATGCCCAGTGCTTTAGTATCTTGGACGGAAGCATCTTAGTTTCAGGCAGAAGGTGACAGAGAGGAACTAGCACCTGCCTGGCATTTACAGGACGAAGAAAGTATCCCCACTAGAGAACCCTTCTGGGAAGAGAGATGATTGAAAGAGAGAGGGAAGGTTAGAAGGGGCACAGAAGAAATCTTTCTGGTGAAAGATGCAGGAAAAGGTTAAATACAGGCAGCAGCACCTGTCATTAAAATGGGATATGCTCGTAGCAGACAGCCAACAGCCTCCTTAGCTGTTGGTGATGGAAGTTCTAGAATAAGAGAGCCAGTGCCTCTCAGTTTCCTTTGACCCCAGAAGTTCTGTGTGGGCCCAGGAGGTCATGTCTTCTCAGGAATCAGAGTTGGTGTAATTATTTTCACCCAACAGAAACTAACATAGGAAAACATCATATAAAGTATGATGTGAGTATGTACTCTGTTTTTGCAATGACACCAGCATGAATGACTCAGAGAAACACTGCAGGTAATACCAGTGTGGCCTGATGAATTTTAAAGTAGTTCATCACACAGCTAATAAATTCTTTTTAAATCGATATTGATGATAGAAATAAGTACAACAGGAGTCGCTCGGCTTTATGGAGTGCATACTCTGATTAATTGATAAATAATGGGCTAAATGCTTTACCTATCTGTTGGCAGCTACAAAAATGATACTCCTTGCAATCTTTTAAGCTCTTTTTTTTGGTGCTGTCCCTCAGCTCTTCAGCTCAAGGCTAACGCTATACCACTTGAGCCACAGCACCATGTCTGATTTTCTGAGTGGTTTATTGGAGATAAGAGTCTCAAGAATGTTATTTCGGGGGGCTGGCTTTGAACAGTGATCCTCATATCTCAGCCTCCTGAGTAGCTAGGATTGTGGGCATGAGCCGCCGGCCCTCCTCGCCCCCCCCCCCCCAGCTTTATGCTTTTTAAATTTTTATTTATTTTTTATTTACTTATTTTTTTGGGGGGGTCCGGTCGTGGGGCCTGAACTCTGGGCCTGGGCCCTGTCCCTCAGATCTTCAGCTCAAGGCTAGCACTCTACCACTTGAGCCACTGGGCCACTTCCGGCTTTTTTTCTTTTTGCTTATGTGGTGCTGGGGAATTGAACCCAGGGCCTCATGCATGCAAGGCAAGCGCTCTACCACTCAGCCACCTTCCCAGCCCCTTATGCTTTTTTTATTTTTTTATTTTTTTGGGTCCGGTTGTGTGGCCTGAACTCTGGGCCTGGGTGCTGTCCCTCAGCTCTTCAGCTCAAGGCTAGCGCTCTACCACTTGAGCCACCACGCCACTTCCGGCTTTTTTCTTTTTTCTTATGTGGTGCTGGGGAATCGAACCCAGGGCCTCATGCATTGCAAGGCAAGCGCTCTACCACTGAGCCACCTTCCCAGCCCCTTATGCTTTTTTTAAAAAGCACAATATAATATTGTTTGCTTCAACAGCTATGTAACTATATACCATTTAAAACTTGGATACAATGTATTCAACCAAGGTTTTACTGCTTTATTTGATATTTTTCTCTTCTTTCACCATTTTCCTACAAACTACCTAGGAGTGTAATTTCATTTCTTCAACTTGAAGTTAGTTGAGCTTCTTGGATGTATAAATGAATGTATTTCATTGAAGTTAGTTGAGCTTCTTGGATGTATAAATGAATGTATTTCATCGAACTCAGGGAGTTTTCTGCCATTATTTCTTTGATTATTTTTTTTATCCCTTTCTCTTCTCCTGGTGCCCAATTCTCTGAGACTCTATTCAGGTTCCTCTTTGTTCTTTAGATTGGGGAGGGAAATGCTTCAGTGCAAGGAGCAGTCAATTTCCCAGGGAAATGGTCTTATAAGGACATCAGGCTGGGCCATAGAAGCAGACTGGCTGGGTGCCAGTCCCTCATGCCTGTCATCCTAGCTACTCAGGAGGCTGAGATCTGAGGATCACAGACAGTTCAAAGCCAGCCTGATCAGGATAGTCCACGAGACATTGATCTCCAATAAACTACTCAGGAAAAGGCCAGAAGTGGCGCTGTTGGCTCAAGTGGTAGAGTGCTAGCCTAGAGGAGCTAGAGGAGCAGCTCAGGGACAGTGCCCAGACCCAGAGTTCAAGCCCCAGGACTGGCAAAAAGAGAGAGAGAGAGACAGAGAGGGAGGGAGGGAGGGAGGGCGGAAGAAGAAGGAGGAGGAGGAGGATGAAGAGGAGGAGGAGGAGGAGACAGAGAAGGAGAAGGAGGAGGAGAAGGAGAAGAAGAAAGCAGATTAGAAGGGGAAAGGTTGGAGTAGACTAAAAAAAGGAGAGAAGTAGAGCTTCTATCAGTGCAGGTCCATTCTTTTACTTCTGATGTTCTTCTCCAGAGACTGTACAGTGATCGAAGCAGGAGGGAGATTACCATTTGCCAAAGTGTGAAGCAGTGGAGGCTTTGGCCATACCCGGGGCTGAGGGGTTAACAGTCTAGAAAGGACTGGTATCTTGAATGATCACCTGTTCACCCAAAGACAGTGCCACCAGACCTCATGGTTGGTGTAGAATTCTTGACCAAGGCCTCAGGAACATGAAAGGATGCAAAAATACTTTCTCCTCTAGCTAGCTTCTCCCCTCTGCTACATGTCCTTGTTTTTCCCTGGTGTTAGTCTCTTCCTTCCATTGGTCAGATCTTACTGTGTAGAGGAGACAGGCTGACCAGAGGGACGGGGAATGAGGAGCTCATCTTCCTTTGACCAGAAAACTTGGATTGTGGAAGAAAGTCATTAGAAGAGCTGGTACGTGGGGGCTGGGAAGGTGGCTCAGTGGTAGAGTGCTTGGCTCGCATGCATGAGGCCCTGGGTTCGATTCCTCAGTACCACATAAGCAGAAAAAGCCAGAAGTGGCGCTGTGGCTCAAGTGGTAGAGCGCTTGCCTTCTTGAGCTGAAGAGCTGAGGCCCAGAGTTCAAGCCCCACCACACACACACACACACACAGAAGAGCTGGTATGTAAAGAGAAGATTCACCCAAGCTCTGTTTTTCTATAACTTTATCTGGTGGAGGGATGAATTCACTCTTCCTTTTAAAACTTTATTTTCTTAAGGCTGTAGAGCAAACCAGCACCCCCCCCCTTCTCCCCAACCCCCTACCCCCCTGCCCCCCAGGGCTGGTTGGCTGCCCACAGCTGTCTGCCAGTATTGATCATTTTGAATGGCCTGGACGTATGTGTGTGTGTGGGGGGATTATGTTATAAATAATGTCAGAATGGCCCTTGGCAGGACAGAGGTCCCCTTCGCTTTCTCCCTCAGCCACACCAGCCACATTTCAAGTGTGCAGGAGCTCCCCGGGACTATTGGTTATTATTTCCAGAAACAGAGAACGTCTTCATCAGTGCGGAAGACTCCACTCGACAGCCCCGAATTACCGCATCTCAGCTGCGTCGTCGGGGTTTGCCTTCATTCCCAGAGTCGCCCTCACCCTGCACTGAGGCTGGACAGAACCCCCACTCTTTCCCCCCCTCTCCCCCCCCCCCCCCCGTTCCCCCAGCTGGGATCAGCTGCGAGCTTCCGGCTTCCATGCTGTCCAGCTAAGTTGAGAATCCTCTTGTTTCAGGGCCCAGCTGTTTCAGGGCGCACACTGCGCAGGCGTGCAGCCCTGCTGTCCACCCAGCCTACTTCACTCTGAAGCCCCCAAAAGGCTCCTGATCACTTCACTTTGTGGAAGATACCAGATCCGGGTTTTTTAGTTTTCCTGTCCAGATTCTCTTGACGACACAGAAATTCAAGCAGGGTTCCCCCAGACTGAGTTTTCAGTGTGTCTGCCATCCGCCCCCGCCCCCCCGCAGCCCCTTCCCACCCCAATGCTCAGAATGAAAGTTTGAGAAACATGTAATACGTTTCCATCTGTGTCAGTGCACTGTGTCATGTTGTGGGACAGGAGAGGTCATTAAACAGTTGCTGTATCCTTTTACTGCTGAAGAGTTTAAAGCAATCAATGTGTGTTGGTCACATTTGTGTTAACCATTTGATTATATTCAGACAGACTTCATGTTCTATCTAATTTTTTTATTGTTATCTCTAAGTCGCTGTACAAAGGAGTTGTCATTTAACAAAGCGGTCTATGAACGCAGTGTATCTTGAACACTGTCACCCCGTTCGATATCCCTCACTCTTCTTAAAAACTACTCAGTTCTTAAGTAAGACTTTCATTTAGGGTATTACACATTAAAGCAAAACCCACTCCACTTGGATTAATTTCTTTTTTCTTTCTCTCTCTGTTTAACTGTCTAAGTCATGGGGACTTTGGAAAGTGAGGGAATCAGTATATTTCTCAATCGCATCAAGTAAAAAACATTACATAGGAGATATTAAAACTGCCCAATAACCCAGCGTCCAAGTCTACTGTGGGGGTATCTTCTGTTTGCAGGCTCTGGGCAGATTTCAAAGGTTGGATATAGTAGCTACATTGAGAAGAGACAAAGTCCAAGTTACATTTGCAATTCATTATCCACCTGTACTTTGAAAATCCTCTAGGTAATTTTGGTCAGACTATGGCAGATGGCAAGTTTATGGACTCTGGGTATAATTTGCCTCACAAGCACCTGCTCCCTGCTCTCGCTTTCGTAATTACAGCAGGTTCCTCAGGAATATACTTGCTTAACTCTTCCAAGCTGGCAGTATTTTGGGAAGAGAAAGGAATGCAAATCACTGACTTCTAAGAAAAAAAAAAATTTTTGCTTTTAGCTCTACCCACTGCTTCAGCTACTCCTACCCTGTGCTCTTGCTCCTGATCCATCAGGTTTAAAAACCTGCATGCCAACTAAGAGAAAAATTGTTCAAAAGATGGAAGTTCGGAATTACAGATCGTGTAATAATTCCCATATAGAAATTTCTAGTCGGGAGCCGGGCACTGGTGGCTCACGCCTGTCATCCTAGCTACTCAGGAGGCTGAGATCTGAGGATCGCGGTTCAAAGCCAGCCCGGGCAGGAGAGACCATGAGACTCCTATCTCCAATAAACCACCAGAAAACAGGAAGTGGCGCTGTAGCTCAAGTGGTAGAGTGCTTGCCTTGAGCTGAAGAGCTGAGGGACAGCAACCAGGCCCAGAGTTCAAGCCCCACGACTGACAAAAAAAAAAAAAAATTTCTAGTCGGAAACTGAACAGAAGAATAGATGTACAAGCCGGGCGCCGGTGGCTCACGCCTGTCATCCTAGCTACTCAGGAGGCTGAGATTTGAGGAGCGAGGTTCAAAGCCAGCCTGGGCAAGGAAAGTCCGTGAGACTCTTATCTCCAATAAACCACTAGAAAACCAGAAGTGGTGCTGTGGCTCAAGCGGTAGAGCGCTCGCCTTGAGCTAAAGAGCTGAGGGACAGCGCCCAGGCCCAGAGTTCAGGCCCCACATCCGGACCCCCCCCCCCCAAAAAAAAAAGAAAAAAGAAAAAAAATCCATCATGCTGAGTGTCACAGTGGTTTCTGTAACTGACTTATGCCCAGGCCATGAGTGTCCAGGGCAGGCAGGTACACTTCTGGGCTGGTAACTGAAGGCTCCTTGTTCTTAGGCATAAGCCAATATCAAGTAGATGAAATTAGGACTAGAAGGAGAGGAACAGCCTGTTTGCAGTGCAGCCTTGAGAATTTCCAAAAAGAAGTCACATCCAAGTGATCTGGTTCCCGAATCAGCCTCTAGATCCAATTGTTTCACAGTCTGTTATGCAAGATAGTCACACATTTTTATAACCCCTAATAAATTCATCTAATGTGGCTTATCACTATATGCTATAAGACCACAAGTTGATTTAGTGATCAGTTTTACTTTATTTTTTGTTTGCTCTTTGTTTTTTTGTTTTATATATATATATATATATAATATTTATTTATTTGTTGGTTTGTTTATTCATTTATTGTTGGTCATGGGGCCTGAACTCTGGGCCTGGGCACTGTCCCTCAGCTCTTCAGCTCAAGGCTAGAGTTCTACCACTTGAGCCACAACACCACTTCCAGCTTTTTCTGTGTCTGTGGTACTGAGGAATCGAACCCAGGGCCTCATACATGCTAGAAAAGCACTCTACCACTGAGCCACCTTCCCAGCCTCTTTTTTTTTTTTTGGTCAGTTGTGGGGCTTGAACTGTGGGCTTAGGCGCTGTCCCTACGCTCTTCAGCTCAAGGCGAGCGCTCTACCACTTGAGCCACAGCACCACTTCTGGTTTTCTAGTGGTTTATTGGAGATAAAAGTCTCACGGAGTTTCCTGCCCAGGTTGGCTTTGAACTGCGATCCTCAGATCTTAGCCTCCTGAGTAGCTAGGACTACAGTCTTGAGCCACCGGCACCTTCTGCTTGCCAGGCAAGCACTCGTTCACTTGATCCATACCTCTATCCTTCTTGTTTCTTTGATGTTGAGTGTTGAACAAATAGTTTCATTCAAAATTTCTTTTAGGGCCTGGAAAGGTGGCTCAGTGGTAGAGCGCTTGCCCCACATGCATGAGGCCCTGGGTCCGATTCCTTTGCACCACACAAGCAGGAAAAAGCCAGAAGTGGCGCTGTGGTTCTAGTGGTAGGGTGCTAGCCTTGAGCTGAAGAGCTGAGAGACAGCGCCCAGGCCCAGAGTTCAGCCCCAACAACCGCCAAAAAAAAAAAATAAAAAATTAAATTTTATAGTCTTGACAAGGATATGCAAAGGGAAATGAGCCAAGCACAGGAAGACAGATTCCCCATGTTCTAAAGTGCTAATCTCCCAGGAAAGGGAAGTAGAGCAGTGATTGCTAGGGGCTAAGGAAGGGGAGGGGATGGGAAGGATGAGGGAAGTTAGGAGAGGCACCAAAGTGCAGTGAAGTAGGAGGTGTATGTTCAAGTCTTCTACGGCACAGGAGGGTCATTGCAGCTTTCAACTTCTTACATGCTTTTACAGAGAACTACAAGTGTTCACGAGCTCCAATCACAAATGATAAATGCTTAAGATGGAAATGCAGACAACTCTGATTTGATTATTACGTATCGCATACATATACTGCATTATCGCTCGGTACCCCAGAAATAAGTAATTAGATGTGCCAATTTAAAATGATTAATTTCTTTATTGTTACCGAGGATTGAACTCAGAGCCTCATGTTTGCAAGACATGCACGTGTTTTACCACTTGAGCCACACCTCCAACCCCTATCAACAATTTTCTTTCTACACAACTTGTGTGTGTGTGTGTGTGTGTGTGCGTGCGCGCGTGAGTGTGTGTGTGGCCAGTATTTTGGCTTGAAGTCAGGGGATGCTGTACCTGAGCATTTTTGCTCAAGGCTACTGTTCTACCACTTGAGTCACAGCTCCATTTCCAACTTTTTGGTGATTAAAGAGTCTTACAGACTTTTCCTGCCCAGGCTGGCTTCAAACTGCTATCCTTATATCTCAGTCTCCTACTTAGCTATGATTATGGGTGTGAACTACTGGTGCCTGGCTGAAACTGCAGTTTTTAAACCACTGAAATACATGTTATCTCTCAAAGCCAACACCTCTGAGATTGGTATGATGACCATATTTAAAAAGAGATTTGTTTCTTCCTTAAAATCTTTGATATTTGTCTGCAGGTCATTGGCATGCATTTTATACGAGATATGTTGCCTCAGTCACGCATTTACTGGCTCCAATTTCTTGTCTATCATCTTAAAAATTGTGGAAGGAGACACCCCTTCTCTCCCTGAGAGATACCCAAGGGAACTCAACTCCATCATGGAAAGGTAGGGAAACCAATCTGTTGTCATGAGAAACCATTTTATATCACGTTATTGTGTTTAAATGAACTTAGGCCTTCGTTCATCTGAACAAGTAATTTTCTTTTGACCATTACAGCATGTTGAACAAGAGTCCTTCGTTGAGACCATCTGCTATAGAAATTTTAAAAGTTCCTTACATCGATGAGTATTTAAAACACAAGAGATGCCGGGGAAAGGTATTTGTGTTTACATGCATGGAAGGGGAGGGCTCAAGAATCAGTCAGGAGGAGGAGCTGAACTACAAAGTAGCTGAGAGCATCACTAGTCAGGACGGCTTCCGTGCAGAAAGAAGTAGGTGCCTGGACTCAGGTCTCTGGTCCACTGGACATGGGAAATCAGGGATCTGATATGCCCATGCCCACTGTCCACCCTTACTGCTCAGCACTTTGCCGACATATCCTTGCTAGCCCAAGAGCATACTAATATACTACAAGATAACACTAATATACAAATAATACTAAGCACCCAAATATGGGATCTTTTTTTTTTTTTTTTTGGGTCCAGTCGTGGGGCCTGAACTCTGGCCCTGGGCACTGTCCCTCAGCTCTTCAGCTCAAGGCTAGCGCTCTACTACTTGAGCCACAGTGCCACTTCCGGCTTTTTTCTTTTTTGCTTATGTGGTGCTGAGGAATCGAACCCAGGGCCTCAGGCATGCAAGGCAAGCGCTCTACCACTGAGCCACCTTCCCAGCCAAATATGGGATCTTTCAGCGAGCATTTTTTTCTAATCTGTTTATGCTTACCAAGACTTTTCGTTGATAAAGTGAGTTTTTATTTCACTTTCCCTTGGATTAGAAATTTTTATCTAGAGGAAGAAGCCAATGGTCCTCTCTCTTGAGAGCTTTTTCTTTTCTTTTCTTTTCTTTTTGTCAGTCATGGGGCTTGAACTCTGGGCCTGGGCGCTGTCCATCAGCCCTTCCACTCAAGGCGAGCGCTCTCCCACTTGAGCCACAGCGCCACTTCCGGTCTTCTGGTGGTTCATTGGAGATAGGAGCCTCACAGACTTTCTTGCCGGGCTGGCTTTGAACCTCGCTCCTCAAATCTCAGCCTCCTGAGTAGCTAGGATGACAGGCGTGAGCCACCAGCGCCGGCTTTTTTTTTTTTCTTTTAACTTCTCCATCAATTAGAATTCTGATCTCTCAGGTTCTCTACCATTTGAACCATGTCCCAAATCCTCCTTGTGCATTGGTTATTTTCAAGGTAGGGTCTGACTTTGTACACCAGCCATTTGGTCTGTCGTCTTCCTACTGGTGCCTCCATATACGTGCAGGAGTTAAGTGGCATACCACTGTACCCGTGCTTCCCCACAGCTGAGATGGCAGCTGCCCAGCCACTGGCAGAGATGGGAGTCTCATGAACCCCTTTTTATCTGGGCCAGCCTGAACCATGATCCCCTGATCACCACCTCCTAGGTAGCAGGGATTATAGGTTTGAGCCACCATGTCTGACTAAACTTCTGATATTGTATTGTTCATGCATTGACCTTTTGACATTGACGCTGATCTTTAAAATAATAGTCAGTTGCCAGCCGCCGGTGGCTCACTCCTGTCATCCTAGTTACTCAGGAGGCTGAGATCTGAAGATCACAGTTCAAAGACAGCCGGGGCAGGAAAGTCCGTGAGCCTCTGATCTCCAATAAACCACTCAGAAAACCAGAAGTGGTGCTGTGACTCAAGTGGTAGAGCGCTCGCCTTGAGCTGAAGAGCTAAGGGACAGCGCCCAGGCCCAGAGTTCAAGCCCCATGACTGACAATAAACAAACAAATAAATACATAAATAAAATAATGAAAAATAGTCGATTAAAATGTTGACTTGACTACTGATATTTTGGTTATCACCCTTAGATTTTGAGGTGAGTACCTGGGAATTATTAACAGGGGCAGCAGCCCAGATAGCTCCTTTTGAACGGTCACATACAACCATGCAGGCGGTGACCCCAGGACACCCTCGAAGACCAAATCAGTCATTTTGCTGAGGGAACCCTACTTAATTTGTAAAGGGCCCAGAGAAGTCTCTTCCCAGAAGTTCAGGCTCCCGGGGCAGTGAGGGCAAAAGAGGCGCTCTCTACTGGCCGATGTTCAAGACCAAGAAAGCCCAGGCTGGATAATGGAGTGCAAGAGCAAGCAGTACAAGCTGGAACTAGAGCCTCACCTCCAAGGTCTTCCTACATGAGTTATATAACCCTTGGCAGAGGGCGAAATAGATGCTTGGGAGCTTTGTTCACAAGCTGTCTACCGTGGTCGGTGGTACCCCAAAGCAGAAACAACACCTGGCCCTTGCATGGCTGTGCATTGCTGAAGAAGGATTCTTCACGTTTGCCAGGGTTGTGGTTGTTCTTTTCAGCACCTGCTGTGCCGATATTCTGAAATGACTCAAGAAGACATGCCTGTGGATTGTCAGAAGGAGGCTGATCGGATAGTTAGTGCCTTGTAAGTAATTGCTCTGTTAAAAAAAAAAAAAAAGCCAAAAGCCAGGTACTGCTGGTTCACACCTGTAATCCTAGCTACTTAGAAGTCTGAGATCTGAGGATCGTGGTTCAAAGCCAGCCTGGGCAGGAAAGTCCATGAGACTCTTTTTTTTTTTTTTGGGTCCGGTCGTGGGGCTGTCCTCAGCTCAAGGCTAGCACTCTACCACTTGAGCCACAGCGCCACTTCCAGCTTTTTTCTTTTTGTTTATGTGGTGCTGAGGAATCAAACCCAGGGCCTCGAGCATGCAAGGCAAGCGCTCTACCACTGAGCCACCTTCCCAGCCCTCCATGAGACTCTTATCTCCAATAAACCACCAGAAAACCGGAAGTGGTGCTGTGGCTCAAGTGGTAGAGCGCTCATCTTGAGCTGAAGAGCTGAGAGACTGTGCCCAGGCTCAGAGTTGAAGCCCCATGACCAACCAACACCAACAACAAGCCAATTGAGCATGCATGTTAAATGCAACTGTCTTTAAAAAATCTCTTAGGGCTAAGCTGATGACATCATCCTAGGATTCACTTAAGTCTTGCCAAGAAATGAAGACTCATCAGTAATGTGGTTCCAAAGCCGTTTGCCCCATGTGGCAGCAAATTGAAATCAAAAGTTTAAACCACTGCACAGCTTACAGATCTGCAGGGGAGCTCTGCAGTTGCCTTGTAAGTGTATAGAGAAATTAACATCACCAGCGTTCAGTAGCAGTAATGCCAATGATTGTTTCAGCAGAAACGTGAATGGCTTTCCCATATTCTTTAACTGGACAAAGTATCTATGGGAGGAGACTAGCATGAGATCCAGGGACAACTGAAAATAAGTTCACTCTTTACAAACACATACCTTCTTACATCAAAACTAAAGAATATGTGTGTTTGTTTCCCAAAGAGTTATGTCCCAGCCTACCTCCTCTTTCTCCTCATTCAAAATGTTTGTGTTACGACTTGCAAGAGCCAAGAGCCCTACTAGCTTGGTTTGGATCAGACTTGTCCAGCTGTGCAGGTGGTGAGCTGTACAACTCCAGGGATGGCTGCTTTTAAAGATCGGTGCTATGGGCTGGGATGTAGCTCAGTGGCAAAGCACCTGCCTAGCAAGTTCAACATCCTGGGTTTGATTCCCCAGTACCGAAAAAGAAAAGACTCCCCCACCAAAAAAAAAAAAAAGTTAAAAAAAAATAAAGATTGGCCGGCACTGGTGGCTCATGCCTGTCATCCTAGCTACTCAGGAGGCTGAGATCTGAGGATCGTGGTTCAAAGCCAGCCTGGGCAGGAGAGTCCTTGAGACTCTTATCTCCAATAAACCACCAAAAAACCAGAAGTGGCGCTGTGGCTCAAATGGTAGAGTGCTCGCCTGGAGCTGAAGAGCTGAGGGACAGCACCCAGGCCCAGAGTTCAAGCCCCACAACTGACAAAAATAAGAAAGATCGATGCTACAGTTTTGCTAAAGGAGCTCTGTTTAGTCTTGTAAAGATCTAAAGCCGACAGGAGTTCTTCCTCAGAGGTGTGCGAGGCAGCAGAGTAAGAATAGGAGCCTCCACAGGCTGACCTTCAGGGTCAAATAGGCAAGCAGACGCCAGCCCAGCCAAACACGTCCGGTCTTTGTTTTTGTACGAGCTGAAGTTTCATATCCATTGCGCTTTGATGGGCAAAGTTGATGGCAGGCTTCTCATAACCGTTTTCTTGGGTTCCTGTCTCTTCTTTGGAGGAACTGGAATTTCTAGTTTTAATTTTTGCTTTAGTGACTAGAGGTGTGAGAGAACGAGGCTCTCCTATAAGTATCGAGCTGATTTCAGCTATCATTTTTTTTCCCCACGGCAACTGGGAAACCATTTGCCTGGCACTGTTTACAATTAATGGTGTGCTAGAATCCAATAGTTGAGAGGTCATTTCGCATTATGAAATATTGATTCCAATTAGTCATGCTCATCTTCAAGATCCAAGTTGTATATGTTCTTGGAAAATTGTACATCCCATGGAGGACCCAGCCTGGATGGTATTCCAGAGGGATGAGAGCTGCCTACAAAACTGTTTTTCTTTTCTTTTTGGTCCTGGAACCTGAACTCTGGGTCTGGGCGCTGTCCCTCAGCTCTTCAGCTCAAGGCGAATGCTCTACCACTTGAGCCACAGTGCCACTTCCGGCTTTTTCGGCTTATGTGGTGCTGAGGAATCGAACCCAGGGCCTCATGCATGCAAGACAAGGGCTCTACCACTGAGCCACCTTCCCAGCCCCAAACTGTTTTTCTTAAGGAAAGAGTTGAATACAAAAGGTGTCATGTAATATTGGGCCACGGCAGAAGCAAGTATCATCAAGAATGTGCCTTTCAGTACTTGGCTGTTTCTTTAGCTGAAAGAGAGGTTCATTTGTGATAACACTGGTTAATATTTTGGGAGGCAATGGCCATGTAATTGGCTCTGTTAAAAATCCCTTCTTAATGAAGGAGCTCAGTTTAATGCCAAGGAGCCCAGCTAACTGGGTCCCATTATTTTCATAGTCATTCAGAGGATAAGTAACTTGCTCAAAGACAAACATACAGAGTATAACCTGAGAGCTAAGGATTTGAACCCAGAAAGTGTTACCTTGGTGATTAACCACACCCCATGTTACCATAAAATATCTCTTAGATTAAGACTAGCATGTAAGACATGCAATAAAAATTAGATGTGGCCACATTACCATTTGGAATCGTTTTTATGGGCCAGACACTGGGCCTAGTTTATCTCACATAATACTCACTGTGGCCTAATTCTGTACAGATGAGAAAAACAAGATTCAGTATGTCGGCTAACATTACAGAGCTAATGAGGAGAAGAGGGGAACCCCCCCCCCCCACACACACCCCGTCCATTCCAACATTGTGTTCTTATCCACACTGATGAGTCAGTTGCCAGTCTCTTTGCTCTAATAGCCAGGGTTCTAATTTATCTTACATTATGAAAATCATTCACAGGCATTTGGAAAGCACCTAATTTGCTTTTAAACAAAAATCTCATTTAAAAAAAAATATGGTTGATTAACTGCAGTCCTGGTTGGCTCATTAACTTACCAGCGTTTATTAGTTTTTTTCCCCTCCGGTCTGCTTCAAGATGCTGTTGCTGTCTCGCTAGGGTAATGATACTTGTTTAATTTTTCAGGGCCTATTTGTGATGGGTTGCACATGGGGGAATTCTTTTATTATTTGTAGGCAAAAAAAGATCCACCTGCAGATTCCCCAGGAACTGTCTGACGTGCAGAAAATGACGCTCAGAGAGAGGATGAGGCCAAGGAAGTTCCAGGCAGCCCATGAGAAAGCCAGGAAGCTGAAGTAAGCAGGGTTCTCTAGGAATTCTCTGGAGAAAAGCTACCCTCCCCCTCAACCATGGAAAACTAGAATGCATATGATGATATGTTCATTGATCCACACACTCAAAAGATGATTCCTGCCAGGCTCTGGTGGCTCACGCCTGTCATCCTAGCTACTCAGGAGCCTGAGATCTGAGGATCACGGTTCAAAGCCAGCCGGGCAGGAAAGTTCATAAGACTCTTATCTCCAATGAACCACCAGAAAACCCAAAGTGGTGCTGTGGCTCAAGTGGTAGAGCACTGGCCTTGAGCTGAAGAGCTGAGGGACAACACCCAGACCCATAGTTCAAGCCCCACAACTGGCAAGAAAGAAAGAAAGAAAGAAAGATGGATTTCAAGGGCTGGGAAGGTGGCTCAGTGGTAGAGTGCTTGCTTTGCATGCATGAGGCCCTGGGTTCGATTCCTCAGTACCACATACACAGAAAAAGCTGAAGTGGTGCTGTGGCTTAAGTGGTAGAGTGCTATCCTTGAGCCAGAGAAGCTCAGGGACCATGATCAGGCCCTGAGTTCAAGCCCCAGGACTGGCGCAACAAAAAAAAAGGGGGGGGTGATTTTAGTTCAAATACTGTTCTGACAGATTGTACTTAACCTTTTATGTTCACTTTAAATGTGCAGGAAGATTGTGGAAGAAAATAACAAGCAGATGCAGGAATTGCGGCCCTGGAACTCTGAGCAGCTGAGCATTGATGTAATTGGCGTAAGTGCATAAAACCTGCCCTCGCTTGTGATTCTTCAGGTCTGTGGAGCTGGTTGTGTGGACAAAGAGACAAGGTAGTGAGCAAAGGCATCTGGGCCAACTTGGTTCCTGCCCAGAGAAGACTCTGGACTGTAGATCAGCAGTTGATATTAGTTCAAGGTTGGTTTTATTCATCAAATAAATTGAAAGGCTACTGTGTACAAGGTGATGGCATTGGCATTCGATGCACAGATGATGGGTTAAAATAATGAATCCCCAGAACAAAAGTGTGACCAGTTTTCATTCCACCCAGTCCGCGAATGTTCTTGCCAATTAGTCCACGGATCCCTATCCGTCTCACAGCTATTCTTTTCCCTTTTCTTTTCTGCCTTCCATCTGTATCACCCTGCACTCAGACTCTTAAAAAAAAAACTACTCTAGCTGATAATGAACAGGGTTGCAAGTTCAATAGAAAATGGCCACTTCTTGGTGTTCGTTTTCCCAGACACCTTTTAGGCCCTACTGGGGCAACCCAGGGGTGCCGAGCCTCTGGCTCTGTCTGCTTTGTCCCCGTGGAGCAGAGACTACATAGTCCCATAGGCCAGGAGGCCTAGAGGCTTGTAACGATGCTGTGTTTGTTAATGTGTGCAAACGACACGTTCAGCCAGCGACAGAAACTGGCATGCCTTTGTTCCTCGGGAAGCCTGGATTCTAACTATAGGTCTGTACTTGTTTTATAAAACCTCAATGACTGTCATGTAAATATTATCCATATTCCAGCTATACTGTATGAAGGCCCGTCCTCCTGGTACCCCATAAGTTGGGGTCCTCCGGTGCTCCTGGCAGCATGTTAGGAGACTCACACTCCCCCCCCCCCCCAAAACACACACACACACACACACGGGATAACATCAGAGAAAACACCCTGATCTGCCTCCATCCACTTTAGATGAAGGGAGAATCCCAGGAAGAAACTAGGAAACTTCCATCTCACTACTTCCCCAGTGACTTCCCGATTCCATCCCCTTTCTCTTAGGGGACAGAGCAATGGGGCGGGGTAAGTCGGGGGAGCCATCCAACCTTGTCCTGGCCAGAGACTTTGGTTCATCCTTGAGTGGCCCAAGATTCGTTGCTACACACTGTGGCCCTAAGCTTTCCAGAAGCCTGTCTCTTAACCTTCATCTGCTAACAGGAACAGGAAACGCTCTGGCAGGTGCAGTGCTCGGGCCCCACAGTACTCCTCACGCCTCTCCCACTCCCTGCTCCCTTTTATGCGACCCCTCTGGCCTGTTCCCCCTTGATTGCCTTCCTGAACTCTGAGGCCCACAATCGAGAGCCTCACTTCATATTCTTCCAGCTTACAACAGCAAATCTCAGATCTCTGTCTGTCTGTCTCTCTCTCTTTTGTGCCAGTCCTGGGGCTTGAACTCAGGGCCTGGGAACTGTCCCTGAGCTTCTTTTGCTCAAGGCTAGCACTGTACCACTTGAACCACAGCGCCACTTCCAACCTTTTCTGTGTATATGGTACTGAGGAATCGAACCCAGGGCTTCATGCCTGCTAGGCAGGCACTGTACCACTGAGCCACTTTCCCAGCAGAAAAGCAAATCTCAAAGTTCAAAATGCACTTGGGGTTCTTGTACATTTTGGTCTGATGGGGGTGAGGGCTGGCATTTCTAGCAAGCGAGCTGTCCACTGGTTCTGATGCGTACTCATTCAGGACCATACTCTGATTGATCGTGGATAGAAAGTAGAGTTCTTGAAAGCAGCAGACCCAGAAAAAGCCACCAATGAACAGAGCTTCTTATAATCTCTTTAGGAAGGAAAACCCTTTATGGGAAAGGAGGAAAAAGAGGAGCAGCCTGAAGGAAGACTTTCTTGTTCATCCCAGGAGAAGGGTGAAGAGAGACAGCCAGCCTGGGAAGAGGCAAGTTTAATCGTGTTCACCAGCACAAGAGCGAGTGATTTCATGCTATTCATAGAACAAAAGAGGCAGAAAACAGGAAGGCAAACACTTTGCTGAAGGGCCTAGAGGATGTTAGCATCTCAGGGAAAGGCATTGCTTGAGCTGAAAAAGATGAAATAAAATATAAGAAACAATCTTAATAAGATGCAAGAGAGGAGAAGGAGGAGGAGGAAATGTTCCTCTCCTGCACAGATGGATCATTCATTCTTCCTAATCCCCTTGCGGCTGTGTTCTCAATTCCTCGTTTCTTCTCTCTTGCCCGACTGAGGCAGACCCCTATATATTTCAGAAATACTTAGGACAGATGCAGCGTGAGGGGAGTAAATAGGTTTTATATATATATATACATATATATATATATATATACATATATATACACACTAAACCTGTTTACTATATATATAGCGTATATATACATATGTACTATATATATATATTTTTTAATTGTTGAAGCAAGCTTAGCATGTGGCTTGCCTTGTTTTCCAGTCTTCTGTTTTGGCAGGCGTGTTCTCCTTTGAAATCTTAAAGCACAGTTGAGTGTGGAATCATGTTAGACAACATTTCTCTAACGGGTGATAGCTTAGAAACGACTAGAAACCATAATGTATTAGACAAGCCCAGAGACGGTCTTTTATCCTGCAGTACAGACGGCTATGCTAGTGCTAGAACTGGGTTTCTGGGGCAAATCCCAAGCAGTCCAGCTCTCCATACATAGAGTGGTGATAGGAATCAAAGACCAGATCAATCTCTTCTCTGTAACAGTTATATCAAGCTGTGTGTTCTCCTCAAAGAGCCCCAGCAATTCAAAGTCAGCCGAAAGTCCACGTCTCTATTTTCCCAGATAACTTGTGAAGTCCACATAGAGACACAGTTCACACACTCACTTTGTTGTTAAAAGTTTTCTGGGTTCCATCAACGATCCTCCAAAATCTAGAACTAATTGTACCTGCTGAAATAACTATTGCACATACAGAACACAGACGTCTTAAAAAGCACCTGGTAGCTGTCTTGTCACAAATGCCTTGTCCTCGAATATTCTTACTTATTCATGTGAAGATTAGCTTGGACTTCCCACTTAGTTTCCTCCTTAACAAACTACTCTTGGGATGGTTTCCTGTGAGAGCCATTTGTCAACCATCAGGTCTAGGTTGTCAACACACACGCACACATAGACACACATGCACGTACATACACACACCAGAAAAAAAAGACAGTCATTCATTTTTATTTTTGTCAGTTGTGGGGATTGAACTCAGGGCCTAGGCTCTGTTCTGGACCTCTTTTTGCTTAAGGCTAGCACTCTACCACTTTGAGCCACAGCTCCATTTCCAGTTTTTTTTTTTTGGGGGGGGGGGGGGTTATTGGAGATAAGAATCTCACAAAGTTTCCTGCCTGGGGTGGCTTTGAACCATGATCCTCAGCTCTCAGCCTCCTGAGTGGCTAGGATGACAGGCGTGAGCCACCAGCACCTGGCTTCAAAGTACTGAGGAATTGAACCCAGGGCCTCATGCATGCAAGGTGAGCACTCTACCACTGAGCCACCTTGCCAGCCCATTGGCCTCTTATTTCTAGGAATTGTGAATTCTTTCTATCATTTCTTAGGTCGTTTTCTTTTTGGAAATTGGAATTCATAGAATCACAGAGA
The DNA here is from genome assembly GCF_019054845.1 of Dipodomys spectabilis. Classification (NCBI taxonomy): domain Eukaryota; kingdom Metazoa; phylum Chordata; class Mammalia; order Rodentia; family Heteromyidae; genus Dipodomys; species Dipodomys spectabilis. The sequence continues at coordinate 4,115,056 of NW_024871037.1, forward strand.
CTTTTAAGGCGAGACGAAAACCTAGTAAAGTAGCTCAAGCTTGTAATCTCAGATACTTGAGAGTCAGGGGTTAAGGATTTGTGGTTCAAGACCAGTCCAGGCCAAAAAGAAAAAAAAGCTCACAAGACTCCATCTTGGCCACTGTCACATGCAGTGACTTGCCTGTATCATTCTAAACGATGAAGGGGAGCACAAATAGGAGCGTCACAGTCCAGTCTAGCCTAGACATACAGCAAATCCTGATCTTGAAAACAACCAACGCGACCAGGGGCTGCTAGAGCGGCTCAGATGGCAGAGCATCTACCTAGCAAATGTGAAGTCCTGAGTTCCAACTCAGTATTGCCAAAGATAAAACCGCTTAGAAAAGAAACTGGAAGTGATTCAAGTCAACCATTTTGCACTGCAAAGGGAGGAGATGGAGTAGATCTGGGGTGGGGTGAGGCAGGCCGAGGCTGCGGTGGTGCCCCAGCTGCTGACAGAGCAAGTATAACTTACCTGAACCGGGGATGGTGGGCAGCTCCGGGTGTGCACCCTGGGAGCATGCTGTGTGACTCAACCTAGTTACGTCCTCACACCAAGGCCCGGCTCATGGATTCATGGCTTCCTGTCTGATCCCTAGTTAGCTTCTCCCCCCAACTTGAAAACGGTATCAAATGTAAGCGAGGGTATTAGAGAGGCTGATTTCCAAATGGTCTCCAAATAACAGTCTCCCAAACAAGAACATTGCTTCACTTTGTGGTAGGGTTTATTTTCCTTCTGCCAGCTGCTCACGAGTGGTCACCTCCCTTCCACAGGCATTAGGTGGGCCACCCGCAGAGACCCTGCCTGAGTCTCAGCCTGCTCCTTCCCTGGGCCCTGGCGACCTCGAGGGGAGCACAGAGGACACCACAGCCGACCTCCACCATCACGGTGTGTACTCGCCTCCACTCCCAGCATGGCAAGCAGTACCAGTCCTCTGTGGTACCTCTGAGAAGGGCCCTGGTTGTATGTGAACACATGCCATCAGCTGGCCAATGCTGGCCCATTGACTAGGATGAAAAGCAGAGAAGCGAATGGGATTTCCTTTTCTTCTCTTTTTTGGTTGGTTGTGGGGCATGAACTCACAGAGGCCTCTGGCTACTGTCCCTGAGCTCGTCTGCTCCAGGCTAGCGCCCTGCCACTTTGAGCCACAGCTCCACTTCCAGTTTTCTGGTTGTTCCTTAGAGATAAGAGTCTCACAGCCTTTCCTGCCCCGGCTGGCATGTAACTGTGATCCTCAGATCCCAGCCTCCTGAGTAGCTAGGATGAGAGGCGTGAGCCACCGGCGCCCGTCACCAATGGGATTTTCCATTCCGCCTGTCTTCTTTTGAGTAAGGAAGGCGAGTTGGAAAACTTAACACCTGGTGAGGGACGTCTCTGAACAAGTTAGACAATATACCGCCATTAACCTGACTTGGACTGAGTACTCTAGAGTGCTGCTTGCCTCTCCTGTAAATATTTCCCCCGGCCCTCATAAATTTAAATTGAAAACAAAAAAATGAAGCCAGACTGTGGAAACTCAGCTATTCAGAGCTGTCACCCGGCAGAAATATATTGTCACCTAATGGTTAAAAGAAGGAGTTTGGGAGTGAAAAAACGGTCTTCTCAGAAAGCCCCTGGAAAGCTTGTTTCTCTGGGCTTTAGTTTTCTTGTTCATGGCACAAGAAGAATGATTCCTCCTTTGCGGCAGAGTTAGCTTTAAAGAGCAAATGAGGTGAGGCACAGGGGGTTTCGTAGCTCCATGTGCAGAATACAGTAAAAGCTGAAGGACGTAGTTACGACACCTAGGCAGGGCCTTCCCAGTCTTGTACAGTTCTTAGAACTAAGGACAAGAGACAATATAGACCGTCAATAAGTGAGTGAGTGAGTGAGTACCAGGTCAGTCTAAACTTCTGAGAAGCAGAGGTGAAGGCAGGGCTAGAGTGCACGCGTCGTCTTCAGGGGAAAGTGTATGCATGAAAGGAAGCAGGGAGGGCTGGGAAGGCGGCGGCTCAGTGGTAGAGCGCTTGCCTTGCATGCATGAAGCTCTGGGTTTGATTCCTCAGCACCACATACACAGGAAAAAAAAGTTAGAAGTGGGCGCTGTGGCCAAGTGGTAGAGCGCTAGCCTTGAGCAAAAAGAAGCTCAGAGAAAGCGCCCTGAGTTCAAGTCCCAGGACTGGCAAAAAATAAAATTAAGAAAGGAAACAAGGAAAGACTGAGAGAGGCTGGGTGAGCTGCCTGACCATAATGAACTCTTTTTTTTTTTTTTTTTCGGTCGGTCATGGAGTTTGAACTCAGGGCCTGGGCGCTGTCCCTGAGCTTCTTTGGCTCAAGGCTAGCACTCTACCACTTGAGCCACAGCGCCACTTCTGGCCTTTTCTGTGTACGTGGCACTGAGGAATCGAACCCAGGGCTTCATGCATGCTAGGCTAGCACTCCACCACTTGAGCCACAGTGCCGCTTCTGGCTTCTTCTGTATATGTGGTACTGGGGAATTGAACCCTGGGCTTCATGCATACTAGGCAAGCACCTCTACCACTAGGCCACATTCCCAGCCCTTTGTTTATTTTTTTAGTCTAGCACACATGTGTAAAATTACACAATTTGTTAAGCTTCTACCACAAAAATGTGGGCATTCTTCAACATCAAACTAGAAAATTCCCCCTAGGATGTGTAGAGTTAATTATAGAGCAACGAGGCAGGGCAAGACATGATTTATATTTGATATGCATTTACTGGCCACAGCTGATTTAATGTAGCAAAAGTCATGGGCAACCATTAGAATCGAATGAGAAAGCGCAACTAAGAATGTTAAAGAAATTGCCCTTACTTAATTCCTTATACATAACACTGATGATTTATCACACATTAATTTTTGTCCAGACCCTTCCTTGCCCTCTAGCCTTACTGTCAGCAGCTCACAGCTGAATTTCAGAGCTGTGTTTCTTGCAGAGCTGAGATAACCCGAGACTCAGGAGGAGCCTGGGATCCACCTAGGGCGATGTCCCCCTGACCGGGCCTCTCGGATGTGGAGGCTTCCTGCCCATCCCCCACTCAGCTGCCCCTTCTTAATTTCCCCTTCCAGACTTTCCTGCAGCAAGTCCTGAGCCTCTTGTTGGTGCTTAGAGAAAAGTCTGACCTTGAGAAGTTGTGCTTGGCTGACCCGTAAGGAAATCCACATGCCCTTCTTAGCTGTGGGGGAAGAGAGAAAGGTCTCCCTACTGTACCATAATTCTTTTTTTTTTTTCTCTTTTTTTTTTTTTTATTGTAAAGCTACTATACAGAGGGTTACAGTTACATGAATGAGGTAATGAGTACACTTCCTCTTGAACATTGTTACCCCCTCCATTGTTTTCCCCCTACCATCCCCTCCCTCCCTCCCTTCCCCGAGGTTCTTTTTTTTTTTTTTTTTTTTTTGATTGTGATTAAATGATTACATAATTTCAAAGTCACAAGTTCATTCTAACTTCCTTGGAGCAAATTGTCTACCACAGTCTGTAATATATAACAGTGTTCACATGTTATATACCATATTTGTGATCAGCAGCATGGGGATATTTAGTAGTGGTTCAACCAGATGAGCGGGAGTTCTTTGTTTCTTAAGTCCTGTTAGTTTTGTCGTATCACCTAACCTTTTGGATTTAGCATCCACTTATCAGGGAGACCATGTACCGTTTGTCTCTTCGTTCTTGGCTTACCTCGCTCAACATGATTCCTTCTAGCTCCATCCATTTCCCTGCAAATGCCATTATTTTGTCATTTCTAATGGCTGCATAATATTCCATGTGTGTAGATACCACAATATTTGGATCCATTCATCTGTGGTGGGGCATCTCGGTTGTTTCCATATCCTAGCTATTGCAAACAGTGCTGCAATAAACATGGAGGTGCATTTGTCCTTGTATATTGGTTCCTGTTGTTCAGGGTAGATGCCTAGAAGTGGTATGACTGGGTCGTAAGGGAGGTCAATCTTTAGCTTTCTAAGGACCCTCCAGACTGCTTTCCAAAGTGGTTGTATAAGTGTATATTCCCACCAGCAGTGTAATAGGGTTCCTCTTTCTCCACATCCCCTCCAGCATTTGTCGTTGGCTGATTTGTGGATGTGGGACATTCTGACTGGGGTAAGGTGGTATCTCAGGGTTGTCTTTATTTGCATTTCCTTCACCACCAGGGATGATGAACATTTCCTCATGTGTTTCTTTGCCATTTTTATTTCTTCATTTGAGAAGTCCCTCTTTAGTTCCCTTGCCCATTTAGTAATTGGTTTGTTAGGTTTGGGAGAGATTAGTTTCTTGAGTTCCCTGTATATACAGGATGTTAACCCCTTGTCTGATATATTGCTGGTAAATATTTTTTCCCAATTAGTTGGTTGTCTTTCTAGCTTAGTTGCGATAGATTTAGCTGTGCAGAAGCTTTTTATTTTAAGGTAGTCCCATTTGTCGAGTCTCTCTCCAACTTGTTGTGACCCTGGGACTCTGTTCAGGAAGTTCCTTCCTGTGCCTATTAGTTCAAGTGTCTCTCCTACTCTGTCCTGCAGTAGTTTCAGAGATTCAGGTTTAATGTTAAGGTCTTTAATCCATTTTGAGTTGATGTTGGTGCATGGTGATAGGCTGGGGTCCACTTTTAGTTTTCTGCATGTGGCTGCCCAGTTTTCCCAGCACCAGCGGTTGAAGAGGCTGTGTTTCTTCCATTGTATATCTTTGGCTCCTTTGTCGAATATCAGCTGGCTGTAGGCCTGTGGATTTATATCTGGATCTTCTATTCTGTTCCATTGGTCTTCGGGTCTGTTTTTGTGCCAGTACCATGCTGTCTTTGTGATTATAGCTCTGTAGTAGAGTTTGAAGTTCGGCATGGATAGCCCTCCCATATTGTCTTTATCCCCTAGAATTGTTTTGGCTATTCTAGGTCTTTTGTTGTTCCATATAAATTTTTGGACTGTTTTCTGTATTTCAGTGATGTACGTCATTGGGATTTTAATAGGAATTGCATTGAATTTGTATATTAGTTTTGGAAGTATCACCATCTTTACTATATTAAGTCGGCCTATCCAGGAGCATGGGAGGTCTTTCCATTTCCTAGTGTCTTCTGCAATTTCTTTCTTTAACTTTTTATAGTTCTCATTAAATAGTTCTTTTACATCTTTGGTAAGGTTAATTCCTAAATATTTTATTTTTTGGGAGGTTATTGTGAATGGGGTTGCTCCCTTTATTTCCCTCTCTTCCTGTGCGTTATCAGTGTATAGGAAGGCAACTGATTTTTGTGGGTTTATTTTGTATCCTGCTATTTTGCCGAAGTGACTTATGATTTCTAAAAGTTTGTGGATGGAGTTTTTGGGATCGTGGAGGTATAGTATCATGTCGTCTGCAAAAAGGGATAGTTTAACTTCTTCTTTCCCTATGCGGATTCCTTTAATGTCTTTTTCTTGCCTTATTGCCCTGGCTAAGGGTTCTAGGACTATGTTGAAGAGGAGTGGAGACAGTGGGCATCCTTGCCTTGTTCCTGTTTTTAGGAGGATTGGTTGTAGCTTTTCCCCATTAAGTATAATATTGGCTATTGGTCTGTCATAAATGGCTTTTATTGTTTTTAGAAATGTTCCTTCTATTCCTATTTTCTCCAGAGCTTTTAGCATGAATGAATGTTGAATTTTATCAAAGGCCTTTTCTGCATCTGTGGCGATAATCATGTGATTCTTGACCTTGGCTCTGTTGATATGCTGGATTACATTTATTGACTTACGTATGTTAAACCATCCCTGTGTCTCTGGGATGAAGCCTACCTGATCATAGTGTATTATTTTTTTTTATGTGTTTCTGGATTCTGTTAGCTAGAATCTTGTTAAGGATCTTTGCATCTGTGTTCATCAAGGAGATTGGCCTGTAATTCTCCTTTTTGGTTGGGTCTTTGCCTGGTTTGGGAATGAGTGTGATATTGGCTTCGTAGAATGAGTTTGGGATAGCTCCCTCCTTCTCTGTTTCTCTGAAGAGCTTGAGGAGTATGGGTATTAGTTCTTCTTTAAAGGTCTTATAGAATTCTGCTGTGAATCCATCTGGTCCTGGGCTTTTTTTTGGTTGGAAGACTTTTGATAGCTTCCTGTATCTCATTATAGGATATTGGCTTATTTAATTGGTTAACTTCTTCTTTGCTCAGTTTGGGTAACTTGTATTTCTCTAAAAATGCATCCATTTCTGCCAGATTTTCTTCCTTTAGAGAGTATAGCTTTTGAAAGTAGTCTGTTAGAATTGTTTGGATATCTTGGGTACGTGTTGTGATGTTTCCCGTGGCGTCCCTAATCCTATTAATATGGGTTTCCTCTCTTCTTTTTTTAATTAATCTTGCCAACGGGCCATCAATTTTGTTTTTTTTTTCAAAGAACCAGCTTTTTGTTTGGTTTATTTTGGTTATGGTTTTCTGATTTTCTAATTGGTTAATCTCTGCTCTCAATTTGGTTATCTGGCTTCGTCTAGTAGCTTTAGGTCCCATTTTTTCTTGTTTTTCTAGCTGTTTTAGTTGCAACATGAGATTATTTACTTGGTCTGTCTCCATTCTCTTGATGTGGGCACTGAGGGCAATAAATTTGCCCCTCAGGACTGCTTTTGCTGTGTCCCACAAGTTTCTTTGTGAGGTGTTTTCATTTTCATTGAGTTGTAGGAAATGCTTTATTTCTTCTCTGATCTCTTCTGTTACCCAGGCCTTGTTAAGGAGTGTGCTGTTCAATTTCCATGTATTAGAGAAATTTCTGCGGTATGCTTTGTTATTGAGAGCTAGCTTGATTCCACTGTGGTCAGATAGGATACAGGGGATTATGTCGATCCCTTTGTATTTGCTTAAGTTCCTTGCATGAACTATGATATGGTCTATTTTGGAGAAAGTTCCATGAGCTGCTGAGAAGAATGTGTACTGTGTTGTTTTAGGGTGAAATACTCGGTAGATGTCAGTTAATTCCGCTTGAAGTATGGCCTCACTTAATTCGGTAGCTTCTTTGCCAATCCTCTGGTTGGTAGACCTGTCCTTTGGTGAGAGTGGCGTGTTAAAGTCTCCTAGTATTATCGTATTGAGATCTATTTTATTCTGTAAGTTTGAGAGCATTTGTTTAACATATCTGGGTGCACCGATATTTGGGGCATATAAGTTGATGATGGTTATATCCTCCTCTTGGATTGTTCCCTTTATTAATATGTAGTGTCCGTCCTTGTCTTTCTGTACTGATTTTAATGAAAAGTTTATTTTGTCAGATATCAGGATAGCTACACCTGCTTTCTTATTGGGGGCATTTGATTGGTAGATCCTTTTCCACCCCTTCACTCTGAGTTTGTATGTTTGGCTGAGAGGTGGGTCTCCTGAAGGCAACAGATGGATGGGTCTTGTTTTCTGATCCAGTCCTCAGTTCGTTTTCTTTTAATTGGCGAATTCAACCCATTTATATTAAGAGAAAGTATAGAGAGATGCATTGTTGTCCCTGCCATTCCGTTTTCCTAAGTTTTTCTTCTTTCCTTTCCTCCTGTGCTTGCTCAGTTAGACTTTGAGTAATGCCTGTTTGGGGCAGGTCCCAGTTCCTGGTTGCTTTCTTCAGGTTGTGTCCCCCCTCTTAGAATTCTTTGTAATGCTGGCTTAATGTTTATGTATTCATTTAGTTTTTCTTTGCTATTAAAAGTTTTCAGTTCTCCATCGAATGTGAATGCTAGCTTTGCCGGGTATATCAGTCTGGGTTGGCAGTTATTGGCTCTCAGGGCTCGTATGGTGCTTTCCCAGGCTTTTCTTGCATTCATTGTTTGTGTGGAGAGATCTGCAGTGATTCTAATTTTTTTCCCGTTGTAGTATAGCTCCTTCTTCATTTTTGCTGCATGCAGGATTGTTTCCTTATTATTCAGATCCATCATTTTTACTATAATGTGTCTAGAAGTGTTTCTCCTGGGATCTTGCTTGTTGGGTGTTCGATAAGCTTTTGTGATGTAGTTAAGATGGTCGTTTTTGAGGTGGGGAAAATTTTCATTGACTATCTTGTTAAATAGGTGTTGCATTCCCTTGCTCTGGAATTCCTCGCCTTCGTCCACTCCGATTATGCGAAGGTTAAATTTTTTAGCATTATCTGCTTGCTCTTGAATTTCCCTTTGGTTTAATTTGAGTGATTTTTCCATATCTGTCACTTTTTGGTCCAGTTGGTGTATTCTGTCTTCTGTATCTGACACTCTACCTTCCATTTCATTCACTCTGTTGACCGTGGCTTCTATTGTGGTTTGCATGGTGGAAATGGATCCCTTTATGGATTCAATGTTGGTTCTCAGAGTACTGATCTCACCTCTCAATGAGGTGAGATCAGTATGCATTACCTCTAATTTGGCGTTTATCTCATTTCTTACTGAGGTTTGTGCAGCTTCTATTTTTGCATCCAACTTTTGTTTGATATCCTGTATATCTTTTGATAGTTCATCCTTGTGCTCTTTCAATTTCTGATCCATTTCTCGCTTTATTTCTTGAGTCATTGCCTCCAGCAACCCTTGGATGTAGCTTTTGTCTTCCATTCCTGCTTTGCTCCCACTGGGGCTCTCCCCTGCGTGGCTGCTGGCTTTTGAGGTGAGCTTGCTGTCCTGGGTAGTGGTAAACCTTGTGATTTTTCTCTGTGATTTTCGCATGGAGGTTCAGGAGACTGCTCTTCAATCTTGTTTTGGTGTGTCTGTCTTTGCTTGGTTGCTGATTCTGTATTGGTAGAGAGAGTCTGTGCCTGATCTGGATTCTGTTGGGAGCCTATTTCCAGCTGCTATTCTGACTTACTTAGGATTCTCAGCTCTCTGCTGTAGATTGCTGGCACCTGCCTTTGGAAGGGTTGAGCAGCCTAGACTGCTTGTGTTTGCTCCTGCGGGTGCTCTTGGGAAGATCAGATGCTCTGGATGCACTCTCCCAAATACTGGAGTCTGCTATGGGCTCCTGATGTGTTTTTGTTTGTTTGTTTTGGGCTGGTTGTGGGCTTGAACTCTAGGTTTGGGTGCTGTCCCTCAGCTCTTCAGCTCAAGGCTGGCACCCTACCATTTGAGCCACAGCCCCACTTCTGACCCTTTTTGCTTTGTTCAGGCGCCGGTCCACGGGCCTGGTTCCGGCCCCAGCCTGGAACGCGCTCGTTAGGCCTGTGCTAATGTGTATACCACCTAGGTTATGCAGCCTGGAGGACACAGTTCAAATTTCTTCTACTGTTGGTAGTCTTGACCCAGGGGCGCTGTTCCTGGCTTGGGCATTTAAGCTCCCTTCCAGGGGCGCTCTTGCTCTGGCCTGGCCAGCAGAGTGTGCTCCACCGGCTGGTGGAGCTCTCGAACAGTTCCCAGTTTTAGTGGGTCCTGTGGTCCGGGTGTTGGGGTAGGGAGTCTAGGTCAGGGTCTGGGGATTCCCTCCAGCTCTGGTCTCCCTTGAGGGATTCACTGTCCCCTGTGGGGTACTCACCCTGTAGGTCGTCAGTTGTTGCAATCCGAGTTCAGTTGGGGTGGTTGCGGGCTGGGTTGGACGGCCCCCGCCGGGTCGTTGCGATCGCGATTGGGCGGGTGGTCTGCCGACAGGTCCCTTTGTCGCGCTGCTGGTGCCGGGCGGCTTTGGCGGGATGGAGCCTCTCCGCTCCCGTGGTGAGTGAGGGGTGGGGGTGGGATCCTCGTGGAGACTCCCGGCTGGTAGGTTTCTCTGTTCCTGGCGATCCGCTGTTCTGCAATCTGGTACCTGGTGATCTGCAAGCAGCCCCCTGTGTCTCTGTGGCTCCGGCAGCCCCCGCCGGGCCGGCTGGCCGGCGGCTTGGCGCACTGCCGCGCGGCCAGGAAAGGTTGGGGGAGGGGTCTTCGCTCGTCTCTGTTCTGAGTTTCTTCTTTTCCTCTCTTTCTTTTTTTGTTATTTTCCACCTCTGGTTTTTCTCTGAGTGTTCGTCTTTTTGTTGTTGTCAGTCTCTTGGGGAGATTAAACATTGGAACTCGAACTCTCTTTTTGGTTGGAGAGAGCTGTGGCGTTTCCCTACTGCCCCGTCGTCATCTTGGTCCGGAAGTCCCATAATTCTTTTTTTTTAAATTTTATTGTAAAGATGATGTACAAAGGGGTTACAGTTACATAAGTAAGGAAATGAAGTTCGACATTTCTTGCCAAACATTATTACTCCCTCCATATACATTAATTCTTTTTTTTTTTGTTAATTGTGGGGCTTGAACTCTGGGCCTAGACACTGTCCTTCAACTCTTCAGCTCTACCACTTACTTGAGCCACAGTGCCACTTCCGGTTTTCTAATGGTTCCTTAGAGATAAGAGTCTCACGGACTGTCCTGCCACGCTGGTTTTGAACCGTGATCCTCAGCTCTCAGCCTCCTGACTAGCTGGGATGACAGGCATGAGCCACTGGCACCCAGCTTACCTTCATTCTTATGTGGATTCTTTGGCTGGCTCTTGAAACCCAGTCAATATAATTCATAAGAGAAAAGCATTAAGTTGTATTAATTTCACACATCCCTGGTGATTTTCACAAGAGAATAAAATCCAAAGAGATGCCTACCACACAATGCATTTGTACTCTTTAGATAAGGAATGACGAGCTAAACGGACTAGGATAGTCAGTTGTAGGGATGTTAGTAAGAGATGTGTGGGGTGAGGACTACCAAAGAAGTTGGTGTAAGACGAGGTTACTTCAAAGAATGTGCTTCTTCAGGTCCATTGTAGTCTCCATACTGACTTCCAGTGACCAAGGCTATTTAACAACTTCTGTTGTTAAATAACGGCTGTGGGAAGCATGCGCCTTCTTGAAAGCGCCTGGGTAGCTGGTTGTGCATGGGGAAGACAGGTCAGCTGACTTCCCTGCAGTTACAGTCAGTTCTCCACGTGATGTCTGCTGGAAACAATGAGCAGACCAATAAATCCGTGCATATTTTGAGATGCCATATGTTTAACTCCTCCATGGGCTACTCTGTGCCTTACGACATCACCTCTTCCTTTAAAACGTCCAAGTATGGGGCTGAGAAGGTGGCCAAGTGGTAGAGTACTTGCCTAGCCTGCATGAAGCCCTCGATTTTTCCAGTACCACATATACAGAAAAAGCCAGAAGTTGTACTGTGCCTCACGTGGTAGAGCTCTAGCCTTGAGCTAGAGTGCCCAGGTCCTGAGTTCAAGCCCCTGGACTGGCAAAAATAAATGTCCAAGTAGAAATACGGTGATTTGAAGGCACGTGAGCGTGATCATATTTTTACCTGTCTTCATTTAAAACAGACACAAACTCAGTAGCCCCACTTCTAACTACCTGGGAGAAAAATGCAATCCTGTCTTCAAGAGGATTGGCATACAAAAATTCTGAGTAGGTTTGTTTATTCGTAAGTACTAAAAATACAAAACAAATCAAGTGTCCATCAACAGGTGAGTGCATCAGCAAACCTGTAGATTATCAGTGCGATGGATACTTGGCAGTGACAAATAACAGCTACCCCTATCCACCCCCGTACAACTAGCAGGGGAGTCTTGGAGCAATTGCTTCTAATCACAGCTCCTTCTCCCCATGATCTCTCAGCTGTATTTTAAATAGGTATGACAAGAATATTTTCACGTGTATGTTCAGTTTCTTTACGAAGATCTCAAGTCAGCACATGTATGTCTACAGGGCTAGAAGTGAGGCCTCTGGATTTCTAAGGTGATGGTAGTGGCGGGGAATTGACTCCAAAGGGACACCGGGGTGACAGGGACACTTGTCATCTGGCTTGTGCTGGTGGTTTGCTGGATTTAATTGTTATTTGTTTTCCCAAACTCACTGAACTCTGCACTTTAAGTGAGTGCATTTGATCTCCCATGAAATCGATCTCGATCACATTAATTAATGGAAAATGATTGCTGAGGTGTCCAGATTGTAAAAAAAAAAAAAAAAAAGAAGAAAGAAAGATCACCTGTCTTTATTCGACTACCGAGTGGCTGGGCGTGAGGTAGATAAAGCATGCCGACAGAAAACACCTGGACGGTCTATAGACATCACTTGGTAAAACAATGACCTTAGGTCAAAACTGGTCACAGGAAGTGTAGTTGTGGGGGGGACCCAAAAATCTAAGTGACGGACCATCCTACCAATAAAGGGCCCCATACCCACTCAAGTGGCCCAGGCCCAGGAGAACAAAAGCGATAGCTCGACTCCAAACACATCCATGGCAGAGAAGCCAGTGGGACGGCCTGGCTCTTTTCATTGTCAGAAAAGAAGAGCAGTTGCTGGGTGGGGCCTCTTCCATATTCCTAGTGCCCCCACCATTTCCAGAGCTTGGTATTTATTTATTTATTTTTGGTGGGTACTAGAATTTGAACACCGGGTCTCACATTCGCGCCGCTTACTTGCAGGGCTGGACTGCTACACTTGAGCCATGCCTCCAGCCTGGATTATTGTTAGCTCTTCTGGAGACAGAGGGTCTTTCAGATTTTTCTGCCTCAGGTTGACCTCCCGCCACAATCCAGATCGCAACCTCCCCAGTAGCTAAGGTAACAGGCGTGTGAGTCACCCGTACCTGGCATATCCAGAGCCTTCCCTGTCCTCAAGCCTCGGTTTATGAACACAAAACTGATGGCGGCTTTATTTCATATCTGTCGCACATTCCGCTGGGTGACATCTGTTTTATGATGGTGTTTCCACCCAGCTGTAATATTCATTTCCAGGAATAAAGGCTCCTTCAGTCACTCGCTAATTTTCAGCGTTCTAGAGAATAATTACCCTGAATCTAATATTGAGTGAAAATGTGCTGATTCTCTACTCAGAGGCGTATTTAATAATTTAGAGTATTCCTTCTGCACGACAAGTCCCTAAATGAAATTTAGAAGATAATATCCAATTGGAAATATTAAACTGAATGCAAATTAACTCCTGCCCACCAGCCACTTCCTCCTGGTATCTTAAGCAAGCATAATAGGAACAGGATGACAGTCAGTTCCCAGGGTAACAGGTATTCATCGGAAAAACTAGAACCCATGCATCACACAAAGCAAATTTCTTTTTTGTGTGAGGTGATACTGGAGTTTTGAACTCAGGACCCGGCCCCTACTAGCCAGGCACTCTACCACTTGAACTATCCTCCCAGCCCTTTCGTGCTATAGTTATTTTTCAGATAGGGTCTTGTGCCTTTTTGCCCAGCACCAGCCACAGACAGTGATTCTGCGGCTCCTTGCTGTCATGAAGCTGGGGTTACAAGCACATAGCACTATACCTGACCCTCAAAAGAAGTTTTGGGGCCGGGCATTGGTGGCTCACGCCTGTCATCCTAGCTACTCAGGAAGCTGAGATCTGAGGATTGCCATTCAAAGCCAGCCCAGGCAGGAAAGTCTGTGAGACTCTTGTCTCCAGTAAACCACCTGAAAACCAGAAGTGACACTGTGATTCAAGTGGTAGAGCGCTTGCCTTGAGCTGAAGAACTGAGGGACAGCGCCCAGGCCCAGAGTTCAAGCCCCACGACCAACAAAAAAAAAAGTATAGCCAGTTTCAGTTCTTCAACTTGCTTCTGCAGTTGTACATGGAACCCCGGAAATGGTGATGAATAATTCCAGTCACCCAGGACCCCCTGGTCACGAGGTCATAACCATCATCACTAGATGAATTAAGTAGAGTATGGAATGCAATATCTTACTTTCATTTTTGCATTTATGAAAAAAATATAAAAATCACTCTGGCTGATTAGTTCCACTTGTCAATTTATAGTCTTAATGATGTCCAGCTGGGCTAATTAGCACCTAGCAAAATTATCTTCCTTCTCAGGACTGTGGACAGCTAGCTCCCCGGGACTTCAGCCAAGTCTCCACATACATATGCTAGAGGTAGAACTCAAGCCAGGAGACACCAGTGTCATGTTGGGGAAGCTCAGAGAGGCCACCATCATAGCCAGGGGCAGAACCTGGAACAGAGTCCTTTAAAGGATGCTACTCTGCCAGCCGCTCAGCCCATAAACCAGCAGCCAGGATCTCCAGCTAACTAAATACATGGTCCATGTAAATATATTTAGCGCTAAGGAGTATAATAAAAGGCATGAATATGCATTAGTTTTCCACTACAGTTTTGTTTGGGATTTAGGCCAAACTTGCTAGATTAAAATACAAAAACCTGGTAGATGTAACTGGGGCATTTGCAATGGAAATAACGTGCGTAGTGACTTCAGCTGATTTAATGGAACCCTCTGTTTTGGGTTTATGGTGAAATCAGTGATTTCCCCCATAAAACGGGGATCCATTATCCACTCTGCCTCAGAGGCTCTGAAGTACTAGTTCTGTCACTTTCCCCTTCAGTTAGATGTAAAGAAATTCCAGCAGGCCACTTTTCTGTGGTATAGATTTTTTTTTTTACACAGGGAAAAGTCTGCGCAGAATTTAAATGGGTATATAATTTTTGCCTCCCATAGGGTTGCATCTGGTATTAGAATATCCCAGGTATGATTAACTCTGCAGAGTTCAGCATTTGACTCATAAATCTTTTGCAATAAGCAGAACATATTATATTAAAGAAGGGCATGCTGGGCGCCGGTGGCTCACGCCTATAATCCTAGCTACTCGGGAGGCTGAGATCTAAAGATCGAGGTTCAAAGCCAGCCCCAGAAGGAAAGGCCATGAAACTCTTTATCTCCAATAAACCACCAGAAAACCAGAAGTGGTGGTATGGCTCAAGTGGTAGAGCACTTGCTTTGAGCTGAAGAGCTCAGGGACAGCGCCCAGGCCCAGAGTTCAAGCTCCAGGACCGCAAAAAAAAAAATGGGCAGGCCCTAGAAGTGATTGTGGGCGTGCATCTTTAACTTATATTGTAGACAGCTATGAAGTGTTCTCCGAAATTTTCTTGTCTACAAGAGATTTTTCTTAAAATCACACTCAGTTGTAGCAGATTCTAGATTATCGTAACAATACTATGATTCTCGCTGGTAAATGGGAGCGAAAAGGGTGGAGCTATGGCTAGGATGCTGGTGTTGCTTATTATATCCTGGGAGTGACCGATTTCAAATGAAGATCTTTGCAGATGTAACTAAAGTAGGAACCTGCAGATGAGCTCGTGATGGGTTACCGTGGGCCTTGAACATAACGGCTAGTCCATCCTAGAGAACGCAGTTCCATCTGAAGAGCTTGTACAATAGCCTCTGCAAGTGTTGCACCCAGGATGGCCAGCAAGATCTTGGAAGGAGGCATGGGCACTCAGGAACTTTGTCTGATGGGGCTTTGTCTTTGTCTGATGGGGCTGCTCTAACGAAATACCTGAGAACATTATGATTTTGTAATCTGACAAGTATGGCCTCAAGCTTCAGTCCCCCCAAGGATCTAGGGTTGTAGGCATGAGCCGCCAGGCTCCCCTTCTTTAAAATGACCGGCCTGCTAGAAGGAAGCTGCTTTGCACTTTGACTAGCATGATGTTCGTTGCATTCTAACCTCATCTCTGGAAAATTCCATCGTATACTCATGGGGCGGGGAGGGGGGGATTGGGGGGGGCTTGGGAAACGAGTAAAAAGCAACATCTTCGTATGGTTATGAAATATTGAGAGCTTGCCCTCCTCCCTGACAGCATCTCAGGGCCTCGCTGGGGCACCTGAACTTCGCTAGGAACTGCCACTCTTGGCACAAAGTAAAGCAACTGAAAGAGTAAGCATTAAGTATTCTGGGACATCATGAATAATTTCTCCAATTTGTACTTGCTCTGCTAAAGCATTCTTAATAAAAATGGAACGGGGATAATGAAGCAGTGGGAGCTGGTTGCACAAATAGGACACTTTAAGGTTTTTATTTAAAAAAAAGCTCTACTGTATTTGAATTTCATGGGTACGCAATCATTAACAAGCAGAATGAATCTTGTGAGTGTTATTGTGATGCTCTTTTAAAAAAAATCTGCAGTCTTACTGAGATAGCGTACTTTGATACTTGAACCAACATCATTTTATGTGCTAAGTAGGTAAGTTTGCCATATCCTGAAACTGTCTGAAGGAGCCTCCTCGGGGGATAATTACCTGGCGAAAATACATTCATTTACTTCTCTGTGTCTCCCAGAGAGCTCGGGACTTTCTAAATCAATCACCCCAGGGCCTGGCTTCCACATGGGCTAGTAGGCACAGCCGTTTGTTCATCATTGAGGAATCCCAAATAAGATGCAAATGAGCTAATAAATTATTTGGCGTTACTCCTCAGTCTCTCAGGAAAATTCGTCCTTTGAGAGCTGTTCGTCTCAGCAAACGCAATCAACACATGATAGCAGGTTTATATTTAGCTTTTATCGTGATAAAGGGGAAGCTTTGCGATGCTCTACCCCTTGTGCCCAGAGAGCTCAGCACGTATCCTCGGATGGGTCACTCGACGACAGTGTCGATGAATTACGCATCTACAGCACTCTTTATTTTCGTTTATCCAGTTACATTCCTGAGCGAAGGCCCGGCTGTCTTTTGTTTCATTTTTCTCCTGTGAAGATACGAAACTATTTTTAGTCGAGTGAAAAATGAGGCGTTCTTGACAAAGGCACCATACTGATGGAAGAAACACATTTTTGGAGGGGCCCAGGGAACTGGGGTCAGAATCTTGTTTTTCTCCTCCATTGCACTTCTGACAGCCGTGCGCTCACAGATAGTATCTACATACATAGAACTAGAAGTGAGCCGGGCGCCGGTGGCTCACGCCTGTAATCCTAGCTACTCAGGAGGCTGAGATCTGAGGATCCCAGCTCGGGCAGAAATGTTCCCATGACTGTCTCCAGTAAACCAGCAAAAGAGCTGGAAGTGGAGCTATGGCTTAAGTGGTAGAGTGCCAGCCTGAGCAAACAAGGCAAGTTTGAACATGAGGCCCTGAATTCGAATCCCAGTACTGGCACACATGCATATACACAAACACATTCAGACAGAAAGGGAGAGGAGAAGGAGAAGGAGACAGGAGAGAGAGGTTTATATATACTGTATGTATATATTTGAGAATGTGTATGAGAAATTTTTACCCGCTCCATTGATCATAAGCTCTGCTAATTTTGATCATTTTCATACCTACAAATCAGTATAATTAGTGACTTGTAAGATATACCAAATACATATTTGCTTAATGAACTTGGTGAAGATTATATATGGTAAAATATTGCAAGCCCTGGGTGAGTTGAAAGCATCATAATAATTATTTCTTTATAATAGTGGATAGACTATTGAAAATGGTGATCAGTAAAAAAATAATCTAGGTTCTACTGTGATATGAAACTCCTATTTTTTTGCAAATGCCTATCAGTAATCCATAAGACTTAGGCAACAATAGGGATCAATAGATCAAAATAAAGGATCCAGAAACTTGCCCAGGTATGTGTATAAATTTCTTTTATGAAAAATGCTTTATTTAATGAAAAAGAAGATTCATATTAAGTAAATGATCTTGTTGAAAAAATAATAGATTCCTGCTGTATACTGCCCATATAAATTCTAGTAAACTAAAACCTTAAATTCATAAGGCATTAAACAAATAATAAATATAAAATTTGGAGAATAATTTACAATCCTGAAATAAATCCAAGAAGCACAAAGTCTTAAAAGTATTGCTTATATAAGAATACAGCTGGGAAGGTGGCTCAGTGGTAGAGTGCTTGCCTTGCATGTATGAGGCCCTGGGTTCGATTCCTCAGCACCACATAAGCAGAAAAACTGGAAGCGGCACAGTGGCTCAATGGTAGAGCGCTAGCCTTGAGCTGAAGA
The DNA here is from genome assembly GCF_019054845.1 of Dipodomys spectabilis. NCBI lineage: Eukaryota > Metazoa > Chordata > Mammalia > Rodentia > Heteromyidae > Dipodomys > Dipodomys spectabilis. The sequence continues at coordinate 4,132,704 of NW_024871037.1, forward strand.
GCTGAGGGACAGCGCCCAGGCCCAGGGTTCAAGCCCCATGACCGACAAAAAAAAAAAAAAAAACTTCGGTCTAGCCCAAAATGTAATAAAAATCAAGAGATAAATAAGGAGCAACAGGTTAAGAAAATATAACTTTTACAAAGCATGCATTTTGTAATATTTAAACTATCGTGATTATCTATTCTCTTCAATAAGACAAACTGCCCAAACGAAAAATCAACAAAGAAAATGGGTGATTTCATGAAGAACTGCCACAAACGGCTCATAATAATTCAACCTTATTAATTATTCAGTAAATAAAAATTTTAAACTGTAGTATGTCCATTTTAGTGAAAAGTGGCGGAAAGGGAGATTTTTTTGGCCTGTCCTGGGGCTTGAACTCAGGGCCTGGGGGCTGGCTGTTCCTAAGCCTCTTTGAGTTCAAGGTGGCACTCTACCACTTCAGCCACAGCGCCACTTCCGGCTTTTTCTGAGTAGTTTATTGGAGATAAGAATCTCATGTATTTTTCGTCCTGAGTAGCTAGGATGACAGGTGTGAGCCACTGGTGCCTGGCTTTTGAACTTGGGTTTACTTTGATCTGTAGGACCAAGTCAGCATTTCAGCAGGAAGTACCCAATTCAACCATGGGCAGATTACCCAGGGTATTACCCAGCTTATAGAAGCTTCTAGTAAGTACAGCCAGAAAACTTGGCCTGAATTGATGTGTATAATCAGTACTTTCTTGAATGAATTTTTTTTTTTGCCTGTCCTGGAGTTTGAACTCAGGGCCTGGGCACTGTCTCTGAGCTGCTTTTGCTCAAAGCTAGCACTCTACCACTTGAGCCTCAGCATCACATCTGGCTTTTTCTGTGTATGTGGTACTGAGGACTCGAACCCAGAGCTTCATGTATGCTGGGCAAGCACTCTACCACTGAGCCACCTTCCCAGCCCTGAAATGGAAATTTTTAATGAAAACCATGCCCCATAATATCTGGGCAGACTACCCTTGTGGTTCTGTGATCATGGCCTATCTTGTTCTATTAACATTTCTTCTTCCTATCAGTGAGCAAGGAATGCCATATACCAAGCAAGCATCCTCTGGCAGTTTCCTGTCTGTCTCCAGCTGGCTAGTTAGCAGTGGGACTGCCAATGGGAGACACATGTTTTCCAGGAGGTGGAAAAAAAAAAAACAACTTTTTTTTTTTCCCCTGGAGGTAGAAAAACAAAATTATGGCTCTAGGATTTCATCAAGGAGGAAATCCTATTTGGATTACAAGATGCTTTCTCTGCCAGTGAACAAGTTGCCAAATGTACTCCAGCCTGAAAGAAACCGTAGTGAGTTCAGTTTGGGACAGAGGCCTTCGGTAGCAATTTAAATCGTCTAAGGGGGGGGGACAGGGGGGACAGGACAGAGGGTGGGGGCTGAGGATGTGGCTTAGTGGTAGAGTGCTCGCCTAGCATACATGAAGCCCTGGGTTCAATTCCTCAGTACCACATACACAGGAAAAGCCAGAAGTGGCACTGTGGCTCAAGTGGTAGAGCACTAGCCTTGAGCCAAAGAAGCTCAGAGACAGTGCCCAGGCCCTGAGTTCAAGCCCCACGACTAGCAAGCAAACAAATAAGTCAATTAATCAATCAATCATCTACCTTTGAGAACATTTTGACAAGTACTTGGCCAGGAACAGAACATGATGGTCTATTTTTTTTTTTATGATGATCTATTTTTGTTTTTGTTTTTGCCAATCCCCCTGAGCTTCATTTGCTCAAGGCTAGCACTCGACCACTTGAACCACAGGGCCACTTCTGTCTTTTTCTGTATATCCGGTACTGAGGAATCGAACCCGGGGCTTCATGCATGTTAGGCAAGCACTCTACCACTAAGCCACCTTCCCAGCCGCCTGATGATCTATTCTTTCACGACCCAAAGTAGGGCTACTTAGGCTTTTGTAGCCTGACCATCATCACGAATTCCATCAAGTCCCTTCAGGGTGATGTAAGCACACTGACTGGACTGGACTGTGTTTTTTGTTTTTGTTTTTTTGGGTCCAGTCATGAGCCTGAACTCTGGGTCTGGGCGCTGTCCCTCAGCTCTTCAGCTCAACGCCAGCACTCTACCACTTGAGCCACAGTGCCACTTCCGGCTTTTATTTTCTGCTTATGGAGTGCTGAGGAATTGAACCCAGGGCCCCATGCATGCAAGGCAAGCACTCTACCACTGAGCCACCTTCCCCATCCCTGGATTGTGTTTTTGTGTACCCTTATATTCACCCGCAGAGTCCCTGAATCCCCACTTAGGAGATGCCGAGCATCCTAGAATGGCTAAGACCCTAGCCTAGCCAATGCCACCAATTATTAAACCTTGGAGCAGCAGAGCAACCTGAAATCATGTAGTTCAGACCGTACCTTGGAGGCAACAGAGCTGTTACTATCCCTAATGTGTAGCTAAGTCATCTGAGGCCCAGGGAAACTAAACCGATTGCCGAAAGCCACAGACCTAGGTGCATTCTGCCACCAACCCCAGTACCCAGCTACAGAGTACCAGCTCCTTCAGGCTCTCTGGGCAAATAACCTCACTCCACTGGACAGAATGGATTTTCTGGCCTGGAATCATTCATCTAGTTGAGAAACGACAGTTTCTTTCTTTTCTTTTTTTTTTTTTAACCTAGCCACTTTGGCTTCTGTTCTCCAAAGCAGAAAAGAAAATTGTTCAGAGAACTCTTACAATTTTTGCCTAAGGGAAATCATCTTGACAGGATAACATCCCAGATGCTAGAGCTCAAGGGAGACATTTCCCAAAGGGGTGTGTGTGTGTGTGTGTGTGTGTGTGTGTGTGTGTGTGTGTGTGTGTGTGTGTGTGTGTGTGTGTGTGTGTGTGTGTGTGTGTGTGTGTGTGTGTGTGTGTGTGTGTGTGTGTGTGTGTGTGTGTGTGAAAGAGAGAGAGAGAGAAGATTGTCACTCAGGAACGCGGCAGAACCTACTGTCCTATATATAAAACAGGTACTGTACTTAAATTTAGCCTTCCTTACAGAAAAGGTCATGAATATGCATTCTGGCTAAGAACATCATTTCTTTTCGCAGCCTCATGTGCGATGCCGTGGGCTAAGCAAATCAACATAGTTAATTTTAGCCTGGAGTTTTCAGGGTTTATTTTAGAAAAGGTCAGGGTACTAACCTATAGCTTGTCATGTGGAAGAAGAAAGCACAGAAAGGGGTAGAATGCCAAGTCATCACAACCCCTTCCCAGGACTGAAAGGTGGTACGGCTGGCGGTGGAGGTTCGGTTCCATTTGCGATGAATGATATTATAGCCACCGTGGATTTGATCAGCATGGTGCCGTGAAAGTTACCTGTCCCCCTCTGGGATTGTGGGGGAGCTGCCTTCCTCTGAACTAGACGGTGGAGTGGGTATCTATGCACCCTACACGTGCAGATTCTGTGCCAAAGGAGATAGAGTAAAAGCTTCACGCAGACTAGGAGATGAGGCCTGGGGAGCTGGTGGGAGGGTGTGGCTTCCTCCTTCCCCCCAGTAAGGCCAGGACTGGGGAAACCGGAGCCCTTCCAAGGGCCTGAGGCTGCATCTTCTCTCTGTGGGGCCTGGGGTCTAGGGGTGGTGGACAGGGTGCCGGCTGGGGTGGCAGAAAGGGACCCCCATCTCAGGGCCACTTAGAAACCCAACCCAGGGGAAACAGGCCCTTGGACTCATCCAGAGTGGACACATTCTGTGTTAGAAATGCTCGGTGATCTCATCACAGAGTAACTGAGCACTTGCAGGAGAGTGGTTGTGGCTGAATTTGTCTTTTTGTTGTTAATGTTGGTCGTGGGGCTTGAACTCTGGGCCTGGACGCTGTCCCTCAGCTCTTCAGCTCAGGGCAAGCACTCTACTACTTGAGCCACAACGCCACATCTGGTTTTCTGTAGTTTATTGGAGGTAAGAGTCTCACGGACTTTCCTTGCCCAGGCTGGCTTTGAACCGTGATCCTCAGATCTCAGCCTCCTGAGTCGCTAGGATGACAGGCGTGAGCCACCAGCACTTGGCTGTAAGTTATATTTCTTCCAGTGAAATACTCAAAATACCCCAGAAGTTTGAAAGCAAAGGAGGAGGAGAGAGGCATAAAGAAAAAATAAAAAAGGAAAAGGACAGCGAAAATAAAGGAATGAAGTAAGTGTATGAGAAACAGACGACTCAGAGCAAGTAGGAGAGAGAGAAAATGGGCAACTGTGAAATTAGAAGTCAGGGAGGGGGAGACAAGGAAGGGGAGAAAGAGGATGTCAAATAGAAGCCCCAGAATTCTCCCGTTCCATCCTGAGGATGCTCCTACCGGATGGAGAAACTCGAAATCTCTTGGTGGATTTTTAGCTTTAATGGACTTCTCCTGCTGTGATTATCTTGTCATCTGAATGTGAAGTGAAGGAAGACTTTGGTAAAACACGACTCCTCCATGCTCAGCTGGTACTTGAGAATCAGCGAGCCGAAGAGAAACAGGCTGTGTTAAAATGACTAAATACACCAGAGCCCTCCATATGCCTCCTCCGAAGACTGCCACCGTCGCTTTGAATATATGTAATTTTGTCATTTTGGCTGACTAATTTTGATTCTGTGTAATCTCTCATATTGTTGTAGGAAAACATAGATTTAAGAAACAACAGATTTTTAAAGTCTTGTCAGAGAATTCTACATCTGTGAAGTATTCTACGTTCAAAGGATTCTGGAATTGATTAAAACACTTTTTTTTTTCCTCCTAAAAATCCCTCCCCCATCCCCCATTGGAGAGGGCAGGGATAAGAGTCTCACAGACTTTCCTGCCCAGGCAGGCTTTGAACCACAATCCTCAGATCTCAGCATTCTGAGTGGCTAGCATTATAGCCACTAGAATCTGGTTAAAAAGACTATTTTCATAAATTGATTATTCAGAAGCTTTCAGAGGTACCTTATTTATTTGTTAATTTATTTGTTTGTTTGCTTATTTATGCCAGTACCGGGGTTTGAACTCTGGGCCTGGGCATTGTCCCTCAGCTCTTCAGCTCAAGGTGAGTGCTCTACCACTTGAGCCACAGCACCACTTCTGGTTTTCTGGTGGTTCTCTGGAGATAAGAGTCTCACATACTTTCCTGCCCTGGGTTGGCTTTGAACCGTGATCCTCAGATCTCAGCCTTCTAGCTAGGATGACAGGTGTGAACCACCAGCACCCTATTACTGAATCTTCACAGCTAGAGTATTCTTATCTAGAAATCTGGAGGTCCCGAGGTTTAAATATCTTGCCCAGATATATTTTTTGGGGGGGGAGTCAGTCATGGGGCTTGAACTCTGGGGCTGGGCGCTGTCCCTCATCTCTTCAGCTCAAGGCTAGGGCTCTACCACTTGAGCCACAGTGCCGCTTCCGGTTTTGTGAGTGGTTTATTGGAGATGAGTCTCACAGACTTTCCAGCCCAAGCTGGCTTTGAACCATGATCCTCAGATCTCAGCCTCCTGAGTAGCTAGGATGACAGGCGTGAGCCTTTGCCCAGATTTTTATATACAAGGTAATAAAGGTACTCAACTCCTAATCCTCAGACCCCAGATTCCAGGCTTTTCCTCGCTAGATGGAAATCAGCATCTACAATAAATTGAAAACTAGTGCTTTGTATTATAGTTCAGAATAACTTTATGAGCAAAGTCTAAAATGCCTGCTGTTTTACTGTAGCATAAGATCATTATGTAATTTCCTCCCCTCCCCATCCAAAGGTTTTCTCTATTTCTGGCCCCTATTAGCAAATTACAGTTTATATTGCTATGCTTCATGGTGATCCATTCTTGGGCTCGCTTTTGGAAGAGTGCTGTAAGCACACTGAGTCTATTTTAGTTACTAATAACCTTGCATCAAGTAGCTTGAGTTATTGACATCCGTTTAAGTGGGTATTCTTTAAAACAAAACAAAACAGAAACAACAAAGATGTGTGTGTAGGTGTAAATAGGACCCAGAGAAAATGAACTCATTTTCAGAAGCCTTCTTAGCCTGTGAGAAGAGAACTGTGATGTTTTCCCAAGCTTGTCAAAATGTCAGGATGACATAATGTCGTATCTTTTAGATCTTTGGTCTCACTACTCACATTTTCTTTTATTAACAAAGAACAACAAACTTGTAGAAGAATATTCCTGTAATCTTCTTACTGCCTCTGCTAACACCTTTGTGTTTTTGTGTTATCTGGCCCTTCTACCGTGCATCTTGTCGGATTCTGTTCCTGTTTCAGATGAAGAGAGTTTACATTAAAAGTAGATGATCTGGAAGTGGTGCTGTGGCTCAAGTGGTAGAGCGCTCGCCTTGAGCTGAAGAGCTGAGGGACAGCGCCCAGGCCCAGAGTTCAAGCCCCATGACCAACAACAACAAAAAAGTAGATGATGATTTCTTCTTGTTTCATGGTTTTGGTGGCCTGCCTTCCAGAGATAGTCACGCACCCAAGCGTCCTTTTCCCTCACTAGTTTTGCTGAGTGTTTATATCTGGCGGCAAGCTGAGGTCCAGCTGTGTCGTGTGGAAACTTTGTCGGTATGATCAGAATGGAACACACATCTGTGGGCGAAGCACGGGGGGAGTAATGACTATGGCTCCTCATTCCTCATTCCAGAGATACCCGAAGACACGCTGACAGCTGAGGAGTATTATGCCGATGGGTTTGATTCCTGTTCTGAAGAGAGTGAAGAGCAGGAAGAAGAAATCGTGTTCCCAGGACCAGAGCTGGAGATCAACGATGAGAGCCCCTCGTCTGGTTATAGAACCAATCACCAGGTATCTCCCTCTCGGGCACCCCTGACCCCAAGCGGTGGAGCTGTCCAACGTTCTGACTGTACTCTCCACTAGAAAGCCCTATAGACACCTTACAGTTAAGTGGAGGGTGAGCGTTCCAGAGGTTTTGTAATGGGTTCCATGTGATAAGTCTCGATTTCCAAGGGGACAGGGGCAGGGGCAGGTAGGGCCTCAAGAAATTCTGAGAGGGCTGGGAAGGTGGCTTAGTGGTAGAGTGCCTGCCTAAGCGCGCATGAAGCCCTGGGTTCGATTCCTCAGTACCACATACACGGGGGGGGGGGGGGGGGGGAGCCAGAAGTGGCGCTCTGGTCCAAGTGGTAGAGACCTAGCCTTGAGCAAAAAGAAGCTCAGGTACAGTGCTCAGGACCTGAGTTCAAGCCCCAGGACTGATTAAAAAAAGAAAGAAAGTAAAAGAAATTCTAAGAATCTGATCTAGACTCCGTTGATGAAGGAAGAGCTAATATCCACAGTATTAACTGGGGGACAGAGGATGCTTTACGTTGCATCTCTGCTCACGGAAGACCCGTACGACCATTGGTTTAAGCAGTCTTTAGCGGGGAGACTGCTAAGTGGATCTCAGAGCCTTACCAATTGAATGCCAATATCACTGTATAAAGACTCACTCCGTTCTGGAGACGAGACCCCGAGAGCTTGGGCTGAGAGGATGTTTCCTCTATACATGCCTTTGTGATGGATCTCTTGACTTAGCCAGGCCAGGCCTGAGGTGGGTGAGAGGGAAGGAGAGCCCTGACCTGCGCTTGCTCTGCTGGAGACGCCAGCAAGAGGTTGGTAAGGGTGAAGACGACTTGGAAATGTCCATGCATGTACCCCGCTTTCTTTGGAGGCGATAAACCTGGTAACTCTCGTCATCCTGGACTTCCATGAGGTACAAAAGCTTTTTATTAACTGGGAACCATTCAGCTACTGAGCAGCATCTCTGGCCCTCACCCATCCCTCCCAAGCATTTGTTTTTTGGTAGTACTAGTTTTTATTTTTGGTCGGTCGTGGGGCTTGAACTCTGGGCCTGGGTGCTGTCCCTCGGCTCTTCAGCTCAAAGAGAGCGCTCTACCCCTTGAGCCACAGCGCCACTTCCAGCTTTTTTTCCACTTATGTGGTGCTGAGGAATTGAACCCAGGACCTCATGCATGCAAGGCAAGCGCTCTGTCACTGAGCCACCTTCCCAGCCCCAGTACTATGGTTTGAATCCAAGATCTCTTGCTTACTACACACGTGCTTTACCATGGAGCCATGCCTCTAGCCCTTTTTTGCACTGGTTATTTTTTCATGTAGAATCTCACTTCCTACCCAGGCATGAGTTCTACCTGGTGATAGCCTGGAACCATGATCCTCTTATTCTCAACCTCCCAAGACATGAGCCACCAATGCTTAATTTCAAGCAACCTTGTGTCGGGGGAGTGTGTGGGGGGGGGGGTGGGGGGGAATCATGGGGCTTGAACTCTGGGCCTGGGCGCTGTCCCTTAACTCTTCAGCTCAAGGTGAGCACTCTACCACTTGAGCCACAACACCACTTCCAGTTTGCTAGTGGGTTATTGGAGATAAGAGTCTCACAGACTTTCCTGCCCGGGCTGTCTTTGAACCACGATCCTCAGATCTCAGCCTCCTGAGTAGCTAGGATGACAGGCATGAACGAGCCCCCGGCACCTGGCTTTAACCAACCATTTTTAATAGACTAAGCAACCCAACATAATATTTAAATAAAACCAAGGAGAAATGTTTCCTAAGTACTACGTAAGAGGAGGAAGAGACAGGAAGAAGAGAACCAGTAAGGTTATAGGTATAGGGCAAAGCAAAGAAAGAGAGAATGAGAAAAGGAAAGAGAGAAAGAATGCAAGAATTTAAAAGCCATGAGGATAGCAATAATTAAATTATTGGCAAAAATACAAGATGAATGAGAGCTAAGGCTCAGAATACCAATATAAAAACTTTCCTTATACCATTTTCCCATTTCCCCTCAGGGGACTCAGGGAGAAAAACAACACCTCTTTCCACAAATTAAAAATGTAATTTCCATTTGGTTCTGAGCCACCGATAGAAACAATGGAACAAAATATTATTATAAGATTACAGAAACTGCATTCTGTACGTATGGTTGCAAAAACATATGGTATACAAAAGGCAAACTCAATTTCTGCTCAGAACGTCAAGGGGTAAAACCTTATTTACTACCATTATACTTTAAAATGTTTCTAAATAGAAGAAGGCCAACTTAGCCTTAGGAGTAGCATACCTTACATACTCCACCCAGGGGGGTGGCTTTGGCATACGTGCTAGAATACAGTAATGGAAATCAGATTACCTGTATACGAGTCACCTTTGTCATTTCCAGATTGTGTGACCTGGTATAAATGCCTCTGTTTTCTAATCTCTTAAACAGGAGGATATGGGCACAGAGAGGTTTTAAGATTAAATGAAGTGACCGATATGAAGCATTTAGGATAATTTCTAGCACCTAAAATTTCTTATGTATTTCATTTATTTATTGTCTGTCAGTTGTTGGGGCTTGAACTCTGGGCCTGGGCTCTGTCCCTCAGCTCTTCAGCTCATGGCGAGCGCTCTACCACTTGAGCCACAGCACCATTTCTGGTTTTCTGGTGGTTCATTGGAGATCAGAGTCCCACAGACTTTGCTGCCCATAATCCTCAGATCTCAGCCTCCTGAGTAGCTGGGACGACAGGCGTGAGCCACCAAAACCCGGCTTCCTTATTTCTTATTTTTTTTTTAAAAGCCACTTACTAATAACTTTGCTGTCATTATGAAATTATTCAGCTGTCTTGGAGCTTTTTTATGAGACTGCCAAAAACTCTTTTCATGTCAATGTGAGATTTTTTTTTTCTTTATAATTGCAGACCTGAGGTCTGATGACAGATGTAAAGATTGGGATGTTGCTGTCTGTGCTGTGTATGTCAGCTGATGAATGGCCAGAGGTGATTGGTTATCAATGATGCTTAGGGGCAAGAAGCTTGGGCCTCTCGCATCCACCGTGGCATTTTTCTCTCACACAATCCTGTCGAGCAGCCCTTGTTATTCCTGTTTCCCAGACCGATAGGTGTCAATTCGTTCTCAGTGCTGAGATCCCAGTTACTGTTCAGCTAGCCGGTTGGGTGAAACCTGCCCTCTTAACTGCTTCTTCCCTCTCCCTGGTCTTGCCCTTGAATCCCAACAAGCATGCCAGGGTCTGCTCAGGTGGCCACCCCAACCCATAGCTCGTGTATGAGTGTGAATGCTCCAGATGTGCCTGTCCACGTGGGGCAGAGCTGGTTAAGCTCAGGTGAGGCCTACGGTTCTCCCAAAGGCCCCACCACCACCATCACCAGGTTCTACGGGCTACCACCAGGGTTCTATGTTACTGCAATCACCGGGTGTCATCGGGTCCTGATCATGGGTACAAGTAGCAGCTCACGTTCCAGAACCTTCCTTTGATGCTCAGGGCTTTCTGTTCCGGGGTCAGCTCAGCTCTCTGGGGAACAGACGACAAGGCAGAATTAGACATGATAGGCAGTGCCTGTGAGTGGGGAGAGCTCCAGCCATGCTGACACCTTTGAGGGGAAGGAGGGAGGGAGAGACAGACAGGGGAGGGGAGGAAGGGGGGGGGGGAAAGGGAAGGGGAAGGGAGTGTTCTTTCCCTGGGGGGTATCCAATCGATCAGAACTGGACTTCAGTCCAGGCTCTCACCCAGTGTCTGAATCCCAAATATCCCTTCGCAAACCAAAACAAGCAAACACACAAGAAAATACATCCCCCTATTTTGTTTCTCGATGACAGAGAGATGTTCAGTTGTTTTTGTGTGTTTTGTTTTGTTTTGTTTTGTCAGTCATGGGGCCTGAACTCTGGGCCTGGGCACTGTCCCTCAGCTCTTCAGCTCAAGGCAAAGCGCTCTACCACTTGAACCACAGCACTACTTCTGGTTTTCTTCGTGGTTTATTGGAGATAAGAGTCTCACAGACTTTTCCTGCCTGGGCTGGCTTTGAACCGCTGATCCTCAGATCTCAGCCTCCTGAGTTGCTAGGAAAATAGGCATTAGCCACCAGCGCCCGGCTGATTCTGGATCTTTACTTAGGAAGTTTTGTCCCATACCAAGTTTTGCCCCCATCCCTTTCTATAATATTTTCAAAGTATCTGGTCTTATATTAAGGTCTTTGATCCATTCACTGGTGCAGGGTGATAGAAGGATCTAGCTTCAGTTTTCTACACTTGTATAGCCAATTCTGCCAAGATTTTTTTTAATGAGCCCTTATTAAAAAATAATTCTGCTTGTTAGGTACCAATGGCTCACGACTGTCATCCTAGCTACTCAGGAGGCTGAGATCTGAGGATCTTGGTTTGAAGCCAGCCTGGGCTTCTCAGTCCCTGAGAGACTCTTCTCTCCAATGAACCAGTAGTGGCGCTGTGGCTCAAGTGGTAGAGGGCTAGCCTTGTGCAAAAAAGCTCAAGGACAGCACCCAGGCCCTGAGTTCAAGCCCCAGGACCAGCACAAGAGAATAGTAGTAGTAGTAGTAGTAGTAGTAGTAATTTTGCAACCAGAATTCCATATTGGCTGCATGTAGCACAAAGAAGTTTCCATGTCTTTAAAAACTCCCCTACCAAATAGAACAAATGTCACTCTGCTGTTTTGACAGGACAGTGACGTCGAAGCTCTGGTCAGGTGTTTGGAAAAAGCCTTGGATTGCACCTCGCTAGGTGAGTACATTTTGGTCAGATTCCAAATTGCCACGATGACTTCCTTCGTCCCGGTTGGAACGCTCAAGAAGCGGGAAGCTGGGAAGAGACCTCAGAGACATTGTACTCTGCTCTCTCCAACACCCCAGTTTTACAGATGACGAAACGGAAGCCCTAAAGGTCCAGTTTCTGGCTCAAGGAATAATGGCATTATTATTATTGATGATGATGTTGTTGTTACAAGTGGCTTTCACTTATAAAGATGACGTAATTGAAGTGCAGCGGTCCCTGGTGCTTCTGCATAAGAAGGGACTTGTCTCTCTTGTGGACGAGGAATCTCCCACCCACCTTGTCCTGAGGCAGCCGATGATACTCAGCCATGCTGAACGGACCATCACTCTGACGGTCAGGCAGGTATTGAAGGAGATTTGCCCTGAAGAACAAAGCCCAGTTTCTCCTAACATTGTCAGTCTCGATAAATGGGATTGGCGTGCATCAAGGGTCAAGGATAAAACCCTGTTACTCAGCTGCCGCCGCCACTGCCACCACCTCCTCCTCCTCCTCTTCCTCCTCCTCCTCCTCTTCCTCCTCCTCCTCCTCCTCCTCCTCCTCCTCTTCCTCCTCCTCCTCCTCCTCCTCCTCCTCCTCTTCCTCCTCCTCCTCCTCCTCCTCCTCCTCCTCTTCCTCCTCCTCCTCCTCTTCTTCCCCCTCCTCCTCCCCTCCTCCTCCTCCTCCTCCTCCTCCTCCTCCTCCTCCTCTTCTTCCTCCCCCTCCTTCTCCTCCTCCTCCTCCTCTTCCTCCTCCTCTTCCTCCCCCTCCTCCTCTTCCCCTCCTCCTCTTCCTCCTCTTCCTCTTCCTCCTCTTCCTCCTTCTCCTCCTCCTCCTCCCCCTCCTCCTCCCCTCCTCCTCCTCCTCCTCCTCCTCCTCCCCTCCTCCTCCTCCTCCTCCTCCTCCTCCTCCTCTTCCTCCTCCTCCTCCTCCTCCTCCTCCTCCTCCTCCTCTTCCTCGTCCTCCTCCTCCTCCTCCTCTTCCTCCTCCTCCTCCTCCTCCTCCTCCTCCTCCTCCTCCTCCTCCCCTCCTCCTCCCCTCCTCCTCCTACTCCTCCTCCTCCTCCTTCTCCTCCCCTCCTCCTCCTCCTCCTCTTCCTCCTCCTCCTTTTCCTCCTCTTCCTCCTCCTCCTCCTCCTCTTCCTCCTCCTCCTCTTCCTCCTCCTCCTCCTCCTCCTCCTCCTCCTTCTCCTCCCCTCCTCCTCCTCCTCCTCTTCCTCCTCCTCCTCCTCCTCCTCTTCCTCCTCCTCCTCTTCCTCCTCCTCCTCCTCCTCCTCCTCCTCCTTCTCCTCCCCTCCTCCTCCTCCTCCTCTTCCTCCTCCTCCTTTTCCTCCTCTTCCTCCTCCTCCTCTTCCTCCTCCTCCTCCTCCTCTTCCTCCTCCTCCTCTTCCTCCTCCTCCTCCTCCTCCTCCTCTTCCTCCTCCTCCTCCTTCTCTTCCTCCTCCTCCTCCTCCTCTTCCTCCTCCTCCTCCTCCTCCTCCTCCTCCTCCTCCTCCTCCTCTTCCTCCTAATAGCCTAACTGTGATAACTTCTCTTGCTAGAGTATACAGTTGCACACAGAATTCTTAAAGTTCCTAAGATGGATGGAAAAGGCTGAGATTTTCCCTTTTTCTTCCCCATTTGATCATGAGTTTTTATTTCAGGAATTTAAGTCCTGTGAACAAAATCTGTCTGTTCAAAGGAATTTGGAGTTTTTGTGTCAGAAAACACGTACCATGTACACCATTTTATCTGGAGCTCTGCACCCTTTATAGTCCCTTCCTTCCTTCCTTCCTTCCTTCCTTCCTTCCTTCCTTCCTTCCTTCCTTCCTTCCTTCCTTCTTTCCCTTCTTTCTCTCTCTTCCCTTCTTTCTCTTTCTTCCTTCCCTTCATCCCTTCTTTCTTTCTCTCTTTCTCTCTTTCTTTTCTTTCTTTCTTTCTCTCTTTCCTTTCTTTCTTTCTTTTTTTTTTTTGGGGTCCGGTCGTGGGGCCTGAACTCTGGGCCTGGGCGCTGTCCCTCAGCTCTTCAGCTCAAGGCCAGCGCTCTACCACTTGAACCACAGCTTTTTTCTTTTTGCTTATGTGGTACTGAGGAATCGAACCCAGGGCCTCATGCATGCAAGGCCAGCGCTCTACCACTGAGCCATCTTCCCAGCTTTTCCTTCCTTCCTTCCTTCCTTCCTTCCTTCCTTCCTTCCTTCCTTCCTTCCTTCCTTTCTTTCTTTCTTTCTTTCTTTCTTTCTTTGTTGGTCATTCATGGGGCCTGAACTCTGGGTCTGGGCGCTGTCCCTCAGCTCTTCAACTCAAGGCTAGTGCTCTACCACTTGAGCCACAGTGCCACTTCTGGCTTTTTCTACTTATGTGGTGCTGAGGAATGAAACCCAAGGCCTCATGCATGCAAGGCAAGCACTCTACCACGGAGCCACCTTCCCAGCCCCTGCTGGGATTATAGGCGTATACTACCACACCTGGCTCCTTGTTTGTTTCTTAGGTACAAGAAGCAAGACTAAGCCAATGGCCCACACTTGTAATCCTAGCTACTCAAGAGGCTCAGATCTGAGGATCGCAGTTCAAAGCCAGCCCGGGCAGGAAAGACCTTGAGAGACTCCTATCTCCAATAAACCACCAGAAACCCAGAAGTGGTGCTGTAGTTCAAGCACTCGCCTTGAGCTTAAGAGCTGATAGCGCCCAGGCCCAGAGTTCAAGTCCCACGACCAACAAAAAAAAAAAAAAAAAAAGGTGGGAGGGAAGGGACAGAATTAGGTGGGCAAGAAAGAGGGCCCCCCAAAAGCCTTGTGGCTCCCTGCTCCCATCCCCCAGCTACAAAATAAGGCTAAGGGGAGCCTTTATCCAAAAAGAAATGTACTTTTTACTCGACTTACATAACTGAAAGCCCTCTGTACATCACCTTTATAATAACAATACTTTAAAAAAAAAAAAAAAACTTGGGATCACACACATTCTCTCTCTCTCTCTCTCACACACACACACACAGATGCAAACATACTTACAGACAACTTGTGAATACCAAAGTGTTAATGAATGGTTTTCTCTGAGTGGCTAACCCTTGTCTTAGATAACTTAGAATGACTTACGTAGCCGGGCATTGGTGGCTCACACCTGTCATCTTAGCTACACAGGAGGCTGAGATCTGAAGATCGCGGTTCAAAGCCATCCCGGGCAGGAAAGTCCATGAGACTCTTATCTCTAATAAACCACCAGAAAACCAGAAGTGGCGCTGTGGCTCAAGTGGTAGAGCACTCGCCTTGAGCTGAAGAGCTGAGGGACAGAGCCCAGGCCCTGAGTTCAATCCCAATGACCAACAATAAAAGAAAAGAAAAGAATAACTTACGTGATTCTTTTCCACTACAACAGAGGGAAGAATAGATCTACTTAAGTATTTTAGTCTAGAAACCAGCCCAACCTAACGGTGCAGATCAGCGGATTTTGTTTTTAAAGCTCAGATTCGGCACCTTGACAGACCAGAAACGACTGAGATTCCCCAGGCGCGGAGACCTCCGTCTCCACAGGGGAAAAGACGGAATGGCAGAACATCTGTCTGCCTAACCTGCACCCACCCTTCATCGCCATCTGTCGGTTCAAAGCCAGACACTTCCTCTTTTCTTCGTCTTGACAAATGCTATTCTTAGAGGCCTCTTCTGGCCTAATCAAAAGGAAATGAAGAAAAAAAAAAAGCTCCAATCCTCCAATCCCCCCCCATCCCCCCAACGATTTTTTGGTTATAATCTTTTAGACAAGTCAGTTGACTCTGTGTAGTGGGAAATAGTCACGTAGGGAAAACAGACCGCTTATCATTTCCTGATCTTCCACTGTTTACTCTGATGATAGAGGAGTTGGCTCTTCTGATAGCCCAGGCCCTTGGTGCTTCTTGCGGCTGAGGGGGTGCTCACCCTAGAGGTGATGGAGGTGGGTATGAGCTTGGGCCTTCGCCCACAAGGGGTCACGTTGGTAACAGCCACAGCTACCTTCCTCACTGAGGCATTAGGACGGCAGATGGCTCGGTTGGGGGTCACTCACCCACAATTCTAGTCCTAGCCCAGCTCCCTTTCCCTTCTAGCTTGGTGATCTTAAGGCAAGTCACACAGCCTCTCTGGGCCTCCGTTTCCCCATCTGTCAAAGGGAGGCATTCTCTGGTGACCTCCAGCTCCCAAATCACATTGTCCAGCCTCGAGGCTAGGGTCAGTAAACCAAGGCCTGCTTTGGAAAGGAAGTGCTCCTGGCACCTGGCCACTTGCCCTTACCTGGCGCCTGGGACTGTTTTCAGGCTGTCATTTTGGAGCTGAGCAATTTCCCCCAGAGCCTGAATGGCGAGCATAGTCTGAAATATTGACTCTCCTTCAATCCTTGATGATTCGGAGTGAATCTTCCATCATGACCTATTCCAAGGAGTAGGAGGAGAAACATGGCCACTGGGACTCGTTGTTTTGTTTTTTAGTTAGTTAGTTTGTTTGGTGATCATTTTGTGCCTGTCTTCCCAGCACCTGCTGCTTCTGGAAGGCCTTGAGAAAATGAGAGGCTTGAACTCTGGGCCTGGGCGCTGTCCCTCAGCTCTTCAGCTCAAGCCTAGTGCTCTACCACTTGAGCCACAGCACCTCTTCCAGTTTTCTGGTGGTTCATGGGAGATGAGAGTCTCACAGACTTTCCTGCCTGGACTGGTTTTGAGCCGTGATCCTCAGATCTCAGCCTCCTGAGTAGCTAGGATGACAGCCACCGGTGCCGGGCTATAATGTCGAGCAGCTAGCAGCTTTAAAGGGTAATTTCAGAAGGCACTTTTGGAAGAAATAAGAGAAGACGCTTTTCCCTACCCCACCCCCTCTCTCCTGCTGCTGCTGCTGCTAAAATGTCAGAATCATCAAGCTGTCACTCCTAGGGGAAGAACAGCTCTGCTGGTGAAAGATCACAGAAGTGACAATATTATCATTACAAGCTGAGCTTCGCCTTCTTGAGAAGCACAACTTGGAGTTGCTTAATGCCTGTCTACTCCAGGCTGCCTTCCTCTCATTGTCAACACATCTCCATGGGGCACCGTCAAGTGTTAGCCTTCAGTATTTCACAGGCGGGAAAGAGACTGCCGTTATGTCATAATGCTTGTGACGTGTGTCCTTGCACCCCGCTATTTGCTGCTGAGTATTTGCTTATTTCGATTGCTCGTTGCTTTGATGGGTAGGCATGCTATCTTGCCCGCACCAGTGGCTCACGCCTGTCATTCTAGCTCCTCAGGAAGCTGAGATCTGAGGATCGCAGTTCAAAGCCAACCCAGGCAGAAAAGTCTCCCTAAGACTCTTCTTATCTCCAGTGAACTACTCAAAAAGTGGCGCTGTGGCTCAAGTGGGAGAGTGCTAGCCTTGAGCTGAAGAGCTGAGGGGCAGCGCCCAGGCCCAGAGTTCAAGAACACGACCTATCAAGGGAAAAAAAAGACTTCTCTTATTCCAGACCGGGTTGTCTTGTCGTAATTGCTGTCTTTTCTTTGACACAAAACACCCACTGTTCACGTTAGAAGGTGGGAAAGAAGGGCCAGTGGGAAATACTGAAAATGGATTTATTTATTTATTTACTCTTGAGCACCAAAGCTTCGCCAACCATGTTGCTTGAAGTGACATTTTCCCTGAGCTCTGCCCTTGGGCTCCAGGCTTAGCCTCTTCCCTCACCATGCTGAGAGCCCTAGGACTGGGTGATCAGCTTAAAATAACTTGCAGCTCGCCCAGAAATTGCTTTGACCTTTATTTGCATAAACCTCTAGGATTTGTCGCTTCCCCGGGGAAGAGTTGGAAAGCAGCACTTCCCTTCTGCTCTTGTCACAAGTGGGTTTCGAGCTCCACGTGGATTGCTTGGCAAGGCGAGATGGTGTCTTCAGGAACCTCTCAGCTTCTAGGCAAGATGATTGAAGAAAAGCTACTGACCCGCCCGGCATCGGTAGTGGCTCACACCTGTCATGCTAGCTACTCAGGAGGCTGAGATCCGAGGATGGCAGTTCAAAGCCAGCCCAGGCAGGAAAGTCTGTGAGCCTCTGATCTCCAGTGAACCACCAGAAAACAGGAAGTGTCTCAAAGAATAGCAGGAGTGCTACATCTACAAAAGCTCAGGCACCTAGGAGGCTGAGATCTGAGGATCGAGGTACAAAGCCAGCCCAGGCAGGAACGTCTGTGAGCCGCTGATCTCCAGTGAACCACCAGAAAACCGGAAGTGTCTCAAAGAATAGTAGGAGTGCTACACCTACAAAAGCTCAGGGATTGCTGGGTCATAGAGGAGCTCTATGTGAAGTCTTTTGAGGAACCTCCATACTGCTTTCCAAAGTGGTTGAACAAGTTTACACTCCCACCAACAAGGCAGTAAGGTTCCCTTCTGTCCACATCCCCTCCAGCATCTGTTGTTATTAGAGTTCTTGATTTTTGCCATTCTAACTGGGGTGAGGTGGTATCTCAATGTTGTTTTGATTTGCATTTCTTTTATGGCTAGAGAGGTTGAGCATTTCTTCATGTGTCTATTGGCCATCCTTCTTTCTTCTTCAGAGAAGTTTCAGTTGTCATGTCGAAAATGAACTTTACAACGTTGGGGCGGGGGGAGAGGATTGGGTGGGGGGCGGGGGGAGGCTGGGAAGGGATGGGAAGGGTAAACAAAGGAGGAGGCTGCAATGCTTGATAAGAAATGTACTCATTAGCTTGCCCATGTCATTGTAACCCCTCTGTACAGTATATTCACAATAAAAAATAAAAATTAAAAAAAAAGAATGAAATAATAAAAAAAAAAGCTCAGGGATAGCACCTAGGCTTTTGAGTTTAAACCCCAGGATCAGCACCAAGAAAAAGAGAGAGACAGAGGGCATGTTCCAAGAGACAGACATGTTCCAAGGAGAAATGAGCAAGGATTCCACTGCACTGATCTCTTCTCTGGCGGCTACAATTCGCAGTTTTGCAGATAGGGCGACAGGCACTTGCTGGCCGTTTGTGGAAATGCACACTTAGGATGTGTGCAACAGGAATGGCCCCAGCTCCTAATGAAATAAGAGTTTTTCCATTTCCAAAAGGAAATGTACTCATTACCCAACTCACAAAGCAATAATAACCTCTCTGCACATCACCCTGACAGAAACAATTTTTGTTGTTGTTGTCGGTCATGGGGCTTGAACTCTGGGCCTGGGCGCTGTCCCTCAGCTCTTCAGCTCAAGGCGAGTACTTCACTGCTTGAGCCACTGCGCCACTTCTGGCTTTTTCTGCTTATGTGGTGCTGAGGAATCAAACCCAGGGCATCATGCATGCAAGCCAAGCACTCTACCACTGAGCCACCTTCCCAGCCCTCACAGAAACAATTTTATAAAGTTAGAATAAAGGAGAGGGCGGGGAGCTGGGAATGCGGCTTAGTGGTAGAGTGCTTGCCTAGCATGCATGAAGCCCTGGGTTCGATTCCTTAGTACCACATAAGCAGAAAAAGGCAGAAGTGGCGCTGTGGCTCAAGTGGTAGAGCGCTAACTTTGAGCCAAAGAAACAGTTCAAGGAAGGAAGGAAAGAAGGCCATCTTTCACTTGAAGGGCTATCTCTTTCCCTTCAGATCCAGCGAGTTTGTATAATGGCCTCCAGGGTCTCCCAGGAGAAAATGTTACTCTCAACAGATTTCCCAAGACCTCAACTTGTAGGAATAACTCTTACCCTTCTGAGTACCCCTTTTTGGCTTTCTACTTCATTCTGCTGGAAGTCAGGGCTCCTGTCACCTCTTTTTTGGCGGGGGGAGGGTCCGGTCATGGGGACTGAACTCTGGGCCTGGGCGCTGTCCCTCAGCTCTTCAGCTCAAGGCTAGCGCTCTACCACTAGAGCCACAGCGCCACTTCCAGCTTTTTTCTTTTTGCTTATGTGGTGCTGAGGAATCAAACCCAGGGCCTCAGGCATGCCAGACAAGCGTTCTACCACTGAGCCACCTTCCCAGCCCTCCTGTCACCTCTTGATCAGCATTACAAAACGAGCAAAGAGTCAGATATGAAATTAAGACACAGGGGAAGCTAAGCTTATGAGCAGAGATTCTCAGCCATGGAAACAAGTATCCACAGCTGCGGAAGTCTTCCCCAAGAACGCTTGCTAAAGGCAGAGATATTTCAGAGTTTCCTAACAAGCTAAGCTCATCTTTTCAGTGGGACCAGCTTGGTCTCGACGTGAACCGAACTGTACATAATCTAATCTTATCAGGCGGAGTCAGTATCCTTAATGTGTGAGTTCTAAATTGAATTTATCTCTAAGGGCGGATGAGCGTCTGTTCTGTGGTTGTCCTTGAAAGTCACCCTAAGCTGCGTCACTCAAGGCTGTGCCTTGCTTTTCAGACACAAGGACCACCACCAGTACGGAGGCAGAAGACTGGTCCCCGGGACCCAGAGAACTCAACAGAGCAATGGCCAGAGCCAGGATGCAGCACATAAGGGAGTGAGTAGCCCTGGATTGACTGTCCCAGCATGGTGTAGCGAGCAAGCCACTCACCCCACGCTGCCTTACAACATACCCCAGGCTGCCAGGCGCCGGTGGCTCACGCCTGTCAATCCTAGCTACTCAGGAAGCTGAGAGCTGAGGATCACAGTTCAATGCCAGGCCGGGCAAGAAAAGTCCCTGAGACCCTTATCTCCCAATGAAACCATCAGAAAACCAGGAAGTGGCGCTGTGGCTCAAGTGGTAGAGCGGTCGCCTTGAGCTGAAGAGCTCAGGGACAGCGCCCAGGCCCAGAGTTCAAGCCCCATGGTCGACAAAAATAAATAGATAAATAAAAGGCTAGCTGACCCAACAAAATGCCCACCGTTGCTCAAAACTGCACTCGTAACCCAACAGCCACCGTCATTCTATAAACATATGAAACATTCATTTCATATTCCTTCCATGTATCACAAAAATTACTTTTTTCTTCTTGTTTTCTTTTCTTTCCTTTTTTATTTATTTGATATTTTTTGGTCAGTGCTGGGGCTTGAACTCTGGGCCTGGGCGCTGTCCCTGAGCTCTTCAGATCAAAGCAAGCACTCTCCCACTTGAGCCACAGCGCCACTCCCAGTTTTCTGAGTGGTTCATTAGAGATAAGAGTCTCACGGACTTACCTGCCTGGGCTGGCTTTGAACTGTGATCCTCAGATCTCAGCCTCCTGAGTAGCTAGGATGAAAGGCGTAAGCCACGGGCGCCTGGCTCTTAACCCAGTTTTAACCAGACTTCTCTCTAAAATGGAGCCTTGACATTTTCTACAGCACGGGGGTGTGTGTTACACAAAGCATCAGGCTTTGCACACTGGCCAGCACAGTGGGAGGGGGTGGGGAATATACCAGGAAAGCAAGCCTCCCACCCCAGAACCCGAGCTGACACCAGTCCAGACCTCCTGCCTCTCCCGCGTGCCATACTTTTGTACGGTGAGCTCAGGGAATCACTGCTGAGCCATCCACTGTTGGGAGCTTAATAAGAAGGACCAATAAAGGGCATGGGCTTCTGGGTCTCAGGTTAGCCCTCCTGGGTCAAGGTCTTCGCATGATTGAAAGAGAAAGGAGGCCTTAGAGAGCAGGGGAAGGCAGCTCTCCCAAGCTGAGCCAATTACCGGGTTTGACCTCTGTGTGGCTTTATGGAACTGGCTGGTGACTTCTGCAGTTCTGATATTGTTGACTACAGCCGTCACCACCGCACTCTGCCCAGCTGTTGTGTGTGACCTTGGAAAGACCTTGCAAACAGTCTGCATGACAGCTCGGACACACACACACACACACGCGCCCGCACGCAAGCACCTGTAGCGACAAGAAAGCAATAGAACTTCCAGTCGCTTTTGCAAACAGCACCATCGGGCTTCCAATAAAGAAGATGAAAACCTCAGCTGAAACCGGATCCCTGAAATGGACCCTTCCACTCCACCCCGAGATTTGGGGACACGAAAATAACAGCTTCTGAAGTTCCAAAATAGTAATAAACCACAGGCAAGTGAAACAGACCTCACAGTGAAAGACTACAAGGGAAGAGGGGGAAAAAATGTGTGTGTGAGAGAGAGACTATAAAACCAAATCCAGAAGTTTGATTACAGTGTGAAGAAACAGTACCACCATACGCTGCTGAGGGGAATGCAGAATGGAACTTGGAAAAGCTCGGCCAAAATGATTATGTTCCTCCCTCCTCAGGCCAGGCCATCTTCCTTCTAGAGATCTGTATCTCAAAAGGAACGGGGCTATGAAACAAGCCAACAAAACAAGGCAGGGTGTACAAGGTTGCTCATCTTAGCTAAGGATTGCAAGTCCTCATACGTCCATCCCCTGGGGACAGGAGAAGGTAGAGGCTGTAGAAACGTAAGAAGCACATTGCCACACTTGCAGGAGAGAAGGGGTGTGTACTACGTTGCCAGATTCTTTTCTTTTCTTCTTTGTTGGTGGTGGGGCCTTGAACTCTGGGCCTGGGCGCTGTCCCTCAGCTCTTCAGCTCAAGACAAGCGCTCCACCACTTGAGCCACAGCGCCACTTCTGGTTTTCTGGTGGTTCACTGGAGATGAGAGTCTCCTGGACTTTGCTGCTCCAGCTGGCTTTGAACCACGATCCTCAGATCTCAGCCTCCTGAGAAGCTAGGTGACAAGGCGTGACCCACCAGCACCTGGCTCTTATAGAACATCTTTTCATAGGTTCAACCTATGACAAAATATTGTAAGAAAACTAGCTTCTATCCTTGATCCCTTGCTTTCATCTCTTGCTTTTATTATTTAAAACTTCATTGCCCAGGCTGGGAAGGTGGCTCATTGGTAGAGTACTTGCCTCGCGTGCTTGAGGCCCTGGGTTCCATCCCTCAGCACCACATAAGCAGAAAAAGCCAGAAGTGGCGCTGTAGCTCAAGTGGTAGAGCACTCGCCTTGAGCTGAAGAGCTGAGGGACAGCGCCCAGGCCCAGAGTTCAAGCCCTATGACCAACAACAACAAAAAATCTCAGTGAGCGGCCTGTTTTCTTTCCTCACATCAGGTAAAGAGGCCATTCTGTGGTTGTTCTAAACCATGGCCAAATTTCCTGGAAGAGTGAAGAACCATCATGCCTCTCTGATTTTTTCAATCAAAGTAGAACTTTGAAATGAAAATGAAAGCATGAATCAAGCAGGAAAACAACCTAATTGCTAATTACCATATTTGAAATGATCCCTAACTAAGAGCGAAATACAAAGCCAGTACAAAGCCCATCGGAACTTTCTGGCACGTGCCATTTATTTGTATCTATCTGCCGCCCCTAAAAGCGTTGTGCTGTGTCCACGTGGGCCCATTCTCAAATGAACACCTCCCTCCCCCATAAAAATGGGGCGAGCTGTGGTTTGTGGGCACCCTTGGGACCAAAGTGAATGCAAGCAATTTCCATGAGGCTAAGGACATGGTCAGTAACAGCATCAAGTATTAGATGGACCAAGGACATTTGAAAGGACTCTGATGGGCAGAACTCATCGCCAGATTCCTCAAAGTGAAGCACAGTAAATATGACCCAATTCCACGGTGAGTTGGTCCCCCTGGAAGTAGCCGTGGTCTAAACAGTGATACTCTCAGCCTTCTCCACCCATCAGCCACGTTGGATGGCTTCTGCGCATGCACATCCTGCTGTCTTCTAAACTGGCATCATCTTCAAGCTAGCTCTGTCCCTCACGGTCTTCTCCCATTGGATAAAATAAGGTAGAAAGGAAGGAAGGAAGGAAGGAGGGAGGAAAGACAGGATGGAGAGAAAGCACAGAACAGGAGGAAGGAAGGAAAAGAAAAAGAAGAGGTCCACGTGTCGATGGCTCACGCCTGTCATCCTAGCTATTCAGGAGGCTGAGATCTGAGGATCAAGGTTCAAAGCCAGCCCGGGCAGGAAAGTCCATGAAACTCTTATCTCCAATGAACCACTCAGAAAACCAGAAGTGGTGCTGTGGTTCAAGTGGTAGAGTACTCGCCTTGAGCTGAAGAGCTGAGGGACAGCGCCCAGGCCCAGAGTTCAAGTCCCGTGACCCACAAAAAAAATAAAAGTAGAGAAGACGTGCATGTGTTCATGTAGTGAGATCTCTGGATTATACTGTCAACTAAGAAAAAAAAAGATGCAGAGCAGTAAGCCTGCTGTGACCCTATCTTTAATGTTGTTTACAGTGTGTACATATGTATTTATATGTACATAAGGATACAGTCAACTATAGTTAATAGTTGACGATATTTACATCCACTAACATATTTTACAGCCCTTGAGAACACTGTTTTCATGGAATGACTTGGGATAGTCTTGTGATATAATATTAACTTTAAAATAGGCTATTAATGTCACAGCCTTTTTCAACCCACCTTTCTCGAACATTCTCCAGTGTTATTCAGTGCCCCCCAAACTCATTAATTTCTCTATAATGGAATATCCTTCTAGATTGTTTTCAGCTTTTCTAACCCATATATAATGTTGACATAAGCATTACTTTTTTTAACCTAATGCTACTTCCAATTTCCAGGTTCTTTCCTAAGATAAATGTCTTGTAATTACGAGGTCACAGGATGTGACCTTTATTATAATTACTGACTCACAGGACGGACCCTTGGTACTTAGGGTCACAAAGATGGACAATCCATAAAGATTGGTAATGTAATGCTGCAAGTTTTGCTGATGCTGTTGGCTTTTAAAATCACCATGGAGTCAGCCAACTGACTTTTAAAATAGGAAATGAAGCAATCGCGAACGCCTCCTGTTGGTAACTTACGCCAAGTAATGAAGAACATTATAGCCGGGCACTGGTGGCTCACGCCTGTCATCCTAGGAGCATGAGATCTGAGGATCGTGTTTCAAAGCCATCCCAGGCAGGAAAGTCCATGAAACTCTTCTCTCCAATGAACCACTCAGAAAACCGGAAGTGGCGCTGTGGCTCAAGTGGTAGAGTGCTTGCCTTGAGTTGAAGAGCTGAGGGACAGAGGCCAGGCCCAGAGTTCAAGCCCCACGACCGACACACACACACACACACAGAACATTACAGCTTTATTACTCAGCCTTGTGACCCAGGGCTGGTCCTTGCAATGTCGTGTAATGCGAAGACGTGGCCAAAGTCTTCCTGGAACAAAACTCTGGTCTGACTGAACACAGGAAGCTCCCATTCCCTTTCCTGGCCTTGTTTCCCCCTTTCTTCTCTTTCCATCTGTAAACGAGCTCTCCACAGACCCACGCAAGGTCACAGACTTCGCTTTCCCAGGGGAAAGATGATATCATCCACTCTGTTCCCCCCTTTTGCGACCCACCACATTCTGTACCCCCCCCAAAAGCCCACACCTCAGAGGAGACCCAAGGCCCTCAAACCCAGCAGCTTCACCACCCCCTCCATCCCCGGCACCCCCACCCAGCAGATGCCAAGCCCGGCTCCGGCTCCACCTGTCCTCTTCCGTCCAGAACAGGTGTCAGCTTCCACGATCGCTCTACAAATTCATTTCCGTCCTTTACCGCCTTTCATCCGAGGATGCTGGTTCTCCCTCTCCCAACCCTCCTCTCTCTGGAATGCCTGTCCAGTTCCTGGAAAGCATCTGTCCTGAGCAGAGAAAGAGGTCCAATCAAGGCTTTCCTGTGAAAGTGGCTGAGGAAAATGATGGAAATTGGATATATATAATTTTAAATTTCCAGTGAAATGCGAGGAATCTGCTTTTCCAGTAGATGTCCCTCTTCTTAATGAGAGCCCAGTATGTGTCGGGGGGTGGGGGTGTCGATGGGTGGAATTGACTGTACTCCCCAAAAGTGGGAAGGGCCGCCTCTGGCGTGGGTGGTCTAGTGAGACCTGTGGCCTTCCTCATGGACAGGCAGGTGGCGACGTGTGGAACTCAGCGACAGCTTGCCAGCCAGAAGAGAATCAGTCACAGGACAATAATAATACGCACACCAACCAAGATGATAACAGACGAGGAAGGTAGAACCCAGGAATTAACATGCAGCAAGTGCAGTGGATGAGGCAGGGAGACGCAGGCCGAGAGGTCCAGGGGATGGACGTTACTCAGTGGAGCCGGCTGAAGTGTAACAGTCACGGCTTGCTTATCATTCTCGTCATTGGCACAGCCACCGTGGAGGGGGTAACACAGAAGAAGCAACGGCAGAGGTGGCAGCAGTAGTAGCGGGGCCTCGGGACCCAGGAAAGCCAGCAAGCTGTTTGTACAAAAGCAGTTTGGGGGGGGTGATTGGAGGCCATGAGACCTGAGGCCCAGAAAGCAACAGCCAGAACAAGCCAGAGCCCCCAAATCATCCCCACACTCCGTTAATTGAAACAGCGTAGAGGAGAAACGGCCCTCCCTCCCTTCCTCCCCTTCCCCATCACAATACAACAGCCAGGTTCCCCCCTAAATAGAATTTTCTATTTTGTGAATTTCCCTCCCCCCAAATATTCAAATGTGTATCCTTGCATAAATATGACAGCCTTTCCCAAGTCCTAAGAATACATTTACACCACAGTTTTGCGACTACAGACCACCTGTCACTTTCCTGCTGCCCCCCAAAGGATTGTGTTTATGATGTCTTCCCCCCCCCCCCCCTCGCCCCGACCCATCGTTTATTTTAGAAAGTGATTCCAGATGTGCTCACGTGTGAAAATGTTTGTCTATATCTGATTACGGATTTATAACAGTTTCGGGGTAGGGATTGAGGCTTGCATCTCACAATGTGGTGTTTGCTGCTGTTCTATTCTTATTTCATTTATTTATTCATTTTTGTCGTTTGTGGGGCTTGAACTCTGGGCCTGGGTGCTGTCCCTCAGCTCTTCAGCTCAAGGCTAGCACTCTACTACTTGAGCCACAGCGCCACTTCCGGCTTTTTCTGCTTATGTGGTGCTAAGGAATCGAACCCAGGACCTCATGCATACAAGGCAAGCACTCTACCACTGAGCACCTTCCCAGCCCTTCCTTTTTTTTTTTTTTTAAAAGTTAGCGTGTCCCCTCGTTGAGAGGATTGGACTCTTCCGTGCTTAGTAAGTACAACTGAATACATTCTGCGGTTCTCCCTAGGATCCTATTTTTTATTTATTTATTTTTGTCCTAAATCCTAGTGCAGCAGTTTTATTTGTAGCACCAATGGTTTAGACACAACTCCTCTTGCCGTTTCTTGCCACACGTAACGCGTCCTAAGCTTTCCTACCTTTCCTGACAGCTCAGCCACCCAGAAGCTGGGAGCGGAAGTGTTTGAAGAGGTCTACAGTTACCTGAAGACAGCAAGGCATCTAAATGCCAATGACACCGAGGTCCAGGAGCGTCTGGAAAGCTGGGTGTCCCGCGCCAGTGACTGTTTTGAAGTGGATCAGCTCCTCTACTTGGAGGAGCAGTTACGGACTATGGTGACCAGAGAACCATCTCGAAGAGACGGTCAGGACTCGAAGGCCATCAAGGAGACAAGTCTTCTCTGTGAAAAACCGTGACACACCAACTGGCGTTGTGACCGGAAATGGAGGCATTCCTGGAGCTACCATCTTGGTGCTCGCCAGAAGTGGACGTCTTGGGCTTGGAGGCCTGGTACAGGTGGTAGAGCACCAGCCAATGAGCAAAAGTGTCAGATACCAAGTTCAAGCCCCAGTCTCAGACAAAAAAACAAACAAAAAAGAAAGAAGTGATTTTTTTGTTGTTGGTCGTGGTGGTCGTGGGGGCTGAACTCTGGGCCTGGGCACTGTCCCTCAGCTCTTCAGCTCCAGGCGAGCGCTCTACCACCTGAGCCACAGCGCCACTTCCCAATCATGGGACAGGCTTAGCCTGTCAGTCTGCTTTTATTCCTTTCCACAACTGACAAGCAGGATGTACGTAAACATCAAGACCTGGATTGTCCATCCCAAAAGCGATTCTTTTCTGTGATTTATTCCCTAAACTCATCCATGGACCTTTTTTTTGGCCAATTGTGGGGCTTGAACTCACAGACTAGGCGCTGTCCCTGTGTATTTGTGCCCAAGGCTAGTACTTTACCACTTGGAACCACAGCTCCACTTCCAGTTTGCTAGTAGTTAATTGGGTAAGAGTCTCACAGACTTTTCTACCTGGGCTGGATTTGAACTGTGAACTTCAGTTCTCAGCCTCCTGAGTAGCTAGGATGACAGGCGTGAGCTAGCAGTGCATGGCTTGAAGACTTGTATTTATGATAAATAGATGCATCGTGATACACGTTGGGACACAATAAATCACCTATTTTTCTCCTGTACAGAAGTATTTTATTAAATGTAACGCTGCTTTTTTTTTTGGGGGGGGGGTCCCGGTCGTGGGGCCTGAACTCTGGGCCTGGGCGCTGTCCCTCAGATCTTCAGCCCAAGGCTAGCGCTCTACCACTTGAACCACAGTGCCACTTCCAGCTTTTTTTTTTTTGCTTATGTGGTGCTGAGGAATCGAACCCAGGGCCTCAGGCATGCAAGACAAGTGCTCTACCACTGAGCTACCTTCCCAGCCCCTGTAACGCTGCTTCTAATGAGAATTTGTGCTTAGAGGAAAAGGCTGCATGCCTGAACAAGGAAGCGATCTCAGCCCAGGAAGAGTCCCCTAGAGGAGCCCCCTAAACAGATTAGATAAAGGGGGGACTAGAATAGGACCCAAGGTAACCCGGTGCTGGTGGCTCACGCCTGTCATCCTAGCTACTCAGGAGGCTGAGATCTGAGGATCTCGGTTCAAAGCCAGCCCAAGCAGGAAAGTCCACGAGACTCTTTATCTCCAATGAACCACCAGAAAACCGGAAGTGGCGCTGTGGCTCAAGTAGTAGAGTGCTCACCTTGAGCTGAAGAGCTCAGGCTCAGAGTTCAAGCCCCATGACCGACCAAAAAGAATAGGACCCAAGTTAGCAAGTGTCTAAATCTCACTGATGGATTTTCACACCATTAGCAAAAACAAGCCTGGTGTGCACTGCTGGGTCTAAAGAGAAAAATTTTTTCTTTCCTCTTTTCACCCACTGACCGGCATGCCTAGAGCACAATGCCTTTCATTTTAGAGGTATTCCTAAAACAAATACAAGCTGAAAAATCTCTCCATCCAGGGACAAGAAGAAAGCTGAGGAGATGGCATGCTAGGCTTATCTGTCCCGTGGTTCATTGGGGGAGGGAGTAGAAAGCAAAATCTAACAGGACTTGAAGAAGAAAAAACATCATTACAATTGGGAAAATTCTTCCTCCTTCAGCCAGGAGAGTCCCCATTTTGGGATACTTCAGAGTTGGAATTGGTCATTCATCCGATTGCAAGGCGACAGAGAAAGCCAGCAGCGGAGTTAGGGGGAGTAGGAAGTTGGTAAGGAGCCATCACTGATGGAATCAAGAGCTCTTACTCTCCCCCTTGCTACTTTGGAAACATACACATCTATATTTCACAAATGCCAGTGGCTCTCTCTGCTTTCTGTGTGTGCAAAGGAAATGCCACCAGCTATTTTGGGTGATGCTGAGATCAAGCACACAAAAGGAGAGTGATGGAGGTTAATTATTTAGTGTCCGCCGGGCTGAGGCAGGAGCAAAAAGAAAGCCCTAGGTCTGCTCGGAAGGAGTCCGGCTTTCACAGTGCGCTCAGGAGAAAGGAGTCTGAAAAATTAAGCTGTCAATCAAGGAGGGAAACACGCAGATTCTTTTAAGATGGTAAGATCCCACCGAGTGTGTCAGAAGGGAACGGGCCAGGCCAGCAAGTTAATGAAGGAACAGAAAAGAGGCAAAGGGGCCGGTGTGGTGTGTGTGTGTGTGTGTGTGTGTGTGTGTGTGTGTGTGTGTGTGTGTGAAAGAGAGTGTAGAATAACAGGTGTGAGCCACCAGCACCTGTTTCCCTGTTGTTGTTTTTGTTGGTGGTGGTGGTGGGGCTTGAACTCTGGGTCCGGGCGCTGTCCCTCAGCTCTTCAGCTCAAAGCGAGCGCTCTACCCCTTGAGCCACAGCGCCACTTCTGGTTCTCTGGTGGTTCACTGGAGATAAGAGTCTCACGGACTTTCCCGCCTTGGCTGGCTTTGATCTACCATCCTCAGATCTCAGTGTCCTGAGTAGCTAGGATGACACGTGTGAGCCACCAGCACCTGGCTTCCCTGTTGTTGTTTTATATATGTTTGTATTTCTTAATCTGTCCAGTGAATGAAGCAGACTACGGTCTGGCCCCTGAGAGAAAACGTCTGGCTTTTAAGGGGAGTGGTCAGGATCTTTGATCTGGGGTACATGTTCCAAGACAGATGCCAGCCTTGGTTCTTATCACCCAGTGTACTGGTACTACATCTGAGTCACAAATCTCTTGTGTGACAGAGATTTGATTCCTTGCTGTGGTCAGAGAGAGAGAAAAGTTAGGGAGGAGATTGCTGGCTTGGTTGAGAGTTTTTGTTTTTGTTTTCGTCAGTCGTGGGGCTTGAACTCTGGGCCTGGGCGCTGTCCCTCAGCTCTTCAGCTAAGGCTAATGCTCTACCACTTGGGCCACGGTGCCACTTCCGGTTTTCTGAGTGATTCATGGGAGATAAGAGTCTCATGGACTTTCCTGCTTAGCCTGGCTTTGAACCACGATCCTCAGATCTGAGCCTCCTCAGTAGCTAGGAAGACAGGCGTGAGCCACCAGTGCCCGGCTCAAGAGATTTTTTTTCATCTTGAGTTTCCCAATATAGGAGAAAGAGGGAAAGGAAATAATGTCACTTTGAGTCCTTGTATAAAGGACAACCAAAAAGTTACACTACTGCCAACACAAATGTACCCAAAGAGATAAAAACACTTCTAGACACTGGACTAGAAATCCACTACCAAAAAATGGCTTTGAAAAGACAAATTAGTGGCTTTCCAGGCCTGATTTGCCTTCTGCCCCAGTGTGGCAGCCATTTTACATCTTGTTAACCTGCCTCAAGAACCTCAAAGTCCTTAGCACCGACTTGAGGATTCTCAGCTCTTCCCTGGGCTCTTAATGGAGGGTCAAAGTTGGTGCATGTATGGCCATGCCACAATAAAAATCCTCCTGTAAGCCAGGCGCCAGTGGCTCCTGCCTGTCATCCTAGCTACTCAGGAGGCTGAGATCTGAGGATCACGGTTCAAAGCCAGCCTGGGCAAGGAAAGTCCATGAGACTCTCCTCTCCCATGAACCACCAGAAAACAAAATTAAAAAAAAAACTCAGGTTGCAACCTAGTCCCCATTTTGTGGTAAACAAAAGGAGATTCGATCTGAAGACTTTGGCCAAATGAATCACCCGTTGATGAATGAATAGAAGGTGTTAGAAGACTCCCATAGAGACCCCGCCGGATTACACCATACTTTGGGACCAACCATACAGGAAAGTTCTCGCCAGTAAGGTGGCCTTCCAAGCCTCCAGGACCGTGATCAGAACAAGTCCTTGTTCTTTGTAAATGACCTAGTTTGTAGTGAGTTAGGCCTTCTCAGCTAGGTAGAATATGGCAGCCGGGATGGGCTCCAACAGAGGGAGAGGAAGGGTGGGTGAGGGAGGAGGATGACTCATGAGTAACCAATCAAGAGACTCCTCGAAGAGCAAATCCACTTCTCTACCAATCTAATCAGGAGCATTGCCCTGAGAGGGCGGGGCAAGGGACCATATATATACATACATACATATACATATATATACACACATACACATATATATATGTATATATATGGGGAACCAGGATGGTTATATATTAAGGGGTCTAGATGCCTAAACAGTAGGAGTAGGCCCTGAATGTCCTCTTCTACCAAGAGGGAATCCGGTTGTGAAAAGGGTATTGTAAAATGCAAAGCTGTATTCAAATGTAAATCGTAACCTTTACTTTTAACTTCAAGGGGAGACAGAGTGCTATTTTTAATGGTTTACAATGGAAAACAGCAAACTATATAAAAGAATATCATCATAAGTCCTATTGAGGACCCCACACCTAGCCACCTTCAAAAATCTTATTTTATTTATGGCCCATCTTATTTTATTTATACTCCCCCCCAGTCTCGACTCCTTCGTTGGATTATTTTTAATGACGTTATCAATATTTCAGGATACATCTCTGAATCATAAAGAACCTTTTAAATAGCCAGTATTCCCAGTATTGTGCGAAGTACTTAAAATTGCTTTTGCCGGAAAGCACTGAACTCCTCACATGGTGCCCAGGAATGAACTCAAAGAAGAAACAAGCTCAGCACCTCAGCTACCATATTGTATCTGGGGAATGGGGTAGGGAGGGGACACAAAACTAAACCTCAAGGAACAAAAGACCTTCCTAGGGACAGACCACCCATCAGACAATAATGAGTAATTAACACCTTCCCGTATCTCTCCACAATCGAGGACCAACCAAAGCATCCTTTGCCCAGGACGGTTAAATTATACAAACCTTTCACCCCTGTCCTGATTCTGTCTGTTTAAATCCGAAGCTTTATGTCAGAATGCTGCAGATGACTGAAGATGGGCCCAAGTTCTTACCTGGCCTTTTCCTGTGTCTTCCTGCACCATCTAAGATGTCTCCTTCACCATTACACACATTTTTATTTGATGTTTAGAGGTGACCAGGTGACCAGACCTCCTGAGTATGGAACCCTGGAACTGGGGGTGGGGAGTGTCCCTAAAATTCAGGTTTCATGATCACACCTAAAACAATTACCAATCATTCCTATCCATCAGATTTTAAATTGTTCCCACCATGTGTCTTTTTCTACATTTGTCTGGCACGTTAAGACCAATGACCCAACGGCTGCAGTTGATACATCTACCGAATCTATTTGAAGAGATAGATCCCACATTGGAGGCTGTCTTTTCCACTTATTGGAGTTCACTTATTGGAGCACCAGATTTCCTGTCAACTTCCCTTCGGGCTAGTTCTTTATGATCAGACCTTCCTGATTTAAAAAAAAAAAAATGCTTTTAGTTTTACAGTTTACAGAAGAATTGTGAAGACAGAAATCCCACACATGCCTGTGTTTCCCCAGCTAACAGGTTGCATTGGCATGGTACGTGTACAACAAGGAAGTGCATTTCTCATTATTAACCAAATCCATGCTTTTCTCAGTTTCCCTCCATGATTATCCAAGGTCCCTTTTCTCTTCCAGGGTATCGCATACCATTGAGGCTTGGCTTGCTCTCTTGGTCGACTCAGTGTGCCAATTTGAGCACAATGCACCTTGAACAATGTCGCCCCTTCCACCATGTCTTTGGTCTTTATTCTGTTAGATACTGGGGCTACATTCTTGCTCCACCAGCCTCTCGGAGATATCAGCAGCCAGGCTCTCCTTGCTCAGGTGAGTTTCTTTCTCCCCTGTTCATGTATTCGGACTCATCCTGCTTTCTGAGCTGGTGCGGGGCAGGGAGGCATCACATCCAGAACATTCCCAGTCAGAGCATTCCTTCTCTACCAGCTGCATCGCCTTGTACTGCTCACGGCTTCCTATCCCGCTGAGGGTCACGTTAGCTGGGGTGGGCTCCACTCAGGCCTTCCCTCGCCCCTTAAATCCAGTCCTCTGGAGGCAAGGATAAGAGGGAGGGGGCTCCTTTTAGCCGCTGACCCCTGCTGCCCGCAGTGAGGACATTAAGATAAACCCTCTCCTTATCTGGACAGTGGGGCTGTGCTT
Source organism: Dipodomys spectabilis (assembly GCF_019054845.1). NCBI lineage: Eukaryota > Metazoa > Chordata > Mammalia > Rodentia > Heteromyidae > Dipodomys > Dipodomys spectabilis. The sequence continues at coordinate 4,165,626 of NW_024871037.1, forward strand.
CCTGGGGAGAGGGTTAATGGAAAGAGCTTCTTGGCATCAGCGTTGGAGAGATGGCCCGCGACACATCAGCAGTTCATTCCTGCTCCTTAGCACACATGGTTCTTCGGAGGTAAGAGGCCTTACCACCTCTTCCCCGGAGACACATTTCTGCCATTCTCAGCAAAATCTGCAAGCTAGTTTTTTTTTTTTTTTCTTTTTTTCCACTTTTTTCACAGAGTATGCCAGTCACGGGAGTGGAGTCAACACTGTTCGACATCCTGTCGTCCTGGGCCTTTTACTGCTGGGGGAAGCCGGGCGGAACACAGCCCAGGGGCAGAGAGATAGGAAGGGAGGTTTGCTAGGAATTTCAATTTATTGTAAGAAAATAGTCAAATCCTATATTCCAGACATATAGATGAACCGGAGGGGAGGCTCGGAAAGGTAAAAATGGCTGGAAAAAAAATTAATCAACATTTCCTGGGTGATGAACGTGTTCAGTTGGTATGGGAATCTACCGTGGCTACATGTGAAGGATGGTGTAAAGCCAGGGGAGCTCATCCATTGGTTGGGATTGCAAGCTGACCAAGATGGCACCTCTGTGGTCATCCTCTTGGGACTTAAGCGTTTAACCTAAGTTTAGGAAAGTGGAACAGAGTTTTCATTTGGCACGAAGTGGACCGTTTTTCTTAACCTGTCTCTTCTTCCATCCTCAGGCCTTTTAACTAAAAATAGGACCTGTCAGAAATTGTCTCTCAGCAGTTCGAGCCATGTCTCCTGAATCTCTCTGAAGGTAAGATCCACTTCCATGCCTCTTTTCCATCTGCCAGTTCCCTGAGTCGCTAGGATCACAGGGTGAGCTACCCGTTCCGGGCTTCTAAGAACTTTTGGCAGTTTGGCGCTGCTCCTGCTTGAAGAGAGACCAGTGGAGTGGCTGAGTGGTTTGACAATGATGTGTACACAGTAGAATAAGACACACAATGGTGCTGCTGTCCAGTTAACCAGTTTATGTTCTCTTGATCAGTGTGTGTGTGTGTGTGGATTTCTCAAAACTACCCGGAAGCATGGTACAGAAGATGAGACAATGTAATAGGAAATGATTGTGTCGGTGTATATCAAATCATAAGGAATGTCAAAAAGAACAGTGCCATAAGGAAAATGAATGAGAACATATTGCCCATGACCTAAAAGCCTGCTGGGAGGTACCCATCCTGACACACAACCTCCAAATACAGTGACCCTGGACATCAGGCATTTCTTACGGACCACAGAATTGGTCCATAATTATGTGTTCGTCATTGATTCTTGTAATATACTTTGTCATCTGTCAAATTTGGTCATTTTCTCTTTTCTTCTTATAGTTTTTTCCCTCTGCCAGTACTTGAAATTGTCCACATTATTTTTAAATTGCTAGGCTATGAATTTCATCTTTACATCTATTTTTTTTTTTTTTTTGGTTCATCATGGGGCTTGAACTCGGGGCCTGGGAGCTGTCCCTGAGTTTTCTGCTCAAGGCGAGTACTCTACCACTTTGAGCCACATTGCCACAGCGCCATTTCTTATTTTATGGTGGTTCATTGGAGATAAGAGTCTTACAGGAACTTTCCTGCCTGGGCTGGCTTCAAACTGCAGTCCTTAGATCTCAGCCTCCTGAGTGGCTAGGGTAAGAGGTGCAAGCCACCCGTGCCTGGCTTTTGCATAATTTTAAACTGGAGCTCTAAAGTGTGTAAAGACTTAGAACATTCTGGTTCTTTGGATGCCTTCTTCATGGAAATTTGATTCCACCAAAGTGTATGATCATAATGTTGACTTTGGATCTAAGTGTGTATGTAGAAATACTGAAACTTCCCCAGTAGAGGAAAAGATGTCCTTTGTATACATTTGCATTTGTGAAAACTTTTTAATTTGAGCTTTTAAGAAAACTGTGTGTCGGTGCCACTTGCTCACACCTATCATCCTAGCTACTCAGGAGGCTAAGATCTGAGATGTTGGTTCAAAGCCAGCCGGGCAAGAAAGTCCATGAGACTCTTATCTCCAATGAACCCATCAGAAAACTGGAAGTGGTGCTGTGGCTCAAGGGGTAGAGTGCTCGCCTTGAGCTGAAGAGCTGAGGGACAGCACCCAGGCCCAGAGCTCAATTCCCATGACCAACACATACACACACACACACACACACACAAAAGGGGGGTAGTGTAGTTGTAGAAGTGGGAGGGAAGGGATGGTAGGGGAAAAACAAAGGAGGCAACAATGCTTGATAAGAAATGTACTCATTACCTTGTTCATGTAATTGTAACCCCTCTGTACAGTATTTTCACAATAAAAAATGTATTACAAAAACAGGAGGTTCTGATACTGATACTGTGGGAAATCAGCCTTGCCTTGTATAGATGGTCAGCTCTGAATTTTACTATACGAATAAAAGAACTATGAAGATACTAAAGCCAAGTAATAAGGGAAAAAAAGAAAGAAAAGGAAAACTGCGTGACCCGTATGACCCATGATGGTTTCTGATTGACCTTAACAATATCAACACAGTGCCTCAGATAACCATAATCAGAAAACTGGTTACATGCATTTACCAACCAGCCACAGTGATATGTATTTATACCCTTTCACCTGTTTCTGAGTCAAAGCAGGCCATCTGTTCATAAATGTTATAGCCTGTGTGACTGTGGGTAGTATACAGAGTGCTTATGCTACAAGTTAACATGCTTAAAAAAGTGTTACTATTGCCTATGAACTATTCTGTTGTTTTTGTTTTTGTTTTGGCTTTGTTGGTCCTGGGGCTTGAACTCTGAGCCTGGGTGTTGTCCTTCAGCTCTTCAGCTCAAGGCAAGTGCTCTACCACTTGAGCCACAGCACCACTTCTGGTTTTCTGGTGGTTTATTGGAGATAAGAATCTCATGGACTTTCCTGCCCGAACTGGCTTTGAATGGCGATCTTTAGAGCTCAGCCTCCTGAGTAGGTAGGATTATAGGAGTGAGCCACCAGCGCCTGGCTATCCTGTTGTATTTGTGCATGCGTGCATGTATGCCAGTACTGAAGCTTGCACTCGAGTTGTTGGGCGCTTGCTTGGCTTTTTTCACTGCAGGCTGGCCTTCTACCACCTGAGCCACACCGCTACTCCTGATGTTTTGCCAGTGAGCTGAAGTTTACAGTCTCACAGATTTGTCTACGTGGGCTGCTCTCAGATGGCTAATTGGAGATGGAGTCCTGGGGGCTTTTCTACCAGCCCTGGCCTCGAATGGAGATCCTCTAGTTCACAGCCTCCCGAGTAACTGGATTAAAGATGTGAATCACCCAGCCTCCCACTAACAGAGAAACTTCTTCCACTGCACTATGTGGTAGATCTGAAGTAGGGGAGGGTGGGGGGAAAGTGTATGGAGGAGGGTAAGAAAATGCTTCCTTTTCTCAAGATTTTAAAAACAAATGATTGGGTTCCCCAGGACAATCGCTTTGAATTCTTCCTGTCTTCGCAGATCACCATGAAATGGGAGCAGCTTTCTAGGCAGGCGGCCCCAGTCTCCAGCCTTGACTCCTTGGGTGCTTGGCCTCCAGGTAAGGGCCTGCGGGTGAGAAGCTGGATAACTTCCTCCCAGGGATGCTGAGACCTGACGTGTGTGTGTGTGTGAGTTCCAACCCCACCCCCCCACCCCCCCCCCCGCCTTCTGACACAAGCACTGTGACCCACACTCACCCCTAAGCATGGCTGTATTCACTGAGGGCTGCGTCCTGATGGGTGTCACCTCCACAGGACAGGTGCGTGCTAGCCACTGAATGACTGAGGGGTTTCTAGGGACCCGAGGTTATGTCTGGGCGAGTTCCGGGCTGCGTCACAGGCTGAGGCTTTATGTGCAGGGCTTGGAGGGGGGCAGCACAGTTGACAGGGCCATTCAGGGTGGAGTGGGGGGGTCCTGAGACCCTCCCCTGTGTCTCAACCCCGGGCATTCAGATCTTACAGGTGTGCGCACACTGGAGTGGACCCCCAAACATCCTAGCACAGAGAAGTGGGGTGGGGGGGCGTCTCTTGACTCCCATTCCCCCCCCCCTTGCTCTCTACATCAGCTACTGCACGTTCCCACCCAGTCCTTCCTGGGGCCTGACCCTTGACCCCTGACCCCTGCCCACCCCAGCCACTCACCCACACCACAGCCCCCCCTCAGGGAAGGGTCAGCTTTCCTGGACTCAGGTCAGCCTCCCCTCTGTCCCGCTCTGGAACTCCCGAGGCTGTTACGCCGTGACGTCACGCGGTGACATCAGCACCTGTGTACACGCCAAGCCTCACCTTTAACCGTCCCGGCGTGAGGGCCAATCCTGAGGGAGCTTTCAGTTTCAACTTCCCTTCACCCCCACGCAGGAAACCTCCACTCTGATTGGCTGGCATTCGGCTTGCCCGCCCCCATTAGTGGAGAAGCCCCGCCCTAGCGCCCTTCCGGGATTGGCTCTGGCTCCCGGGCCCGGCCTCCCATTGGTGCGAAGTGAGTCCTGCGGCGCCGCCCGCCGCGGACTCGGCGCCCGGACCGGGGCCTGCGCGGGCTGGGACCGGCGCGGCCGCGGCCATGGCGGGGGGCCGCAAGGTGGAGCTGGCCGAGGCGCTGGCCATGGGGCCGGGCTGGCGGCACGCCTGCCACGCGCTGCTCTACGCGCCCGACCCGAGGCTGCTGTTCGGCCGCTTCCCGCTGCGCTACGCCGTGCTGGTGAGGGAGGGGGCCCCGACCCCGACCCCTGACCCCTGACCCGGGCCTGCGCCCGGCCCAGACCTGAACCCGGCCCACGCCCGACCCTCGACCCCTGACCCCGGCCCTGGCCCATTCCCTGGCCTCGACTTCCGACCCCGACCCTTGACCTCCGCCCGCGGACACCCCGGCCCTTGACCCTGACCTCAACCTCAGACCCCTGACCCCGGCCCGCGCCTCCCGCCCTCGACCCCTGACCCGGCCCACTCCCGCCCTCGACCCCTGACCCGGCCCACTCCCGCCCTCGACCCCTGACCCGGCCAGCGCCTCCCGCCCCTGACCCCCGACCCGGCCCTCTCCCGCCCCTGACCCCCGACCCGGCCCGCGCCTCCCGCCCCTGACCCCCGACCCGGCCCGCTCCCGCCCCTGACCCCCGACCCGGCCCGCTCCCGCCCCCGACCCCCGACCCGCTCCCGCCCCTGACCCCCGACCCGGCCCGCTCCCGCCCTCGACCCCTGACCCGGCCCGCTCCCGCCCTCGACCCCTGACCCGGCCCGCTCCCGCCCTCGACCCCTGACCCGGCAGCGCCTCCCGCCCCTCGACCCCTGAACCCGGCCCGCTCCCGCCCCTGACCCCCGACCCGGCCCACTCCCGCCCTCGACCCCCGACCCGGCCGCGCCTCCCGCCCCTCGACCCCTGAACCCGGCCAGCACCTCCCGCCCCTGACCCCCGACCCGGCCGCGCCTCCCGCCCCTGACCCCCGACCCGGCCCTCTCCCGCCCCTGACCCCCGACCCGGCCCTCTCCCGCCCCTGACCCCCGACCCGGCCCTCTCCCGCCCCTGACCCCCGACCCGGCCCGCTCCCGCCCCTGACCCCCGACCCGGCCCGCTCCCGCCCCGCAGATGCAGATGCGCTTCGACGGGCGGCTGGGCTTCCCGGGCGGCTTCGTGGAGGCGCGGGACGGCAGCCTGGAGGACGGGCTGAACCGCGAGCTGCGCGAGGAGCTGGGCGAGGCGGCCGCCGCCTTCCGCGTGGAGCGCGCCGACCACCGCGGGGCGCGGCTGGGGCCCCGGCCGGGGCTGCTCGCGCACTTCTACGCCAAGCGCCTGACGCCCGAGCAGCTGCGCGCCGTGGAGGCGGGCGCCGCGCGGGCGCGCGACCACGGGCTGGAGGTCAGACCCGGGGGGGCGGGGGGGGGCGACCACGGGCTGGAGGTCAGACCCGGGGGGGCGGGCGCGCGACCACGGGCCGGAGGTCAGACCCGGGGGGGCGGGCGCGCGACCACGGGCCGGAGGTCAGACCCGGGGGGGCGGGGCGCGACCACGGGCCGGAGGTCAGACCCGGGGGGGCGGGCGCGCGACCACGGGCCGGAGGTCAGACCCGGGGGGGCGGGCGCGCGACCACGGGCTGGAGGTCAGACCCGGGGGGGGGGGGGGGGACGGGCGCGCGACCACGGGCCGGAGGTCAGACCCGGGGACGGGCGCGCGACCACGGGCCGGAGGTCAGAGGGGGGGCGGGGGCTCGACCACGGGCTGGAGGTCAGACCCGGGGGGGCGGGGGCGCGACCACGGGCCGGAGGTCAGACCCGGGGGGGGGGGGGCGACCACGGGCTGGAGGTCAGACCCGGGGGGGCGGGCGCGCGACCACGGGCCGGAGGTCAGAGGGGGGGGGGCACGGGCTGGAGGTCAGAGGGGGGGGGGCACGGGCTGGAGGTCAGACCCGGGGGGGCGGGGGCGCGACCACGGGCCGGAGGTCAGAGGGGGGGCGGGGGAGGCGACCACGGGCCGGAGGTCAGAGGGGGGGCGGGGGCACGGGCTGGAGGTCAGACCCGGGGGGGGGGGGGGGGGGGCACGGGCCGGAGGTCAGGCGGGGGGGGCGGGGCCGCGGGCTGGAATTCTGGAGGGGGCGGGGCTGCGGGCTGGAGGCCTGGAGGGGGGCGGGGCCGCGGGCTGGAGGGGCGGGGCCGCGGGCTGGAAGTCTGGAGGGGGCGGGGCCGCGGGCTGGAGGTCTGACCCGCCCCCCTCCCCAGGGAGCCTCGCCCACAGCTGCCCCACACCCGAGCTGACACCCAGATGTCCAGGAGGAGTCGATGACCGCCAGTGCGGGTGACTCTTTCCATCTAGGTCCCCTGACAACTCCTCCTCGCTCTCCACCTTACCTGTCCTCCACAGAGAACCTTCCAGAACCCACCCATCCACTTGGCATGTGGTCGGGTGGGACATCTAAGGCCCTCCCGGCTTTGCGCCGCCATTAACCTTAAAAGAGCCCCGGGTACTTGAGTTAGAGAGGAGACATGTCTGGATGGTCCTCAAACTCTAGAAAGTATGAGGAGATGGGAAAGTGTGTGTGTAACTGTCTACCATAGCCGCCTGTGGTGGTAGATGGCACTAACGCAGTCATGAGTGGAAGGGGAGGAAGATAGGTGTCAAGTGATGTCCTGGAGTAGCTGGTGCCAAGTTCCTGGCTGCTCAGGCAGGTAGGACCCCCCTTTCCCCCATCCCCGGAAGAGGTGGGTTGCGCTCTAGCTGAGATTGGAGTGGATAATAAGCTTCAGATCCCCCACACACACCCCAACGCCTTGTCTCCCCTCTCCCCCAGGTGCTGGGCCTTGTGCGTGTACCCCTGTATACGCTGCAGGACGGCGTGGGCGGCCTGCCTGCCTTCCTGGAGAATTCTTTTATCGGCGCAGCGCGGGAGCAGCTACTAGAAGCCCTGGAAGACCTGGAACTCTTGGAACCTGACGCCATCTCATACCTCAAGACCCGAACTCCTCCTCAGTAGAAGAAATCTTCCGCAGACAAGGAACCTGAGATCAGGACTTTGGTACTTTGGAGGGAGGGAGGGAGAGAAAAAGGGAAAGGGGGAAGATTTTTCTCTTGGGGGCCTGTGGGATGATGGATCATCACTTTTTGAGGGAAGGGGGAATAGGTTTTGAGTTGAGGTCCAACCAGAACATGGGCTCCGTGACGTCGGGACAAAAATCTACAGCTCATCCCAGGCCTCGGAAGTTTTCTGAGTCAGCCTCGTGTACACACTACCTGGCAGCCTCAGGCATGCGCAATACAACCACACACGCACACAGCCTGACACTTCCCCTCACTGTGTCCAAAGTAACCAGGATGTGGGATTGTGATGATCCTGGTTTTCTGGAGCAATGGGAGTCTCCCCCCACCCCCCCACCAGCCCCAAGCTTGTTCGGATTGAGCCCAGGAACAGGCTCCCCCACGTGGGAGGCCCCAGTCATTTTCTTCCTCTGCAGTTAAGCTTACAGGGACCAGAGGTGGCTGCGTTCCTACCTGGAAGCCTCTTGAGTCCTAGTGCCTCTGCCCCAGGGCTTCATCTCTGAGCTGCCCTGGTTGCTGGGGAAGCAGCCCTACCGGCTCTGCCTGGCCGCCCACCCACAAGGGCCTCCCAATGTAGAAGCTTCCGAAGCTGGGCTTCCGCCCCTCCCCTTCTCTCAACTGATACGCCTTATACATCTCCTAATGCTCCCTGGCCAGAGCTTAGCCAGGCCCCTTGCTTTCCATAGGCTTCGGAGCAGGTGGTGGGCACATCGCTTCTTAAAGATCTGGACAAGAAATATTTCAGACTGTGGAGGCCACATAGCTTCGGTGCAAACCCTTAACTCTGACATGTCAAAATTTACCCGCACAATACATAAGTCTGTGCCTTGTGTCCAACAAAACAGGAATACGGCCTTTGGGCCATAGTTTACTAAACGCTACTCTTGAGAGGAAGAGGGTAATAATATTGGTGATGCCACCTTACTTGAACGTGTTCCCAGGAAATAAACGAGGAGCTGATACAGTCCCGCGTGGATATTTTGAGTGGGGTTGTATGGCAGGCCATCCTTGGGCAACGTGTTAAGCTGAAAGATGAGAAAGAAGGAAGCTTCAGGTGCAAGCCCTACTGTGGGAAGAATCCTGGAAAACACCCCAAAGTGCATGGCCTAACCCAAGAACCCTACTGGGTCTCAAGAGTTGCATTTAGAGGGTTTAAACATCCTTGCTCTAGTCCTTGACAGGTGAAATGCCAGCCTACCAGCCTGGATATCTAGGACCTGAAAATACTATCAGTGATGATAATAGTCAACATCTTGCAGGTGCTCAGTATGCTGGCACTGTCTAAGATGCTACACACACACACACACACAAAACCCTCAGAATGGCTTTATGAAGTAGAGCTAGTCTCTCCATTGTCCAAATTAAAAAAAAAAAAAAAGACCCAAGATCAGCAATATAATTAATATGTTTTGCCAGAAAGACAGCTATCTGTAAATTCAAGGAACCATACCTTTAGCTGACCCTGGAAATCTGTCCTGGGCCTTCCCTCTTCAGTAAGGCAGCACATGGTAATGCATGCCTATAATCCCAGCATTTGGGAGACTAAGCTAGAAAGACATATACTAGAGTTCAAGGTCGACAAGAGCTACATAGTAAGACCCTAATAACAGCCAAAGCAACAACAACAACAACAAAAATCAAAGACCATATCAGGGGATGTAGTTTAATAATATTGCCTAGCATGAAGAGGACTCTGAAAAAAATAAACGACCTCAGTGAGTCCTCTTTAATCTTTTATTGTCTTCTTGGAATGACAGGCTGCACATGCAGTACTGTCTGGCTAGGCGATAAAAGTTCAAACCCTCGTAATGCCAATAAATAAAACTACTGAGATTTCTTTGTCAGTCTTGGGCTTGCACTCAAGGCCTGGGCACTGTCCCCGAGCTCTATTTGCTCAAGGCTAGCGTTCTACACTTTGAGCCACATTGCCACTTCTAGTTTTCCCGGTGGTACATTGGAGACAAGAGTCTCTTGGACTTTCCTGCCAGGACTGGCCTTGAACTGCGATCCTCTAAGCTCAGCCTCCTGAGTAGCTAGGATGCCAGGTGGGAGCCACCAACACCCAGTTAATTTTCTTTTTTTCTCTTTCATACGAAGTCTTTTAGCCAATACATGTATTCTTTGGTTTAAAAAGAGACTAGTTAAAAATGCAAAAGGAATTACTTTTTCCTTCCTGAGTTTTACAGAAATAAGCATAAAAAGTAAACATAACAAAAAGGAGAGGGTTCAGGGAGCAGACTTAGATCTCATCCTAGCAAGAACACAGAGCGTCTCTGGTGCGGATAGAAGATCTGCTATCCAAACGAGTCTTCCTTAGTGGCCCATAAAATACTAATGCAGGGCTGGGAAGGTGGCTCAGTGGTAGAGTGCTTGCCTAGCATGCATGAAAGCCCTGGGTTCCATTCCTCAGTACCACATACACAGAAAAAGCCAGAAGTGGTGATGTGGCTGAGGTGGTAGAGCGCTAGCCTTGAGCCAAAGAAGCCAAAGGGACAGTGCTCAGGGCCCCGAGTTCAAGCCCCAGGACTGGCAAAAAAAATAATAACAATGCATGTTACCATCAGTGATGTGGTAGCGTGGGGGAGGGGGAGGGGAAGCCTCGTCCTTTACCTCAAAGGCTCCCACATTGACTTCTAAGAAATAGCGCCTGGGTGCCAGCAACGCCCTACTGACGCAACCCCGAGAAGCAAATGACGCCGTGGCCTGCAGCGGAATGTGGGGCGTGCTGGGTGGAGGCCTCAAGCTGGTAAGTATATGCCCCTCCCACCATCCATTTGAACTACCTTTTGGAAGGACTCCAAAGCTATGGCTGAATGAGGGAGGAAACCCCAGAGAAGCTGAGCGTCGGCGGCTCCCGCCGTCATGCCAGCTACTCAGGAGGCTCAGAGCTCAAAGCCAGCCCAGGCAGGAAACTCTGAGAGACTCTTACCTCCAATGAACCACCAGAAAACCAGAAGTGGCGCTGTGGCTCAAGTGGTAGAGCACCAGCCTTGAGCTGAAGAGCTGAGGGACAGCGCCCAGGCCCAGAGATCAAATCCCACAACTGACCAAAAAAAACAAAAGATCCATTTCAGACACTAAGTTCATTTGCTCATTTCCCAAACTAGGCTCTGTCGAGGTGCTTCTAAGTGGTGTGTGTGTGGGGGTGGAGGGGAGAGGGACGACAAAATGACACACTAAAAAAGACTGGACAGAAGGCCTCCAAGGACTTTTGTTCCCAGACTGCCGGAGGAAAAAACAAGTCTTCGTTAGTGACATATTGATGATTCTTGGTTTTTTTGGTCGGTCGTGGGGCTTGAACTCTGGACCTGGGCACTGTCCCTCAGCTCTTCAGCTCAAGGCGAGCGCTCTACCACTTGAACCACCTTCCCAACCCTATACATTTTAAATGACAGTATTTGAACTAACTACTTGGGTATATCTCAAAAATCAGAATTTGTGGAAATAAAGTGTTAGATGAAAAAAACTCCATAACTCTGAAATGCTTTAGTTTGATACCAAAACCTTTCTTTGTGTGTGTTGGGGGGGGGGGGGGGGGCTTGAACTCAGGGCCCAGGAACTGTCCCCTAGCTTTTTTTGCTCAAGGCTGGCACTTTGCCACTTGAGTCATAGCTCCAGATCTGGTTTTCAGTTAATTGGAAATAAGAGTCTCACGGACTTCCCTGCCCAGGCTGCCTCCAAACCTCAATCCTCAGGTCTCAGCTAGGATTACAGGTGTGAGTCACTGGCACCTGGCTGGCTTGATGGCTGTTACTCATGCATCCTTGTGGCTTGTTTGGCCGAGACCGAATACACTCAACTCAGTGTGTGTATAGACGGTTGGATGGATGGTATCTCGATTACACATATGTATATGGATGGTATATATGTATATTATATATGTGCTTATAGAATAATGCATGGTATCGATTATATACATGGATGATACATATGTATATTATATATCCTTATATATATGAATGGGTATCTCAGTTATATATGGATGCTATATATATTATATGTACTTATATATTTTATATATAAATTATATAATATATATTCCACCATGTATTTATATATTTATATTATTTGATATATATCACGTTATATATATATAAATATATTGCAGACATAACTTTCTTTTATGGCAAAACATGAATAAGTCCAGACTCCTGAGAACCATAGTGCTCAATCTAGGACTGTAATGCAACTATGTGGCACTAAAAGGCGATGAGGAGTGGGGGAGGGCTGGGAAGGTGGCTCAGTGGTAGAGTGCTTGCCTGACATGCATGAAGCCCTGGGATCGTTTCCTAAGTACCACATACACAGAAAAGGCTGGAGGTGGCGCTGTGGCTCAAGTGGTAGTGCTAGTCTTGAGCCAAAGAAGCTCAGGGACAGCGCCCAGGCCCTGAGTTCAAGCCCAGGCCTGGCCAAAAAAAAAAAATTATAATTAACATTTGTTGGGGGGAAAAAAAGAGCTTAAAACCAAACAAAAAGCATAAGCAAAACAAAACAAGCAGCACTAAGGGGTGTGGTGGCAGCTGGTGGAGATGGCCTTTGTGCCGTGTCTCTGGCTTTTCATTGGGCAAAGCACCGGTCTCCGCGTGCACTGATGAGGCGTTGCCTTTGCTTCCTGTGACAGAAACGGGGCAGCTGTGTGTTGTTTGGCACCAGGTTCTTGCAGGAGAAGCCGCGCAGGCCGGGCGTGGGTGGGCGGAGCGTGGGCTCCTGGCACACACAGGTCAGGAGTGTGACCAGACAGGATGCCCGCGAGAGACGGCGCCCACGCGGGAGGCAGCCAAGGTCATGCACAGAGCCAGGCCAAGAGACGGCGCCCACGAGGGAGGCAGCCAAGGTCATGCACAGAGCCGGGCCATGAGAGACAGTGCCCACGCGGGAGGCAGCCAAGGTCATGCACAGAGCCGGGCCGAGAGATGGCGCCCACGCGGGAGGCAGCCAAGGTCACGCACAGAGCCGGGCTGTGGGTCTGCAGGCCGCAGGAGACGTCTCTCCTCCAGCCCTCTCGCTCTGCTCTGTCCTCCTCCACCCCTTCTCAGCCTGGGCACACGGCAAGTTCAAGGACAGGAAGGGGGGCTGTGTGGCTCCCGGACCCCAGGTTCCAGCTGTTAGAGCAAGACGGACTTTTCTGGCATTTTCTGGCATGTTCACACCACTCAGAGGTGAGTGATAGTCAGGCGCCGGTGGCTCACTTGGGTCATCCTAGCTACTCAGGAGGCTGAGATCTGAGGATCGCGGTTCAGCGTCAGCTTGGACAGGAAGTCTGTGAGACTCTGATCTCCAATGAACCATCAGAGAACCAGAAGTGGTGCTGTGGCTCAAGGGGTAGAGTGCCAGCCTTGAGCTGAAGAGCTGAGGGACAGCGCCTGGGCCCAGAGTTCAAGCCCCACGACCGGCCAAAATAAAGAAGTGAGCAGTAGATAGCCTGGCCACTGCAGTGTAGGGAATGAAGGCTTTGATCTCCACCACGTGTGTGTGCCTTCATTTCCCTTCCCCAGACTTGTACCTTGGGTTTCAGAGAGGCGAGAATTTCCAGCTCATTTGCAGCTCGCTTGCAAAGCAGAGCTTTAGTGTGAAAATACCTCCCCCACCCGTACCTCCCCCCCTTCCCCGGCAGTAACTCTTGGCACAGAGTTTTGTTGGACAGGATCTTGTGTCACCATCCACCATAACGTGGCATTGTCCACGTTGCAAATCGCTGAGTTCCTGTGTGGGGAATCGCCTTGTCTGGGCGTGGCAAAGTGAGTAGACTTGACTTTTAAACTATTCTTTTTTGTAAAATATATTTAAAAAATGAAAAACAAAAACATGACCCTTTAAAGTTGGAACACATTGGGCTGGGCAGGTGGCTCAGTGGTAGAGTGCTTGCCTAAGCATGCATGAAGCCCTGGATTGCATTCTTCAGTAGCACATATACAGAAAAAGCCAGGAGTGGCGCTGTGGCTCAAGTGGTAGAGTGCTCACCTTGTGCAAAAAGAAGCTCAGAGACAGCGCCCAGGCCCTGAGTTCAAGCCTCAGGACCGGTAAAAAAGAAAAAAAGCAGCTGGAACATATTTGTGATGTTCGTGGTGGTCCTCTACATTTATTTCAGTGATTGCTTGGAAAGAAATCACTTATTTGAAGTGTGAATTTTTGGCCCCCACTGGAGACCATGTTTATCTAATCTTCACGTGAGTGTCTGGTGCCTTGAGTCTTTAGAAAGCAGGTTGAGCCAATCAGGCCTGTTATTGTTGGTTTTGGTCAGTCGTGGGGCTTGAGCTCTGGGCCTGGGCGCTGTCCCTCAGCTCTGCAGCTCAAGGCGCGCGCTCTACCACTCGAACTACAGCGCCACTTCTGGTTTTCTGGTGGTTTATTGGATATGTGAGTCTCACGGACTTTCCTGCCTGGGCTGGCTTTGAACCTCAGTCCTCAGATTTCAGCCTCCTGAGTGGCTGGGCTGACAGGTGTGAGCCACAGGTGCTGGCTGGTTGGAGTCTTTTTAATTTGTTGTTGCTCCGAGAAAGGGAGAGAAGAGAGAGCAGAGAGGTGAGATCTGAACTCAGGGCTCAGGCTCCTTCTCTGTGCCTGGCTGGCTCACCTGCCATCTTCTCCCTGGTGAGTCTTCTGCCCAGCCCAAGACAGGAAGGAAAGTGGGGTGTGGGTCCCTCATACTGAGAGACCTGGGGGCTGGTTTTGCAGCCATTTGCGCTGCCCCCTTGTTACAGGCTGCAGGTGGCTTAGCTGCTTTCACTGTGGGAAGTGGGGGTGGAGATCGGGGGTTGGGGGGTCTCGTCCCCACATCCCTCTTCTTGTCCCTGCTGGGGGGGGGGGTGCTTTGTGAGCTGTCCCCAACTGGCTGACAGGTGATGGTTCCCCTGACCCTGCCCGCTCCGAGCACAAGCCTGGCCCCGCCGTCCCTGGGCCCAGCTCCCCAGGGCCCCCGGGGATCTTCTAGGCCAGGAGGAGCCAGCGCAAAGCAGGGACCAGCCAAGGTCCAGAGCTGGTCACTCCCTGCGCGTCCTTAGACAAACACACATGCGCACATGCGCACCTGTGCAGCCCACACACCACACCTGCTCTAGGGAAGGTCCCTCCCCTCCCTTCCCCTCTCCATCTCCTTCCTCTTATCTCCCCTCCCCTCCCCTCCCCTTCCCTCCCCTCCTCTCCCCTCCCCTCCCCTCCTTCTCCTTCTCCTTCCTACTCAGTGTTCAAACCTCTCCACTCTGATGTTGATTGAGGAGACCCTCCCACAGGAGCAGCTAGTGTGCTCACATCCTTCAGCCCTGGTAGGGTGTGTGCGTGCGTGCGTGTGTGTGTGTGTGTGTGTGTCTATGTGTCTATGTCTATGTGTCTATTTCTACGTGTCTATGTCTATCCTGGGGCTTGACATAAACTTAACATTTTTGGGGGGGAGCACGGGGGAAAGTCAGTCGTGGGGCTTGAACTCTGGGCCTGGGCGCTGCCCCTCAGCTCTTCAGCTCAAGGCAAGTGGTGTAGCACTTGAGCCAGAGCACCACTTCGGGTTTTCTGGTGGTTAACTGGAGATGAGTCTCTCAGACTTTCCTGCCTAGGTTGGCTTTGAACTGTGATTTTCTCAGATCTCAACTTCCTAAGCAGCTAGGATGACAGGTGTGAGCCACAAGTGCCTGACAATATAAAGGCTTTTTCTTGTCAGTGGTGGGGCTTGAACTCTGGGTGTGGGTTCTTTTGCTAGCTCTCTACCGTCGATCCACAGCTACACGTCTGGTTTTCTGGTGGTTCATTGGAAAGAAGTGTCTCAGACTTTTCCTGCTTAGCCTGGCTTTGAACCGTGATCCTCAGATCTCAGCCTCCTGAGCAGCCAGGATGACAGGTGTGAGCCCCTGGCACCCGCTGTAGAATAGATTTTACACAAGAGAGCTTTTCTTTATTATTGTTTTACAGAACTTTTTTCTTCCTAGGCTGATTCATGGCTGTTTTTGGGAATAGGCCTCCCCCGTGGGGCTGGTGGCCTTGGCTGTGCTCGAGCTCTTTTTGGCAGGAGTCTGGTTGCTGTTCGTAACTTTTCAGGGCGGAGGAGGCTAGCAGATCTTCAAGGTAGGGCATCGGGCGGGGGCTTCATGGCGGGCAGGAGAAAATGGGCCAGCCAGCCACGCTGCTGGCTGCCACGTTTGCTTCCTCACAGAAACACAAACCCTATTTTAGATAGGGAAAGCTATGTCAGGAAGCCATTTATTGTTCCTTTTTGACCCATTAGTACAAGTCATCAATGAAATCTGTCCGGGTCTTGGGTCATGGAGTGTTTAATCAGTTCCTGCCCCAAGAAAACACATCCCCTGAGACCATGTCTTACCCCTTCAAAACCACACACTTCTTGTTGGGCAGCGGTGGCTCACGCCTGTAATCCTAGCTACTCAGGAGGCTGAGGTATGGAGGATTGTGGTTGGAGGCCAGCCCAGGAAGGAAAGTTGATGAGCCTGTTGTTGTTTTTTTGGAGACTGCGTCTTGCTGGGGATCCACGGCTGGGCTTGAATGTGGTCATGTGTCCCAGCCTGGCCTCAAGCTGGAGATCCTCCTGCTTTGGCCTCCAGAGGTCTTGGATTATGGATTACAGGCATGCGCCATCACGAGCAGCTACAGATGGACGGAGGCCCCTGTGATGATGTAAGGTTCAGTATCTCCCTCCCGCCCCCCACCTCTGCTGTCCCCCTATTTTCTCATCTACAGCTGGTACCAAGGATGCTGGAACCGTGTGGTTTGGGCGAGTGTGTGCTTCCACACCACGTGAATGAGCTGGGTCACGCACTATTGTAACTCACACACACAGCGTGCATTTTTTCCACACATGTGGACCATGATTTTATTTCACCCACACCTGGCTTTCTCCCAAGACACCGACACACAGACACAGGCAGTAGGAACTAAACATGGCAAGACTTAGGGATTGCAGAGTGTAAAAAATAATAACGAAGGCCACCGATGAGTTTGCTCGTCGCCAAGCCGTCCACGTTGGGGTGTGGCTGCGGTGGAGGCCCTGGGGCAGCAGAGGTGCAGGGCGGGCTCCCAGAGGCTCCCGGCAGTCACGTTCTGCTGCGTGGGGGGCGCTAGGCAAAGCTGACCGACGGGGCTCCGGGCTGCCACACGCTGTCGTCATACAAGTCTTCGGGCAGCTCCTCACCATCGGCGTCGGGGAAGTACGTGGGGAAGGGGAGATGCTTGCCCAGGTCTCTGTACGCAGGCAGATTGGAGTCCCTCACCTGGGGAGACAAAAGCCCAAGTGAGCACGCGCGAGCTGCGAGCTGCATCTCTACCGGGGATCAAAGGACAAGAGCCGTGGAGCTCAGCCCGCGCCTCCCGTGAGACGCCAATGAACGTGACTAATCCAGGGAGAAAACAACGAAAACCTCCATGTCCCACACGTACGTTAACTGAGAGGTACTTGTAACCGCACTGTTAAGATTCCGTCTTCAGCTTCCAGCTCTGTCTGGGCGTGCTTTTCAAATAAAAAGGTTGAACAACTACTACCCACCTAGCCATCATCTATCATAATGTTTGTTTTTGTTTTAGTTTATTTTCTCTTTTTTCCCCCCCCCTTCATGCTGGGGTTTGGACTCAGGGTCTAGTGATTGCTAGGCAAGACCCCAAACATTTGAGCTGTACCTCCAACCCAATTTCCTACTTTAATGAAAGTTAAAATTTTTTTGTGGGTCGTGGGGCTTGAACTCTGGGCCTGGGCGCTGTCCCTCAGCTCTTCAGCTCAAGGCGAGCGCTCTACCACTTGAGCCACAACATCACTTCTGCTTTTCTGGAGATCAGAGTCTCTCAGACTTTCCAGCCTGGGCTGGCTTTGAACTGCGATCCTCAGATCTCAGCCTCCTGAGTAGCTAGGATGACAGGCGTGAGCCACTGGCGCCTGGCTTTCGCATGGAAAAATTTTGAGCCGAGGTTTAAGAAGTGTAAAGTTTACCAGCATTTTTGTTAATCATAACTCTTCAGAGCACACAACCACAAATATCACCTTGCTGTTAAGGAAATTAGCTTATATTTAGTAAACAGCATTTTCATTAAAAACAGAATCTTGAGCAAAAACAGTAAGCCTACGAGTATTTATAGTAGCTCTGTGCCCTGAGAAAATTCAGCTTGAGTTCAGAGCCAAGGGAATTTTGGTACTGATATTGATATGATCTAAAATGTTTGAGCTTTACTTTCAGACAACATTATTGGGTTCCTCAAAGCTCGTGACTCATCCTCTAGCCTTTATTCAGAGAGCAATTAAAAAACAGCCGTGTAATTATATACACAGAGTAAAACGGGTATATTCACTTTGGCAGCGAGAAATGAATAATTTAGTTGGAATCACTCCACAGCTGTGAGGAACAGCTACACAGGGAAAAAAATCATCCATTTCAATGTCTCTCATGAAAACAGTTTGAAGAAATTACAAGTCATTTGCCCAGAACATTAAAAAAAAAAAAAAGGATGCCGAGTTTATTATTATTTTTAATCTTGGGTTGAATCTAGGAACGAAAAGATTAAATACCAGTCCTTGTTCTAATTCGATAAAAATGGTCACATTTTGATCCAAACAGGGAGTTCTCAGTTACTCTCTCATAGATCTGTCGCTCCCAAAGTCTGTTTCTGACAGTAAAAGCACTTATAGTAAATGGAGGTGTAGCGTGGTGATCTGAACGTAAATGATGATTAACCTAGCTGTGTTTGTGTTTGTCCTGGTAACAGCCCGTCTGCAATAAACTCTGGAAGACTGCACGGTGGACACTGTGTACTTGCATGGAAGCAGTCAAGTCAGGGCGGACATACCTTTACTAAGCCGTTCTTATGTCCAGGCACTGAGCCGTTGACGTAGATTATATTGTGCTTCGTGTTGACCCTCCACACCTAGAACATCAAAGGAAGGTGGCTTTTAACAGTTAACACTGGGAGCAATTAGTATCGCTCAGACTAAGCATGGCCCGTCAGTAATCCTGCCAGCTGCACAACACCGCATCTCCAGAGCTTGCGTGCTCACCACCACAGGCAAGACTTCGCAAAGCTCACTGTGGGCAGCCAGGAGAGCCAATGGGCCGAGACCATTTGTGTTGTCCTTTGAAAAAATGTAATTTTAGCCAGCCACTGGTGACTCACACCTGTCATCCTAGCTACTCAGGAGGCTGAGATCTGAGGATCGTGGTTCAAAGCCAGCCCGGGGCAGGAAAGTCTGTGAGACTCTGATCTGCAATGAACCACCAGAAAACAGGAACAACAAACATGTAATTTTATTTTTTTGCTGCAGCTAGAAGCGGGGGACTGCAGTGGGCGGGATCTGATTTCTAACGTAAGTGCGCTGAGTGGACGGCCTTCAGAAGGAGGGACAAACACTGCACATGGGAGAAGACAGTCGAGAGATGACTGAGGAGAGGGGTGAGGGGGGGGGAAAGCAGGCTTCCGCTGCAGCTAATCCTGAAGGATGCCGCGGAGAGCTGCGACGCACAGCTGGCCTCCGCCATGTCTACAGACCAGGGAGAGAAACGAGATTTACGAGGGCTGACGGAGGTGGAAAGGGCACCCTTAGGCTGCCTGAGAGGGGCTTTTCAGAACTCAGAGTGTGTGTGTGTTTAAGAGGTGGGGGGGGGGGGGGGGAGAGAGAGAGAGACAGAGAGAGACAGAGAGAGACAGAGAGAGAGAGAGAGAGAGAGAGAGAGAGAGAGAGAGAGAGAGAGAGAGAGAGTGTTTAGGGTTCGATTCCTCAGCACCACGTAAGCAGAAGGGACGAGAGCGCTCACCTTGAGCTGAAGAGCTGAGGGACAGCGCCCTCAGAGTTCAAGCCTCACAACCGGCCAAAAAAAAAAAGAAGCGTGTGTAGACTTGCCACCCGTGTGTGAGCGCCACCCAGTGGCTGGGCCTAACACATCCTGTCCCCACTGTCTCTTGGCCTTCTGCCTCACACCGAGGCTTTCCACGTTGCTTTCCCCGTCTCTTCAGCATCCTGTCTCACCTGTCCATTCTGGGACCCATGATGTAAAATGTGTACACTTCTGCGGATAAAAACGTACAAAAAAGCTGATCCTGAGGCTAAAACTCAGGGCCTAGCCATTGCTCTTGTGCTCAAGCCTCGTGCTCTACCACTTGAGCCACAGGTCCACTTCCAGCTTTTTGGTAGCTATTTGGAGAAGTTTCAGACTTCCCTGCCCAGGATGGCTTCAACCTGTGATCCTCAGATCTCAGTCTGAGTAGCTAGGATGACAGGTGTGAGCCACCGGTGCCTGGCTTCTATATAAACACACACACACACACACACAAGTATATTTATTTTTTAAAAGAGAATGGAAAGACGTGCCTGAAACCTGAGCAGCGTCTACCCCTGGTCTCTGGGTTATTTTCTTGTACCTCTGCCTTGAAACACAGATGCAAACATATGTAGGTATAGGGCTGGGAAGGTGGCCCAGTGGCAGAGCGCTTGCCTAGCATAAATGAAGCCCTGGATTTGAGTCCTCAGTACCACATACACAGAAACAGCCCCAAGTAGCGCTGTGGCTCAAGTGGTAAAACGCTTGCCTTGAATAGTGCCTAAGCCCTGAGTTCAAGCCCAAGGACAGGCAACAAACAAACATATAATAGGTATGAAGTTATTTTCAATAATTTAACATAGCACCTATGATAATACAATGCAACTGACATTTCTCAGGTTCATAGAGATCAAAAGTCAGCCTCTTTCTTTTAAATACACCGGTATCTGTAATAAACACCCTCTACCAGGCCCACGCTAGGCAGGTGCTCTGCTACTTGGCCACGCCCTCCCCCCTCTTGCTTCTCTGAAGCTAACCTTCACAGCATGGCCTCAGCCTTTGACCTGAGGCTCCCATCTCCACCTGCAGAGAGGCTGACGTCACAGTTGTGACCCCGGGATCCTTCAGGAGGAATGTTCTCCCCTCCTCTCCTGCGTCCGTGTATCTGACCGACAAGGAAACGCAGAGGGACATGTACTGTAGGGCTCTCTGGCATCCTTCTTCACAGAAGGAGAATATGCTACCTACTGGCCCTGTCGTTTGGTCACAGGCGTCTGAGAACATCCTTCCAGAACTGCTAGATTCGGAACTAGGCTACTGGGTGTGTGTGTGTGGGGGGGGGGGGGGGGGCCCAGGAGCATGTGCACACGGAATGGCGGCGGTCACCGACAGGGGGATGCCCAGACTTACTCTGAGTCCAAATGACGTCCGGTCCACGTTCCCCATTCTCCCGGGCAGTTTGGTTCCGGGCCACACTCTAGCGACATCCTGACAAGAAAACCAAAGTGAACACTACGCACACCCCCCAAGAGCCCCAGCACACCCACAACGCAGAGCGCCGCCGGCCTTCCGCCCGCAGTCGGCAGGAACGCCTTTCGGAGCTGGTGACAGACAACACTGAAGGAGCCAGCCCAACTACACCACATGGGGGGGGGGACCCAGAAAAGGGGTCAGGGGTGGGAAGTGAAACTGGCACTTAAATGACATCATGACTTTCTCATTAACCACAACCTTATTATATTTTTGTCTGTTGTGGGGCTTGAACTCTGGGCCTGGGCGCTGTCCCTCAGCTCAAGGCGAGCACTCTACCACTTGAGCCACAGCGCCACTTCCGGTTTTCTGATGTTATTGGAGGTGGTAGTCTCACAGACTTTCCTGGCTTTGAAGGGTCATCCTCAGATCTCAGCCTCCTGAGTAGCTAGGATGACAGGCGTGAGCCACTGGTGCCCAGCCACCATTTTATTTTTCACATGGAAAAGGTAAATGAGGTTTGACCAAAGAGAAGAAAAACATCAAGACACAGAATCGGGACGTCCACGGTGAAGGAAGCCTTGTGGCCACGCTCCCTGTGTCCTCTGTCCCTCGGCCCTGCCTGCCTGTGTCCCCTCCCCTCCCCTCGGCCCTGCTGAAGAGCTGGAGGATGAGGAGGGGAGGGGGCGGGGGGGCAGGATCCCCCTTCTCCCTCATACTTACCCCAGTTGAGATGGCTCCTGGTCTCCTGTGGGTTTTCGTTTGGCCGTGAGTAGCAGGTTGCCCTTTAAATCCCCATCTTTTCATAACGCCCTGAAATCCTTTTCCGATACTGAAAAACATAACCCACAAAATGGGCATAGAGACTGGTGTGGAACTGGGCGCCGGTGGCTCACGCCTGTCATCCTAGCTCCTCAGGAGGCTGAGATCTGAGGATCGTAGTTCAAAGCCAGCCAGGGCAGGAAAGTCCGTGAGACTCCTATCTCCAATGAACCACCAGAAAACCGGAAGTGGCGCTGTAGCTCAAGTGGTAGTGTTCACCTCGAGCTGAAGAGCTGAGAGACAGCGCCCGGGCCCAGAGTTCAAGCCCCATGACTGATTAAAAAAATAAAAATAAAAAACTGGGGTACAAGCACCAATAAAAGTGCGTGCCAGGTAAATTACAGCTGCTAATTGAGCTCATTTTAAGCATAAATGATTGTAAGATGAAAGCGTTAATTATCTGCCAGCTAATTACACAGCGCGTCTCGATCTTGCAGGAGAACACATCACGCGGCTGGCCCACGTGCCATGGGAACCGCTTTGGTAAATAGGCTTTTACACCAAAGATCGAGGCGGGAATGGCCCGGCAGGGACTGGCTTCGTACGGCCCGGGGGTGCCCGGTGGTGGTTGGTGGCACAGGTGGCCCGCCCACTCGTAGGTGACTTTGTGAACAGAAACACAAGGCAAACAAGGACACGAACTCCTCGGCTTCCGGAGTGCCCGGGCCATGACAGAAAAAGCCTGCTTTATAAAACCATGCACATCAGCAACACACACAGCCCCGTCTTCTTCCCTGTGCTCATGCTAGTTTTTAATTGCTGCCCACGGAGACCAATCTAATAGATGGAAACTCAAATCAGAATAGAAAACAAAACAAAAACAAAGCCGGCCACCCATGGCTCACGCCTGGCATCCTAGCTACTCAGGAGGCTGAGATCTGAGGATCGTGGTTCAAAGCCAGCCCGGGCAGAGAAGTCTGGGAGACTCTCATCTCCAACGAACTACTCAGAAAACCAGACTGATTAAAAAACAAATAAAAAAAAACTCCACCACGTGAGATATCATGGCCTTACTCAGATTTATCTGGAAATAAGGCAAGTGTTTTCTTTTTTCTTTTTGTTTGCCAGTCCTTGGGCTTGAACGCAGGGCCTGGGCGCTGTCCCTCAGCTCTTCAGCTCAAGGCGAGCGCTCTACCACTTGAGCCACAGCACCACTTTGTTTTCTGATGGTTTATTAGAGATCAGAGTCTCACGGACTTTTCTTGCCCAGGCTGGCTGTGAACCATGATCCTCAGATCTCAGCCTCCTGAGTAGCTAGGATGACAGGTGTGAGCCACCAGCACCAGCTATTTTTTTTTTTAACTTCACAAGGAAAGAGCGAGAATACAAGCACTCACGTTTTGCCGGTGACGTCCACGTACTGCCCTGGGCGGAAGTGTGCAGCGTACAGGGGCGTGCCTTTGTGGGAGAACATGGAAACAGTGGGTAAGAAGCTCGTCAGCGCACAACAGCTCTGTTAGACCAAACCTGTGGCCGGGAGGGAGGCCTACCGACACCCCACAGCCAGCGCCAGGGTGCGCTCCCGCTTCCGCAAGCGCAGACACGAGGCATGCCCGGACACAGCCAAGACCGGGACACTCTTCTCCAAGGAACCGCCAGAAAAAGCCAGAAGTCCACCAGACTCATGTCCAGTGAACCACCAGAAAACCAGAAGTGGCGCTGTGGCTCAAGTGGTAGAGCGCTAGCCTTGAGCTGAAGAGCGGAGGGACAGCACCCAGGCCCAGAGTTCAAGCCCCACAACCGACGACAACAACAACAAAAAAATCAAGATGTGTTAGTACCAAAAAGAAGGAACTGTCTACACTGCAGTGCTCACAAGCAACGCCACCAGCCTCTAGTAACTGCTACGCCTGCTGCCTGAATTCCATTCACTGCGCCCGGGGGTCATTTTGCTTTCACGTTTACAACTCAAGTTCAAAAGATCAGGGAGCATGTTTTTTTGTTTTTTGTTTTGGTCAGTCGTGGAGCTTGAACTCTGGGCCTGGGCGCTGTCCCTCAGCTCTTCAGCTCAAGGCCAGCGCTCTACCACTTGAGCCACAGCGCCACTCCCGGTTTTCTGGTGGTTCATTGGAGAGAAGATCTCACAGACTTTTCCTGCCCAGGCTGGCTTTGAACTGTGATCCTCAGATCTCAGCCTCTTGAGTAGCGAGGATGGCAGGCGTGAGCCCCGCTTGGGGAGCATTTCTGAAGCGCAAACACACAAATGTTGCCTTTTCTTTTTTTTTTCCAACTACACGGTCAAAGGTAATCATAAGCCCAGTTGCCCTTTTTGGAACTCCAGGGGCAGGCAAGAGAGTCTGGAATGTTTCCTTGGAATCTGAGCCCCCGCCTGTAACCTCTTCTGACTCACCAAGAAGAGTCTAGAAGATGAGATGAAAATGCCAACCTCCCAACAGCGAGCCCCCATCTGAGAGGTGCAAGCGTTTTCCTTTGGAGCAGCTTATTAACGTGTGAGACTGTCTCACAGCACAAACAAAAGCGCTCCTCCCTCTCCCGTGAAACACAAAGAAGCCGCCAGCCCTTCTCCCTCGGGAGAGGGAGACTTGTTGGTTCCTGGTGATTAAATTAGATGCGGGGTTGATATGTGGAAAATAAGTGTTTGGGACTTGGTGTTTTGGATTTCGCTTTTATCAGAAGGGCTGACATTAAACAAATAACAGACCTGGGTATTTCTGCCTCTCTCTGCTCTCCAACCGCAGATTACCTGGCTTAATTACAGCGTTGTCCGTGACGTGGAAGATCTTGACTTTCTCTTTGGGTGGTAATCCAAGTTGCTGGTAAAATTTCAAGACAGATGCAGGTTTCTAGAAGAAAAGGACCAAAGGTGAGGCTTTAAAATAATAAAGGTGGTGGGAGCCAGGTGCAGCCTGTCATCCTAGCTACCAGGGAGGCTGAGATCTGAGGATCGTGGTTCAAAGCCAACCCGGGCAGGAAAAGTCCATGAGACTCTTATCTCCAATAAACCACCAGTAAACTGGAAGTGACGCTGTGGCTCAAGTGGTAGAGCGCTCGCCTTGAGCTGAAGAGCTGAGGGACAGTGCCCAGGCCCAGAGTTCAAGCCCCATGACCGATGGGAAAAAATTAATAATAGTAATAAAGGTGGAGAGTTGAAACCAAGTTATTCAGAGCAGGGGAAAACACAAAAGTAAGGCATGCGTTCTTTCCTGACAGAACAAAGAGGTGAGGTTTATGCCCATCAGGAGACGTAGGGCCCAACACAGCACTTCAGCAGGAGAGCCGGGCGCCCGGGGCTCCCGCCTGTCATCCTAGCTGCTCAGGAGCCTGAGATCTGAGGACCAGGGTTCAAAGCCAGCCTGGGGCAGGGAAAAAAAAAAATCAGTGAGATGCTTCTCTCCTATGAATCACCAAAATAAACCAGAAGAGGCACTGTGACTAGCCTTGAGCAAAAAGCGGCTCAGGGACAGCGCTCAGGCCCTGAGTTTAAGGCCCAGGACCGGCACAAACTAGCACACAAAAACCAAGAAACAACAACAAACCAACCCCAGAGCACTGGTGAAGAGCTTAGTTTTCTGGGGAAGGAGAGAGCTGTGCCCGCGCCCCAGTGCCCGTTATCAACCATTCCCACCCCACCGCACCCCCTGCAGGCCTCTGCGCATGCCCCAGACACGGCACAGCCCGCCCTGCTCCCAGCTGTCCCTCTGCCCCCTTGTGTCCACAGACGCCCAGCCCTCTCTCCTCTGGAGATGTGTGCCTCCCAGGGTCTAGTTGGGATCTAGGCATCAGGGTTTTTTTCTGAAATCATCCAACAGAGGCTGGGCATTATGGTGGCGGGGGTAGGCTGCCCACGCTCCTTCTGAAAGCACCCTCGCCCTCTTGCTTACATAATGTGCCAAGCCCTCTGGGGTGTGACCCCAGGTCCTTTGCACAGGCTGCTGCCACTGTGCTCTTCCGGCCAGGGCTTGCTTCCTGACCTAGTGAGGTCCAGTCTAATGATCAACTTGGCGGTTTCCAGTTACTCTAAAAGAAGAGGACCGCTTTTGCTGTCCTCCTCCCTAGGGCTTTCTGAAGCCCCGGACTACTTTTCTTTTTGTCAGTCATGGGGCTTGAACTCTGGGTCTGGGCACTGTCCCTCAGCTCTATAACTTGAGCCACAGCGCCACTTCCGGTTTCCTAGTGGTTTTATTGAAGACTCTCACAGACGGGGCTGGGAAGGTGGCTCAGTGGTAGAGTGCTTGCCTTGCATGCATGAGGCCCTGGGTTCAATTCCTCAGCACCACATAAGCAAAAAGAAAAAAAGCCGGAAGTGGCACTGTGGCTCAAGTGGCAGAGCGCTCGCCTTGAGCTGAAGAGCTAAGGGACAGCGCCCAGGCCCAGAGTTCAGGTTCCACGACCGGACCAAAAAAAAAAAAAGACTCTCACAGACTTTCCTGCCCAGGCTGGCTTTGAACCGTGATCCTCAGATCTCAGCCTCCCGAGTAGCTAGGCTGACAGGCGTGAGCTACGGATGCCCGGCTCCCAGTCTACTTTTCTTGCCACTGCAAACATCACCACAACTGTGTCCTGGAAGCAAAACTTCAGACAAGCCTCCCGTCTGCTCCAAACTTCCACCACACACAGAAACACAACCTGCCCAAAGAGATAGGCGCTGTTCTCCATTTCCCAACATGAGGAGGCCCACCCAACCCCCACGGGAACACTCCTCACCCCACCCCCCAACGCGGGGCCTGAGCCGGGAGAAAAACCCACACGTGCCAGACAGAAGCCAGCCGACTTTAATGAAGAACTCTCTACCATCAATCTGTTCAGTGTTTTCCTGAAAGTTAAAATACACAAAGGGAGGGCCTGGGAAGGTGGCTCAGTGGTAGAGTGCTTGCCTCAAGTGCATGAGGCCCTGCGTTCGATTCCTCAGCACCACATAAGCAGAAAAGGCTGGAAGTGGTGCTGTGGCTCAAGTGGTAGAGCACTAGCCTTGAGCTGAAGAGCTGAGGGACAGCGCCCAGGCCCAGAGTTCAAGACCCATGACCCACAAAAAAAAAAAAAAAAAAAATACACAAGGGGAAGTTGGGAGACTTGTGGCTCAGGGATGGAGCATCGGGTCTCATGTTGGCAAGTTCCTGTATGTCTGCACTTCCCTCTTGTCTCTAATAGTCTGCTCACCAAGGAAGAGTTCATGACTCACACAAGACCCGGGGTCCAGATTCACAGCATAACAACATAGCACCCAAACAGCCATACTCAAGGTGGATGAACCACCAACAAGCCCCAAGTGCATGCAGCCTGTGGCTCAAGTAGTTAGCCTTGAGAGGAAAGCTTAGTGAGCGCACCTAGGCCCTAGTTCAAGTCCCAGTACTGGCACCAAAACCAATGAAACAAAACTGCTGGGCAGCAGTAGCTCACACCTGTCATCCGAGCTACGCAGGAGAACAAGATCTGAGGACTGAGGTTCAAAGCCAGCCTGGGCAGGAAAGCCCGTGAAGAGTCTTCTCTCCAACTTCCAAAAGGGCAGGAAGTGGCACTGTGGCTCCAGTAGTAGAGTGCTAGCTTTGAACAAAAGCAGCTCAGGGACAGCGCAGGCCCTGAATCCAAGCCCCAGGACTGGTACCAAAAAACATACAAACAAAAAACCCCGCAATGACAGAAAACCATCTATGGAGCCCCATAACAAAGAAAACCATCCATGGAGTCCTGTGACAAAGAAAACCATCCATGGAGTCCTGTGACAAAGAAAACCATCCATGGAGCCCTGTGACAAACTGAGTAAATGCCACCCTCACCGCCTCACAGGCGGACTAGTGCTAGAGCTTTGGCAGGTGCTGTGGCTTGCTCCAGACAGAGAAGCCGGTGCTGGAACAATCCAAGCGTCACAGACCCCTGGGCAGAACGGCTCTCTGCACGGCCTCCCCCCACTGACGGCGACAGAACCGTCTCAGAGCCACAAACCGCGCAGATCTCCAACCTACGGCTGGAGGGACAGAAGCGCGTCCTTACACGGAAGCGGGACACAGTCTTCCCTCCGACGGTCAGGGCCGCCATCTTGCCATTGTGATCTTCCTTCGAAATATATTTTAGGACATGACAGTCTTGAACCTGAAACAAACAAACCAAAAAATCCCACTGAGCCTGGGCCCAGACGCGCAGAGCTGGGCCCCCACTCAGACCCCCCGCTGCGTACCTGCAGCAACGTGACCACATGCTTCCGCCCGTCTTTGGTCCACAGGGGCATCATGCCCAGCTTCAGGGCGATCACACCGACTCGCGAAGAACCTGGGGATTCAAGCCGACGCTCCTTGAACGTGTGCCAACCCCAGGCAAGGCTTTCCTACATTAGTGTTTCCGATCTGAGTGAGAGTAGGCCTAGAAGAAGTTGCAGCTAGCCGGGCGCTGGTGGCTCACGCCTGTCATCCTAACTACTAGGAAGGCTGAGAGCTGAGGATCGCGGTTCAAAGCCAGCCCGGGCAGAAAATCCATGAGACTCTTTTTTTTTTGTTTTTGTTTTTTGGGTCCGGTCGTGGGTCTTGAACTCTGGGCCTGGGCGCTATCCCTCAGCTCTTTAGCTCAAGGCTAGCGCTCTACCACCTGAGTCACAGTGCCGGCTTTTTTCTTTTGGCTTATGTGGTGCTGAGGAATCGAACCCAGGGCCTCAGGCATGCAAGGCAAGCGCTCTACCACTGAGCCACCTTCCCAGCCCATCCATGAGACTCTTATCTCCAGCTAGCCACCAGAAAACCAGAAGTGCTGGGGCTCAAGTGGTAGAGCACTTTGCCTTGAGCTGAAGAGTGCAGGGACAGTGCCTAGGCCCAGAGTTCAAGCCCCACAACCACCACCAACGACAACAAAAAAAAGAAGTTGCAGCTCAAGTGGTGGAATGCTAGACTTGGGGATAGTGCCTAGGCCCTAAGTACCAGCCCTAAGGCTGACTCTCTCTCTCTCTCTCTCTTACACACACACACACACACACACACACACACACACACACACACACACACACACACTAAAGCAAAACCAACTGTCTTCAACCATGCCTAGTGTAATACACTGACGGCTCAATAAACACCAAATCATCAAATCAAACAAGTGGAAAAGAACTATACAACATTTTAAAAAAGTGGATAAATTAATTCATGCCAGCTTTAGCAGTTTCTGAGTGTCGGCGGCTCACACCTATAATCCTAGCTACTCAGGAGGCTGAGACTTGAGAATCTAGAATCAAAACTGGCTAGAGCACGTAACCTCTGTGAAGACTATCTTCAACCAGCAAAAAGCTGGATGGAGAGCTGTGGCTCAGGCGGTAAGACTGCCGCCCTTGAGTGAAAAAGCTCAGGGTCACAGCATCTAGGCCCTGGGTTCAAGCCCTAGTACTGACATAAAATAAATGCAACAGATAAATCAATACATATCAGTTTTAAGATAATAGTGCAATCTAGGGCCCAGACACCCATCATTATGCTTTTCCCAGATCAAGTTAGGTCCAACAATATCAGAAAACACCATCTGCTCCAATTCCAAGCCGGGACTACAGAGATGCTATGGAGGAGAAAGCTAAAATGCCGGCGACCATGGTGACGTTCAGACTTGTTGGCTAAACTGACAACATCTACCTAGCCGAGATCCCAATTTAGCCTCTCCTTTCCCGTCTCATTTTACATTGTTTTAATGTCACACGAGAAAATGTACCCAGATCAATTCTTCTCTCATCTACAAAACGTTTTCTCAAGGTGTTTTATCTTTAGTTAAACAGTGGAGGGAGGAAAAAAAAATCTTGCGGCCAGCTGGCTGACAGTGGCTTGTTCACGGTTTGAAATCTGCCCGGAGAGGAATAGTCTGTGAGAGTCTATCTTCAATTAACCGGCAATAAACAGACTGGAGAAATGGCGCAAGCGGTAAGAGTGCCAACCAAGCAAAAAAAAAGCCAAGCTAAGCCGGGGGTCAGTGGCTCACGCCTGTCATCCTAGCTACTCAGGAAGCTGAGATCAAGGTTCAAAGCCAGCCCAGGCAGGAAAGTCCGTGAGACTCTCATCTCTAATAAACCACCAGAAAACCAAAAGTGGTGCTGTGGCTCAAGTGGTAGAGCGCTCGCCTTGAGCTGAAGAGCTGAGGGACAGTGCCCAGGCCCAGAGTTCAAGACCCAGGACTGACATACACTTCAGGATACAAAAATTCACAAAGTGAATGTTTTATCTGTCACTATGCTTTTCAATGTGTCCAGCCACGCAGAAACTGGGTGAAGATAACGAATTAAACACAGAACCCCTTACCTGGCTCCCAAGGATGTATAGGCCAGGGTTCATCTTTCAGAGGGCTCAGTTTACTTGCTAACTGAGCTTCATTTTCTTCCGAGACCAACTGCTTGACGAAGGAGGCATTTTCTTCCGAAAGATGCTCGTCCCACCAAGTTGGACTCCGGCTGTGGAGAGTTCGAACCCCAAGCCAGGCGTCGGATCTGAAAAGAAAATCAAGCCAGTCATCATTCCTGCATAGGGCCCCGCGCTTGGCGTTTGTGTCCTGAAGGCCTCAGGAAGAGGTCTGGGTTGCGTATAAGCTTTTCTTCCCAGCTAACATTTCAACGACAGAGGAAAAGTGTCATCTCCTCCTCTGGGATAAACGGATTTCTCCGTCATCTTGCCTGAATGCAGGGGAGGCCACTAACGTCCTGACACACACAGAACCTCTGTAGGGCCGGGCGCCGGTGGCTCACGCCCCTCATCCTAGCTACTCAGGAAGCTGAGGCCTAAGGATCGTGTTCAAAGCCAGCCCTGGGCAGGAGCGTCCGTGAGACTCTCATCTCTCATGAACCACCAGAAACACCGCAAGTGGTGCTGTGGCTCAAGGGGTAGAGCGCCATCCTCGGGGTTCCTAGATGTGGCAAGAACGGCAGCCCCCGGGCCCTGAGTTCGAATCCGAGGGCTGGCACAGAGTAAAAGGAAATAGAAAATCAAACAACAACAACAACAAGACCCCAAACCTCCCGCAGCTCCTCGGCGGGTGATTCCTTCACTTCTGTTTCCGGGTCCCCTCGTCTTGTCAAAACTCCCTTTCCTTCCCCTGGCGGGGCCTTGTTTCCCGCGCGGCCTGCCGCGGCGCCGGCCGCGCACCCCCGCACCCCGGCCCGGCCCGGGTCCCCACCTGCTGCGGCTCGGGCCCGGGCCGCCGCGCAGGCCGCGCGGGCGCCGCCGCCGAGCGCCTGGGCCCCCGGCCCGCGCCAGCAGCCGCCAGGCCGGCATGGCGCGTGCGCGGAGGCCGCGGCGCGCGTGCGCGCGCCACACACGCCACACACACACACACACACACACACACACGCGGGGCGCGGACGCGGCCCCTCCGCGCCTCCCACGGACGGCCCCCGCGCGCCGGCCGCCTGCCCGCCGAGCGCCTCCGCGGCGGAAGTACAGCCGCCGAGCCACTTCCGGTACGCCCCTCAAAACGGGTCCGTGGCGCCTGCCGTCGACCCCCCCCCCAAGAACTAGGGTTCCGCTTCCGAAAGGGTCCTGCTGTGTGTTCGGGACCTCCACCATCTCCTTCCTTCCCTCCTTCCTTCCCTCCTTCCTTCCTTCCTTCCTTCCCTCCTTCCTTCCTTCCTTCCCTCCTTCCCTCCCTCCTTCCTTCCTTCCCTCCTCCTTCCTTCCTTCCTTCCTTCCTTCCTTCTCCCTCCCTCCCTCCCTCCTTCCCTCCTTCCTTCCTTCCTTCCTTCCTTCCTCCCTCCCTCTCCCCCTCCCTCCCTCCCTCCTTCCTTCCTTCCTCCCTCCCTCCTTCCTTCCCTCCCTCTTTCCTTCCTTCCCTCCTTCCTTCCTTCCTTCTTCCTTCCTTCCTCCACCTCTCCTTCCTCCCTCCCTTTCCTCCCCTCCCTCCTCCTCCTTCCTTCCTTCCTTCCTTCTTCCTCCCTCTCCCCTCTCCCTCCCTCCCTCCCTCCTTCCTTCCTTCCCCTCCTTCCTTCCTTCCATCCTTCCTTCTCCCTCCCCCTCCCTCCTTCCCTCCTTCCTTCCTTCCTTCCTTCCTTCCTTCCTTCCTCCCTCCCTCCCTCTCCTCCCTCCCTCACGTCCTTCCTTCCTTTCCTCCTTCCTTCCTTCCTTCCTTCCTTCCTCCCTCCCTCTCCCCCTCCCTCCTCCCCTCCTTCCTTCCTTCCTCCCTCCCTCCTTCCTTCCCTCCCTCTTTCCTTCCTTCCCTCCTTCCTTCCTTCCTTCTTCCTTCCTTCCTCCCTCTCCTTCCTCCCTCCCTTTCCTCCCTCCCTCCCTTCTCCTTCCTTCCTTCCTTCTTCCCTCCCTCTCCCCTCTCCCTCCCTCCCTCCCCTCCTTCCTTCCTTCCTTCCTTCCTTCCTTCCTTCCTTCCTTCCTTCCCTCCTTCCTTCCTTCCCTCCTTCCTTCCTTCCTTCCCTCCTTCCTTCCTCCCTCCTTCCTTCTTCCTTCCTTCCCTCCTTCCTTCCTTCCTTCCTTCCTTCTCCCTCCCTCCCTCCCTCCTTCCCATCCTTCCTTCCTTCCTTCCTTCCTTCCTTCCTTCCTCCCTCCCCCTCTCCTCCCTCCCTCACTCCTTCCTTCCTTTCCTCCTTCCTTCCTTCTTCCTTCCTTCCTCCCTCCCTCTCCCCCTCCCTCCCTCCCTCCTTCCTTCCTTCCTCCCCCTCCTTCCTTCCCTCCCTCTTTCCTTCCTTCCCTCCTTTCCTTCCTTCCTCCTTCCTTCCTCCCTCCCTCCCTCCTCCCTCTCCTTCCTTCCTTCTTCCTTCCCTCCCTCCCTCCCTCCTTCCTTCCTTCCTTCCTTCCTTCCTTCCTTCCTTCCTCCCTCCCTCCCTCCTCCCTCCTTCCCTCCCTCCCTCCTTCCTTCCTTCCTTCCCTCCCTCTCTCCCCCTCCCTCCTCCCTCCCTCCCTCCTTCCTCCCTCCCTCCCTCCCTCTCCTCCCTCCCTCACTCCTTCCTTCCTTCCCTCCTTCCTTCCTTCCTCCCTCCCTCTCCCCCTCCCTCCCTCCCTCCCTCCCTCCCTCCTTCCTTCCTTCCTTCCTCCTTCCTTCCTCCCCTCCCTCCCTCTCCCCCTCCCTCCCTCCCTCCCTCCCTCACTCCTTCCTTCCTTCCCTCCTTCCTTCCTTCCTTCCTTCCTTCCTCCCTCCCTCTCCCCCTCCCTCCCTCCCTCCTTCCTTCCTTCCTCCCTCCCTCCTTCCTTCCCTCCCTCTTTCCTTCCCTCCCTCCTTCCTTCCTTCCCTCCTTCCTTCCTTCTTTTTTCCTTCCTCCCTCTCCTTCCTCCCTCCCTCTCATTCCTCCCCTCCCTCCCTCCTTCCTTCCCTCCCTCCTTCCTTCCTTCCCTCCTTCCTTCCTTCCTTCTTCCTTCCTTCCTCCCTCTCCTTCCTCCCTCCCTTTCCTCCCTCCCTCCCTCCTTCCTTCCTTTCCTTCCTTCTTCCCTCCCTCTCCCCTCTCCCTCCCTCCCTCCCTCCTTCCTTCCTTCCTTCCTTCCTTCCTTCCTTCCTCCCTCCCTCTCATTCCTCCCTCCCTCCCTCCCTCCTTCCTTCCCTCCCTCCCTCCTTCCTTCCTTCCCTCCTTCCTTCCTTCTTCCTTCCTTCCTCCCTCTCCTTCCTCCCTCCCTCCCTCCCTCCTTCCTTCCTTCCTCCCTCCCTCTCATTCCTCCCTCCCTCCCTCCCTCCTTCCTTCCCTCCCTCCCTCCTTCCTTCCTTCCCTCCTTCCTTCCTTCTTCCTTCCTTCCTCCCTCTCCTTCCTCCCTCCCTCCCTCCCTCCTTCCTTCCTTCCTCCCTCCCTCCCTCTCCTTCCTCCCTCCCTCCTTCCTTCCCTCCCTCCCTCCCTCCCTCCTTCCCTCCTTCCCTCCTTCCTTCCTCCTTCCCTCTCCTTCCTTCCCTCCCTCCCTCCCTCTCTCCTTCCCTCCTTCCCTCCTTCCTTCCTTCCCTCCCTCCTTCCTTCCTTCCTTTCCCCTGTAGATATTTGTATTTCATCTTGCTTTTCCTAAATGTTTGGAGTTTAAACTTTAGAAGAATGAGGTAAACAAGGCAGGAGGGGACAGGATTCCTAAAGAAGTTAAAGATCATTAACCCACCCTAGGGAAACCTGTGCTACGCAGGCTTTCCTATTTTTATATTGATGAATCAATCCTCACAGCCAATGAAAGCAGGTTGTTTGATTTATACCATAAACAAGGGAACACATACTTAGAATCTAGGTGCAACATATGTGTAACTGATGGACAGTTTTGGCACCAAAACAGGTGGCATGTGTTGATATATATATATATATATAAAACATACATGTATATAATATATATTATATATGATGGGGTTCCTCGTGTTGAGTCCCAATTTATTACAACCAAAAAGACTAAGGTCTTCTACTTATTCAGGAGGCTGAGACCTGAAGGATCTCGTTCAAAGCCAGCCCATGCAGGGGGGAAGAAAAACAATAACAATAACATGAGAAACCAGCAAAGCGTGGAATCGTGGCTCAAGTGCAGAACACCAGCCTAAAGAAAGCCCAGAAGAGCTTGAGGGTTTGGAGTTCAAACCCTGGGACTGCAGAAGAAGAGAAGAGAAAAGAGTGTGCTTTTCCTAATGAACATTCCCTGTCACTTTCCCCGTCTTCCTATCTTACCTGAGATTTTTTTTTTCTTTTTCCATTGCAAGATGGTTAGGACCAAGGTTGATCATTGAGTTGACTTTTCAATTAGCCAGCCAGGCAGAGCTCAGGTATTCCTTAAGCCCTGGGTTCAAATTCCTCAGTGCCACATAAGCAGAAAAAGCCAAAAGTGGCTCTGTGGCTCAAGTGGTAGAGGGCTCGCCTTGAGCTGAAGAGCTGAGGGACAGCGCCCAGGCCCAGAGTTCAGGCCCCACGACTCACCTCCGCCACCCCCCAAAAAAGTATTGGAGTTTAAATTCAGGGCTTTGAACCTGTTAGGTAAGAAATCTACCACTGGAGTTATGCCCGTAGCCCTTTATTTCATTGGTTATCTCCAGACAAGGTCTTGTAATTATGTACGAGTAGGTCTGATCAGTGATCCTCCCTCCTACTTACGCGTCCTGCATAGACAGGGTGACAGGTGTGTGCTAACACACCCAGCTTTATTGGTTGAGATGGAATTTCATGATGGTTGTCCTCTGTCAGGCCTGAACTGTAATCTTCCAGACCCCATATCCTGAATAGGTAGGATGATAGGTTTTAGTGACTATATCCAGCTCAGCCTCTGTTTCCCTCCTCCTCATCTCCCGCCCCCCTCCCCAAACTGCACCAGTCCTGGGGTTTGAACTTAGGGCAGTACACTTGACTTGGCTTGCTCACACATGACAGATCCTCTATCATTTGAACCACATTTCCAGCCAGGTTTTTTTTTTTGGGGGGGGGGGGAAGTGGTCAATCAGGGGGCTTGAACTCTGGACCTGGGCGCTGTCCCTGAGCTTTTCAGCTCAAGGTGAGCACTCTACCACTTGAGCCACAGTGCCACTTCCAGTTTTCTGGTGGTTTATTGGAGATAAGAGTCTCATGGACTTTCCTGTCCGGGCTGGCTTTGAACTGTGATCCTCAGATCTCAGCCTCCTGAGTAGCTGGGATGACAGGTGTGAGCCACCAGTGCCCGGCTTCCAGCCAGGTTGTTGTATGAGTTTTTTTCTTTGATGGTTGGTTCTGAGATGGAGTCCTGCAGAGATCTTTCACATTGCTCAGTCTCCTGAGCAGCTAGTATTATAGATGTGAGCCCCAGTGCCTGGCTCCAGTCCCCTCTCTATTATTAGAGATCTCGATGTGTTGGCCCACGAGGTCTGAGTAAGGGCCCATTTCTGGCTACGGTGTCTACTTCAGTCTACTTTAGTCTTTCATTGGTGGCACTGGGGTTTGGGTAGAAGACCTGAGGCTTATAAAGCAAGCATTTTACCATTTGAACCATGCTACTCGTCCTTTCTTTTTTTTGCCATAGTTCATTTCTTGGATAGAGTCTGACTTTTTTTTTTTTTTTTTTGTCCATTGTGGGTCTTTGGGCGCTGCTTCTCAGCTCTTCAGCTCAAGGCAAGCGCTCTACCACTTGAGCCACAGCACCACTTCCGGCTTTTTTCTGCTTATGTGGTGCTGAGGAATCGAACCCAGGGCCTCATGCATGCAAGGCAAGCGCTCTACCACTGAGCCACCTTCCCAGCTCCAGTCATTTATTTCATTGACTTAATTCTGACCAGGGCCAGCCTCTAACTGCAATCCTCTTTTCTCTACCTCTCAGATGCATAGCTTGGGTGACAGGTACCCCTCCCTCCTCGCCATTCCTGACTTGTTCTTTGAGAAAGGGTCTTGCCAAATTCCCTTCCACAGGAGGAGGATGGGGCCGGGGGGGGGGGGGGGGTTGTGTATGGGGAGAAACTGGTGGTCTCCGAATGTGGTTCTCCTAAGCTTGACTTCCCAAGTGCCTGGGATTACAGGCGTGAGGCGCGGCATCGTGTCTGGCTTTTTCTGTAGCAGGGCAGACACGTACTTAGAAGAGGAAACTTACCTTGAAATGTACTGAGCAACTGACCTCAATCTCCCTTTCCAGCTGGGCAGGGGGTCACGCAGTGACCGAATTTTCCTCCAGCTGTGCTCTTTAGCATCACCATGGCAACTCGCCCAGCTATCCCGCTGAGCGGAGACAGGATTCCCTTAGTAACTGCAGAGCCTGGGAGATGTTGCTTAAAATAATCATATATATATATATATATATTTTTTTTTTTTCTGCCAAGGCAGAAATGCCTTTACAGCTTTATTAAGCATGAAACATCCTGGGGGGAACACAGATTTCTCTTTCATTTTCTTTCCAAAGAAATAAGGCTTGAATATCCAACCAAGGCTTAAATGTTGTCTTCACCCTAGAAAGCACACTCAAGATAGAGTAGGAGACTCCTGAGACTCCCACCCCGGTCTGGGAATGCCGCCGCTGGTCAGTATTATATAAATTACCTTCAAATAGAACAAGCGATCACTTGGTTGAAACCACTTCGTCTAAATCGCTTTTTCTCTTCCCTATAGAAGTCTCAGCAGTCTCTCTGTCGGGAAGAGAGTTCTGCCTCTCAAGAGTTCAAACCCATGGCCAGGCACCAGTGGCTCATGCCTGTCATCCTAGCTACTCAGGAGGCCAAGGTCTAAGGATCAGGGTTCGAAGCTGGCCCGGGCAAGGAAAGTCTGTGAGACGCTGTATCTCCAGTAAACCACTCAGAAAAAGCCAGAAGTGGCTCTGTGGCTCAAGTGGTAGAGCGCTAGCCTTGAACACAAAGAGGTTCAGGGACAGCCCAGGCCCTGAGTTCAAGCTCCAGGACTGGCAAAAAAAAAAAAAAAAAAAAAGTCAAACACATGAACTGTTGAACCTGACAGTTTTTTCTTACATGCCTCTCTTCCCCCACCCTCATATTTGTAAGAAAAACCCAGCATTCCTAACTTCCTGAAATCTTCGAAGTGAAGGTTGCACAACTCTGAAAATCTGCTAAAAACGATTCAACTGCATATGCTAGAAGAATGGTTTTTCTTTTCTATTTTGGTACCTGTCCTGGGGCTTGAACTCAGGGCCTGGGCACTGCCCCTGAGCCTTTGTGCTCAAGACTAGCACTCGATCACTTGAGCCACAGCTCTACTACCGGCTTTTTGTTGGTTTCTTTCCTGCCCAGGCTGGCTTTGAACCGCAATCCTCAGATCTCAGCCTCCTGAGTAGCTAGGATGACAGGCGAGAGCCACCAATGAATGCCTGGCCATTATCATGTTTTATATGACATGCTACCATGTACAATAGGCTGTGGATTGACCTAAATACTGTAAAGATGTTATCCCCTGACATCTTCATAAGTGTTCTAAGAAGCAGACGCCACTACCTCCATTATACAGATAAGGAAACCGAGGCTCAGGAAAGACAATGAAATCTCCGCTCACTAGGGACCATTATCTCTGCCTGACACAGAAGCTGGTTGTACTCACAGTCAGTCTGCTCTGTTTTGAGGAATCAAACCAGTCCCTTCTCAGGGTCAGGGTTAGATGCACTTCTGAGTGGGAGCCAGTTGGGCAGGCAGAATGGCCTCTCTGTGATGATCAGTTGGATCTGAAGATATGAACAGCCAAAAGCAGACAGAATGTGCTGGGAGTTTCTCTGCCCTGACTCTCTTGAATTAGAGAAATATAAATATATAGATAAAGTCACTTCCATTTTCACTTGCTTCCTATTAATCTCTAAGCGAACGAGTTGAGATTATGAAGTGATTTCCCCACCCCAACCCTGCCTCCTCCCCCCGGCCTAACCTGATCGCTGTGGAGAGGCTTGTACTATTCCACACTGCAGTCCACTTGGGGGTTGACATTTGGGGTTCTGATTGCTTTTCATGGGGGTCCTGTGAGTCTTAATATTGCCAAGGATTTACCTCGGTGCTCATGAATGCAGGATGTGCTTTTTATTTTTATTTATTTTTTTTACTTTTTAAAAATCCTTTTTATGGGATGGAGGCAAAAAATAAAAGGTCAGTATGCATAACGGAACCAATGATCTTCCTTTCTTTTGTGTTTTGTTTTGGAATACACCAAACCTTCTAACCACCAGAAGAAAAGACAACTGTTTCTTAGAAATGTTACCCCATTGTGTAGACAAAACGATAAATATAATACTACGTATATATAGGTCCAAGCTGGCTTTGAATTATGATCCTCAGATCTCCATCTCCTGAGTAGCTAGAACTACAGACGTGAGCCACCAGCACCCAGTGAGAACCTAAATATATATATATATATATATTATTAAATATATATATATTTAATAATATATATATTAAACAGTGATGGGGCTTGAACTCTGGGCCTGGGCACTGTCCCTGAGCTTCTTTGTCTCAAGGTGAATGCTCTACCACTTGAACCACAGCGCCACTTTCGGTTTTCTAGTAGTTTATTGCAGATGAGAGTCTCACGGACTTTCCTGCTTGGGCTGGCTTTGAACTACGATCCTCAGATCTCAGCCTCCAGAGTATCTAGGGTGACAGGTGTGAGCCACCAGCGAGAACCTAAATATTTTAACTCCTTGTTTGTTGGAAGCAATGATGACGATGTGTTCCCTCAGCACGGAGAAAGAACTATTCCTAATCTGAAACAAGTCTCCCCCACGCCACACATAGCCCTGTCAGGAAAGAGGAACAAGGTCAGGACGCTTAGGAAATAATTCTGTAAGTACCCAATTTATTCATAAAACAATACATGTGAAATAGTTACGATTTATTTTCCCCAATCATACACTTCTTTAAAAAAAAAAACAACAACAAACCATCATTCCCCAAATGTTGTCCATTTGGTTGACATGTATTTGCAAGATTAAGATCTGTAATTATAACTCTGGAGATTACACAAGGTCTTTGATTGGATGACGAAAACTGTTCCCACCCACACCAGCAAACGAACGAACAGATTTATTTTGCCTAGTGATTTATTCTACCATCTCTCTAACCAAAAAAAAAAAAATTAAATAAATAAAAGGTTTCCAGTGTGCGCCTTTTATGCTGGCAAAGCAATTGTGAATTTCTCTGAAAGAAGAATTTTCGGTGTTTTATTTTTTAAACAAATAAAACGCTTAGGTAATTTGCGTGCGTGATTAAGTGGTAGGGCCGAATCGCTAGGTGGATAGACTTTTAGAGCAGAGAAACCTTCCTTCACAGGGAGGATCGAGAAATTAAAAACTGCTGGAACAGTGTAAGGATTTTATTATTATTATTATATTATTGTTCTTATTGAATATTATTATCATGATTATTTTAAACATGCAAAATACAGTCCATGCAGCTGCCTTGTGTTTTTGAAGTGTCTTGTCCCCTAGCAGATAAAACCAAGTATGTTTGTTATTATTAATATTATTAATTATTGGCTGTCAACATTCGGTAAATGTTTCAAAATGCTTTACAGTGTAAAGGTAATAAGAAATTTAGCAAAATTTCAACAAACCTGTATAAAAAAACGGATACATGGTACCATTTTTTTTTTTTTTTTGGTTGGTCGTGGGGCCTGAACTCTGGGCCTGGGCGCTGTCCCTCAGCTCTTCAGCTCAAGGCTAGCGCTCTACCACTTGAGCCACAGCGCCACTTCCAGCTTATGTGGTGCTGAGGAATCGAACCCAGGGCCTCATGCATGCAAGGCAAGCACTCTACCACTGAGCTACCTTCCCAGCCCCCATGGTACCTATTTTTTAAATCTCAAGGCGACATGCTGAAAAGACTTATGTGGTATTTCTTTGTAAAAAGGTCTTAGATAATCCAAGAGTGGAGCCGATCTAGGCCTTTGGACTACACATGCAAAAGGAAAAGGAAAACAAACAAAAAAACATTAAGTTAGTTAAAAATCGCCAAAACGTGCTATTTTTTAAATGTGTATTATTGTTGTCATTATAATTATAATAATAATAATTATTATTAACGATTATTTTAAGTAGAGGAGAAGTATTGAATCTTAGCCGGGAGCCGGATTCCAGAACTCTGGGAAGGTGGGTGGGGTTCACGGGGCTAGCGTCCTGGAGGATTCGTAGACTTCCGACGAGCATTTTGGTTTGATGCCTTTGCCATTATAATAGTCCACGACTTGGTTTGGAACTTCAGCCAATACGCTTTTAGCCAGGGCAGCCGGAGATGCCTGGTGGGAGTGCGAGAAGAAAAAACGCAGCTCTGATCCTTCCTTCCTTCCCTCTCTTCCTTCTCTTCCCTCCCTCTCTCCCTCTCTCCCTCCCTCCCTCCCTCCTTCCTTCCTTCCTTCCTCCCTCCCTCCCTCTTTCTTTGCCAGTCCT
This sequence comes from Dipodomys spectabilis, assembly GCF_019054845.1. NCBI lineage: Eukaryota > Metazoa > Chordata > Mammalia > Rodentia > Heteromyidae > Dipodomys > Dipodomys spectabilis. The sequence continues at coordinate 4,205,832 of NW_024871037.1, forward strand.
GGAGCTTGAACTCAGGGCCTGGGTACTATCCCCGAGCTTCTTTTGCTCAAGGCTAGCACTCTACCACTTGAGCCACAGCACCACTTCGGGCTTTTTCTGTTTCTGTGGTACTGAGGAATGGAACCCAGGGCTTCATGCATGCTAGGCAAGCACTCTACCACTAAGCTGCACTCTTGGGCCTCTGATTCTTGGTTAAAGGAACCTGTGAAGAACCTACTCAGAACCTGTTCTGAGTAGCTGGTCCCACGCAGAAATGCGTTCATCTATTCATTCTCTACCCAGTTGAGCCAGGTGCTGGTGGCTCACGCCTATAATCCAAGCTACTGCTGTTTTTCATTAAATCAGTCTAATTTATTCCTGCTTTTTTTCCATCACTGATCATATAAAAATACTTAATATATACATATACAGATATATATATATATATTTCTTTAAACCAGCTTTCTTCATCTTGCTTATGAGAGTTAAACAAATCTTTTTTGTTGTTGCTGTCGGTCCTGAGGCTTGAACTCTGGGCCTGGGCGCTGTCCCTCAGCTCTTCAGCTCAAGGCGAGCACTCTACTGCTTAAGCCACAGCGCCACTTTCAGTTTTCTGAGTGGTTTACTGGAGATAAGAGTCTCATGGACTTTCCTGCCCAGGCTGGCTTTGAACCGTGATCCTCAGATCTCAGCCTCCTGAATAGCTAGGATGACAGGCGGGAGCCACCAGTGCCCGGCCAAATCTTTGATTTTTGTTTACTATATACTTATGGAGCATTTCGGTTTTACCGTTTTTGTTTTTTGTTTTTCAGTACTGGGATTTGAACTCATGTACCTGCTAGGTGGGTACTTTACCCTAAGCCTTTAGCTCTTTTGACATTGGTTAATTTTGGGAAGATAGGGTCCCTTTTCCTGCCATATTGTGTTTTGATCTGCCTATTTTTTTGGTTTCCCATCGTTGCTGTGATAAATGACAGGCACTAGCACACCCAGCCTCTTTCTGTTGAGATGAAGTCTTGTGGATTTTCCTGTCTAGGCTGGCTTTGAAATCGTGATCCTACCATTCTGAGACTCTCAAGGAACAAGGGATTTATAGACATGAAGACTAATCCCAGGCTGATGTTTTATCATCTCAAAAACATACTGTGTCACCAGGCACCAGTGGCTCATGCCTGTCACCCTAGCTCCTCAGGAGGCTGAGATCTGAGGATCACGGTTCAAAGCCAGCCCGGGCAAGAAAGACTGTGAGACTCTTATCTCCAATAAACCACCAGAAAATTGGAAGTGCGCTGTGGCTCAAGTGGCAGAGAGCCCGCCTTGAGCTGAAGAGCTGAGGGACAGTGCCCAGGCCCTGAGTTCCAGCCTCAGCTCACAAGCCAGGCGCTAGTGGCTCACGCCTGTCATCCTAGAGACTCAGGAGGCTGAGATCTGAGGACTGAGGTTCAAAGCCAGCCCAGGAAGGGAAAATCTATGAGATTACCTATTCCCTCCCCCTCCCCCGTCCCCTCCCCCCCAAAAAGCTGGGCGTGCTGCTGTGGCTCAAGTGGTAGAGTGCTCGCCTTGAACACAAAAGTTCAGGGACAGCGCCCAGGCCCTGAGTTTAAGCCTCAGGACCGATACAAACCAACCAACAAACAAACCCCAAACAGAAGGCAGGGCACGACACACACTGGAGAGCCTGGGCTCTCCTCCCTGAGGGGCACCTCGCGCACACGTACGTGTTTGAAGTTCCTGAAGGGCACAAACTGCACGATGTCCCGCAGCACGGGCTCCCCTTTGGGCGACCTGAGGATGCCATCGTCGCCGTCCAACATCTGCATGTCACTGAAGTCGGCGTTGCCCACGCCCACGATGATGACCGACATGGGCAGGTGGGAGGCGTGGACGATGGCCTCCCGCGTGTCGGCCATGTCTGTGATCACGCCGTCCGTCAGGATCAGCAGGATGAAGTATTGCTGCAGGCCGGGAGTCGGTGTGTGTTGGGGGGGGAGACAAGGACGAGGTGATGGCAGTTAGGGTGGTAGGCTCCATGGGTGTGCTGGGATCCCCGGAAGGCTCGAGGAAGGGAGGAAAGGGGGTGGGGGTGGGGGCTGGGTGGGCACAGCTTCCTCCTGTGCTGTCGCCAAAGCACAGGGAGAAATGGCAAGACTCAGGGTGGACTCAGGGCCTTGTGCTTGCTGGGCAGGGGCTCTTACCACTCGAGTCATGGCCTCCTGGTCTTTTCCTTTTTCTTTGTGGTCAGTCCTGAGGCTTGAACTCAGGCCCCGGGCGCTGTCCCTGAGCCTCTTTGTGCTCAAGGAGAGCGCTCTACCACTTGAGCCACGGTGTCACTTCCGGTTTTTGAGTGGTTGCATTGGAGGAAAGTCTCATGGGAACTTTCCTGCCTGGGCTGGCTTTGAACCCAGATCCTCAGATCTCAGCCTCCTGAGTAGCTAGGATGACAGGTGTCAGCCACTGACGCTCCTTCCTTCCTTCCTTCCTTCCTTCCTTCCTTCCTTCCTTGTATTTTGGATAGGGTCTGGCATTTTTGCCTGAGGATGGCCTTGAACTCCATTTCTCCCAACTATCTGGGGTTGTTATTGTTGATTCTAATGAATTTCAATGAATTTTATTTAAAAAAAATAAACACAGATAGGGGCTGGGAAGCTTAGTGGTAGAGTGCTTGCCTAGCATGCATGAAGCCCTGGGTTCAATTTCTCAGTACCACATACACAGAAAAATCTAGAAGTAGAGCTGTGGCTCAAGTGGTAGAATGATAGCCTTGAGCAAAAGAAGCTCAGGGACAGGGTCCAGGCCCTGAGTTCAAGCCCCAGGACTGGCAAAAAAAACAAAAAACAAAAAACAACAAAAAAAAACCCACCTCCCACGCCCCCCCAAAAGCAAACCCAGATATTCAGTCTACTTATGGTACATCTCTTAAGTATACTTAGAGCTAACCAAATACAGTTTCAACAATCAAACTTATAATGCTTGAACTGAAATCAGGTACTTATAATAACGCATCACCCAAATTGAAGTGCTTTTAATATACAACACAAGCAGATTTTAAAGTTTCGATTAAAAAAAAAGGACATAAAATATCTCCTGAATACATTTCATGTGGAGTAGATGCTAAACTGAAAATAGGCTGGCTATAAGTAGGCTGGGTTTTAAGTAGAGCATATTATTAACACGGACTTCCTGGTCCTTTTAACTTAAAAAACATTGCAGCTACTACTGAAATTAAAGTATTATCTAGGCACAGCACATTATATCTGTGTGCGGGAAAAAAAGCATAATGAAACCCATTAAAACCTGTTAAAAAATTCAGTAAGGGATAAAGAGCGATTAATAAAGATGGAATGAATTTGATCAAATGACTTTATATATGTGTGTGTGTGTGTGTGTGTGTGTGTGTGTGTGTGTGTGTGTGTGTGTGTGTGTGTGTGTGTGTGTGTATACACTTCCTGGGGCTTGAACTTAGCGTTGTCCCTGAGCTAGCTTTGCTCAAGGCTAGCACTCTATCACTTGAGCCACAGTGCCACTTCTGGCTTTTCTGTGTAGGTGGTGCTAAGGAATCCAACCCAGGGCTTCATGCATGCTAGGCAAGCACTCTACCACTGAGCCACCTTCCCAGCCCTCAAATGATTTTATATGCATGTATGAACAGCATGAGAAGATGAGGGACTCGAGTATTATTTTGTGAGTGTAAATGTAGCATCTTGGCACTCAGGATCAAATGATATAGACAATTTCAGGCATCGGTGACATTCTGTCCAATATGAAAAAGAAAGCTATAACACTAAAAAAAAATAAGATCCTAGCAATGTCACTGCAAATAATACATAGAAAAGTTATAGTAATGTAGGTGTGTGTGTGCATGTGCGTGCATACATGTGCTAGTACTGGAGTTTGAACTCAGAACCTTGTACTTGCTTAGTTTTTTGACTCAAGCCTGGTGCTCTACCACTTGAGCCACACCTTCACTTCTAGCTGGTTTGCTGGTTTATCAGAGATAAGAGTCTCACAGATGTATCTATCTGGGCTGACTGTAAAATAGAATCCTCCTGTCTCAGTCTCCTGAGTAGCTAGGATTATCTATGTGAGCCAAAAGCGCCTGACTGGTTGCATTGAAAATATTAGGGCAAGATTCCTGTTCTTCTCTGTCTTGTAGTCTTAGTTTTTTTTTTTTCTTCATACAAATAAAGCATGAAGCCAGGCACCCAGGGCTCATACCTGTCATCCTAGCTACTCAGGAGACTGAGATCTGGGATTCATGGTTCAAAGCCAGCCTGGGCAGGAAAGTCCCTGAGACACTTATCTCCAGTGAGCCACCAGAAAACCAGATGTGGTGCTGTGGCTCAAGTGGTAGAGTGCTCGCCTTGAGCTGAAGAGCTGAGGGACAGCCCAGGCCCAGAGTTCAAGTCCCAGGAGAAAGAAAGGAAGGAAGGAAGGAAGGAAGGAAGGAAGGAAGAGATATTTTGTGTGATGTTTTTGTATTGCTGTATTTTATTGCCAGGAAGTAGTTCTATTTCTGTGGTATGTTACTTCCATGTGAACTTTGGGGTGCATTGGAATGCAGGCTAACTTTTGAATTTTGTTTTTTGTCCCTGGGGTGTGACGTACTTCCCTGAATAGGGTAGCTTTCACTATCTGGTGTTTCCTGTAATAAAGCAATGTGGCCACCATTTGCTATGTGGAATCTTTTTTTTTCTTCTTCTGTTGGTTGGGGGGCTTGAACTCTGGGCCTGAGCGCTGTCCCTCAACTCTTCAACTCAAGGTGAGTGCTCTACCACTGGAGCCACAGCGCCACTTCTGGCTTTCTGGTGGTTTTATTGGAGATGAGAGTCTCATGGACTTTCCTGCCTAGGCTGGCTTTGAACTGCGATCCTCAGATCTCAGCCTCCTGAGTAGCTAGGATGACAGATGTCAACTACGGGTGCCCGGCTCACATCCCAGCAGAAGTGGATCTGACCATCCTCATTTTTTTTTGGTGGGGGCGGCGGGGAAGAATATGAGAAAACTGAAGATAGAGTTGGGTGAAACCACTTGTCCAAATGCATGTGGGTAGCAACACTGGCATGCATTTGTCATGGGACTGGGGTGGGTGGATTGGGCTGAGATCCAGGTGAGGGAAAGGGAAACGCCCACCTGCCGGGTGGCCCGCCCCCTCCAGTCAATCCTGTACTTACCGAGGCCTCTTTGGTGTTGGTCTCCTCCGAGGCTGACTTGGCCACCTTCTGAATGATGGGGGCGATGTTGGTGGGGCCGTATAGCTGAAGCTTCGGCAGGCAGCTCTGATAAGCTTCCACAACACCCTGAATCCCTGAGGCGGAAATGACAGAGACTGACTAGTCCCACGGTCCCTTAAATACCTTTATGATCCAACACGCACAAACAGAAACCATTTGTTTTCTCTAAAGAGTTCTCAACAACGTCCTGGTAATATGCTCTGGTTTTTGTTTGTCTGTTTTTGAGACTTAGGGCTGGTCTTTGTATGTATATATGTGTATTTTTTTTTCTCTTTCTTTGTATTATTTTATTTTATTTTTTGTTGCCGGTCGTGGGTCCTGAACTCTGGGCCTGGGCGCTGTCAGCTCTTTAGCTCAAGGCGAGTGCTCTACCACTTGAGCCACAGCACCACTTCTGGTTTTCTGGTGGTTCATAGGAGATCAGAGTCTCACGGACTTTCCTGCCTGGCCTGGCTTTGAACTGGGATCCTTAGATCTCAGCCTCCTGAGTAGCTAGGATGACAGATGTGAGCCACCGGCGCCTGGCTGATGTGCTCAATTTTACATTCCCCCGAGAGAGCTTGGAGCAAGGTTGAGCGCTCGGTCAACGCCAGTTCAGGCAGACCCTGCCTGCAACAGCTTCTCCGGATGTGATGCGCATTGAGCGGCGCCCATCCTGCTGACACCCTCTTCCCACGGGAAGGGTACTGTACAGGATGACTTTTTATGCAAATTGCTCCAGTGATATTCAAATGTATGCAAATCACACCTGTACTTGCCTCACCCCCCACCTCCAACAGCAGCTCCTCCCATTCTATCCTGTAACTGCATCCTTGCTCCTGATCTGGCCATGGAGATTCACAGGAGACACCCTGGAAAATTCATCTCCAGGGCTACCATGCATCACTAGAAGACCCTTATCTGTTTTTTTTGGGGGGGGGTGTGTGGCAGGTAGAGGGGTTTCTCAAGTTTTTGCTGAAGACAATCAAGTTTGGTAATCTTTTTCCAGAAAAAAAAAAAAAAGAGCCAGATGGCCAGCTTCTACAAGTGTGTAAATGATAAGCTCTGGGAGGAGTGTTACATTCTGTGTGGGGGCCAATCCCTTCTGTGGGGGGGGGGGGGAAGAGGGGGAGGGGGACTGGCTTCAAACAATCATCCCCAGATCTCAGCTTCCCGAGTAGCTAGGATGACAGGTGTTCATCACCAGTGCCTGGTTTAACCACTCTTTTAAGAATTGAGTGGGCTGGGGAGGAAGGAGGGGCTTTGGAGCCATAATAAACCAGGGGAAGCTGGGTGTTATTGGTTCACGCCTGTCATCCTAGCTACTCACGAGGCTGAGATCTGAGGATCATGGTTCAAAGCCAGCCTGGGCAGGAATGACTGTGAGACTCTTATCTTCAATGAACCACCAGAAAACCAGATCAGGAAGAAAGAGAGAAATATGGACAGGTCCACTCTAAAAATGTCTTATGATTTTCTTTCTTTTTTTTTGGGGGGGGGGCCAGTCATGGGGCCTGAACTCTGGGTCTGGGTGCTGTCCCTCAGCTCTTCAGCTCACAGCTAGTGCTCTACCACTTGAGCCACAGCACCACTTCCGGCTTTTTGCTTATGTGGTGCTGAGGAATCGAACCCAGGGCCTCATGCATGGAAGGCAAGCACTCTACCACTGAGCCACCTTCCCAGCCCCAAATGTCTTATGATTTTCATAGCCACAAGGACACTTGACTCTCTGTTCCATTTAGAAGACATTCTAGCATGAAATGGTTTGGCCATCGTGATCTGCACGACTTCGGCATCGTTATTTTGTGGCATCGTCTTGGGGAATTTCAAGGCTAGAAGGAAGAAAGAGTGTTTATGTAGACTCTTCCTTGCACAACGCCTTGACAGCACTGGTGTAAAATCTTTGTTCTCAGGCAGACACCGGTGGCTCTCACCTGTCATCCTAGCCACTCAGGAGGCTGAGATCTGAGGATCCCAGTTTGAAGCCAGCCTGGAAAGTCTGTGAGACTTTTTGTTGTTGTTGTTGTTGTCAGTTGTGGGGCTTGAACTCTGGGCCTGGGCACTGTCCCTCAGCCTCTTTGTGCTTAAGGCTAGCAGCTCTACCACTTGAACTATATAGCACCACCTCTGGTTTTATGGTGGTTCATTGGAGATGAGAGTCTCATGGACTTTCTCGTCCAGGCGGGCTTTGAACGGAGATCCTCAGATCTGTTTCCTGAGTAGCTAGGCTGACAGGTGGCTAACTCTTTTGTCTTTTCCCTGCTCTCGTCTTTTAACTCTGTTATTGGGGGGCGGTCTCCGCTGCCCTTTGGGGGGTAGTAGCAGAAAACCTGCAGCGCTGCTATGAATGGATTGTGACAGGCCACAGGGGGGCAGAGAAATGGAGATGGGCCGAGAAGAAATGGGGAAAGTTTGGGGATGCCCAGGGCTTAGGCTTGGCTTTACCTGCACATTCGGGGTTATCTTCATTAAAGTTGATTGCAAAGTCATGAGAGACCTAGAAACCAATTCACATTAAAAATAAATAAATAAATAAAAGGAAGAAAGGAGGATTACAACTTGAATCCCATAAGGAGACGGGGGGGGGGGGGGGGGGGGGCAGGGGAGGGGGGAGGGAGGGTAATTAGGGTTTGCAAACAGATGCTGTTCCGTCCGTTCAGTTGTTAAGCAGCAGGACCTATTTTTTTTTTAAGTCCTTACACAATATCCATCTGTGATAAGAGGGTGAATTCTAAGCTTCCTGGGTAGTTGAAGTGACAGAAATCATTTTTTTTTTTAAATTCCCCCTTGAATCAGATAAATGCTTGCAGAAGGGGGAAATAAGAAAAAAAAATGTTCAGAAAAAAAATGTATGTATATAACTACAGAATAACTTCTAGTTAGAACTGGCCACTGGCTGGGGGTTAGATCAGAATGAGCTCCTACTGGGTCCAATGATTGAAACAAAATGACATTCAAGCCAGGCGCCGGTGGCTCATGCCTGTCATCCTAGCTACTCAGCAAACTGAGATCTGAGGATGGCGGTTTGAAGCCAGCCCAGGGAGGAAAGTCTGTGAGACTCTTACCTCTATTTAACTACTCAGAAAACAAAACAAAACAAAACTGGAAGTGGTGCTGTGGCTCAGGTGGTAGAGAGCTATCTTTGAGGCTCAGGGATGGTGCTCAGGCCCTGAGTTCAAGCCCCAGGACCAGCAAAAAATAAGTAACTCAATCATCCAAGTAGCTTGTTTCATTCATATGATGATCCTTACCAAAACTCCAGCTAAGCTGTTGACATTTAAGGATTATTCTGATGCGATAAACAGAACTCTAGGCCAGGAAGATTTTGACATATATCCAGGTAAAATTGACCCCATTCTACTTTTTTTTCCAGTCAGTCATGGGGCTTGAACTCAGGACCTGGACACTCTCCCTGAACTTTCTTCACTCAAGGTTAGTGCTCTATCCCTTCGAGCCACAGCTCTACTTCCTAGTTTCATGGTGGTTCATTGGAGATAAAGAGACTCACAGACTTCCTTGCCCAGGCTGGCTTTGAAACTGGATCCTCAGATCTCAGCCTCTTGAGTAGCTAGGATGACAGGCGTGAGTCACTGGCACCCGGCCCAGGTTACATTTTATGCCTAGTGGGTTGCCTGACTTTTCAGTGCTTAGTAGATCAGTCAGAAATAGGACATTTTACAAACTATCCCCAACTTCTCTATTAAACAAGCACGTCATGTATACTCTATGGCCTGGATATAGCTGACTGGGCACCATTTCTATACTCTTGTGGTGCTTTACCTCTAATGAAGGCTTCTAGACCTCTGTAGCTACACTGAACATGGAATATAAAGCTAATGAGAAGGAGGACAGGCCACAGAGAGATATGTTTCCACCCACGGCTTACCCAGTGGCCACCCAGGGAGGGATTGGTTCTTTAAGAAGTGACACCAGGGCTGGGAAGGTGGCTCAGTGGTAGAGTGCTTGCCTAGCATGCATGAAGCCCTGGGTTCGATTCCTCAGTCCCACATACACAGAAAAAGCCAGAAGTGGGGCTGTGACTCAAGTGGTAGAGCACTAGCCTTGAGCACCGAGAGGCTCAGGGACAGAGCTCAGGCGCTGAGTTCAAACCCCAGGACTGGCAAAAAAAAGAAAAGAAAAAGGACACCAAAGGAATAGCAGGTCTTTGATTTGACAGCAAAGATTGGCCTCTCCTCTTGACTTGTGATTCAGACACAGCCAGTAATAAAGATATTGATGAGCGGATATTGGAGGTGAGAGGTATTGGTGAGGCCCTGTCTGTCTAAAGGAGATGAATTCTCCAGTTTTTTGGTAGGCTTGGTTTTTGTTTCCTGTTTGTTTGTTTTTTTTTGCCAGTCATGGTACCTGAACTCTGGGCCTGGGCGCTGTCCCTCAGCTCTTCAGCTCAAGGCTAGCGCTCTACAACTTGAGCCACAGCACCACTTCCAGCTTTTTCTGCTTATGTGGTGCTGAGGAATCAAACCCAGGGCCTCATGTATGCAAGGCAAGTGCTCTACCACTGAGCCACCTTCCCAGCCCCTGGTAGGCTTGGTTTTTTGGGGGGAATGGGACAGGGGTTGGTCATGGGGCTTGAACTTGGGGCCTCGGTGCTGTCCCTGAGCTTTTTCATTCAAGTCCATGAGACTCTTATGCATTATTAACCACGTATACACACACAAAGCCAAAAGTGGCGCTGTGTGTCTAGTGGTAGAATGGGAGCCTTGAGGGAAAAAAAAAGCTTAGGGACAGTGCTCAGGCTCTGAGTTCAAGTCCCAGGACTGGCATAAAAAAAAAAAAGAACCCTTCCACTGAACCTTTAGATAATAACCCTCATAAAACAACAGGAAACTGGGTCTCTTCAAATGTAGGCTGCATGGAGCCAATCTCACTAGTGGTGAAGGTCGTTTCTGATTCTCTCTGCATCCTGTGGACCCATTGGGAAGGAGCTTCCAGTTCTCAGCCCTCCCCACACCAGCAGTCAACCAGGCCACCTCTACCCACTTACCGTGTACTCTGGGGGTATCCTGGCACCAAAGCCGAAGGCCGGGAACATTTTGTCACTGAAATTAAACATTAGGAAAAAAAAATGTGTTTCATTTTTTTTTTTCATCTAAAGAGGAAGAAGATCATCAAGCGGCATCACCTGGTTAGCACAGGTGACAAATGCCAACTGCTGAGGGGTGCCTCTTAAGGGTGTGAAAATGGGGCGCGGATCAAGAACACCAGTGTTCATCTTCTGAGTTCAGAGTTCAGTATAGTCACATGAGCACATCATTTCTTCCTTGAACTGTACACGCAAGTGTGGATCCCGGACCCTGGACCGGCCTTGAAATTTTCCTTCATCCTTATCTTATCCTTTCCCTACCTTTCTGTTTCCTTTGAAAGAAGATCATGTTTATATAGGGTATTAAACGTTATTTCCTACTAGCAATTCCAGTAAGCAGACTCCCCCCCCCCCCGCCCCCCCGACCCCATGCCTCCCACTACCTTAACCAGCAACAAAGAAGACTCTTTTTAAGCAAACTTTGTGCTCGCAGGGAGGTATGCAGCCCTCGAATATCGATCCTGGAGAAAGGCATACCTTTCTTACCCAACTGGCTTTTATCTCTGAGTAATAACACAACTGTGATTCGGTCCCGGAAGAATTCTTTATATTTCTCCCATCTTTGGGTTGGTCAAGGAGGAAAATCAATTCAGATTTAGGGCTCCTTTTTTTTTTCTTTTTTTTTTGCTGGTCATGGGGCTTGAACTCTGGGCCTGGGCGCTGTCCCTCAGCTCTTCAGCTCAAGGCGAGTGCTCTACCACTTGAGCCACAGCACCACTTCTGGTTTTCTGGTGGTTTATTGGAGATAAGAGTCTCATGGCTTTTCCTGTCCGGGCTGGCTTTAAACCACGATTCTCAGATCTCAGCCTCCTGAGTAGCTAGGATGACAGGCATGAGCCACCAGCACCTGGCCTAGGGCTTATTTCTGAATGGAGACTTTTATCCCGGGGAAGAAAATTGCCCTGGTCTGATTAACTTTGACAAAAATCAAAACAGCAAAGACAGATTCTCACCCATCATCTCCTCACCGACTAACAAACAAGTCATCAGCCACCAACGCTGGCGTTGACAAACTCTTACCAAAACACGGCCAACTTGATAAATATGGGCTTAGAGATACAGAAAAGCTAGGTTTCTTTAAAACCCAAGTCTATAGTTACTCACAAGACTGAGATCTGAGGATCACAGTTTGAAGCCTGCGGGAGGGGAGGGGGGAGAATTTCCCATTAATCAACAAAAAGCTGGAAGTAGAGCTATGGCTCGAGTGGTAGAGTATAAGCTTTGAGCACAAAAGCTAAAGGACAGAGCCTAGGCCCTGAGGTCCAAGACCTAGAGGACACACACACACACACACACACACACACACACACACAAATCCGAGTCTAAATTTTCTAGAACATCACCAGCAACTCTTTCTCTCTGCTGTGTCATTCTAGGCTCGGTGGCACATTACATCTAGCTTGTATCGGAGGAAATATTACTGCTGATAAATAAGAGACTCACAACAGCTTATAGAGGATTATCCAAAGCTCTGAGAAAAAAATATATAAGGCTTCTGGGTCTTGGGAAATGGTAAAATACTCTGCTTCAGTAATTCCTGCCTTACCCAAACCAGGATGGTGAGACCTGGGAGGTAAATTTCCACCATATCGGCAAGCCTTCCCCTAGGTAGAGGAGGGTCTTGGGTCTTCAAACTCCACTTAGAAGTCAGAACCAAGGAATTTGGGAGGCTTCCCACCATGTAGATTTCTTTTTCTTCTTCTTCGGTGAGTTCAGGAGGGGGTGGATGTGAAATTCTATGCATTTCCAATCACTCAGCCAGTGTCTCAGTCTTAATGATATTCCTTTCATACATCTTATGTCACCTTTGGGGGTGTGAAGTTTGTTGAGCAAGTGCCTTGCACTGTTATGTAACCGAGTTTTAAGAGTAGCAAGGTAAGAGAATATGCTTTACCTACATCGGGAATAATTAATGAGTCAGGAAGGATAAATTCTCTGAAGTTTGCCACCACAAAGCTTGTCGCTAAAAAAAATCACGCTGGAAAAAAAAAATCCAAACCTAAGCACAATAAGACTTTAACCTCTGTTCTCCCCGACAAAAATAAAACCTGGCAGACAGATTTTATGCAGGAAGTAAGAGAAAGTAAGTTAAGCACACAGAGAAAACATATAGGTGTCAATAGTCTTAAAAACTCAGGACTGAGTTGTGTGCTGGTAGCTCAGCTATGCAGGAGGCTGAGATCATGGTTCAAAACCAGCCCGGGCAGAAAAGTCCATGAGATTCTTATCTCCAATTAACCACCAGAAAACTGGAAGTGGTGCTGTGGCTCAAAATGGTAGAGCACTTGCCTTGAGCCCAGGCCCAGAGTTCAAGCCTGACAACTGCCAACAAAACAAAACAAAAAACGAAACATAGAGCTACCCTATGACCCAGAAATTCTACTTCTGGGCATTTATCCAATAGAATACAAACAAGGTTACACTAAAGCTGCCCATACAACCATGTTCATCACAGCATTATTTACCATTGCCAAGTATGCAATCAGCCCTGATGTCCCGCAATGGATGAATGGATCAAGAAAATGTGATTTTATATGTATATAAATATGTATACACATATATATATATACATATATACAAATATAATGGAATTCTAATCATCCATCAGAAAGAATGATGCTGTATGACTCATAAGGAAATGGAAAGACAAATATTTTTTAAACAAAGTAAGCCAAACCCAGAGAAACATAGAGAATGTACCTATAAATCCACCAGGGCAATGATTTTTTACTATCAGAATAAAATAGTTTACCTGAAGTAGTTGTACAATGGGGTAATAATTCTATACGTCAGATTATTATTATAATGCTTCTTTTTTTTTGAGGGGGGGTCCGGTTGTGGGGCCTGAACTCTGGGCCTGGGCGCTGTCCCTCAGCTCTTCAGCTCAAGGCTAGCGCTCTACCACTTGAGCCACAGCGCCACTTCCGGCTTTTTTCTTTTTTCTTCTTGGTGCTGAGGAATCGAACCCAGGGCCTCAGGCATGCAAGGCAAGCGCTCTACCACTAAGCCACCTTCCCAGCCCGATTATAATGCTTCTTGATCAGTGTCACCCTTTTCTTTGTTCTCCCTCATTTCCCCTCTCCTATTCTCAAAAATTCCTTTTTAATCACCTCACTATTCAGATAGTGTCATCCTAACTACTTAGGAGGCTGAGATCTGAGGATCCTGGTTCAAAGCCAGCCTGGGCAGAAAAGTCTATGAGACTCTTCTTTCCAATTAACCAGGAAAATTCTGCAAATGGTGGTTTCACTCAAGCCTTGAGTGGAAAGGCCAAGGGACATCTCCAGTCCCTGAGTTGAAGCTACACACTCCCCATTACTACCTAGCTTTATACCATGGAGTCAACAGAGACTTATAGATGTTTGTGTTTACATTGGTTCTTGCTTAAAATAAAAAAGACAAAAAAGAAGAAAAAAATCCTCTTAAACAAACACCAGAGCATTTTCACTTCTATCTAGCAATAATGGAATGGCAGAATAAATGTGATTCCATGTAACTTATGTAAATCACTCCCCACAGCAAATTCCCTAGGTGGAAATGGTCAATATTTATTATCAAGAAGAAATAAATACCTAGGCACTGGTGGCTCAGGCCTGTAATTCTAGCTCCTCAGGAGGCTAAGGTCTGAGGATTGTAGTTCAAAGCCAACCCAGGCAAGAAAGTCCTTGAATCTCTTATTTCCAATTAATTACCAATAAAAGCCAGAAGAGCTATGAATATGGCTCAAGTGGCAGAGCACAAATCTTGAGCAAAAAAAAGCTCAGGGGCAGCCTCCAGATTTTGAGTCCAAGCTTCAGAACTGGCACCAAAAAAAAAGAAAAAAAGAAAAAAAAAAAGAAAGTCAGGTATTGGTGGCTCACACCTGTCATCCTAGCTACTCAAGAGGCTGAGATCTGAGGATTGCAGTTCAAAAAGCCAGCCTGGGCAGGAAAGGCTGTGAGACTCTTATCTCCAATGAACCACCAGAAAATCAGAAGTGGAGCCATGGCTCCAAGTGGTAAAGCACTAGCCTTGATTTGAAACAGTTAAGGGACAGTACCTAAGCCCTGAGTTCAAGCCCCACCACTGACAAAAAAAGGAAAATAAAATAAAATATAAAAGAAGAACTAAATAATATCGATCTAATCTTTTTTTTTTTTTTTTTTTGCCAGTCCTGGGGCTTGAACTCAGGGCCTGGGCACTGTCCCTGAGCTTCTTTTGCTCAAGGCTAGCACTCTACCACTTGAGCCACAGCGCTACTTCTGGCTTTTTCTGTGTATGTGGTGCTGAGGAATCGAACCCAGGGCTTCATGCATGCTAGGCAAGCACTCTACCACTAAGCTACCTTCCCAGCCCCTATACTGATCTAATCTTGAAGTCACCTCTGTGCAAACACACATACCCACATGGCCATCTAAATGTATACTGGGCTGACACACATTCCTGCTAAACTTAGTGGTAACTTTTTAACTTAATTTACAGGATTAGCTAGATCTGGGTTCAAATTCTGGCTTTGGCTATGTGTAGCCAAAGAAATGACTTAACTTTGTAATATTCTGCCATTTAAAAATAAGCTTGGTGCCAGTCACCCACATCTGTAAGTTCTAGCTAGTCAGGAGGCTGAGGTCTGAGAAACACAGTTCGAAGCCAGCCTGAGTAGAAAAGTCCATGAGATTATTTGTGTCAGTTAACTTTTCAATAGCCAGAAAGTAGAGCTGTGGCTCGAATGGTAGAGCCTCATCAGCCTTCAGTGAGAAACCTAAAAGACAGCACCCAGGTCCTGACTTCAAGCCCCAGTATATAAAAAAAAATGACTCCAAGTTCATTTCAGATTAGATAAAAACCCATGCTTCTAGATCTCCAAAGTACAAAAGATTTAACTACGAGTTAAATTTGGTACCTCTGGAATGATGGTATTTCAGGAACAATCCCTGAGTAAATTGCAAAGGGTAACGTGTGAAGACTTCTTAAAATGGAAACAAATTGCTAGCCAATGGTCTCACAAACTAATAGGGAGAAGAAAAGAACAGAGCCAAGATTGTGTGGTGACGGAAGTGTGCGTGGTGCAAATGCCGATCCTCTAGGTTTGGAGACGGTGAAAGATGTATTTCTGTTATTCATTGAGCCTCTACATAAGGACTTGATTCCTACGCTTCTCACACACACACACACACACACACATACACACACCTTACTCTTTTCGCAAGGATTAAGCTATGATCTCTTTGGAGAGACAAGAAGGCTCTGGCCAGCATGAAGTCTCTTACCTGTCATAGTCTTGACAAATCTCTCCTACAGCTACCAAAGCCTTCAGGTACTCGTTGGGTTGGTAAGGGTGGATGTAATGTAGGGAGCAGCTGTTCCTGGGGTCCCCATTTGAGGCAGTGAAATCTATAGCTACCTGGAAGAGGAAAAAGAGGAGAATGAGTAGACTGGAAACGAACGCAATCACCGAAGGATTACAATTGGCCAGGAGAGACACAAGGCTTCAGATTACAGGGGAGGGGCGGGCGGGGAAGAAAGGGAGGAGAAACACCTACTTATTAGTATGCGAAGAAATTAGTGATCATCTTGGCAAATTGGTTATTGATTTGGTTGTGGAGATTTCTACAGCTCTCCAATGCCCTCCTCCCTTCTCCTTGTCTAAACAGAACTTGTGGCTGAGGTTAGAAAATCCAACCACTGTTCAACGGTGTCACTAGGTAGTAAGAGTAAAGGATATAGGCTGGGAAGGTGGCTCAGTGGTAGAATGC
This sequence comes from Dipodomys spectabilis, assembly GCF_019054845.1. Lineage (NCBI taxonomy): Eukaryota > Metazoa > Chordata > Mammalia > Rodentia > Heteromyidae > Dipodomys > Dipodomys spectabilis. Next base: position 4,221,857 of record NW_024871037.1, read on the forward strand.
TCACTTAGCATGCATGAAGCCCTGGGTTCAATTCCTTAGTACCACATATACAGAAAAGCCAGAAGTGGTGCTGTGGCTCAAGTGGTAGAGTGCTAGTCTTGAGCCAAAGAAGCTCAGGGACAGTGCCCAGGCCCTGAGTTCAAGCCCCAGGACTGGAAAAAAAAAAGAGTAAAGGATAAACTATCTGTCTTCCAATTTCACAACTCACTAAAGAAGAAAGTCCTGTGCTCCCTGGACAGAAAAATTCATTTACGAGGGCACAGGTTAAAAAAAAAAGCCTGAAACCCAAATTCTGTGTTGATGATATTGTTTTTACAACAAAGCTATCTTCTTCGTTTCATGAGTGGCCAGTTGCAGAGCAACTCAGTGAAGCAGTTATAACAACTTTTCTGCAAGGACCAACTCTACAGAAGGCATTCTGCTTTTTGGTTCTTGAGTTTTCTGTTTTCTGTTGTTTTTTTTTTCCCCTACCAGTCCTGGAGCTTGAACTCAGTGTCTGGCACCATCCCTGAGCTTCTTTTTGCTCAAGGCTAGCGATCTACCACCTGAGCCACAGCCCCACTTCTAGCCCTTTCTGTGTATGTGGTACTGAGGAATCAACCCAGAGCTTCAGGCATGCTAGGGAGCACTCTACAACTAAGCCACCTTCCCATTTCTGGTTCTTTTACTCAAGAACTTCTGCCTACCACAAAGAAGTACCCGAATGTTTGGCATACGGATGGAGGAGTGCATAATCCTCCAAATAAAAGTTGACTTATCTAGCCAGGCGCCGGTAGCTCACGCCTATCATCCTAGCTACTGGGGAGGCTGAGATCTGAGGATCGTGGTTCAAAGCCAGCCTGGGTAGGAAAAGCTGTGAGACTCTTATCTCTAATAAACCATCAGAAAACCGAAAGTGGCGCTGTGGCTCAAGTGGTAGAGTGCTCTCCTTGAGCTGAAGAGCTCAGGGACAGTACCTAGGCCCTGAGTTCAAGCCCCATGACTGAAAAACAAACAAAACAACTTAGATAAGGAAGTAAACTAGTGGTCTTTACTTCCTAGCCCTTTCTCTAAGTCCAATGACTTTAAAAAAAAAATATTAAACTTCTATTTTCTCATGTGACTAGATCGCAAGCAAGAGTCTGAAGTACAAGGTAGTCTGAAGATTTTATTTTATTTTTTTGGCCAAGTGGCAGATCCTAAAATCTCCCTCATGAAGCTGGAGATAAAATGTCCCTCTTCAGGAGGTGGCCTTCTACTGGGGTGGTAGAGGGGGAGGAGAAGGGTTCTCTGTGCTTTTTATTGTTAGCATGCGTGGAAAGAGAACAGCGTGTGAAAGGTTAGATTTATTTTAGGGAGCGACGGGGAGGCAAAGCGAAAGACGGGATTAAGTCGAGAAATAAAGGCAACCAAGTCACAGGGGAAAATGCCAGGCCGGATTCCCGAAAGCCAGCAGGTTCAGCAGAGCCTCTGCGTTCCCATTTATCTGCTCCGAAGCATTTTAGGAGAACCCGTGGTTTGGGTACAGGCTCCAATCTTCTCGGTGGGCCAGAGGACAGGGGCCCATTTCTTTTTCCTTCTGCCTAGGAGGCCACTGTTCATTTTTGAGGCAGCACTTTGCCAAAAAAGAATCTCACAGAGCAAGAATGAAAAAAAAAAAAATCTCAACACTCCCTGGATGTCACCGAGTCCCCAATCTCCTGGAGCTGGATTCTCAGCACAGGCTGGAAGTGAAGGATGGGGCCTCAACTTCTTAGGCCTAATTGGATCATCTTTACCGATCTCTCTTATTACCCACAATCCACCTTTCCCATACCACATCCCAAGAAAGCTCTAAAATAGGTTAGTATACAATGGGTCTTGGCTAGAAGGAGGGATGGTTTGCTCTAAGGTCATTTCTTGAATGAGAGGCTAAATTCTTAAGTCTTCTGTTTCCACAAGATTCCACGGTGGAAGCTGGAAGTGGGGAGGCATTTGTTCCCCCAACCCGTTGCTTCTTGTTTTTTGTTTGTTTGTTTTAACCACAGGTTCAGCAGACATGACTTACATGCTCATTTCTGAATCTATTCCTAGTTTAACCCAGGATAGAAAATAAAGATTGAAGCCAGGCACCCGTGGCTCATATCTGCAATCCTAGCTGAGATAGGAGGATCAGCATTCAAAAACCAGCCCAGGCAGAAAAGTTGATGAGACTCTGAGGTCCGAATAACCAACAAAAAGCCAGAAGTAGAGTGGCTCAAAGTGGTAGAGCACCAAGCTCAGGGACAGGGCTGGAAAGGTGGCTCAGTGGTAGAGTGCTCACCTACATGCATGAAGCCCTGGGTTTGATACCTCAGTACCACATAAACAGAAAAAGCAGGATGTGACGCTGTGGCTCAAGTGGTAGAGCGCTAGCCTTGAGCAAAAGAAACTCAGGGACAGTGCCCACGCCCTGAGCTCAAGCCTCAGTGCCAGCAAGTGCGTGCATACACGTGCACACACACACACACATACAAATAATAAAATGGCTTTATCATAGTCCACTTAACAGGCAGTTTTGTAATTTGCATCGCCATTATTTTATTGTTAGACATTAGTGTGGCTTGTGGCTTATCTCTGAAAAAAAAAAATCTGTTACCCTGAAGAATTTGTTCAGGGGTTAGGGTAGCAGGGAGGACAGCTGTAAAATAATAATAATAATAATGATAATGATGATGATGGTGATGATGATGATGATGATGACGATAACTTTCAAAGGAAAAGCCTTTCATTCTTCCACCGTCTTCTTCCCAAAGACCTTATGGAGTCTGTCTCTCTGGTGCTGTCTGTGGTTCTGTCATTGGGTGTGTGAAATTCTAGTCGCTGGTTTTATTTTCAGCTGTGGTGCCAGGTGTCAAACCCGGGCTCCTGTTCCCCTCCTCTCACCTCTTCCAAGATTGTCTGCAGTTCTTGTGACTCCAGGACTTGCCAGACGTACAAAGCGTGTCCTCTGGGGGTGCCCTTGACTTCCACCCCCCCTTCCCCACCCCCCCCACCAAATCTGCCTGTGAGTGCATTTTCTAGGATGTAGAAGAGGCAGACTGAGGATCAGGTTCTCAAGTTCTCCAGGTGACCAAAAAAAGAATGAGCCTCATTGACCTAGAGCTTCCTTCATCACTCCCTGAATCTCTTTCCCTTGCGGATGGCTAGATTCTAGCCTAAACCCTCTGCCCAATCCTCAGATGGCTATCCTCCTTTGCCCCTCTTGCCTCCCCTTGGCTTGCTTTTTCCCCCCAACCCTCTCTCTCTCTTTTTTTCCTTTTCTCTCCTTTCTTTTCCTTTCTTTCTATCAATACTTGGGCGTGAACTCAGGCTCTCCTCTTCTCCCTTGTCTCTTTTTGCTCAAAGGCTGGCACTCTACCACTGGAGCCACAGCCCCACTTTTGGGCTTTCTCTCTCTTGCTTTTGGTCAGTTGTAGTCTGGGCCTGGGCGCTGTCCCTCAGCTCTGCAGCTCAAGGTGAGCGCTCTACCACCTGAGCCACAGCGCCACTCCTGGTTTTCTAGTGGTTCTTTGGAGATCAGGGCCTCACGGCCTTTCCTGCCCGGGCTGGCTTTGAACCCTGATCCTCAGGCCTCAGCCTCCTGAGTAGCCAGGATGACAGGCCTGAGCCACGGGCGCCCGGCTGTCATTTAATTAATGAACCCTTTGCATGTTTAAGAAAGGATTAGCTGGTGATGCTGCAGCAAGAAGAGACGGGAGCCTTACCTCCATCACCTGCCTGTCAATCACCTGCCTGTCAATCACCGGGCCGGGGCCTCAGCAAAGGATCCCAGCCTCTGAGGTCACTTCCCGAACCGCCCCTCGGTCCCGCCCCCTTCAGACAATGATAGGTTTCCCCGGGCTCTGAGGTCACTTCCTGAAACGCCCCCCTCCACCCCCGCCACGCCTCCTTTGGACAGCAACAGGCTCCCCAGGCTCTGAGATCACTTCCTCCCCCGCTGAGCCAACCCCCTCCCTGGCCACGCCTCCTTCAGACAGCGATAGGTTTCCCCGGGCTCTGAGGTCACTTCCTGAACCAACTCCCTCCTCCCTCCCCCTGGCCACGCCTCCTTCAGACAGCGATAGGTTCCCCAGGCTCTGAGGTCACTTCCGCATCTGCTGTGGTCCCGCCTCCCACCTCTCCCTATATAAAGCCTCTCACCCAGCGCCCCCGCCCTCTCTTCTCTGCTCTCTCCGCCGGTCTCTGTCTTGGGTGGGAGGTGGGAGGTGGGAGGTGGGAGGTGGGAGGTGGGGGGGTGGGGGGTGGGGGGGGTGGGAGGTGGGAGGTGGGGGGGGAGGCCTGGCAGTTTGCTCTGCCTTCTGTCCCCTCTCCCCGTCCACTCCTCTCTGCCTGACCCTCCTGGCGGGTCTCCTTTCAGTGACTCTCATGGCTACTAGTGGCCATCGTCTGAAACCTAGATCCACACGGGAGCTGGTGACGCCTTAACCACCTGGAGTCGGTCAGGGGATCGAGAAAGGAGGACGAGGCAGGGAGCAGGGTCTTCAGGCAGGCCGTGGGCCGAGGGGGGCGAGGGCTCGCGGGTTGAGAACCCTTGGGGGGGGGTCCACCTCTGTTTTTGGAGGTGTGGGGGAGATGGGGAGCCTATTCTTGGCAGCTTTAACTCCCCAAGGGCAAAGCAAGGCCTTGGAGGTCGAATTTAAGGAGTCGTTCTAGAGCAGGAGGAGAAGGAATCTACAGGATCTAAAACAAACGGAAATCGATCAGAGCTTTCCCTTGGTGTTGGAGGCAGGGGTGTGGGGGGGGGGAGGGGAGGGGAGGGACCTATAAATAGTTTCCTGAGATCATTCCTCTGCCTTATATCTTGGGAAGCGCTTTCCAGTCGTTCTCCTTTATGACATTTGCTTGCTTGCTTCGCTTCCAGGAGACTTGGATCCAGAAGAATCAACCCTGAGGACAGCTGGAATATGTGTGTGTGTTGGGGGGCAGGGGAGAACATGCCTGCTCCCTTCTGTATGAAACCAGGGTGTATCATTAGAGAAAATGAAGCTTTAAAGAAGCGACTAAATATCCAGGTGCGGCTGTCTCACGCCTGTCATCCTAGCTACTCAGGAGGCTGAGATCTGAGGATCGCAGTTCCAAGCCAGCCCAGGCAAGGAATCCCTGTAAGACTCTTCTACCTCCAATGCACCACCAGAAAAAGCCAGAAGTGGGAAGCTGTGGCTCAAGTGGTAGAGCGCTCGCCTTGAGTACAAAAGTTGTTCAGGGACAATGCCCAGGCCCTGAGTTCAAACCCTAGGAAGGATTAAAAAAAAAAAAAAGATGACTAACTTCTGAAAGCATTCAAGGGTAAATGGGCATTGCTCTTGACTTTAGGCAGGACATAGTAGCCTGTCCTGAGATGAGAGCAGGGAGAAGCTGACTATTCAATCTCACTTTCTCATTCCCCTGTGGGGCTGCCAATTTTATTTATCTTTGGAGACAATCTCCTACCTCTGGTCCCAGGTATACACTGATTGTGTCAGTTCTCTTGGATCCCAATCTGAACAATAACAACAACAATGCAACCGATTTGCTATGCTTTCCTCCTGTGACAAAGCACTGCAGAGAATGAACAAGGGCTTAGCTTTGTGATTATACTTCTCTACGACAAGAAACAAGTAAACATTGTACTTCTTGGTTTATACCCATGTTGTTTTCCCATGGGTTTTAGCACATCCTCCCCACTCCCCTTCCCCGACTCTGGGTTTTCTTTCTGAAGGTTACAATTAGCCCTAAACCTAGGAAGATTCTGAGTATTAAATGGGTGAAAACCAATGGTTCCAAGGCTGAGAACCTTAGAAAGACCCAGCTGGACTGAGACTAGATGCCTAGTCTTACGTCTCAACCTGATTTCAGTCTGATTTCCCCATCTTTGGGATTCAATGTTTGATAAATGAACTGGATGGTTGAACTCTTGGAAATGAGTATTGAGGCATGACACAGGTGCACCATACTTGGTTCTTGGGTACACAACCAGGACATGGAACCTACGTTCAGCATCATCTACCAGTGTGGCTCCCTTACTACTCATCCTTCTTATGGAATGATGGGAAGTGTCAATGCATACATGCCACCCTGTATACATGGTAGCTGTGCAACAGTGTATACAGTCACTGTTACTGAAGGCAGAGGAAGCCGCAGGGAGGGCCAGCTGTGGTTGAAGCATGAATTTCCTCAAATGATGCTGAGAATTAGACTTTTTTTTGGGTCGGTTGTGGGGCTTGAACCCTGAGCCTGGGCGCTGTCCCTCAGCTCTTCAGCTCAAGGCGAGCGCTCTACCACTTGAGCCACAGCGCCGAGCCACTAAGTGGTTTATTGGAGAGAAGAGTCTCACGGACTTTTCCTGCCCGGGCTGGCTTTGAACTTTGATTCTCAGATCTCAGCCTCCCGAGTAGCTAGGATGACAGGCGTGAGTTACCGGCACCTGGCTTTCAACTCATTTTCACACAAGATTCTAGACAATATTTCAGCGATGGGTCTTTTGAACAGAGCTGATGCAGGGTTGGAGTAGCATTTTGAATCTCCGATGTCATGCCTGCCCTCCCCTGTCCCCCAACCCAACCATCCACTCTGCTCCATTAGCACAAACAGACATGGGAAGGACTTACTGTAAACTGGATCTGACAGCCACCCATGATGTAATCCAGGAAGGAATGCATCTTGTGAATCTGTGCAGAAGAGGAAAGTGGGTTAAGAACACTCAGATGTTTCCGTACAGACTGGAGGCTTGACTTTGGAGATAGGCAGGAGAAAGGAGGAAATATCAGGAAGAGAGAAGAAGGGAGAGAGCGAGAGAGCTTGCTGGGGGAAATTGGGTCAGCTGATTCTGTTCCATTAAAAGAGAGAAATAAAGCAGTGTCAACACAGATGGGCCCGTGAGGGCTGCCAATCTCCACCCCCATAGTCCCTTTTCTTTTGGTTTAGACATCGTTGTAATTAACTTCTGCCTCCGGGGTGAGACCAAAACCATATTTTTGAGGGTCACTGTTGTTTTGAAATCAATAGTGTCTCATACTTGGCTTCAGTATTCTTCCCTGGGTCTAAATCAGAGGTCTGGAAATGTTCTTAATAAGCAAGTAATCTAGATTAGTGTCTTGAAGATATCAGACACTTGAGAAATCTTTTATTGATAATTTCTAGCTAAAATCTTGCCATAAACTCGGCAGTTACTGAGCACTTACTGTATGCCAGCCGCCATCCTGTATCCCATTCAATGTTTAGAACAACCCCATGGGATAGTATTAGTATTTATTGTAGGTCATGGGGCTTGAACTTGGCCTGGGCACTGTCACCGAGCTTTTCTGCTCAAGGCTAGGACTCTACCACTTGAGCCACAGCATCACTTCTGGTTTTCTGGTGGCTCATTGGAGATTAGAGTCCCACGGACTTTCCTGCCAGGGCTGGCTTTGAACGGCGACCCTCAGATCTCAGCCTCCTGAGGAGCTAGGATGACTGGCATGTAAGAAACCATCAGAGCCCATCTGATTCCATTCAGGGAAGCTTCTCAGAGATAAAACTCACAGAATCCCATGCTGGTCTCTGTCGGTGCGACATCATCAGTTGCTAGGTACACACATCTAGTGACAGACTTTCCTGAGGGTCCGTGTTCGCTTGGCCCTATGAAGAGTGTCTGCTCTTACTCCCTAGTGACATGTTTCCATTAACACTTCCTGAAATCAGCAAGGAAGTAAGAGCTTGAGTGACAAGCAGTGGCTACGGGTGCACTGGTATGAGATGCCTTCCTGATATAAGATCAACTTGTGGGACATCAGGGCAGCTGGATGCACAGTCACCTTTGAGGCAGATAACTACCGAATCATCTAGGTCATTTCTCCCGCTCCTTGGCTCAGCAAAAGCTCACACGAATGTTTTGGATAGACCCAGGATTTTATTTCTGTAGCCAATGTGTACTGTCCCCTAGGATTAAAATTAAATCAGAGAGAGGAAGAAACCTGCAGACATGGATGGGCGACTCTTTTAAGTGCTAATTGCCTGTGTAAAGATCACTTTGCTATTGAGGGTTTGACGGAGGCTGGATGGCATGGCGTACCACATGGCAGGGTCGCACGGGAAATAATCTAGGTCAGCCAGGTGAGGAGAAGAAGGAGTGAAGACTTCTAGAAAAAAACCTCTTATTGGACTGTGATTTTTTTCCCCCTCCACAGGAAGGAGGAAAACTATCCAATACATGTTTTAGCAGGCCTTCTCTAGGGGTAGATTCTTAATTACCTGATAGGGTGATCGAATACATGGGAAATGTTTGGTTTCACCAGCAAGCATCCCTAGTAGGGAGATGCTTGAAGATAAGGACTCACAATGGGGGTGTTTGTACACTGCCTGGCAGGCAAGTTGTCTTTGCTTGTCTCTGGGAATTCAGCTGACCCTGAGAGTCAGCAGTCCCTCCCTGGTCCCACAAGGCATCAGAAATACAGAAAATTAAAAACAAGCCTGAGTAATAACAATGATCTCCACCAGCCCATCATCACGCAGGGCTGTCTAGTCTCCGTTGATTGGTCCAGAGGGTAGGCATGTGACCCAAGCCAGACCAATCAACTTTTCCCTTTTACTCTCCTTGTTCCATGGGAATTGTAATCCTGCTGGCTGCCAGGGAGACACGAGTCTGGGGGAAAGATATTTCCCCCAGTTTCCAGGCCAGAGCTATGGAGTATGATTTGCTCTCAATACTAGACAGCCTTAGACAGCTGAGCCTTCCAACGAAACTACACAATGAGGGGGTCAGGCTAACAATACCCCACAGTGTATGCTGGGCTATGTCTGGGAGCATGCCTGTATTCAGTGCATTTTCAGTTTACAAGACCTGCAAATTACCACAAAAAACACGTTAAAAAAAAAAAGAGATGTGCAGACAGGCACCAGTGGCTCATACTTGTTATTCTAGTGACTCAGGAGTTCTGAGATCTGGGAATCATGGTTTAAAGCCAGCCCTGGGCAGGGAAATCCGTGAGACTCTTATCTCCAAAATAACCACCAGAAAACCAGAAATGAAGCTGTGGCTCAGAGTGGTAGAGCCTTGAGGGGAAAAGAAAAACAACAACAACAACAAAAAAGAGCTCAGGGACAGTACCCAGACTCTTGAGTTCAAGCCCCATAACCAACAAAATAAAGCATTTGAGGACTGAGGGATTGGAGACATGGCTCAGGTGGTAGAACGCCAGCCGTGAGCAAAAGCATCAGATACCGAGTTTGAGTCCCGGTCTCAGACAAACAACAAAAACTGAGGACTGCCAGTGTGTGTAACATTTAGATGGCAGGTTAGTTCTGTATGGTGGCATCAGACAAATATGGGTTAATAATACCCCCATTCCCCTTACCACTCCTGGCTGAGGGATTCCACCTTGCGTATGATTTCAAGGGGTTTTAATTATCACAGGGGATTCTCGGTGAAGCCAGGAGGAAGCTCTTTGGGAGAAAACTCTAGCCCTTCTCATCTTCTCCCATGCCCGATTTCCATGTGATCCTTGAAGCACTGAGAAAGTGTCACGGGGGCTGGGAAGGTGGCTTAGTGGTAGCGTGCTCACCTAGCATGCAGGAAGCCCTGGGTTCGATTCCTCAGTACCACATACACAGAAAAAGCCGGAAGTGGCGCTGTAGCTCAGGTGGTAGAGTGCTAGCCTTGAGCAAAAGCTCAGTGCCCAGGCCTTGAGTTCAAGCCCCAGGATGGCCAAAAGCAAAAACAAGCACTGAACATTGTCACAGGCATCTTGTAGAGGGTCTAGAAAATGTAGGCTGCCCTTTGGGGTTCTTTGTTCAGATCTGTCCTGACTTTGGGGGATGGAGAAAGGATGGTGACATTGGGTTATCAGAGATCCAAGGCCACTCCTGGAGACCATATATATATATATATATGTACATATATATTATACATTATGTACAGATTATATATATATATTTCCTCTTTGTATGTCCATGAATACATTGATTTTTTTCTGGTGGCTCACACCTGTCATCCTCGCTACTCAGGAACCTGAGATCTGAGGATCGCAGTTCAAAGCCAGCCCAGGCAGGAAGAGTCCATGAGACTCTTATCTCCAATGAACCACCAGAAAACCAGAAGTGGCGCTGTGGCTCAAGCGGTAGAGCGCTCGCCTTGAGCTGAAGAGCTGAGGGACAGCACCCAGGCCCAGAGTTCAAGCCCCACGACTACCAAAAAAAGGGGGGGGGGGGACATTTCCTCATCAGAGTCTCTCCCTCTGACCATCTCATTGGAACGCTGGCTTCCAGAACTCCCTACCTTCACACTCACATTCCTGGAGGAGCGCGTACGTACCTTACACTGATTCAGGATCACCATGCCTGAGTTTTTGTAATTCTTCTTCTTGGCTTTGTACTTGGGGTTGATGCATTCCCACTGTACCTGCGGTGAGAAGATTTGTAGCCATGAGAACCTACTCTGCTCAGGGGGAAACCAAGTCACTCAGAAGATGAGGAGCTCAAGCTTCTGACTGCTACTCTTGAGTCCAGTGTCCTACACTCTCCTGTACTAGAAGGCTGAGAGAGGTCTCAGGATGGTAGCCATTGAATGGAAGGGAGCCACGTAGGGGAACTCTGACGTCAGAATGTCTGGGGCTTGAACTCAGGGCCTGAGTGTTGTCCTTTAGCTTTTTTTCCACTCAAGGCTGGTGTGCTACCCCTTGAGCCACAGCTCTACTTCTGGCTTGTTTTTTTTTTTGCTGGTTCATTGGAGAGAAGAGTCTCATGGACTTTCCTGCCCCAGCTGGCTTTGAACCATGATCCTCAGATCTCAGCCTCCTGAGTAGCTAGGATGACAGGCGTGAGCCACCACATCCAGATTCAGCGTTTTCATTTAATTGTTATTGTAAGGGTGGTATACAGAAGGGTTACATACACCGGGTAATGAGTACATTTCTTTGTGAGCCGTGCCAACCACTCCCTCCTTTTTCTCCCGGTTTGGTTGTATGAACGGGTTTCGATTCAACACAGCAGCTCATCCACACAGCACATCTTGGATCTTTCCATCATTGGATCCTTCCATCATTCTCCTCCCCATCTCTCCCATCCCCACCCATTCTTAATTATTAAGTTGAATAAAATGAAGTACAGAGAAAGTCACTTTTTCCAGGACAATATAGGTAGAAGAACTTAGAAGGCTGGGAATGTGGCCTTAGTGGTAGTGTGCTCACCTAGCGTGCATGAAGCCCTGGGTTCCATTCCTCTGTACCACATACACAGAAAAAGCCAGAAGTGGCGCTGTGGTTCAAGTGGTAGATCACTAGCCTTGAGCAAAAAGAAGCTCAGGGACAGTGCCCAGGCCCTGAGTTCAAGCCCCAGGACTGGCCAAGAAATAAAAGAAAGAACTTAGAAACGTCCTCATTTACTCCCTGTATATTACTGATGGAGGAAAAGAAACAAGTCCCCGTTAGAGACAGGTCTCACAACTGCTGTGGGTTGGGCTAGATCAAGGGTCAAATCCCTTTTCCTGGTCCTACATGGGTGTCTTGGCTCTGATGTTTCCTAGTGGCTGGGGCTATGCCCCAGGGAAGACCTGGAAGAAAGAAGGGCGGAAACTCCATAAGGTTGTTCTCACTCACCTGCTTCCCTTCTATGGCGCCTCTCATCTCCTTGAATGTGGAGGTGAATTCGCCGATGAAGTCATGCTTGCCACTGGAGTCCCAGTCCCACACGATGCACTGTGGGAGAAGACAATCATCCTTTTCCTCTAAATGAAGAATGTTGGAGCCAGGTGGCTCACGCCTGTCATCCTAGTTACTCAGGAGGCTGAGATCTGAGGACTGTGGTTCAAAGCCAGCCCCGGGAAGAAAATCTGTGAAACTCTTTATCTCCAATGAACCAGCAGAAAACTGGAAGTGGCGCTGTGGCTCACGTGGTAGAGCACTCAGCCTTGAGCTGAAGAGCTGAGGGACAGCACCCAGGCCCAGAGTTCAAGTCCCACAAGAAGTGGAACTGTGGTCCAAGTGTAGAGAGTCAGCCTTGAATGAAAATGCTCAGGGATAGCACCATGCCCAAGTTCAAATCCTACCAGCATGTGTGTGTGCGCGCACACACATACACACACACACACACACACACACACACACACACACTGGTTCTTAACATTAAGGCTTAAAGCGAGGAAAAAAGACAGAAGAGAAAGAAGGAAAGGAAGGAAGAGAGAGAAAAGAGTCAGATGCAAAGAAGAGAAGCAGGAGTAGCCATTCCCCAACCCCTTTGTCATTGTCAATAGAAGGCCCCTTGGTGTCAAAAGTCAAAGTAAAGCAATTGCTGAAGTGTTTGTGTCAAGGGTCCTTCAAATGGCCACCTTTTAAAACAAGTGTGTAAAACTAAAAATGCTGTCCAAGACGCCTTATTTCCAAGTGTGTAAGCCACCATGGCTACCGAGCTAATGGCTGGCCTGCGTTTCCTGCCTTCTTTGCGGTAATCAAAAAGGCTCAGTGACGTCGACAACAGTTTCCATCTGAATTAGTACCTTGATGTGCTATGCAAAGAGCTAGGTTGTTTAACCAGCTGCGGGTTCAAAACTCTCAGCTCCCCGAACTACACCCAGGATGCCTCACATCTCCTGACTTCTTCCAGGTCACCATGGCGACCCTGATCAGCTTTCCATCCAAGTTGATCCGGTCTGTCCAACTCATTCTCTGTGCTTTCCTTATTCTAACACCTTCATGGGCCAGTTTCCTAACACCAGGAAAGAGAGAGAAACAGAGAGAGAGAGAGAGCGAGAGAGAGAAACCACTAGGCTCTGTGATGGGTCTAGCTGGGGTGAAAGGTTGGGGGGGGGAGGACGCGGGGATGACCACCAGGCCTCTCTGAGCTGGAGGATGAACTGGGGTTTTCTTTCTGCAACACCATTCCCTCCCGGTCTCTGGGAGCAGGTGCGATCATCTGCAGAAGCTCTGCCTCTTCGCTCAGCTGGCATTTCACATCAGGCCAGTCGTAGAATTTCATTTTGATCTTTCTCAGAAAGCCGGGGAGGGGAGGAACAGGGTGGTCCCTGGGGAAGGTGAAGCAGACAAATAAACCCGTCTTCTTCTCTTTCTGTGACAGCTCTGCCTGACAGGGAAGCTCATCTTGGGAGGGAAGAGTAAACAAATCAGCTGCCCGAGAGGCCGAGGTCTTCGCATGAATCCACGAGGATATCTTGGCATCTCTGCCATCTGGAAAGTTCCTCCAGCTCACTCAGGAGTTTGGGTAAATAATCTTAAACTGTGTTAAGTTCAACAGGATTGTTCAGTTGACGCTCCTATTTTACAAGGAAGGAAATTAATGATATAGGTCACCCCGTTGCATGGGGACCTGAATCTCCATCTCCTGCCTGCCTGATTTTATTAATACTGCACAAATAGTCAGATAGAATAGCTAAATAGAGAAAGAATCAAATTGCATACATTATATATACGTATATATGAGTGAAAGAGCTCAGGGACAGCGCCCAGGCCCTGAGTTCAAGCCCCATGACTTAGACATATAGATAGATAGATAGATAGATAGATAGAGATATAGTGAGTCATGGGGCTTGAACTCAGGGCCTGGGCACTGTCCCTGAGCTCTTCAGATCAAAGCAAGCACTCTACCACTTGAGCCACAGCACCACTTCTGGTTTTCTGATGATTAATTGGAGATAAGAGTCTCAGGGACTTTCCTGCCCGGGCTGGCTTTGAACTATGATCCTCAGATCTCAGCCTCCTGAGCAGCTAGGATGACAGGCATGAGTCACCAGTGCCTGGCCTTTATTATTATACAGTTCTTTATGAATTATATCTCCATCAAGCTGCTAAAAAAAAATACCTTCTAGCTAGGTGCCAGTGGCTCATGCTGATAGTCCTAGCTGCTCAGGAAGCTGAGATGTGAGGATCGCAGTTCCAAGCCAGCCTAGGCAGGTAAGTCCGTGGGACTCTTACCTTCAATGAACCAGCAAAAAGCTGAATAGTAGGTGTGGCTCAGGCAGTGGCGTGCTAGCTCATGAGTAAGCCATCAGAACAAGCGCAGAATGAAGACGCATGCAGGGTGGAAATGGCCGAAATGGAAGATAGCACCTGAAGGCTGGCGGTGAGTGTTCCCTGCAGTCAGGGAAGGGCTTTCCAAGAGCAAATAAGCAAACAGCAGCACCTGGTAAATGTCATTTGCAAGTACAACGTTCTTCTTATTGACACAGAGGAACAAAGGCCTCCTATCAGGGCCTTGCCTGAGCACACAGCAAAGGCAGCCAGAGACATAGAAGGGACGAGAGGACCATGCAGAGAGCCTTTACCCTTTTCTCTCATTTACATGGCTGCCTGGCTTTAGTTACTTATTGTTTGTATTTTTATTTTTTCCAGTCCTGGCGCTTGAACTCTGGGCCTGGGCGCTGTCCCTCAGCTCTTCAGCTCAAGGCGAGCGCTCTACCACTCGAGCCACAGCGCTACTCCCGGTTTTCTGTGATTCATGGGAGATCAGCGACCCCCTGGACTTTCCTACCCGGGGCTGGCTTTGAACCACGATCCTCAGCTCTCAGCTTCCTGAGTAGCGAGGATGACAGGCGTGAGCCATTGGTGGCCTGGTTTTTAGTTCTTTTTTTGAATAGAGACCTGTGTTCTTGTCTCTGGTCAACCTGGATCATAATCTTCCTGCCTATCCTTCCCTTCTAGCTGGAATGACAGGTTGAGATGGGGTGTTTCATAACTTTACCCAGGCTGGCCTCAAATTGCTATCCTCCTGATCTATCTACCTGTCTACGTGAGTGTATGTACATATCTATCTATCTATCTATCTATCTATCTATCTATCTATCCACTATCTATCGATGTATGTATCTATCCATTTATCTATCTACCTATCTATATATCTACCTACTTATCTATGTTTGTATCTGTCTGTCTGTCTGTCTACCTATCTCCCCACCATTTGAGCCACAGCTCCATTTCTGGCTTTTGGGCAGCATATTGGGGATAAGAGTCTTGTGGATGTTCCTTCCCAGGTTAGCTTCAGACCTTGAATTTCAGATCTCAGTCTCCCAAGTAGCTAAGATGACAGGCATGAGTCACCCGTGCTGGGTGACTGTGGTATTTCTTAGGGAGTCAACTGCCCTGATACTTATTACCAATCCCCAGAACAGTCTCGTGCTCGGATTGGCTCTCTGACAGCCATGGAGAGACGCAGGACTCCTCTCACATAGAGGAATGGCGCAATCTGACAGCAATTTAGGAAGTGGAAAAACCTCGGGTCTCGATCTCTTAAGTAAACAAGTGAAGGAGGGAGAAATTGAGAATCGCCCTCAGATCACCAGCTCGGCTAACGGAACTGGGTACCGCTGTTCATTGAAGACAGGGATCAGAGGCCAAACGGATTTGAGGGCCAGGGGATGGGTTAGCATTTGTCCACAGAGAAATCCCCCCTCACTCCTGACCTCTAATAAACACCATGATTCTCTGAACTCATGACAGGTAATCATTGCTTCTCCTTACCCAGATGCCTACGTCTCTGTCTCTAAACCAGCCGGGCTGCTTGTCATTTATTGATTGCTGCAATTTGACACTCTAAGACAGCCTCCCATTCCGTTCCCCCCGCCGCCCCCTGCCCCAGGAAGAAAAGGCTCATGGAATGACCAGAAAAGAACAGATGACTCCATTTGTATGGCTTAATCGGTTTGGAAACCACAAGCTGCCTTGAGAGACTGGCTGACGGGCCAACTAGATTACTGTGTATTTCTAACATAAGCCCATTTGCTTGCTTCTCTTGTCTAATTATTGACATAGGTGTTCAGGACTGGGGTGTGTCAGAAAAGGGAACAGATTTCCAGCCTCCCCCCCCCCCCAATCATGGGGGAATGAACCGTTCCTGACCATTCACCGGAAATGAGCCAAATGGTGGGGGGTGAACTGATGAGCCCAAGCAAGAGTAGATCTTGAAGTTGAACTGGCCATCTATGGGACAGTAGAAAAGAAACTCCAGCAGGGCACCAGTGGCTCACGCCTGTCATCCTAGCTACTCAGGAGGCTGAGATCTGAGAGGATCGCGGTTCAAAGCCAGCCTGGGGCAGGAAAAGTCTATGAGACTCTTATCTCCAGTGAACCACCAGAAGTGGTGCTGTGGCTCTAAGTGGTAGAGTGCTCGCCTTGAACAAAAGAGCTCAGGGACAGCACCCAAGTCCTGAGTTCAAGCCCCACAACTGAAAATGAATGAATGAATGGATAAGTAAATACATAAATAAATAGAAACTCAAACATTCTAGCCAGACCAGAAATCAATTTCTTTCCTGTCCTGTCCTGTTCTGTCCTATGGTACTAGAGTTTGAACTGAGGACCTCACACTTGCTAGGCAGGTGCTATACCACTTGAGCCATGCCCCAATTTGATAGAAACTGGCATGCGGCTGAGGCTTCATGCCAACTTAACCTCCGATATTTAAATTGTTCATTGAGGTGTGTGTGTGAAAGGGAGAGAAAGAGAAAGGGAGAGAGAGAGAGAGAGGAGGGGGGGGGAAGCCATATGAGGTCAGACAATCTAAGAGGCAGAGAGAATCTTCCTGCGCCTCTTAACCTATCTTCATTGGCCTAGCCATTTGTAGCCAGTCTTACTGAGTCACGAAGCTTGCTGACTGTCAGTAAGACAGTTTAGAAGTTCCTTGATGAAATGAGAAAACAACAACAACAACAAAAAATGTATACAAAGATGTGAGCTGAAAATTGCTACCAGTGACCTCAGTTATCAAAAAGAAGCGTCTCTTCCCCGTCTACATCATAATTATTCTGTGCAGAACACGTTCCCCAGAAGATGTCAGGATCTAATGCGACAACTCAGCTGGGAAGAAATCCTCTGCTCTTACCCAGATGGAATTGGACACAGATTTCTTTGCAAGATGGGCGAGCAGAGAGCTGAATTGCAGGGGTGTCAAACTGATCAGCCCTTCTGGCCCTGGTAATTGAACTTTTCTGCTCATTGGGCTTTCCTTTCCCATAGCTTTATTTGTTCTTTGAGAAGAGGAAACCGATCCCTACCTGAAACTGTATGCCCATTTAATTCACCGGTGGTGTCACAACCTCATCAATTGGATAGGAAAACAACAATAACAACCCAGCAAACCAAGCTTGCTGCCAGTGGCTCACGCCTGTCATCCTAGCTACCTCAGGAGGCTGAGATCCAAGAATCCCAGTTCCAAGTCAGCCTGGGCAGACAACTCTCAGCGACTCTTACCTTTCCTTTCACTAGAAAAAAAAAAAAGCCAGAAGGGGAGCCATGCATGACCTCAAGTGGTAGAGCGTTAGGCTTGAGGGAAAAACAAAAAGTTCAGGGGCCGCACCCAGGCCCTGAGTTCAAGCCCCATGACCAGCATCTCAATCAGTCTAGAAGCTAGGGAAGACTTCTTAGAACTAGACAGGCTGTCTAGAATGAGAGCCGATGGACGAGTGGAGTTCAAGGTACAGAGGAACAAGGGATGGTTGATTCAACGTCTTCAGAAGAGGCCTTCTATAGTTGGGTCAACTAAATCCATCTTAGTTTCCATTTTTTCCTAATAGCATTTCCTCTAACCTTTATGTCCGTGATACTAAAAAAATCTCTATTTTCTCAAGACCAACATCCATGAAGGGCTTTACTTTTTTCACTTCCCTCATTGTTTATATTTATGCCAGGACTACCATCTCCCTACTGAAGTTTTCCAAGTAGCTTAAATGAGAGGTCTGCACCACCATATTCATCGATATATTAGTTGATAGATTATTGATATATTGATTGATTTTTTTTTTGTTTTGGGATTGGAGCTGGTCTTGAACTCTTTAAGCTTCCCGATTTCCGTTTCCTGAATAAACTAGGATTACAGTTGTGAGCCACCACACCCAACTTCGTAGAAGATTAAACAAAATAAAAAGGAAAACCAAGACATCTATTCCTCCTATATGGACAGGTTCACTGTGTCTTGTCTATCGGTGTGAATCAATGCGTTGGGGAAAGGTGGGGGATGGGCTAGCCCATTCTGCTTGATGATAGAAATTGCCTTTGATGGGGGAAAACCCAGGCTCATCAATTCTGAGGTGGCTTTGTCACCCATTTCATAGCTGAAAGCTAAGGTTCGTTACATTTAGCCCTGTGGGCCAGGCCGTCATGCATAATAATGCTCAAGAGTAACATGCAATTAGCACCGCGATTGATGGACAAAGAAGATGGCAGGACAATCAATCATACTGTATGAACACTTGCTCGGGTGAATTCTTGGTGGTTCCAGCACTTTCCTGCCTAGGGTGGTGGTTGTGGATTTCTAGGAGACTTGATTTTCAGATCTACATGCAAGGTAGTCACTTGATATTCAAGTCCAGTCTGGCTGTCTAGCTTGATTATTTATTGGGGGCGGGGGGATGGGGCTTGAACTCTGGGCCTGGGCGTTGTCCCTCAGCTCCTCAGCTCAAGGAGAGCGCTCTACCACTTGGGCCATAGTGCCACTTGGTTCATTGGAGATAAGAGTGTCATGGACTTTTCCTGCCCAGGCTGGCTTTGAACCGTGATTCTCAGATTTCAGCCTCCTGAGTAGCTAGGATGACAGGCGTGAGCCACCGGCTCCTGGTTCTAGCTTGATTCTTTTACTCCTTTGGTGGAGTTGAACTCAAGGAGAGAACCTCAGAATTCCATTTTGTCTGGACTAATTTTCTCATTTTGGCTCTTCACTGTTCATGATATTATTTCCTTTGGCCACTAGTCTAGTTCTCCTTTTTTTTTTTTTCTTTTCTTTCTTCTATCCTTTACCTGTGAAGGGAGCAGCTTCTACTTTTCCACCACACTTTCCTCCCACTAAAGGCTGTGGTAGATAACTCCTTTTTGAGCCATTCTAGTAGGATGGCTACTAGAAGAAAAGAAGTTATCAGAAGCTGGGTGCTGGTGGCTCACGCCTGTCATCCTAGCTACTCAGGAGGCTGAGATCTGCAGATTGTGGTTTGAAGACAGCCCAGGTAGAAAAGTCTGTGAGACTCTTATCTCCAACAAACCACTTAGAAAAAGCCAGAAGAGGCATTGTGGCTCGAGTACTAGAGCACTAGCCTTGAGCGAAAAGAGCTCAGGGACAATGCCCAGGTCCTGAGTTCAAACCCATGACCACCACCAACACAATAACAAAAAAAAGAGGGCTGGGAATGTGGCTTAGTAGAGTGCCTGCCTAGCATGCATGAAGACCTGGGTTCAATTCCTCAGCACCACAGAAACAGAAAAAGCCAGCAATGGCACTGTGGCTCTAGTGGTAGAGTGTTAGCCTTGAGCAGAAGCTCAGGGACAGCACCCAGGCCCTGAGTTCAATCCCCAGGACTGGCAAATAAATAAATAAAAAGTTACCAGGGATAACTTCTGTACCTGTGTGAATACTGAGGCCACTGAGCAAAGTACAGAGTCTTGCTGGAAGCAAGAGGTATCTTTCATGGGAAAGTAATAAAGTCCTTAGGGTTATAAAAGAGGGTCTTGCACCTTACTCTTGGCTTCTGTATTCAACTTAGTCTAGGATTGCAAATGCCCGGTACAGGCATTGCCAGTCAGTCAATTGGCCATTCACATATACTAGTCCCTTCCTCCTCCTTCTCCTCCCCCCCCCCCCCCCCCCCGCCCATACCCTTTGGTCAGTTATTGAACTCTGGGCCTGGGCACTGTCCCTCAGCTCTTCAGCTCAAGGCTGGTGCTCTACCACTTTGAGCCACAGCAACATTTCTGATTTTCTGAGTGGTTTATTGGAGATGAGAGTCTCACAGCTTTTCCTGTCCAGGCTGGCTTTGAACCACGACCCTCAGATCTCAGCCTCCTAAGTAGCTAAGATGACAGGCGTGAGCCACCAGTACACAGCTTTCCCCCATGCGTCAGCTGGTGGCTCACACCTGTCATCCTAATGATTCAGGAGGCTGAGATCTAAGAGATCCTGGTTTGAAGCCAGCCCAGGTAGGAAAGTCCACGAGACTCCTATCTCCAATAAACCACCAAAAAATCAGAAGTAGAACTGTAGTTCAAAGTGGTGGAGTGTTAGCCTTGAGGAAAAAAAAAATAGCTCAGGGACAGTAGCTCAGGCCCTTAGTTCAAGCCCCAAGACCACCTCTCCCCTTTATAAACATTTTTTAAAAAAGCACTTGTCTAGGTCTGATGGTTAAAGACCCCAAAATCCCAGGCACAAAATGACCACAAGTTCTTCCACATTCATTTCTTAAAAAAAAAAAAGCCACAGGAATCTTGCTGTCTTCATCTAGAAGCTTAGCTTTGTAGGATGCTCTCTGGAGCTTTGATCTATGAAAAGGAGCAAATTGGAAAACGGGAGCCCTAAGAAAATGCCGTTCCTGTGTTCATTCTGTCAAGGTGGGTTGTATGCTCTGGTAACTAGGGTGTTGCTTTGACGTGTGACTCGAAAAGGGATTTGTAAGCGGTGTGTGTGTGTGTGTGTGTGTGTGTGTGTGTGTGTGTGTGTGTGTGTAGCAGCGACTGGGAGAATTTTCATTTGGCGTGTCATCTAGGTCAGCCAAAAGATCTGGAAACAGAGCTGCCAGTAGATGGACCGTGGCTGACCCTTGGGTCTCTCTCTCTCTCTCTCTCTCTCTCTCTGCCCTGCACAAATCATTTATTTGGCAGGTTCTTTGCAATTCCATTTTACCCAGGGCATTCAATTGTGATCCTTTGACCTTAAGTCAGGCTTTCCCAAAAGTTATTTTGTTCTGTTTTTTTTTTTTTTGTTTTGCTTGCTTTTGGCAGTACTTCAAGGGAGAGGGAGAGAGAGAGAGAGAGAGAGAAAGAGAGAGAGAGAGGGGGAGAGAGAGAGAGAGTGAGAGAGAGAATGAAAAAAGAGAAGGAGAATCTGGACACCAGTGGCTCCCACCTGTCATCCTAGCTACTCAGGAGGCTGAGATCTGAGGATCACAGTTCAAAGCCAGCCTGAGCAGGAAAGTCCATGAGACTCTTATCTTCAATAAAACCACCAGAAAACCAGAAGTGGTGCCATGGCTCAAGTGGTAGAGCGCTCGCCTTGAGCTGAAGAGCTGAGGGACAGCGCCCAGGCCCAGAGTTCAAGCCCCACGACTTACAAGAGAGGGGGGGGGAGGGAGAGGGAGAGGGGGAGGGAGAGATGTTTATTATCTATGTAAGTACTAAGGTCCCAGCGAAGACATAGAAAAAAATCAGAATTTCCAAGAGAGGAGTGGGAGAATCTGCTGGTTAAATGGATACCCTTGGCAGTTCTTATAATTAAATCACTGTGTTTTTTGGGGGTGGGGAGAGAAGGGTAGGCATGGGGAAACTGAAATGCATCTTTTCTTTTTTTCTTTTTCTTTTTGCCAGTCCTGGGGCTTGAACTCAGGGCCTGGGCGCTGTCCCTGAGCTTCTTATTTTTTTGCTCAAGGCTAGCGCTCTACCCCTTGAGCCACAGCGCCACTTCCAGGTCTTTTCTGTGTATGTGGTATACCAAGGAATGAAGCATGCGAGGTGAGCACTCTACCACTGAGCCACTTTCCCAGCCTCTCTGGGAATGCAGTCTACGACCTTGACAAGTGGTGCTGAGGTTGAAGAGGCCGACGGGAGGGAGGAAGGGAAGGAGGGGCTGACAGCATTTGGCTGGGATATTGCAAGAGAAGCAATGTCTTCAACCCTGGAGGCACAGTTTCCCTCCAGAGGTCTGTAGGAGGTAAATCTGAGCCTCACAACCAAATCTTGTCCTTGGACAGAAGCCGTGAATGGCCATTTTACCATGTTCTCTTGGGGGCGGAAGGGGGTGAGCACCCAGCAGAGCTCCCACCACGACCCCCATCAGCTGTTCTGGTTCAATCATGGGTGGGAGATGATTTCCCTAAGACAAAGAGGTAAAACACACGGAAAAGAGGATTTCTGGGAGATGGGCCAGCTATCAGATCCCTGTTTTCAGAACACCCAAAATGACTGTAATTGTTTGGCTGAGTCAACAAGAAAAAAAAAATCAACATAATGATGATGTACAGCAAGGATGTCATTGAAAGAGAGAGGGGTTTCTGGGAATGAGAAGTGATGTGTCAGCTTTTTAAATGGATGAAAATTCTAATGGGAGAAGTGTTTTCATTTGGCACAGCGGGTTAGAAGTAGGGTCACCAGCATGAGCCGGTGGTTCACGCCTGTCATCCTAACTACTCAGGAGGCTGATATCTGAGGATCCAGGTTCAAAGCCAGCCTGAGCAGGAAAGTCTGTGAGACTCTTATCTCCAATGAACCACCAGAAAACCGGAAGTGGTGCTGTGGTTCAAGGGGTAGAATGCTAGCCTTGAGCTGAAGAGCTGAGGGACAGCGCCCAGGCCCAGAGTTCAAGCCCTACGACTGACCAAAAAAAAAAAAAACCTGAACTGTAATCCCATCTATCCTTTATGTCCTTCTCTTTCTTGCAAATAAATGTGTATTAAACCTAGTTGGTATTGATCAGAAATCATGTAACAACACTTCACCGGCTCTTAGTTGTGACTGATGGAAGGCGTTTAATGAGTTAAGTGAGCAATCAAGAGACTTGTGTATCAAGGGGCTGGGAAGGTGGCTCAGTGGTAGAGCACTTGCCTTGCATGCTTAAGGCCCTGGGTTTGATTCCCCAGCACCACATAAGAAAAAAGCCGGAAGTGGCGCTGTGGCTCAAGTGGTAGAGCACTAGCCTTGAGCTGAAGAGCTGAGGGACAGCGCCCAGTCCCAGAGTTCAGGCCCCACGACCAGACCCCCCCCCCAAAAAAAAAAGAGACTTGTGTATCAATTGGAGTCTCCACCGAGCTACTCTCTGATGATATGAATAAATAAGACACAGGCTTCCTTTTTTCCTTCCTTCCTTCCTGTCCTTGGGCTTGAACTCAGGGCCTGGGCACTGTCTCTGAGCTTCTTTTTGGTCAAGGTGAGTACTCTACCACTTTGAGCCACAGCATCACTCCTGGCCTTTTCTGTGTGTGTGGTGCTGAGGAATCGAACCCAAGGCTTCATGCATGCGAGGCAAGCACTCTACCACTGAGCCACCTTCCCAGCCCAGGAAAGCCCCTGCTAAAGACTCATTCAGGCTGAGGACCCTTTGCACTTAAGTCAGGTCATCTGGAAGTTAAATCTTGAATTCCTCTCCAGCCTTCCTAGCTTCTAATGATGTGGATTGAGGGTTTACTCTGTGTGTGTGTGTCTGACAATTAGCACATAAATCTCATTACTTAGATGACCTCCGAAGACCCTTGTTCTGTGGAAATTAGAACTGAACGCAGAATGACACATTTTTTTGGGGAGGGGGGGAACGTCTTTTTTTCTACTCTCCTCCCCCAAACAATATAGCTACCTTTAACCTTTAGAAATTAAATTCATTTTTTTTGGTAAAGCTACTGTGTAATTGTTATATGTAATATGCTCATTTAATGACTCCCAAGAAAAGATAGAATCAGTGGAGAAACTTCTGAGCAAAAGGTTTTTAAGGAGCGATTTTATGTTTTCCTAGCTTCCCTCTAACCAACCCCCTGCCTTTATCCTCTGGGAATATTCGGTTTGACTGAGAAGTTTGTGCAATAATGGTAGTTTTGTGTGTGTGTTGGTGGTGGGGGGGGGGGAATGTGGAACTCCAATTGACTTAGTCGCTACTGTTTTTAGTTTACAAAAGTGCGTATGTGAGTGTGCATGCATACACCCTGTGTGTGTGCAAGTGTGTGACTACATGCACGCACAAATACTGGAGCTTGAACTCTGTGCCTGGGCGCTGTCCCTCAGCTCTTCAGCTCAAGGCAAGCGCTCTACCACTTGAGCCACAGCACCACTTCTGTTTTCTGATGGTTCATTGGCAATAAGAGTCTCATGGCCTTTCCTGCACGGGCTGGCTTTGAACTGTGGTCCTCAGATCTCAGCCTTCTGAGTAGCTAGGATGACAGGCATGAGCCACCGGTGCTCGGCCCCGTTGGAATGGTTTTAAAACTTAGAGAGATCGAATCCATAACTCCGTTTAACTATGGAACCTTTGACTTCATGAGAAATTACTTTGGGACCCTAGATATTTTCTTTTTAATTTGGGACTCGCC
Organism: Dipodomys spectabilis; assembly: GCF_019054845.1. Lineage (NCBI taxonomy): Eukaryota > Metazoa > Chordata > Mammalia > Rodentia > Heteromyidae > Dipodomys > Dipodomys spectabilis. The sequence goes on from NW_024871037.1 coordinate 4,245,801, forward strand.
TAGCTCTCAGTCCAGTGAGTGAGTCAGCTTATATATTTAAAACAAAATGAATCTTCTTATTCAGTTCCTGATAAGGGATAACAAGAATGACCTTCATCTTAAAGGATGTTTTAATGAAAGAATAACCTCATAGAATAGATGATGATCCTGAAACCATGATTCAGCAGTGGTGTGTGTGTGTGTGTGTGTGTGTGTGTGTGTGAGAGAGAGAGAGAGAGAGAGAGAGAGAGAGAGTATGTGGTAAGGGTGGTCAGGAAGCAAGAAGTTGGGAATGAATGGAAGGGTTATGGAAGACATCCTTCAATTTATTGAGGGCCTACTACATGCTAGCTCTGTGCTAGGTGCTTTACATACATTGTTGACATTTTCACATGGACTTCTCTGTACCACAGATTCTCAAAGTTCAGCCCAATCAGAATCGCAAAGCCTGGGCTCGAATCTTGACCTTGATCTTCTACTGCCGTAGGACCATGGGTGTTGCTTGAGATATTACATGGTTTTGGTTTCTTTTAAAACAGGTTTCCCAGGGCTGGGAAGGTGGCTCAGTGGTAGAGCGCTTGCCTTGCATGCATGAGGCCCTGGATTTGATTCCTCAGCACCACATAAGCAGAAAAAGCTGGAAGTGACGCTGTGGCTCAAGTGGTAGAGCGCTCGCCTTGAGCTGAAGAGCTGAGGGACAGCGCCCAGGCCCAGAGTTCAGGCCTCAGGACTGGACCAAACAAAAAAACAGGTTCCCAGGTAGATGGTGCTGATACTGCTAACAGGAGAGTCACACCTAGGAAGAGACTAGTTTGTGCTCCTGTCCTTGTGCTTGAGCTCTTTCCCGTGTCCAGTGTTTTGATGTGAATATCATTTTATGCTCCTAGGACAAGAGACCCTCCACACACAGGAAGAGAAAAGGTCTAAAGGTGATGCTGGCTCTGAATAAAATTAACTGGAATCGAAAAGGGCTCATCAGCAAGAAGGATGAAGGAAGAGTTAGACACAACCTGAAGTCTTGGTGGCTTTCCAATAATGAGTTCGAAGCCAAAGACGCAGCAAGCAGTGATTCCAACCATACAAGTACAGCTCAGTGGAAAGGTACTCTGATAATGAAGAAGAGAACAAAAGCAATGTCACACTGACCCCCCCTCCGTCCCCCTAAAAGCCTCTGATGAACTGGAATTGAAATTTATTGCCACAAGAATTATTGTAGGCCCCAAACCTTGAGGAGAAAATGGTGGAACCCTGGAAGATTAAAACTGCCTGGGGTTTCCATTGGAATTCGCCACATGGAAAGGACAGAAGATGTATTGAAATTAGATGTCTCCTAGCTGGGCACCAGTGGCTCACGCCTGTCATCCTAGCTACTCGGGAGGCTGAGATCTGAGGATCGTGGTTCAAAGCCAGCCTGGGCAGGAAAGTCTATGAGACTCTGATCTCTAATAAACCACCAGAAAACCAGAAGTGGCGCTGTGGCTCAAGCAGTAGAGCGCTCGCCTTGAGCTGAAGAGCTGAGGGACAGAGCCCAGGCCCGGAGTTCAAGCCCCACGACCACCAAGAAAAACAACAACAATAAAACAAGTCATACAGAGGCGTGTGGCCTTGCTGTGTTTGTTTTCTAGATTCAGCAGCTGCAGCTCGGGAAGGTCATTTCTCTTAACGTCACAGAGGAGAGTTTTGGGAATGGGGAACACAGCTCACATCCTGACCTTGGAGAGAGAGAGTCTCTGGACGTTCTAGAACCTGCCGGCAGCCAGGCTTTTCTTTTCGGCAGCCGCAGAGGAACCCCGTTTCTGATGCGGGGTTGACTGCAGAAATGGAACGAGGATCTCACTGTTTGTGATTCACTCCGGGGCACAAACTCCGCAGGGAAAAGGTAACAAGCCATAAACAAACAGAAGGGAGGAAATAGAAAAAGAAGAAGAAAAAAAGGAAATCTCTCATACTGTGTACTGCTTACACTTCTCTTAAAACATATAATTCCTGGGCTGGGAAGGTGGCTCAGTGGTAGAGCGCTTGCCTTGCATGCATGAGGCCCTGGGTTCGATTCCTCAGCACCACATAAGCAAAAAGAAAAAAGCCGGAAGTGGCGCTGTGGCTCAAGTGGTAGAGCGCTAGCCTTGAGCTGAAGAGCTGAGGGACAGCGCCCAGGCCCAGAGTTCAATCCCATGACCGGACCCCAAAAAAAAACAAAAACAAAAACATATAATTCCTTAAACCTAAAGGATAAGTCAGTCCAAAGGGGCTTTTGTTGTTGTGGATTGTTTTGAATTCTTTTGCATCAACCTATTTTGATGGTAAAGTGAATCAATAGGAAAAGAGAAATCACAGATAAACCTCCTCCAAACCTCCTTCTCCTTTTCCTCCTCCTCCTTTACTTTTCTTGTTGATAGTGGGGTTTGAACTCAGGGCCTTGGTGCTTCCCAGACAAGGGCTCTACCCTTTAAGTTATAGCCCTAACCCTACCAGGTCCTTAGGAAAGCTGGTCATAAAAACTTTCCCGTGAGCCGGGTGCTAGCGGTTCACACCTATCATCCTAGCTACTCAGGAGGCTGAGATCTGAGGATCGCGGTTCAAAGCCAGCCTGGGCAGGAAAGTCTGTGAGACTCTCATCTCCAGTTAACCTCTTAGAAAATCAGAAGTGGTGCTGTGGCTCAAGTGGTAGAGCTCTCGCCTTGAGCTGAAGAGCTGAGGGACAGCGCCCAGGCCCCACAACCGACACAAACAAAACAACAACTTTGCCATGACTCAAGTCCTAACAGATGTTGTGGCTGAGTTTAGAAAGAGATCCTGTTGAAGATGCCACAGTGGATACAGAACTATGAACCCACTGGGACTCTGGGATATATACTTCAGTAACTTGAAGCAGAAATGAACTGAGCAAATAGAAGAAAAAAAGATGTACACAGTATGTGAGGTTGAAGAAAGATCTAGAAAGCCGGTGTCGGGTTCCATCGCCAGCTTCATGGTTGCTCTGAAAAACACTGGGTGCCTTGGAAATTGCTTAAATAGGGATCTAAATTATTGTGGGTTTTTTTTTCTTGTTTTTAATTCTCAATATGTCCTGTCTGCCACTCTGGTTCACAAAAGTCCCTGTGAGGGGCTGGGAAAGTGGCTGGGTGGTAGAGTGCTTGCCTAGCATGTATGAAGCCCCGGGTTCAAGTCCTCAGTTCCACCTACACAGAAAAAGCCAGAAGTGGTACTGTGGCTCCAGTGGTAGAGCGTTAGCCTTGAGCCAAAGGAGCTCAGGGACAGAGCCCAGGCCCTGAGTTCAAGTCCCAGGACTGGCAAACAAACAAACAAACAAAAAAGAGTCCCTATCATTCTAGTTACACAGCACTAGGTTTGACAAGCATGGACAGGAAGCATTTTTCTCTCCTTTACTCTCTGCTCCTGGGTTTGGTTACTGATGCGTTTGCAAGTCCTGGAATCGGGTAGCATATGGGCAACAGCTGCTGGGGTATCAGCATCCCAGGGGGAAAAATGGTAGGCAAAAAATAAACAAATAAATAAAGGCCGGCAGATGTGGACACATGGTCCAGCGGTAGAACGGAGGGAAGGTCATCTCAGAGCTCTCTAGCCTGGGAGCCTGGCGCTGGGGTGGGACACCTCTGAGCATGCCGAGACCACGCGCTCACCTGCTGTCCCTGCTGAAGAGGTGCAGGCCCTCCCCTGTGACCGGACGAAAGCAGAAGCACCCACACAGAGAGAGAGAGACAGAGACAGAGAGAGAGAGAGAGACAGAGAGACAGAGACAGAGACAGAGAGACAGAGAGAGACAGAGACAGAGAGAGACAGAGACAGAGACAGAGACAGAGACAGAGAGACAGAGAGACAGAGACAGAGACAGAGACAGACAGAGACAGAGAGACAGAGACAGAGAGACAGACAGACAGAGAGACAGAGAGACAGACAGAGACAGAGACAGAGAGAGTGACAGAGAGAGACAGAGACAGAGAGAGAGAGAGACAGAGACAGAGACAGAGACAGAGAGACAGAGAGACAGAGAGACAGAGAGACAGAGACAGAGACAGAGAGAGTGACAGAGAGAGACAGAGACAGAGAGAGACAGACAGAGAGACAGAGAGACAGAGACAGAGACAGAGAGACAGAGAGACAGAGACAGAGACAGAGACAGAGAGACAGACAGAGACAGAGACAGAGAGACAGAGAGACAGAGAGACAGAGAGACAGAGAGACAGACAGAGACAGAGACAGAGAGAGACAGAGACAGAGACAGAGACAGACAGAGAGACAGATAGAGAGAGTGAGAGCGAGAGAGACAGAGAGACAGAGAGAGACAGAGAGAGCGAGAGAGAGAGACAGACAGAGAGACAGAGAGAGACAGACAGAGAGAGACAGAGAGAGACAGAGAGAGAGAGAGGATGGAAGGAATGGAAATCTCGTGGGAGAGTTTTTTCTCATCATGAGTGTAGAATATATTAGCTCTGTCTGTCTGTCTATTATCTATCTATCCCTCCATCCCTGTATCTTTCTGTCTATCTATCTATCCATCCTTCCAGGTATCTATCTATCTATCTATCTATCTATCTGTCTGTCTGTCTGTCTGTCTGTCTGTCTGTCTGTCTGTCTATCCATCCTCCATCCATCTATATATGTGCGTATGTATGTATATATGTATGCATGCATGCATGCATGTATGTATCTATCTATCCATCTATCTATCCATCTGAGAATCTTTCTATCTATCTGTCTATCCATCCATGCATCCATCTATGTATGTATGTATGCATGCACGCATGCATGTATGTATGTATCTATGTATCTATCTATCTATCTGTCTGTCTATCTATCCATCCATCCATCCATGTATGTATGTATGTATCCATGTATGTGTCTGTCTGTCTGTCTGTCTCTCTGTCTGTCTATCTGTCTCTGGACCTGGGTGAGCGCTCTACCACTTGAGCCACAGCACCACTTCTGGTTTTCTGGTGGTTGATTGAAGATAAGTCTCACAGGCTTTCCTTACCCAGGCTGGCTTTGAACTGCGATCCTCAGATCTCAGCCTCCTGAGTAGCTAGGATGATAGGCGTGAGCCACCAGCACCCGGCTTCTTGCCTGGCTTTTAATCAGTTTTGTGGCCCAGGGCTAATCATTTGGTGGTCAGAGCTTTGGGGATGGGAAAAGGTAAGTGTCTGGAATACTTTAAAGTTTTCTGTGTTACGATTCTAAGGGATCTGAGGCTCTTTCAGATCTCAGCTCCCTAGATCTCAGCTCTACAAGATCGAGGGGGGTACCCTTGCGGGTTCCCCGTATGTTCTCTTCCTCATTTCAGAGTGGAGCCATCATTTCTAGCCTTCTTGTGGTCAAGAAGAGCGGATGCGATCACTGGCCGTGTGTCTTGCCAAGAAGTGAGATGTTATAGTCACAATCTTTAATACGTACTTAATGACTGCGTAGCATGGGTTCTTACTGAAGAATGAACAGCGCTGAACTACAGTATAGAAGATGCTCGCTTTAGAACACTTAAAAATTGACAAGAAAAATTTAAAAAAAAGGACGGCGACCCTCCATCATTCAGCGATCTCTGTACTGCCAGGTTCATTTAAAGCCTACAGAGACACTGGAAGGAGACAGGAAAATAAGCCAAAGGGGTCCACAGTCAATTTCCTAACTTTGTATAATGTCACCTTACGAAAATAGAATATGCGTGCCCAAACCCTGCTGGGTCTTTTAAAAATAGTCTTTTCAATTTGGAATTTTCAGATAGGAACTCAAAAGGTCAAAGCAAATACAACAAATTGGCATGTATATTAAAGATGTATGTGTGAATTTTAAATAACTGTTTTTTTCTTTTCTTTTCTTTTCTTTTGCCTTGTTGCAAGGGGTAACACGTTATGAAGGTTGAAAGGTTTAAAAAAAAACTCTAAAAATAAATAGCTTGATGATTTAATCACAGAGACACATGGACTCGTTTATTTGGCCGGCGCTGGGGCTTGAACTCTGGGCCTGGGTGCTGTTCCTGAGCTGCTTTTGCTCAAGGTAAGAAAGAGATCTACCACTTGAGCCACAGCACCACTTCAGGCTTTAAAAATTGCTTTTTATTCTGAGTAGTTTATTGAAGATAAAGAGTCTCACGGACTTTCCTGCCTGGGCTGGCTTTGAACCACGATCCTCAGATCTCAGCCTCCTGAGTAGCTAGGATGACAGGCGTGAGCCACGGGCGCCCGGCTTACATCTTCAGTTTTTGTCTTAAGGTTATAATGTCATTTTCTATCCATGTGATCAAGCCGGCAATCAGGGATCAATTCTCTTTCCCCTCATCTATGTTCTATATGCAATAGGCAAATCTGACAGAGAGTTCTGGTTATTCCTGTCTGGTGATTAGCTCTTATTGCTAGGATTTCTAATGAGATTCCCTACACCCAGCCAAACCCTCATTCAATCCGAATTTCATAAGAATATGGATCCCAAGAACTCAAACTCAAACTCTTCTACACCGAAGCCTTTCAGAGTCTATGTTGTTCTGGAGATAAAACACCTAAACTCAGCCTGTGATCCTAGCTACTCAAGAGGCTGAGCTTTAAGGATCAGAGTTGGAGGCTAGTCCAGGGCAGAAAAGTCTGTGAGACTTACCTCTACATCATCACCAAAAAGCTGGAAATTGTGCTGGTGGTTTAAGTGGTAGAGTGCCAGCCTTGAGCAAAAGAAGTCAAGGGTCAAGGCACAGGCCCTGAGTTCAAGCCCCAATCCTAGTGTGCAGCTGTGTGTGTGTGTGTGCGTGCATGTGCATGTGCACATGCATACACATAATTGGCTAGTATAGTGATCTTAAGAGGGACAGTTTCACCACCTTTGGGACATTAGACCAGCATCTGGAAACATTTTAGTTTGTACTGACTGGGCAATGCTATGTCTAGGAAGTAGGCAGAGGTTCACTAAATGTTCTTCCATGCACAGAGAGGCTTGCTAAATGTCCTTGAGTGCCAAGAATTACCCAGCTCAGCTAAGGCAAGAATGTTGAAAGGGGTGACATTTGACCAAGATGCATTGCATTTGTAAACTGCTACATTAAGTAGCAACTCCTCTGTACAACTACTTAAATATAATAATAATACTGATGATGATGATAATAATGATTTTTTTTTGGTCACTCGTGGGACCTGAACTCTGGGCCTGGGCGCTGTCCCTCAGCTCTTCAGCTCAAGGTGAGTGCTCTACCACTTGAACCACAGTGCCACTTCTGGCTTTTTCTGCTTATGGGGTGCTGAGGAATGGAACCCAGGGCCTCATGCATGCGAGGCAAGCACTCTACCACTGAGCCACCTTCCCAGACCAGTAATAATGATGTTTACATGATTTATATTTTAAAAAAAAAACAGAATCAAATAAGCTCACAATGTGAGCAGTACTGAAGTTGCAAATCCCTGATCGAGCGTTGACTCCAAACCATCCTTGTAGCTTTGAAATACTTTCAATGGAGGAAGAATCGTTAAGCAAGAAGACCCAAAGTGAAATGAGCAGAAGAGTGTTGGTTTCAGAAAGAAATGAGCAGGTGGCAGGTATAAAGACACAGAGAAACTGCAGGAGAGTCATTGGGAATTAGTCAGATGTTGCTAAAGTTTGACAACATTGTTCTGATGATGATGATGATGATGATGATTAATTTGCCAGTCCCAGGGCTTGAACTCAGGGCACTGTCCCTGAGCTTCTTTTGCTCAAGCTAGCACTCCACCACTTGGGCCATAACGCCACTTCAGGCTTTTTTCTGTGTATGTGGTACTGGGGAATCGAACCTAGGGCCTCGTGCATGCTAGGCCAGCACTCTACCACTAGGCCACCTTCCCAGCCCCTCTGCTCATGTATTTTTGCCTGAAGGTCTATTGTGGTGTGGTGCATTTTCTGCCTGGAAGGGTCTGTGTAGCGGGGTGGAGGGACTGTGAGAGAGTTAATGAGGAGGGCTGGCTTTGGGTGGATTAGCGAGCAGGAGGTAATTCTTTCTGACAAGTTCCATTTAGTGATTTTTATTCTTCCATCAGACGAGCTGTCACAAAGTGTTTTGAATGCCAGTGTAATCAGGCACACGGGCTGGTGTGCAGCAATAATCACTGCTCAGGCAAAGGAAAGCGAAGCGTGGGGAGATACTTAGTGGAGAAAGTTCTGAGGATCAGAATCTGCAGGATGGACCCTTCTTCCTTCCTCCACTTAAAGGCTTTCATTAGACCCTCTTTGTCTCCCCCTGTCTCCCCCTTCTCCTGATTGATTCCATCATTGGAGGGGGGAAAAAAATCTCATGGCTTAAAAGTAAGCCGGGATTTATGATTCTTCACCCTAGACTTGGTCCTTGCTATTTCAAAGACTGTTCAAAGGCAGTTAAGTAGAAATCCAGGAAGTGATGCCAGGGAAAACAAAAGGGACCTGACATTTGGAAAATCCCACAGAGCTGTTTTTCTTTTTCCTCTTCTTTTCTGAGAAGAATTTAGGACCCTTTGCTATCCGGAAGCTATGTTGTCAGCGTCGGCTTTGGCCAAGATGAAAGCAAGGAAGGGAGGGAGAAAGTGAAGGAAGGAAGGAAGGAAGGAAGGAAGGGAGGGAGGGAGGGAGGGAGGGAGGGAGGGACGGAGGAAGAAAGGTAAGCTTCCACAGGTGAATTTAAACTTGCCTTAACTGAAAAGAAGCGTCCTAGATCAAAATTTCTGATGGAATTATTGAGCAGATTGTATGCAAGGGTAAAAAAAAAAAAGACTAGAAGGAGGGAATCTCCCCCCCCCACACAGGAATACAAAAGAACACATGTACTATCAAAATATGGATGGGTATGTCTCCTAAAGAACTTAACTAATGAAACTAAGAATCTTCACATATATCCAGTAATTCACCCACCCACCCCTCACCCATCCACAAAACTTTCTGTTCACCTATCCATCCATCCACAAACCCACCTGCCTACCTATCCATCCATCCACAAACCTACCTGTCCACCTATCCATCCATCCACAAACCTACCTGTCCACCTACCCACCCACACCCACATACACCTACCCACCCACCCATCCATCCATTCACCCACTCACCCACCCAACCATCCATCTATCTACCCAACCATCCACCCATCCATCCACCTACCCATGCACCCACTCATCCATCCATCCATTCATCTATCCAGCCATCCACCTACCCACCTACCTACCCACTAAGCAGATACTTTTCTAAAAATTGCTTTCTTTCTTTCTTTCTTTTTTGCTGGTATCACAGTTTGAATTTAGAGCCTTATGTTTGCCGGGCTTGCGTTCTCAGCAGGCATTTATACTGTTCGAGCCATGCCTCCAGCCTAAGCAGATACTTATTAAGAATATAGTGAGTGCTGGAGGCTCAGGTCCACAATCCTAGCTCCTTGGGAAGCCGGGAGCGGAAGAATCTTGGCTTGAGGCCAATAGGAGCAGAAAGGTTTGCAAGACTCTAGCTCAAAAATAGGAAAACAACAACAACAACAAAAATCAGGGCCGGAGGTATGGCTAAAGTTAGAGAAAACCAACCTGGTGAAACACAAGTCAAACTCCCAATACCAGCCTCCAAAATACAATGACCAAAGTCTAATGGATGTATATATTCAGATAGCATACTAAAAACCTTTTTAAAAATGTGGAGGGAGATAGAGAATAGTAATAGGGATGATGGGTTTGATCGATGTACATTATGCATATATAAGGGTGGTATAATAAAACACCTTTGCATAAATAATATACACTAATAGTAATAAATAGAAATATATATATATATGTATATATATGCGCAGCACTGAAAAGGTAGCAGTTAATCTGATCTTGGTACTCAGATTTCAGTCAAGGAGACAAACCACAAATACATGGCTAAGTAAAAAAAGGTGATTATAGAGGTCAGGGAGTTCACCACGAGGGAGATACATGGAGAGATAGAATGGAGAATTACTGGAGAATGAAGAACACCAAGGGGTATTTCTCTGACAGGCTGCATTTCGGGGCTGATGTATAAAGGTCAATAAGGTACCAGTTATGCAGAGATAGGGAGGAGGTGTGCAGGGGTTGTTGAATGACTTTGTGAGGGACAGGCTGACACTGAAGCCTTACCCTCAATTGCTAGATTAGCAAGCTTTTAGAAGTGTCCTATGCAGGGAGCTCTCTGATTCCCGTGTTGTTTATTTATTTGTCCGTCGTGGGGCTTGAACTCAGGGCCTGAACACTGTCCCTTGGCTCTTCAGCTCAAGGCAAACACTCTACCACTTGAGCTACAGCACCACTTCTGCTTTTCTGAGTGGTTTATTGGAGATCAGAGTCTCACGAACTTTCCTGCTTGAGCTGGCTTTGAACCGTGATCTTCAGATCTCAGCCTCCTGAGTGGCTAGAATGACAGGCGTGAGCCACCGGCGCCTGGCTTCATATTTCGCATCTCATAGTGCACAGAAGTGATTCCCTATCTCATAATAAGGTAGTGAAACTCTGTACTTCCAATATTCTATAATCTCTGTGCTCTACCACTTGAGCCACAGCACCACTTCCAGCTTTTTCTGCTTATGGGGTGCTGAGGAATCGAACCTAGGGCTTCATGCATGCAAGGTAAGCACTCTACCACTGAGCCACCTTCCCAGTCCAATTTTTTTTTCTTAATGACAGATCAAATTATTGATAGTGTCTCTGACTTTATGAAATATATTAGGTAAATACATTTTTGTCCCCCAGTTAAATGTTAGAATGATATTAAATAAAACATTTTGGTTCAAAAACTCAAGGGGTATTCTTATCCAGATAATTGATTTTTTCCCCCTAATAAACGTGATGTAACAAAATTGTGACACCGCAGCCCAATAAAGGGGGTGTTCAGATAGCACTTGACAATATTGATTTTTAAACCTCAGCTCCCTCCTTGATAAAACGAAGGCAGCGGAATTTACCTCGCGGCGTTTTAGAAGTGAAGTCATGATTTTTTGATCGGGGCTTTTTATTCCACCCAAATATGCCGTAAAATCGTAAGTAAGTTCATTCAGTCGCTAATAGCAAATAGATCCCTGAGATCTACTGGAGAAGTGTGTTTTTCTTCTCGTGTTATTCAGAAGACCTTTGTAGTATACTGTTATTTCTAGGGTTGCCGTAGCAGACTGGAATCCTCTATTAATATCTAAGGTATTTAGCTGTGTTCCCTATCACAGGAATGTAAGGCTCAGCATATATAGGTGATTGAAAAAAGAAAGAGTCAAGCTTCTGACCTTTAGTTATGTTTAAAAACTACCCAGGCATGGTGATGCATGCCTGTAGTACAAACTCTAGGGAGGCGGAGGTAGGATTCTGAGTTCCAGGGTTGAAGCCTTTATCTCAAAATAAAATACAATAAAATAAAATCCAAACTAAACAAACATCTCTCTCGCTACAGAATTTTCCACCCCACTGATAACCAAAGACGAGAGAGTGAGAAACGCTGCTGGAAAACCAGTCTGGTTTCTTTCACTTCAAGAAAACTTCAAGGAAAAAAAATAAATAGAAAGAGGGAGATGGAGAGGGGAGGGAGAGAGAGAGACAGACAGACAGACAGGCAGACCAACCAATGAAAAGCAATGAAAAGACATCTCACTCACTCAAATACAATGTTTGGCCTTCATTCAAATTCCAATGTAAAAATACACGGCAAACCAAAATCAGCTGCTCTATAAATGAGCGCATGGAGCAGATCTGAACGAATGGCAGAATTGGCCAGCATTAATATTCTTGGGTGCGAGTGTCCTTTGGTACACGTGTATTGGAAGGGAGGTTAGCTAGACTTATTGACGTCTTTTCAGAGGAGACGAGATGAGAGCTGTATGATCCTATCACCTGATGATTCCAGATGTCAGTCAACCAACCCAAAGTAGATCCACCCGGCTTACATCAACTGGACCACAAACGCTGGAGGAAGTCAAAGCAAAGCCAGCCTGATCAGCTCCACCCCACTTGCCAAGATATAGAACGATCGGCTACACAAATGTCACATTCAACCATTAGATCTCTGTTCTGCCACAAAATACTGTCTTCAACTATGAAATCTGGACCTAGTGTGTCATGCAACAATCGATGATTGATCAAGAGATATTTCACATTTTTACAGCTTCCAGTTATACCAGGAAGTTATGACCGTAGTATTGATCAGAAGCTAGGGCACTTGTTGATAGAGCACAGCTATTGCCTAATTATCACTTTCCCTAGCAGAAGAAAACTCTACGTATGTATGTATGTATGTATGTATGTATGTATGTATGTATGTATGTATCTATCTATCTATCTATACTGTCTGTCTGTCTATTTCCAGTTGTGGGGCTTGGACTCAGGGCCTGGGCGCTGTCTCTGAGCTCTTCAGCTCAGAGCAAGTGCTCTCCCGCTTGAGCCACAGCAGCACTTCTGGTTTTCTGGTGGTGGTTCATTGGAATTAAGAATCTCACAGACTTTCTTGCCCAGGCTGGCTTTGAACCTCGATCTTCCAATCTCAGCTTCCAAAGTAGCTATATATATATATATATATATATATATATATATATATATATATATATATATATATATATATATATATATATGCGCGCGCACACACACACACACACACACACACACACACACACAAAAAATCCGATTTCTTAAATAGGCATCTGACCTTCAGTCGGCGGTCTGGATCTCCACTGCAGAGAGAATTTACAGAGACTTTGAAGGACTTCCAGGCTGGGCTTAAGTTATTCATCACAACCTGGGAAGAGGAAGAGGAAGATGTGTGAGTGGAGGAGTGGATTCTGGACATTTTCACATCTCCACATAAGAACAGGCTGGCGAAGCCATGGTGGTGGCCTGTGAATAGAACCGTGGTCTAGAATACGTGGCTTAACCAGGACCTGGAGGAGAAAATCTGGTCCCTGGCTGGGTCAGGGGGCTGTTTCATGAATAATGGGTGGTAATGTTTTCCACCGTGGATACTGACGATAAGTCTGGAAACAACTGTTCTGGAAACAGGGTAGCTAGCAGCCGTTAGGTGATGAATTTAGGGAGACAATGCTGGTGGCTCTGGTGGCTCACCCCTGTCATCTTAGCTACTCAGGAAGCTGAGATCTGAGGATCTTGGATCAAAGCTAGGGTAGATAAGAAAGGCCGTGAGACTCTTATCTCCAAGGAACCACTCAGAAAACCAGAAGTGGTGCTGTGGCTCAAGTGGTAGAGCGCTCTCCTTGAGCTGAAGAGCTGAGGGACAGCGCCCAGGCCCTGAGTTCAAGCCCCACGACCGACAAAACAAAAACAAAAATAAAAATAACCCCCCAAAAACCCTATAAATTCTTAGGTTCCACCCACTCCTACTTTCAGACTCTGCTCTGAGGGATGTTCACATGAGAGCTAAATGAAATTCTTTCCTATTGATTTCTTTTTTTCTTATGACTCCATTTAGGTAATATTCCTCTTAGAAAAACCTCAGCGTTTCTAAAAGAAATATTACTTCTCTACCCAACCCAATTACTTCCTGAGAGTCGTGTGCTGGATTCGGGGGGGTCATGAATGACATGGCAGACTCGTTATTCAACGTATTTGGGGTGGTTTAAAGCATAGGAATCCTGTCCCCTGGCACGTGGGTCTTGATTCCTGCTACCCTGAGGATGATGGAGTTACAGTGGGACGGAAAATTAGATCTCCTGGATGGAGTTGGGTTTATTTTAATTCCCTGTCTATACGCTAAGACGTGAAGAGGCTTCCATGCCATCGTTTTGGGAAACCGAAGAAAAAAGTAAGTCAGAATTCCAACTTGAAATTCCTTATGGATTTTCAAATATGTGTTTAGCTCTGTGTGTGTGTGTGTGTGTGTGGTGTGGAAGCGTATGTGCACACGTGCTGGTGTCACGGCTTAAACTCTTGGAACTTCGTGCTCTTGGTTGACTTTCTTGGGAATTCTAGCAGACGTTCCTGTCCAGGCTGGCTTTGAATCTCAAATCTCTAATCTCAGCCTCCTGAGTAGAGAAGATGACAAGAGTATCCCACCCCCTCTTCCCCTTCCACCCTACCCAGAGTCTGGTATGGAAGACAACCTTTACAAGCCATTTCATAGGCCAAACATTAATATCCATAATCTACAAAGAGCTCAGAACAACGCAACAGCAAAAGATGAAATGGTCCAGTTGCTATATAGGCAAACAGATCCAATAAACGTGCAGCAAGAGAAGCACAAATGGCTAATAAATGCATGGCACATGGTTCAACATCTTTAGCCATAAGAGGAAATGCGAATCAAAATTACATTAAGATTCCATCTCAGCCCATCATGATGGAAATCATTCAGAAAACAAACAACAAACACGTATCAGGATATAGGAGGAAAATCAACAGGGGCAGGGGGTGGGGGTGGAGGTGTGTGATCAACACTCCTACACTGACACCGTTGGTGAGAATGTAGACTAGTGCAAACACTCGCCACATTAAATGGCTCACGCCTGTAAATCCTAGAGACTCAGGAGGCTGAGATCTGAGGATCACGGTTCAAAGCCAGCCCGGCAAGGAAAGTCCGTGAGACTTTTATCTCCAATGAACCACTCAGAAAACTGGAAGTGGTGCTGTGGCTCAAGTGGTAGAGTGCTCGCCTTGAGCTGAAGAGCTGAGGGACAGCGCCCAGGCCCAGCGTTCAAGCCCCATGACTGACTAAAACAAAACAACAACAGCAAAACCTACCTTATGGCCTGACTATACCCTTCTTGGCATATATATATATATATATATATATACATATATATATATATATATATACACACATATATAGGCATATATACCAAGAAGGGTATAAATATATATACGCACGCACATATATGTATGTATATATGTATATATATGCGCATATGTGTGTATATATGTGTGTGTATATATATGTGCATATATACACATATATACATATATATATAAGAATTATGTATATATATATATATACATATACACACTGTAGTATTACTAATATGTGATAGTTCAATGAGGTCAATCATCACCTTAGCAGGCAAGCTGGAAGGCCAAAGAAGACTCTTCTTACCTCAGTTCGGTGTACGAGCTGCTGAGTGGCATCATCATTCATCCGAAAAATTTCCAGGAAGGGGTCAGATTTACTGAAGAAATCCTAAAACAGACAGATGGCAACAACTTGGGTTGCATCCCGCCAGAAACTGCGTACAAAAGATATCCTAGGCTGGGAAGGTGGCTCAGTGGCCTAGCAGGCCTGAAGCCCTGGGTTTGATTCCCTCAGTATACCACAAACATAAAAAAAGCCAGAAGTGGCACTGTGGCTCGGGTGGTAGAGTGCTAGCTGTAAGCAAAAAGAAGCTCAGGGATAGCGCCCAGGCCCTGAGTTCAAGCCCCAGGACTGGCAAGAGAAAAAAAGATATCATAAGCTAACACCTTTCTCTCAAGCCATGACTAGTATTCTCCAAAGGACATCCTAATGGCCCTGGTAACTTGACCTTAGTCAGGGTGGCTTTCTAGAAGATTTCCAACCACTCGGCCCCCATTCTTCATTTCAGGGTCAGTTTTTTATGACGGTCTGTTGGCTTTCTCTGTCTGTTTCTCCTAGGGGCATCTTTGTGTTGTTCAAAAGATCCCTGAATATTTAATCCTGTCTGGGTTCTCAATTTCTCAGGGGCTGCAGACTAGCAAACATGGAGTGACCCTTGCAATATTTCACCTTGGAATCTCTCTCTCCTCCTCTGTGAGTGGAGTGGGGTATGCGAGTCACACCTATCAAATGTTATCAAATGGGGCGTGCACAATGCACAAGGGAAGGGGCGTGATCATGTGTGAGATAAGATCTGGCCAAGCACCAGTGCTTAAATAAGTATCACTTTTCTTCTCTTTTTACATTTTCCTGTTTTCCTCCTAACAATGTTCCTATGCCAGGGGTTCATATTCCTATTTTTTCCGAGGACACAGCTGACCGATGGCATCCTGGGAGCTAAGGAAGTTGTGGTGTCATCATCATCATCATCATCATCATCATCATCATCATCAGTTGTCCTGTTTTAAAGCCAGGCACCGGTGGCTCCCGCCTCTCAACGCAGCTACTCAGGAGGCTGAGATCTGAGGATCGCAGTTCAAAGCCAGCCCGGGCAGGAAAGTCCGTGAGACTCTTATTTCCAATGAACCACCAGAAAACTAGAAGTGGTGCTGTGACTCAAGTGGTAGAGCGCTAGCCTTGAGCTGAAGAGCAGAGGGACAGCGCCCAGGCCCTGAGCCCAAGCCTCTACATGTCCTATTTTAAAGTCACCTCCCCTGCTCCCCACTCCCATATCATCAGCTGCTCCTGGCTTCCGGGGGAGGTGGGGGGAAGGTCTCATTTAATTCAGCACATCCCTCTGGAACTGTGATGGGCTTCATAACCACAAGGCTTGGAAGAGATGCAGAACATCTGCAGGAACATCTGGTGCTGTGTTTACACTTCCATAGGTGTAATGGCGAAGCTCCTACCTTATCATCCAACTTCCGAGCGTTGAACGCAAGCTCCACGTAGTCGTCATTGCCGGATAATTCTTCAGCAATCACCTGAGGAGGGAGAAGCACCCATCAACCACAGAGCCAAGGGGAACGCTCTACCGCTTGAGCCACAGCGCCACTTCCGGTTTCTTGGTGGTTCATTGGAAATAAGAGTCTCAGGGACTTTCCTGCCTGGGCTGGCTTTGAATCGTGATCCTCAGATCTCAGCTTCCTGAGTAGCTAGGATGACAGGTGTGAGCCACTGACACCTGGCTAAGAGTTTCTTTACAGGTCACCAGGCATTGGGTGAGACTTGCATACATAATTATGTATGTATGTATGCATGTATGTATGTATGTATGCATGTATGTATGTATGTATGTATTTTCCCTCATCGGGAAATTACAAAACAGTTCCTACTTCTCAAAGACTGTTGTGGGATTCAAGAGAAAAGGAGATGAAGGAGAAGAGGGAGAGAGGGAAGGAGGGAGAAGGAAAGAGAGAGGAAGAGAAGGAGAGACAGAAGGAAGAGAAAGCAGAGAAGGAGGAGGAGAAGGAGGCGGAGGAGGAGGAGGCGGAGGTGGAAGCGGAGGAGGAGGAGGAGGAGGAGGAGGAGGAGGAGGAGGAAAAGTGGTTAAAAAAAAAAAGCCCCAGTTCTGCTGGCTCATTCTAGCTATTCAGGAGTCAAAGATCTGAGGATCGTGGTTCAAAGCCAGCCCAGGCAGGAAAGTCCATGAGACTCTTATCTCCAATGAACCACCAGAAAACCAGAAGTAGAGCTGTGAGTCAAGTGGTAGAGCACTTGCCTTGAGTAGAAAAGCTTAGGGACTGTGCCTAGGCCCTGAGTTCAAGCTCCAGGACTGACAAAACAAACAAACAAACAAACAAAACAACACTGGTACAGGCGGAGAAATGAAATTCTCTAAGAAGCTCTTTTATGAGAAATTACTCCCTGTCCTTTCTCAACCTTTTGACTAACATCAAATGTCACAAGAAATCCCCCTTCCAATATTTAATAACCCATGACTCTTAAGGCCTTGGAACAGAAGTCAGTGAGAAAAGTCGGTAGGAAAACAGTAACAATAAAAGCCTGCCAAACCCAGAGTCTAGGGTGGCTGCATGTAGGTTAGATCATTTATAAATAACATTAGGATTTTTAATCAAGTGCTCGGGGACCATGATACACAAAAACCCTTATCAAATGGGATATTTTGAGACCCTGGTATTTAATTCAATGTTATCTCTATTCTCTCAGGGCTCAACTTTCCCATGATTCACGGCTCTGAATACCCAATGGTAGCTTTTGCAAACGTATTTGTCCCTAATGTTAAAGAGACATTCACCTCACACAGGAGAAGCTTCCGGCAATTGCAAATCTTAAGTCTAGGGTTAATAGGAGACATGTAGGAACTGCTTTGTAACCCAGGAATCATAGTTATACTTTTTATTTGATTTTTTTTTTTTTTTTGGTCCGTCATGGGTCTTGAACTCTGGGCCTGGGCGCTGTCCCTCAGCTCTTCAGCTCAAGGCGAGCGCTCTACCACTTGAGCCACAGTGCCACTTCTGGTTTTCTGGTGGTTCATTGGAGATAAGAGTCTCACAGACTTTACCTGCCAGGGCTGGCTGTGAACCATGATCCTCAGATCTCAGCCTCCTGAGTAGCTAGGATGACAGGTGTGAGCCACCAGCACCCAGTTTTTCTGATTCCCTTTTGTCTTTCCTGTTATAGGGCTTTCTCTCAGACTCTAATATTCTTACACCATTATATGCTTTGAGAAAGCTTAGGAAAGTTACCCTATTTTCTACCTGTAGAGGTCATGAATTTCTAACATTTTCCAGAAGCTGTTGAAGTCATTGTTTTATTTGATCCAAGGACCCAAGATTAAGAGGAATATGTAAATATCTAAAATTAAGAAGACTTTATGTGGCGCTGTGGCTCAAGTGGTAGAGCGCTTGCCTTGAGCTGAAGAGCTGAGGAACAGCGCCCAGGCCCAGAGTTCAAGCCCCATGACCAACAACAATAACAAAAAAGTAAATACTTGACTAAAACTGAGTAAAAACAAAGTCAGGAGTTTGGTTTTTTTTTTTTTTTTTCCTCTTGACAATTTGCCTTTCTTGCCACTTTGCTTTTCTGTGTCTCTGTCTCTGTCTGTCTGTTTCTCTCACACACACACATATACCATCTTTCTCTCTGTCTCTGTCTCTCTCTCTGTGAGAATTAAGACTTTAACAGTATTTACCCCAGGGTCTGGTTTATTGCTTAAGAAGCAGAGAAAACAGCATTGAACATTTCCTCTTCTGTATGATAGTTGGGAGTTATGGTACCTAATTCTGTACCTACTAAACACAGGATTACTTAGATCTATACATACATTGATTGATTGATTGATTGTTGGTGGTGGTGGGGTTTGAACTCTGGGCCTGAGCGCTGTCCCTCAGCTCTCCAGCTCAAGGCGAGCACTCTACCATTTGAGCCACAGCACCACTTCCAGGTTTTTTTCTGCTTCTGTGGTGCTGAGGAATCGAAGCCAGGGCCTCATGCATGCAAGGCAAGTGCTCTACCACAGAGCCACCTTCCCAGCCCTATATATTTATTTTAAATTAAACTAAAAGCAGATATTGTTTTCGACCCATCAAGAGTGGAGCTCGCGCGATCAAGAGTTACTTTCGGCTAACAGCCACGATGACTAGACAGGGGAGCAGTGTGTATTGTGGGGAACCGTCGGAGGCGGAGGGCCGACAGGAGAGGCTCACCGTGATGGAAGACTTGCCGGCCGTGTTCCCGTGCTTCAGCAAGGACTTGGACAGCTTCCTCTGGGAAACAATCTGTCCAAGAGGAAACAGAAAGGAAGAGGTCCTCGTCATGTACCTGTGTGTCTATTTTAAGTTATTTTTCCCCACAGGATCCTGCATCCATAGCGCCGCTCGAAATGGTGGTATCTTTGTCGATTTGTATTCCCAGGTTCAACCTTATGCCTCTCATAAATCAGGTTTTCCCTCCTTCCCTCCCTGCCTCCCTGCCTCCCTCCCTCCCTTCCTCCCTCCCTTCCTTGCTCCCTTCCTTCCTTCCTCCCTCCCTCCCTCCCTCCCTCCTCCCTCCCTTCCTTCCTTCCTTCTTCCTTCCTTCCTTCCTTTCTCTCTCCCTTCCCCTCCCTCTTTTTCCTCTTTTCCTCCCTCCCTTCCTCCCTCCCTTCTTCCTTTCCTTTCTTCCTTCCTTCCTTTCCCTTCCCCTCCCTCCCTCCCTCTCTTCCTCTCCCTCCCTCCCTTCCTTCCTCTCTTTCTTCCTTCCCTTCTTTCCTTCTTTCTGCTTTCCCTTCCTCCCTCTCTCCCTCTCTCCCTTATTTCCATCCCTTCCTCCCTTCTTCCTTCCTTCCTTCCTCCCTTCCTTCCTTCCTCCCTCCCTCCCTCCCTCCCTTCCTCCCTCCCTCCCTTCCTTCCTTCCTCCCTCCCTCCCTCCCTCCCTCCCTTCCTTCCTTCCTTCCTTCCTTCCCTTCCTCTCTCCCCTTCCCGCCCTCCTTCTGTCCCCCCTAGCCAGGACTGGGGCTTGAACTCAAGGCCTGGGCCCTGTTCTTTATCTCTTTTTCCGGTTTTTAATTTTTTGCTCCAGGCTGGATTCTATTGGATCCACACTTCACTGCCCAGACACCGTTCCTTCCCTTGTCTTCCTGTCTCATCCACGTCACTCATCCAACCCCATGGTTCTTCACGTGGCCTCAGCATTCCCGCCTCCAGCCTGCTGTGTTCCCAGGGGTGGGGAGAGCCTGCCCTCTCTGTTCATCTAGACGAAACAGCATTACCACATATGGGATGCCAAGAACTTGCCTCTTACCAGGTAAGTTCTTGGGAGACCTGACTTCCTAGGCAAAGGGTGTTTGGCCATACAACTGGCTATCCCAAAGAGTCGACAAAACAGACTTGTTTCCTATCTCCCGGGGCCTCTGATCTCAGCTCCCACGAAATGAGCCATCATGTGTTTTTTTTTTTTCTCACAATCATCATGATGAATAAGGAAGACAGTGTCATTCATGTTGTCCTTCTTGGGACTACCGGGCAAAAAACAGCAGGGATACCAGGCCGGCATGAAGTCCACCTGTTGCCAGGCGCAGGCTTTGCTGCTTTGGAAGCAACTGAACCAGGCTGACCACAGAGACCTTAGGCCTTGTCAGAGAATGAGGAAGTAGGAGATCAATGAGTAGTTTGTTCTGGCTGCCACTGACATTGGAGGCCCAGAAAGAATAAGGTTTGTCTGGCCCCAAGGCCAGAGGAGAGCTGGCGCTGGTCCGAAGTCCTCTGACTTAATCCTTTGTACCGCATCATGGGGTCACAGCTGCCCACCCCAGCATTTAACCCAAGGGTGAACCCCACAGGGTCCAGGCACAGAATTGCAGAGACACAGATCTAAGCTCAGACGCCTGGGTTGAAGTCCTCACCTCCCTGTTTGAAAACGGCATGGGCAGAAGCAGATGACGTCAACGTGTAGGTGCTTAGCAGGTGAACGAGTGAAGGGATTGGCACAATTACCCCCAAACTCCCCTTTCCAGGGACTTTTCTGAGGGTTAAATAAGATCATTGGGACAAAAAGATTTCCGTACAGACTTGGTCAGCCTCGAGCACCGTTTCATCCTGATGGCTAACGCATGCAGTAAGCGTGGGGTTCATGGAAGAGAGGGAGAGCTGTGTAGAGCGCTTGGCTTTCAGATGACTGTTATCCTTCATAGCTCTGAGACACAACATAGATCCAAAAGAACAGGGCCTCAAGGCTCCACGTGGCTTAGGTGCTTGGGATCTTTTCCGCCAAGCTTCCACCAATGGGGTGTTCCTTGGCAAACAGGAGCCCGCCCGCTCTCTTCCCTGAGCAGGGACAAGGAGGCTTTGCGGATGTAAGATACCCCTGATAGAAGGCGTCCAGAAAAAAACAGTCTTTTCTATGGACCACCTAGGAGGAAGTCAGTGGAAAAACTTGGGGGCGGATTTGTTTTTTGCAAGGTGTCTTTTTCTTTTATGTGGGTGATAGGGCTCACTGGGGGCCTGGATGCTGTCCCTGAACTCTTTTGCTCAAAGGCTAGTAACTCTACCACTATGAGCCACGGGGGGGGGGGGGGGGGGGGTACTTCCGGTTTTCTGAGTGATTTATTGGAGGTAAAGAGTCTCATGGATGTTCCTGCCCCGGGCTGGTTTTGAACTGTGATCCTCAGATCTCAGCCTCCTGAGTAGCTAGGATGAGAGGTGCCTGCCTTGTATAATTTTTTTTGGGGGGGAGGGAGGGAGAAATTGTTCTGAAGATGCTTTAGATCAAGTCCCTGGGGAAGAGAGAGGGGGCCCGGCCAATGTGTCTTTGATCTCTTGCATTATGATTTTTGATTACCAAAGATACCCCAAAGGGTCCCTCATCACTAAAAAGTTAAGAAAGAAGCATTGGCCAGGCACCGGTAGCTCACACCTGTTATCCTAACTACTCAGGAGGCTGAGATCTGAGGATTGCCATTAGAAGCCATTCCAGGGCAGGAAAATCCGTGGGACTCTTATCTCCAATAAACCACTCAGAAAACCTGAAGTGGCACTGTGGCTCAAATGGTAGAGGGCTCACCTTGAGCTGAAGCGCTGAGGGACAGCGCCCAGGCCCAGAGTTCAAGCCCCATGACCGATTTAAAATAATAATAATAATAATAACAACCATTAACTAAGCCAAAGATGTTCTGCGCTTCCCCCAAAGCTTAGCATCTCCAGTTCTAGCCTAACATGGAGAAAAGAGAACACTTGTATTTTGAATTAACCTAGCATAGAATTTCAAAGGAGAAAGAAAGGGGGGGAGAGGAAAAAAGCAAAAAGAAAACATACACAATACCTGCTTGGTTTACAAAAATCGTTCCCGAGAGGCATAGATTTCCAAATCAAGGACACAAGGAAGCCAGGGATGAATTAATTAACTTGGTGTGAGGTAGAATGTGAGTCTCTAGGGCTTCTCTATACCAGCACAGGTCAGCAAAGGCCCGGCCTCGCTGGCTGGCTTAGGAGCTCTGGCGGGGAGGTGAGCTGATTTACAAATGCCTTTCTTCTGCATCTGTAGCATCTGCTCACCAGGATGCTCAGGTCCCTGCATTGACCCTGAGCCCATCATCAGAAACCAGGGAGCTAGGATCCTGCCCCGCAAACTCTTTTCTCCCCACCGAGATCCAAAGAAAGAGGAAACTGGCATGAGGGAAAACTGTTTGGCTTAGGAGGCAGAAGGCTAACTAACATCGAAGCTCACCCTATCCTGATAACTCCCAGCATCCTGGGGTCCTGGTCCTCTACCCAATACTCCTGCTGGAAGCCATGTCACCACTTCCTCTCATACTTGCTTAGAAGAGTAGATCGGCCTATGGTTCAGTATGGCCGGGGCTTGACTACTTTAAGAGATCGATACCCCGGGTTTCCACTTTCCAATGCACCCCAATCTGAGTGCATTTGTGATCAGAGAGCATTTTTAAGGCTTCACACTGACCACAGGGTTGATGATCATAGGTCAGGCATTCACTCGCGAGCTTGGTGGTGCCAACAATATTGTCGTCGTCATCATCATCATCATCATCATCATCATCGTCATCATCATCATCATCATCACCACCAGGCCATGGTGACAAGCTTCTCATGTGGACCAAAAGAATAACAATCCAACACCAGTCAGGCATCAGTGGCTCATCCCAGTTCATCCTAGCTGAGATCTTAAGTCTCCGGTCATCAGGAGGCTGAGATCTGAGGATCGAGCTTTAAAGCCAAACCCTGGGCAGAGGAGTCTACAAGAACTGGAGGGGGGCTGGGAAGGTGGCTCAGTGGTAGAGCGCTTGCCTTGCATGCCTGAGGCCCCGGGTTCGATTCCTCAGCACCACATAAGCAAAAAGAAAAAAGGCGGAAGTGGCGCTGTGGCTCAAGTGGCAGAGCGCTAGCCTTGAGCTGAAGAGCTGAGGGACAGCGCCCAGGCCCAGAGTTCAGGCCCCACGACCGGACCAAAAAAAAAAAAAAAAAAAGAACTGGAGGCATGGTAGAGTGCTGAACTTGAGCAAATAAATAAATTTTTAAAAAGCCAAGTGAAAGTAGGAGGAAGCTTTGACTTCAAGTCCCAGTACTGGCATGCACGCGTGCACACATACACACACACACACACACACATGCACACACACGCGCAAACACACACGCACACACACGCATACACACATGCGCGCACACACGCACACACTCACACACACGCACACATGCACACGCACGCACACACGCACACCTACACGCACACACGCACACACACACATGCACACGCACACACACGCACGCACACGCACGCACACACGCACGCACACGCATGCACACACGCACGCACATGCATGCACACACGCGCACACACACACACACATGCACACACACGCACGCACACACACGCACACACATTCAACACCAGGCATTTGGATTTAACAACCCAAAGCACTAAACAATTTCTGTTCCCTAAGCTATACTACCTCTGGGCTTCTGTTTCATCTGAATCATAAGAAAAAGATACCTTGCAGGGGGCCAGTGGCTCACACCTGTCATCATAGCTACTCAGGAGGCTGAGATCTGAGGATTGCAGTTCAAAGCCAGCCTGGGCAGGAAGGTCCGTGAGACTCTTATCTTCAATGAGCCACCAGAAAACTGGAAGTGGCGCTGTGGCTCAAGTGGTAGAGCACTAGCCTGGAGCTGAAGAGTTGAGGGACAGCGCCCAGGCCCAGAGTTCAAACCCCATGACTGACAAAAAAAATCTATATAATGTCAGGAGGGAGAAGGAAGAATGTAGTCAAAAAATTCAGTTCAATGCATAGTGTACAAAATTAAGAAAAGTGACGGAGGGAGAATGATCAAAGAGGTGATGTTGATCAAGACGCATGGTATTACTAAGTTGCTTTGTTGAATGGCAACTCCTTTGTACAACTACTTAAAGATTATATGAATATGTATATAATATATATGCTAATGAGGATGCAAACAGACCAAGTGACTTCCCATTGAGCAGAGAGAATTTTTTTATAATGCCCAAGGAAGTAAATAAAAGGCTATGACTTGGGACTCCAGGAGGAATATAATATATTATATTATAAATTATATATTGTATTATAATATAATATATAATATTATTATATACTTTGTATATTATATTATATATAATTTATATTATATTATAAATACTATATGTTCATATATTATATAATACTGTATATAACATGTAAAATATATAATAACATGTTATATTATAAATAAAGTATATTACATTTATTATAAATACAATATATTATATAATATATGAATATATCTCTAGCTATCATCTATCTATCTATCTATCTATCTATCTATCTATCTATCTATCTATCATCTATCTATCTGAATCTACATAGTGTTTTCCAATTGGGCATGAGTTCTTTGAAGAAGAACTTGGAACAAAACAGATTTAAGTCCCGGGTCCTGTACTTCGTAGCTGTCTGATGTTGCTTCTGTAACTTTTTCCCCAGGTTAGTCTAAAATTTCTTTGCCTGTAAGAGGACCACCATGGTAGTGTCTCCCTCGCTAACACACCGCATTGATTAAAAAGAAATAAGAAGTAACAGACAGAGTTGCCCTAGCCCACTACCTGGTGAACAAAATAGTCTCTGAGATGTCAATAAATATGGGTATGGTTTATGACTTGGGGGCGGGGGGAGATGTCCCCTGGTGGCTGAACTATAGGTATACGGACAAAATAATAAAAGAATAGGAAATGTAACGAACAATAAAACAGGATACGAATGTGATGCTAGCTGGCCCTTCTGGAGAGACACCCAAGGATCAGACAGCACATAACCATGTCCCGATGATTCATTCCCCTCAGCCATCTGCCAAGAACATACAGTTCCTCCTGGAGTCCCGGGACATGGCCTTTCTATTTGCTTCCTTGGCCTTTTTTTTTTTCCCTTTTTAAAAAATGCTTCCTGCTCAGTGGGACATCACTGGCTGTGTGTGTACCCCCGTTAGCATGTGGAGGGGTGCTGTTTTCTTTTCCTAAGCCAAGAGTCTGTTGCTCCTTCCGCAAGACAGAAGGGAGAGCATGGTATAGCAGATGGTCCTGGGAAACTTTGGGAGGAGACGGGAGGAGACGGCTCTGGCTCTGTGACTTCCTGTATGGTTTTTTTGGAGTGTGTGTGTGTGTGAGGGGGGACGTGTTCTCTCTCTCCTTGGGCCCTCCATTGTGGTAAGATGGGAGAAAGAAGGAGGGAACAAGCCGGGCGCTGGTGGCTCACGCCTGTAATCCTAGCTACTCAGGAGGCTGAGATCTGAGGATCACGGTTCAAAGCCAGCCCGGGCAGGAAAGACCGTGAGACTCCTATCTCCAATAAACCACCAGAAACCTGAAAGTGGCGCTGTAGCTCAAGTGGTAGAGCGCTCGCCTTGCGCTGAAGAGCTGAGGGACAGCGCCCAGGCCCAGAGTTCAAGCCCCACGACTGACAAAAAAAAAAAAAAAAGAAGGAGGGAACAGATGACACTGTATGAAAGGAAATGTACTCATCCCCTGAGCTGTGTAACTGTAACCCCTTTGTATATCATCTCTATAAAACAATAAAGTAAATTTTATATATACACACATATATGTGTGTATATATATGATATATATATCATATATATATATATATGAGCCAGTGGCTCATGCCTGTCATCCTAGCTCCTCAGGAGGCTGAGATCTTAGGATTGCGGTTCAAAGCCAGCCTGGGCAAGAAAGGCCATGCGACTCTTATCTCCAATAAACCACTAGAAAAAACAGAAATGGTGCTGTGGCTCAAGTGGTAGAGCGCTTGCCTTGAGCTGAAGAGCTGAGAGACAGCACCCAGGCCCAGAGTTCAAGCCCCATGACCAAACAACAACAACAACAACAAAAAAAAACAACTATTAAAATACTTGCCCAAATTACCTCCCCGAATGATTTCAGAGATCTGGCTTTAAACCCCTGTTTTAGCTGGGCCCCAGTGGTTCATGCCTAAAACCCTTAACTACTCAGGAGGCTGAGATCTGAGGATCACAGGTGGAAGCCAGGCCGTGCAGGAAAGTCTGTGAGAAGCTTTTCTCCAAATAACCACCCCTCAAAAAATCTGAAAATGAAGCTGTGTGGCTCAAGTGGTAGAGCACTAACCCAGAGGAGAAAAAGCTCAGGGACAGCGCCAGGGACCTGAGCTCAAACCCCAGGACCAGCACAAGAAAGAAAGAAAGAAACCAAAGTATTCCAGCATAATTAGAAAGGCCTATTTTTAATCTCTTTTTTGGGGGGGGGTAGGGGTGAGGGTGGGGTTCACTCCTACATACTCCTTACTTCGACAGATTAAGAACATTAACTTGGTTTGCCCTATTTCAGCCAGCCCGGTTCTTGTTTGATAAACACTGCCGATTTGAGATGTCAATCACGATGTCTTTAGCTCCAGGAATGGAAAATCACATCTGAAATAGTTTTCACAGCAGGACATTCATTTTCTCATAATACAGAGTCCACAGATAGAGCAGCTCCGACTCACATCATTGGGCTCTCATCTTTGCCGGACGGTTACAGTGGTCCTAGGATCATAGGCTGAGAGTAACCGTGTCTTCATAATCTTTACATTTCCCAGTTAGAACTGGCCATAGGCACATCCCTGAACCCCTAAATCAATCTTGGATAAGAGGTTTAGGGATGGCTGAGGGTATTCAGGTCTACTTGTGAGCTAGGGAGAAGATCGTTTTCCTTTCTTCCTTTCTTCCTTCCTGCCTCTCTGCCTTTGTTTTGTCTAGGTATCTATGTATCTATCTATTGCTTTTCTGGAGGGGAATTGGTCATAAGGCTTGAACTCTGGGCCTGGGCGCTGTCCTCAGCTCAAGGCGAGAGCTCTACCTCTTGAGTCACAGCGCCACTTCTGGTTTTCTGGTGGTGCACTGGACTTAAGAGTCTCAGGGACTTTCCTGCCTGGGCTGGCTTTGAACCGTGATCCTCAGATCTCAGCCTCCTGAGTGGCTAGGATGACAGGCGTGAGCCACCAGTGCCCAGCATGTCCATTGAATTTGAATGACCCTTTCTCTCTCCATCACCTGCCCACCATCCTTTCCTTCCCCCAACACCCACTGCTATTAAACTAGAAGTTGGTTGTTCAAAGGAATTCCACCCTCGGAATCCTTGTACCATATTTGAGTCAATATGTTTGTGTGTCTGTGTCTCTCCCTGTGTGTGTATGTATGTATATGGCCCTGTATATGTTTTCATCTATGTTTATAGTTTACCTCTAACCCCTACACATGAAAGAAAACAAGCAGAGCGGGATGTTTTCAACATGGCCCTAGGATAGAAAATGATGACCATTGTCAGAGTCTGACTGCTAAGACAGTTTGAGTGGGATATAAGTTAGGCCACAGATAAGTGCTGCTCCAAGCCACCCCCATTTCTGTTCCCCACAACCTGAGCTGTACACCACTGTCTTCTACCCTCCACTACTTGTATTTCTTTTCTGGTCAGTGTTTGCTGATCGTTAGAGCAACTTTGCTCTTATCTTCATCAAGAAGGGGTGGGACTTTGGAAGGCAGTATGGAGGGTCCTCAAAAGACTACACACCAAGCTGCCCTATGGCCCAGGAATCCCACTTTTGGGCATTTATCCAAACGATCACAAACAAGGTTATACCAAAGCTACCAGCACAACCATGTTCATCGCCGCATTATTCACCATAGTTAAGCTATGGAACCAACCCAGATGCCCCTCAGTAGATGAATGGATCAAGAAAATGTGACACACACACACACACACACACACACACAACACAATGGAATTCTATGCCTCCATCAGAAAGAATGACTTTGCCCCATTTGTTAGGAAATGGAAAGACTTGGAAAAAATTATAAGTGAAGTAAGCCAGGCCCAAAGAAACATAGGTCCCATGGTTTCCCTTATTTGCAATAACTAGTATAAGTTTAGTACAAGCAGAAAAGGCCAAAAGCTATGTACATAGGACTATATAAGAGTTTTTATCTTTCTTGCTGTTGTTTTTATAATGTACTTATAGTGTACTATGCCATTTTTTGGGGGGGGGGGTCCAGTTGTGGGGCCTGAACTCTGGGCCTGGGTGCTGTCCCTCAGCTCTTCAGCTCAAGGCTAGCGCTCTACCACTTGAACCACAGTGCCACTTCCAGCTTTTTTCTTTTTGCTTATGTGGTGCTGAGGAATTGAACCCAGGGCCTCAGGCATGCAAGGCAAGCGCTCTACCACTGAGCCACCTTCCCAGCCCACTATGCCATTTTTTTTGTTTCTTTTGTATGTTCTTCCCCCATGGTATAACCCCTGTTGTCACTATATTTGATTCTGGTGCCCTGCATCTTGTATATACATTTTTCTAATTTGGGGAGGGGAAGGGATATAACAAAATGCTTAAATAAGGATACAGGTTGACCCATTGTAACGATGAGATGTACAAGACACTATGTTGAAAATGAACTTTACATCTTGGCGGGGGAAGGAAGGAGTTGGGGAGGTGGGAAGGGAAGGGATGGTAGGGGAAAACAAAAGAAGGGGTAACAATATTCAAGAGGAAATGGACTCATCTTGCTCATGTAACTGTCACCCCTCTGTACAGTATCTTTACAATAAAAATAATAATAAAAAGAAGCGGTGGGAACATTTCTAGCCCCTAGTTATCTAGATGCTCCAATGTCTCCATCCCTAGATAAGGTTAACTGATGTCTCCTCTACCCAGAATCTTCCAGAATCCTACTGTCCCCTCACCATAGAATTAAGCTCCCCCCCCCCACACATGGGTAGCCAACTTCACCGTTCATCTGTCACATCCTGCCTTCCTTGTCTTGTGATCCCTTTTTCCAGCTCATGCTGGTGTTTCTTTCCCCAACATCTCCCTTCCTGTCTGAGAGTTGGCTTGGGGGGGGGGGGGGGAGACGGGGAATCAAACAAAGATGCTGGGCTGCACCATATGTCAGATCTCTTCCTGAACCCGATGAACGCTCTATGTACAATGTTCCCATCTGCTCGGAACCTGTGCTTCCTCCTTTTTTCTTCTCTATTTGGCAGACATACCGCTTTCCTCGGGAAGACCTTCATTGATCCTCCCCTACCCCCCACCCCATTGCTCCCCAACCCAACCCCCATGCCAGTCTCCCGTGCTTCTTCTCTTCTTTTGTACCCTGGCTTCACCAGGCTTAAAAATCATTGTTATTCATGAACTGCAGAACCACCTGCCTTCCATCTTTAATTCAACTAGGCCTTGAGGTACTCTAGGCCAGGGAAAAATAATGTTTTACTCACCACTCCCTCTGTGACAGCTACCTTTTAAGGCTGGCACAAAATAGTCCATTGGGTTTGGGAGAGGTGAGGCTTGAGAAGGACTAAACTTGTACGTTTGGGAATCATTTCTTTTTTCTTTCTTTCTTTCTTTTTTTTTTTTTGTCAGTTGTGGGGCTTGAACTCAGGACCTAGGTACTGTCCCTGAGCCGCTCTTTACTCAAGGTAAGCGCTCTACTGCTTGAGCCACAGCACCACTTCCAGTTTTCTGGTGATTTATTGGAGATAAGAGTCTCATGGGGACTTTCCTGCCAGGGCTGGCTTTGAACTGTGATCCTCAGATCTCAGCCTCCTGAGTAGCTAAGATGACAGATGTGAGCCACCAACGCCTAGCATTTAACTACCTTTGTAGTTTTTTTTTTTTTTTTTTCTTAAATAGCAACAGTATTCTCTGGTTCGGCTTGCTCCCTGAGTCAAAAAATATTTTACATTAGTATGAAGATTATTTGCTCATCAAGTATTTGTCCCTTCCTTGGGTTATTTTTTTTCATACCTCAGAGACTTGGAATAACTCAGAGAAATGCTCTCTGTATCTTCCCTGTCAAGTTCGGGGATGGAACTTTAATAACCACTCAGGACAAGGTTGCAGCTGACACAAGTGCAGAACCCAGAGCCAGAAACACAGTCCACGGGCCAATTAATGGCTATTGACCAATCACTCGAGGGCACTCAGAAGAGAAGATGATTAATCGGGAACAAGAAGTCACATCACAAGCTGGGCGCTGGTGGCTCATGCCTGTAATCCTAGCTACTCAGGAGGCTGAGATCTGAGGATCGCGGTTCAAAGCCAGCCCGGGCAGGAGAGACCGTGAGACTCCTATCTCCAATAAACCACCAGAAAACCGGAAGTGGTACTGTAGCTCAAGTGGTAGAGCACTCGCCTTGAGCTGAAGAGCTGAGGGACAGCGCCCAGGCCCAGAGTTCAAGTCCCACGACCGACAAAAAAAAAAAAAGATGTCACATCACAGATTGATATAATAGATGTGATAGTGTCCAGGGAGTAGTAACATATTACATGCAAAAGAAAATAAAATCGGGGTGGGGAAGGTGGCTCAGTGGTAGAGCGCTTGCCTCGCATACATGAGGTCCTGGGTTCGATTCCTCAGCACCACAAAGGTAGAAAAAAGCCGGAAGTGGCATCGTGGCTCAAGTGGTAGGGCGCTCACCTTGAGCTGAAGAGCTAAGGGACAGAGCCCAGGCCCAGAGTTCAGGGCCCATGACCGACAATAATAATAATAATAATAATAGTAATAATAAAATCAATAGGAAGAAGAAAGCAAAGATGAGGCGAGATGGGGAAAGGAAGCAAAAGGGAGGAGGAGGAGGAGGAGGAGGAGGAGGAGGAGGAGGAGGAGGAGGAGGAGGAGGAAGGGAATGTGTGTTGGCTCACCTGGCCAAGTGTACATTCCATGCCACCTAAGAAATCAGCTTCCTTCAGCCCATTGTGATTGCTGCTGATGTCATGGACTTCAAACCGCAGGCGCTGAACCTCTTCAAAGTAGAAATCCACAGTAAACAGTTTGGAGTACACGGGGTTGATGCAGGTCCGAATCACCTCTGTCCTATCCACCTGCAACAGAAAAAGAAACCCCACTGGGGATTAGGATTTTGGTAAGTATTATTATTATTGACACAACAAAGAATCTGGCCAGGTGGGCCAGTCAAGAGTAGCTGCCTGGAGCGTCTGAGCAGGAAGGTCTAAGGGCACATCTGGTCCCTGAAGGAACACAATCTGTCATAGATTAGTGATGTCTGACCGGTACGGGTACATGGTAGAATCTCCTTACCACTGGATGCTCAGCACAATGGAGGAGGACAGCCAGGAAAAGGGGGGAATCGAATTACAGATGCCTTTGGTTTCCAGTATCTTCGTGACCAGGTGTGTGATGCCTACCCACTCCTTGTACCCCTTCTGCCACAGTCTGCTCATTCAGGGAAACCAGCACCAGAAGGTTTCAGATTGCAAGGTCACTTCCAGCTCTCCACATTCTTCTGTCTCCTGTGATAATTATTTTTCCTTTTTTTTTTTTTTTGTCCCCTTCTCTCAGATCTATGTCTGACACTTCCGGGCACCGCTCAGTGACCCAGGCCTCTAGGAATTGAATTTCCTGGGATCTCCTGACCTCTAAATGTTGAGGATGTCAGACAGAAAGATTTGTGTTTTCTACTGGACTTCCTTGCTGCTAAGATTCTTTTTTACTTTGTAGTCAGTTGTGGGGCTTGAACACTGGGCCTGGACCCTGTCCCTGAGCTCTTCACTCAAGGCGAGCGCTCTACCACTTGAACCACAGCACCACTTCCAGTTTTCTGTGGTTTGTTGGAGATCAAAATCTCATGGACTTTCCTGCCCAGGCTGGCTTTGAACCCTGATCCTCAGATCTCAGCCTCCTGAGTATCTAGGATTACAGACATGAGCCACTGGTGTCCAGCTCTGCTGAGGTTCTTTTCCTCCATATTTATCACAAGTTTTTTTTTTTTTTAATGCACAGAGCCATTTATAGTCTGAAAAGTTTTAAAGGACCAAGTGAGAGCTCATCTCAGATCCTAGAGCATCTTCCCAGCCCCTAGAATGAGAATCTTGATCCATGGTACAACATTTATCTGAATCCATAAAACCATGACATCATACAGTAAGGTCTAATTCTACTCACGAGATGTTTTGTGAGAGATTTTGAAATAATCCCCAAGCATCGACTTAGAAGTGGATTGGACATCCTCAAGACACAGATTAAAAAAAACAACAATAAGCTTCGAGTGAGATAAATGAAATGTCGCCACATTTCCCCTTACACATGGAGAGTTGGTGAATTCTGCTGGCTATCATTATACGTAACCGTGATCTCCGAATAACTTTTTATATTGATATTGCAGAGGTGATACACAGCGAGGTGACAGTTACGTAAGTCAAGTAATGAGTGTACATCTGTTTTTGCACCATGTCCTCCTTCCCTTGTGCTTATCTCCCAATTTTTCCCCTCTGGTCCCCACCCACAAGTTATAGAGCTCTTTTTCCCCACTGAGGACCACGGCTGCATTTGTTCACCCTTGGTCCCTCAATTTCTGTGCCAGATGCTTAATAATTTAGATTTAGCTTCCACGTAGGAGAGAAAACGTGCACCATTTGTCTCTCTGTGCCTGACTTACATTCTTTTTTTTTCTTTCCAGGTCCCTATCAATGACGTAACATCATTCTCTTAACAGATACGTTAAATTCCATTATATATGTCCATATATACATGTAGATAGATAGGTAGATAGATATAGATATATATCTATATCACATATTCTTGGTCCCTTCAACCATTGTAGGTCATCTGGGTTGTTGGCAATGGAAATAGCGTAGCAGTGAACATGGACATGACTTTGTTGAGTGTGCTGTATCAGCTTTCCCTGTCTTCAGACTTTCTCTTCCTCCCCTTGTTATGCAACTTTGTTTATGCAACTTCTTTCCATTGAACTGGAGAACCAGAGCCCCGTGCAGAATAGCTCAGGAGGAAGAAACCCGGATGTTGGATTGAGGTCACGTTGAGGCCTGACCACCATGATGGAATCCTCTCAGCGGATGGGAGCGGGGAGGCTCACCCCACACCAGTGTAAAGCAATTCACCCTTCACTCCGACGCTGATGATTCATAGGGGGCTTCCAGCATTTCTTTGCTGTCTTAGCTGCAGAATGCTTTGTCCAAATACCGCAGGCAAGGGAAGGGCATACAGGCCTAGCTCCACTGTGCTTTGCTACACTGTATAGATAGCTAGATCTATGTATAGATCTGTATATAGATCTATATATGTGTCTAACTATATATGGATCTATATATTGGTAGATCTAGATCTATATATGTGTCTACAGATCTAGATCTTCCTAGATCTAGATCTATAGACATGCCTATCTATATAGAGATCTAGATATAGACCTATATGTAGATCTAGCAATCTATATAGTGTAGGACCTATCTATATTTTATATAGATAGATATCTAGATCTATCTACAGATAGATAGATAGATAGATAGACCTATATCTTTAGATATATCTATATAGACAATCTATATAATAGTATACAACATATACAATACAAACAATATATACAACATACAATATACAAATATATACTGTATCTATATATCTCTATATAAGAAAGCTATACAGGACTGGGAAGGTGGCTCAGTGGTAGAGTGCTTGCCTCGTATGCATGAGGCCCTGGGTTCGATTCCTTAGCACCACATCAGCAGAAAAAGCCAGAAGTGGCACCGTGGCTCAAGTGATAGAGCACTCATCTTGAGCTGAAGAGCTGAGGGACAGTGCCCAGGCCCAGAATTCAAGCCCCATGACCAACAAAAACAAAAACAAAAAAACAAAACAAAAAAATCAGAAAGGCTCGTACCTCAGTATTTTCAAGACATACAAGTAAACAACAGGCTCAAAGGGCTCTTCAATGTGTCCATGACCAGACTATGATATCTGAATCCTGTACAGAACAGGTTGTTGTGGTGTTACCTCAACACCATGTAACTAACTCACCAATTAATGCCATGGTTGAAACCTAAACTTATCAGTAAAGCTGGAGGAAGAAGAACAGACAAAACAGCAAAGCAGACACCAGTCTCATCTAAGAACACAGATGCACAGGACGCCAAATAGAATGTTGGCAGAAGAGTCTGGAAAGGCATACAGAAGTATACTCAGTATAAACGATCAGGGAATTTCCACTCAATCGTCGTATCTATTAGATGCTAGAGACGATTATATCAAACCAGGGAAGTCTGGAAACCACTTAAAAATAACCAGGTGCAAGTCAAATGTAAATAGAATATGTAACAACTATTAAATAAAATGGAACTGTAAAATCATTATGAACAAGAAGTCTAGAATGATCATTTCATAGTGTTTACAATATTGTTTGAAAGCAATATAGCATACAGAATTTACAACACAGAATTTACAAATCTGAAGATAGTAATAGCATAGCTATGTTATGGTATGTATTAAGTATGTTAAATAACCTACTTATATATAACATAAGTATATGTTATAACATATTTAACATATAAGTATGTGTTATATATAACATTTAAGTATATGTAACATATGCATATATAACACATACTTATATGTTATAGCATATATAACATATATCTGTTATAACATATATAACATATATCTGTTATAACATATATCTGTATATATTATAGCATATCTATAACATTTATAACATATGTAACATATACTTATTTTATTAATACATATATACTTATATGTTTTATATCTATGTTTTATATATATACTTACGCTTTATATAAGTAGGTTATTTAACATACTTAGTAACATTAAAAATAACATAACATAGTACCCTATTAATACCCAGCATCGAGCACGGGTAGCTCACTCCTGTCATCCTAGTTACGCAGGAGGCTGAGATCAGAACATCACAGTTCAAAGCCAGCCAGGGCAGGAAAAAAATCTGTGAGGTTGTTTTTAAATCTTCAATTAACTACCAAAAAAAGCCAGATGTTAAGGTGTGGTTCAAGTGGTACAGCACCTACCT
This sequence comes from Dipodomys spectabilis, assembly GCF_019054845.1. NCBI lineage: Eukaryota > Metazoa > Chordata > Mammalia > Rodentia > Heteromyidae > Dipodomys > Dipodomys spectabilis. The sequence goes on from NW_024871037.1 coordinate 4,281,096, forward strand.
GGAGCAAAAAAAAAAGCTAAGGGATAGTGCTCAGGTCCTGAGTTCAAGACCCAGTACTGGTGTTTTGAGAGAAATGGTGTCAAACCTGGTCTCTCAGTATGGAGAGAGCGGACATCTTCGTTAGGCTGACACTTGTCCTCCGTGAACAAAATCTGTGTCTTTTTTTCAGTCTTCAATTTCTTTCATTCACTTTGTTGTAGTTTTCATCATATAAATCTGGTTCATGTTTTGTTAGGTTTTTTTTTTTTAACCTCTGAGCCTGCCCAGTGCTATTTTTTTCTGGAACAATTCTCATTAATATCAGATTTTAAAATTTGACGTTTACACAGTCTTGGTTAGTATGCAGTCTTTTACAATTAAGCATATCAGCCTGCTGATTAAGTTCAGAAATTTCCCTTGGTCTCGGTTTTCTGGAGAGTTTTTGTTATGGATGAGTGTAACATTTTGTCAATTTTTAAAAATTACTATCAAGTGATGTGATCATGCTAATTTTCTTCTTTAGCACCTAACAAATTATATTAGTATGAATTATATATTAAAACGCATTAGCTTATAATGTAATATAATGCCATGTTTTGGTAAGATTACGGCTTGATTGAGTTTTGAATTTTAAACCATCTTTTATCCCTAGAATAAATCTCATTTGCTCATGGTGCCTAATTCCTTTTACATAATGAATTCTATTTGCTAATTACTGAAGACCATGAGAAATTCTGGTTTGCTTTTCTTATTTTGTTTTGTTTTCCAGTCCTGGAGCATGAGCTCTGGGTCTAGGCACTGTCCCTGGGCTTCTTTTGCTCAAGGCTAGAACTCTACCACTTGAGCCACAGGGTTACTTCCAGCTTTTTCTGTGATTAATTGGCGATACGAGTCTCAGGGTAACCCCTCTGTACCTCACCTTTACAATAAACTTTTAAAAAAATGAGACTCACAGACTTTCCTGCCCTGGCTGGCTTTGAACTGTGATCCTCAGATCTCAGCCTCCTGAGTAGCTAGGATGACAGGCGTGAGCTAACTGGCTTATGTTCTTTTCTTTTTAGTCTTGTTTATCTGTCTTTGTGAGGTGCACAGCAGTGGAAGGACAGAGGGTGAACAAATGCAGCCCTCGTCCTCACGAGACGCTGTGTTGAAAGTGAACGACACCACTTATGGGTGGAGGTGGGAAGGAAAAAACTGGGATAGAGGGAGGAAAGGGATGACACTGTTCAAAAAGAAACGTAGTTTTTAAAAATCTGACTTATGTAACTCTAGCACCTCTGTACCTCATCTTTATAATAACAATGAACTTTTAAAAAATGGGAGGAGCGGTGATAACTCTTGCTTCTTTTCTAATATTCGTAATGTGCATCTTTGCTACTTTGTTTGGCTTGTCAGTCTTCCTCTGATTCTTGGATGTACTGATCTGTGAATCGAAGAATCAAAACTCTGCCTTACTGGTATGCTCTCTCTCTCTCTCTCTCTCTTTCTCTTTCTCTGTCTTGTTTTTCTCTATTTAATTTATTTCAGCTCTTATCTTTGCTATTTCCTTCCTTCTTGCTTTGGATTTATTTTTGCTATTCTTCTTCTAGGTTCTTAAGACCAAGAACTCTTTCCTAAAGTATGCTTTACTGCTATAAATGCCATTCCCGCTGTCCCTCCCTCCCCGCCCCCCAGCATTTCCTTAACTGAGTGCTGTATGTGGCGATGTTATATTTTCATTTTCTTTTTATCACGTTCAAGGTAAATTTTTTTCTCTTTCCTTGCAGTCTGCTTTTTGTGTCAGGATAATACAATATTCAGGTCATGGATTATTTATGAGTGTGTTTTCAACTTTTCTAGTGATTATTCCCCCTCCCTCTGCTTTTCCGGTAGCTTATTGCTTTCTAGTTTGATTCTATTGTAGCCAGAGGATATGGTATGATTGCAATTCTTTCACAATTCTTTTTTTTTTTCTTCCTTTTTTGGTGACCCAGAATATGATCTATCACTGCGGACACTTGTCAAGAATGTTTGGGTTTGGTTTGGATTTTTTTTTTTTTTTGCCAGAATCGGGATTTGAACTCAAAGCCTTAGACTTGCTCAACTGATAACTTTGCAGATTGGAGCCCTGCCTCCACCCTGGCTTTTTATTTTTCTGAATATTTTTGGAAATGGTGTGTCTTCTAGCTTTTTCTTCCTGGTCTGGCCTTGAACCTCTCTCCTTCAAATCTCAGTTTCCTGAATAGCTAAGATTGTAGGTATGAGACACTGGCGCCCAGCTTAAAAGAATTCCTGTTATTATGTTTTTGTAAATATTTCTTATTGTTATTAGAAAGGGGAGGTATGGAGGGGTTACAGTTACGTAAGCCAGGTAATAAGTACATTTCTTTTTGGGGTGGTCTCACCCTTACCCTCTCTCTCTCTCTCTCTCTCTCTCTCTCTCTCTCTCTCTCTCACTTTTTCCCCTTCTGTCTCTATCCTCAAGTTGTATAGTTCATTTTCCATATAATGTCTAGTAAGTACCACTGCATTTGCACACCCTTGGTTATTTATTATTATTATTATTATTTAAATTGTGTGGATAACTTTTTCAAATGGCTTAGTCGGTTGTTAAGACTTAAGCACTTAACGCATGGAATGGTTTAGGCTAGTTTCCTTTAGCTTTTGATGCATGTAAGAAAATTACCAAGCAACCAATTGAGCCCAGGGTACCCTCTACCATAACATGGTACCCACTAAGCCACAGCTTAAGGAAAAAGCGGCAGCCAAAGGTCCATGGAGAAGAAGTAATAACCAAAGTGACTATGAAAAACAGTTACATGAGCCTGTAACACTCAACCTCTGCTTACGCCAAAATAAACCCTTTCTGGGCTGGGAAGGTGGCTCCGTGGTAGAGTGCTTGCCTCGCATGCATGAAGCCCTGAGTTCGATTCCTCAGTAACACATACACAGAAAAAGCCGGAAGTGGTGCTGTGGCTCAAGTGGTAGAGTGCTCGCCTTGAGCTGAAGAGCTCAGGGACAGTGCCCAGGCCCAGAGTTCAGGCCCTACGACCGACAACAAATAAAATAAAATAAACCCTTTCTGCTTCATATATAAAGAAAGACAGGGACTTAGCTCTTACCTTAAGGAGTTAATGGACATTCCACCCACGGTCTCCGTTATAACATGGAGGGATAAAAGAATTTCTGCCAGGTGCTGGTGGCTCACGCCTGTCATCCCAGCTACTCAGGAGCCTGAGATCTGAGGATCACAGTTCAAAGCCAGCCTGGGCAAGGAAAGTCCGTGAGACTTTATTTTCAATGAACCACCAAAAAAACAAAAACAAAAAAAGCCAGAAGTGGAGCATTGGCTCAAGTGGTAGAGCGCTAGCCTTGAGCAAAAAAAGCTTAGGGACAGTGCCCAGGCCCTGAGTTCAAGCCCCAGGACTCAGACACCAAAGTTATCGCAAAAATAAAAAAAAAGGAAGCTTTGGCATTTATTTATTTAATTTTTTTTGGGGGGGTCCGGTCGTGGGGCCTGAACTCTGGGCCTGGGTGCTGTCCCTCAGCTCTTCAGCTCAAGGCTAGCGCTCTACCACTTGAGCCACAGCGCCACTTCCGGCTTTTTTCTTTTTGCTTATGTGGTGCTGAGGAATCGAACCCAGGGCCTCAGGCATGCAAGGCAAGCGCTCTACCACTGAGCCATCTTCCCAGCCCGGAAGCTTTGGCATTTAAAACAAGTGACATCTCACCTGCCAAAATATATAAGAAGTGATAACTTTGGTTAATTTGGCCCTCAAGTCTTATTAATGCCAGGTGATAACGAACTCATGAAAACAAATAGCCCTGCACTTCACCTGGTCCATAGATCCTGTTGATCAGATGTTGAAGGGGAAATAAAAATAAAAAGGCATTTGCTCTTCTTCTCTAGGTTCCCATTTTATTTATCTACTTTTTACTTTATGACTTCTAACACGTCTGTATCCCACCGGCCCCTTGCAAGAGCCCTCCTGGACAAAGATCATACTATTCAGAGCGTTAGGATGGAAGAAGGAAGGAGGGAGAGATTGACTGGTGGGGACAAGACAGCTGGTCTACCTTGGCAGCCAGGCAAGGCCCAAGACCGTGGTGACAACTCAATAACAAATAATAGCTCACAGTGGAGGCCCAGGCTGAGAGGCTGACACATAATCAATACAAAGACCAGTGGGATCAATAGGCAGTAAAAACAGCCCCAGCCTTAGGGCCCATTGGGCAGGAAGGAATGGGTCCTATGGAACCATAACAGCCCCTGCACTGGGCAGGGTGTAGCTTTGAAGGCATAACTGGAAGCCATCATTTAGGGTCTCGGGGGAGGCGGGGTTTGATACCTCACACCTCTGCCGATGAGGCCCTCATCAGAATCCCCACGCCAACAGCTGCCCCCACCCCTCTCCTGTTTGATGAAACCTGTTACGGAAAGCCAAGAAATCAGAGTCTTTGAAATTGCCTTCTCTTCTCTTATTCAGTACGGCCCAAACCGAAGTTACCCATTCCTTTTCTCAGCTTCCAATTAATAATTAATTAACTGATTGATTAGTTATTGGGATTATGAAGGTGATGTACAGAGGTGTTACAGTGACGTGTCGGATAAACAGCACATTTTTTTTGGGGGGACAATGTGACCCCTTTCCCTTGCTCACTCCCAGTTGTTCCCTCCAGCTTCCAGTTTATTAGGAAAGAAAGACAGAAAGACAGGAAGGAAGGAAGGAAGGAAGGAAGGAAGGAAGGAAGGAAGGAAGGAAGGAAGGAAGGAAGGAAGGAAGGAAGGGAGGGAGGGAGGGAGGGAGAGAAGGAAGGAAAGAAGGAAGGAAGAAAGAAAGAAAGAAGGAATTAAGGAAGGAAGAAGGAAGGAAAAGGAAAGAAAGAAGGAAGGAGGGAAGGAATAAAGAAGGAAAGGAAGGAAGGAAGAAAGAGAAAGAAGGAAAGAAAGAAAGAAGAAAGGAAGGAAGAAAAAGAAAGGAAGGAAGAAAGGAAAGGAAAGGAAGAAAGAAAAGAAATGAGGATTTAACACACAATGATAAGGCCAACTGTCTTTCCCCTGCTATTCAGGCATGCAAAGATGGATTGGATGCTAAAGAAGTTATTTCATAAGAAAAAAAGAGAAGAGGAGAAGAAAAAAATGCGAAGCCGCAGACAAGTATTGATATTGCTCGATACGAGTCTATGATGGATAGGGTAATGGCCAGAAGATCGCAGAAGCAACTTCCTAAGTTCTTGAAAATGTTCCTCTGCCAGATGTCATTAGCATGAATGAAGGAATGAAAGAAAACGGGAATGTGGCCACAGCTATCTCTCCTGAACACATGAAGCCATCTAATTGGGCTGCTTTCTGAGATGACCTTGATGGGTGGCAGAGGACAGGAAGTTGTCAGCATTCTGACATTTCGCAGGACCAACCCTTGATAGCTTTGTCCAGTGGTACTTATCTCATCCCAGAGAAAATGCCCGCATCTGCCCTGATTCCTACTTATCAAGGCCTGAGCGCTGTTTTTTTTAATGCTCAAGGCTGGCACTTTACCACTTGAGCCACAGCTCCACTTCTGGCGTTTTGGTAGTGAATTGGAGAGAAGAGTCTCAGGGACTTTCTTACCTAGGCTGTTTTTTTGTTTTAATTTTATTGTCAAGGTGGCGTATAGAGGGGTTATGTTTATATAAGTAAGGTAGTGAGTACATTTCTTGTCCAACTTGTTACCTTCTCCCTCATTGTTCTCCCTCTTTCTGTCCCCTGCTCCTCCCCTTCTATACCAAGTTGCACAGATCATTTCCAACATATTTTCTGTCTCATTGGTTCCCCCTTGTCCTTTGTCTGACCATTCTGTGGTTCCCTCCCCTATTCAGATAAACGTATCTACAATACCCAGGGTACCAAAATCAAATACAGTGACAACAGAGGATGCACCATAGGGAGAAGGACATATAAAAGAAACAAAAAAAAAATCACATAGTACATTAAAAACAACAACAACAAAGGAAAACCTCTTGTGTCCGTGCCTTGGGGTTCATTTTGCTTAGCATCATCTTATATGGTCATATGTTCATAGCTTTTGAGCTGTTCTGCTCATCTGCTAAGATTATCCTAGACATATACTAATGATTACAAATAAGGGAAACCATGGGACCTATGTTTCCTTGGGCCTGGCTTACTTCACTTAATACAATTTTTTCCATTTCCTTACAAATGGGCAAAGTCATTCTTTCTGATGGAGGCATAGAATTCATATATATATATATATATATATATATATATATATATATTTCACATTCTTGATCCATTCACCTACTGAGGGGCATCTGGGTTGGTTCCATATCTTAGCTATGGTGAACAATGCGGCGATAAACATGGTTGTGCTGGTAGCTTTAGTGTGGCCTTGTTTGTGGTTATTTGGGTAAATGCCCGGGCTAGTTTTGAACCGCAATGCTCAGCTCTCAGCCTCCTGAGTAGCTAGGATGGCAGGCATGAGCCACTGGGGCCCAACTCACACATGTTACTCAGCTTTCTTACTCTGTTACAGTATTCTTCATTGCTAATACTACTACCTTATAACAGTAGAGTAATATCGAGCAGGTATTACTGAAGTTAGGTATCCATACTATGATCCCATAGAAACAAATGTTCAAAATAGCAGCATGAGACAGAAAAGTAGGCCATAAAAAATTTGGGGGCAGTGTGACTCCATTTTTATAGAGAAAGTAGCTGTATTTATTAAAAAAAAAAAAAAGAAACCCCAAAGATCTATAAGCTGTATGCCGTGCCATAGATATATATCTAAGATTACTAAGAGTAGATTGGGGGGTAGGTAGATCTCTGTTTGGATGCTTTTTGAATTTGTTTTTTGCTAGTCTTAGTGCTTCACCATTGTTACAGAGGTCATATGTTCACATTTTAAACCTCCTTCGAAATGGAAAAGTGGAGTACTATCATAATCAAGCTATACATGTATATACACAGCCCTGCATAGCTTTATACACATACACTTGGTATACGTTTGGAAATCCAATGCCAGCCAGATGGTGGAGGAAGTGGTAGGTTCCCACACTGCTGCTGGCAGAACTTTTTATAGCGCTCTTTAGAAATTAATCTGGCGGTATAAAATCAAAAGCCAGGAAAATGTTCATTTCTGGTTACCCTGTGGCCCCACTTCTGGAAATGATCCTAGGAACAAAATTCTGAAGAAAGGAGGGGCAGGAGGACGAAGAAGAAGAGGAAGAGGAGGAAGAGGAGGAAGAAGAGGAAGAAGAGGAAGAAGAAGAAGAAGAAGAAGAAGAAGAAGAAGAAGAAGAAGAAGAAGAAGAAGAAGAAGAAGAAGAAGAAGAAGAAGAAGAAGAAGAAGAAGAAGAAGAAGAAGAGGAAGAAGAAGAAGAGGAGGAGGAAGAAGAAGAAGAGGAGGAGGAGGAGGAGGAGGCAGCAGAAGAAAAGCAGGTGGAGGGGAAGGAGGAAGAGGAAGAAAAAGAAGCAGAAGAAGAAGAGGAGGAGGAGGAGGAAGGGGAGGGGGGAGGGTGGCAGAGGAGAAGGAAGAAGAGGAAGAGGAAGGAGAGAAAGGAGAAGGAGGAGGAAGAAGAAACAGAAGGAAGAAGAGAAGGAGCAGGAGGAGGAGGAGCAGGAGGAGGAGGAGGAAGAAGAAAGAAGAAGAAGAAGAAGAAGAAGAAGAAGAAGAAGAAGAAGAAGAAGAAGAAGAAGAAGAAGAAGAAGAAGAAGAGGAGGAGGAGGAGGAGGAGGAGGAGGAGGAGGAGGAGGAGGAGGAGGAGGAGAAGGAGGAGGACTCTCTCCCTGTCAGAATATCCTCCTCTCCTCCCTCCAGGCACTGGTGGCTCATGCCTGTAATCCTAGTTACTCAGGAGGCTGAGATCTGAGGATTGCAGTTCAAAGCCAGCCTAGGGCAGGAAAGTCCATGAGACTCTTATCTCCAATGAACCATCAGAAAACCAAAAGTGGTGCTGTGGCTCAAGTGGTAGAGCGTTCCCCTTGAGCTGAAGAGCTGAGGGACAGCGCCCAGGCCCTGAGTTTCAAGTCCCAGTACCCCCCCACACACACAACTAGAATTATAATGACTTAGATGCACCAGTAGCCTTACAAAGCTCATCATAATAGAAAACAAAATCATATCAATGATCAAACTGCTCCCCCTCATTGTCCCTCTTAAGTACACGATACAGTCACAGCTCCTTCTAAATACACATTACAAAACAGTTCATTCCTCTTGCAGAGAGTAAGCCAGATAACGGAGGATCTTTTTTTTTTTTTTTGTAAATCTCCAGAGTACTGCATTTAATGAAAAAGAAATCTATTAATCAATCAATCACCCCACTGCCCCGGCTCCTCAAGGATGAATCAAGCCATGACGATGTTGGCATGAAACAAAAGGAAAAATGGTTTGATTTCGGGTCGAAGTGGGGGCTGCCAGTAGAATTTTCCTCTCATCTGGGCGTCATTAATGTTGCCTGCACAATAAATCAACACTGAAACACTGAATTAGAACCTAAACCTGGGTATTAATGCCTGTGTAGAGGGAGGGGAAAAAGTCCCTCCCTCTCTCCCTCCCTCCCTCCCTCCCTCCCTCTCTCTCTCTCTCTCTCTCCCTTTCTCACATACACACACAGTTCAAGAGAAAGTCTACCTCTATCCCTCTCCCTTATGGCTGAAAGGGAAAATGCTAATGTCCTAGAATTTCACATTATTTCATAGCCCAAGGGCCAGGAAGAGTAAGTAGTACATTGTTCTTGCAAGTATCATTTTTAAAAATTTGTTCATGGGGGCCTGAACTCTGGGTCTGGGCACTGTCCCTCAGCTCTTCAGTCCAAGGCAAGTGCTTTACCACTTGAGCCACAGCACCGCTTCTGGCTTTTTTCTGCTTATGTGGTGCTGAGGAATCAAACCCAGGGTCTCATGCATGCAAGGCAAGCGCTCTACCACTGAGCCACCTTCCCAGCCCCGCAAGTACCATTGAATACAGAGTTTAAGATGGGCTTGAGGATGTGTATTTTCTTTGGGGAGCCTACAACGCCTTGATTGAATCCAAATCTGGGCTCTTCCATTGATTCTCTGGGAAGGAAGCCCGTGGCCTGGAGAATTTTCCCCGCGTGACAGATTCCTCTCCAAGCCATGGGTAAGGTCTAACTTACGTACTTCAGTGGCTCTCTATCTGTGCAGAATCGGATCAGAATGGAGTTTGAGGAGCCCTGATCTCCATCTGCTACAAAAGTGGAGATAGAGAAATACCACTGGTTGTGGAAAGATGTGAAGAAAAAAAAAATCCAATTACCGGGTTCCCTTTCTCTAACCAGCTATAAGGCAAGGCCCTCTATAAAGTGAGCCTATTATGCATGTGTGAAGAATCCATCTATAGGTAATTAAATTCAACAGTACAGTTTTTATTTCTATTGGTCGTGGGGGCTTGAGCTCTGGGCCTGGGCGCTGTCCCTGAGCTCTTCAAGCGCAAGCTGAGTGCTCTACCACTTGAGCCACAGTGCCACATCTGGTTTTCTGGCGGTTCATTGGAGATAAGAGTCTCAGGGACTTTGCTGCCTCGGGGCTGTCTTTGAACCATCATCCTCAGATGTCAGACTCCTGAGTAGCTAGGATTCTAGGCTTGAGCCACTGGCCATCAACCCAACAGTTAATTTATTAATGTATTGTTTTGCAGACAAGATGGCTAGCAGTGGAGAGCTCCTAACAGAAAGGGAGAGACCTGAGCTTTCTCTCTGGAGTGTCTAGGGAGCTTAGACCTGAGTTACATCCCGAGAGAGCAGAAGTCTTATGCCTTGAAGCCACCAGGATGACAAGGAGAAATGACATGTGTCTACATCCATGCTCACGACCAGCTAAAGGGACACCGGGCTCGTAAAATTGAATGTTCCTTCGTTCCTTCGTTCCTTCCTTCGTTCATTCGTTCCTTCTTCCTTCCTTCCTTCCTTCCTTCTTGCCTTCCCTCCCTCCTTTCTCTCTTTCCTTTCCTTTTCTTCTTTCTTTCCTTCCTTCCCTCCCTTCTTTCTTCCTCCCTCCTTTCTCTTTTCTTTCCTTTCCTTTTCTCCCTTCCTTCCCTTCCTTCCTTCTCTCATTCCTTTCTTCCCTCCTTTCTTTTTCCCTCTTTTCTCTTTTCTTTCCTTTCATTTTCTCCTTCCTTTCATTCTCTCCTTCCTTCCTTCCCTCCCTCCTTTCTTCCTCTCTCCTTTCTCTTCTTTCTTTCCCTTTCTTCCTTTCTTTCTTCCTTCCCATCCTTTCTTCCCTTCCTTCCCTTCTTCCTTCTTTCCTTCCTTCCTTCCTTCCTTCTTTCCTTCCTTCCCTCCTTCCTTCCATTCCTTCCCTCCCTCCCCTCCTTCCATTCCTTCCCTCCCTCCCTCCTTCCATTCCTTCCCTCCCTCCCTTCCTCCTTTTTTCTATTTTCTTTACTTTTATTTTTTTTCTTTGCTTTGCGTTCTCTCCTCCTCCCTCCCTCCTTTCCTCCCTCCCTTCCTCCCCCCACTCCCCAACCTCACCCAGTCTTGCTGATTCTAGAATATGCCAGAGGAAAGGAGTTCCCTCTCCCTTTATATCACACTGAGTAGTGACCAGGTGGTGGAGTCCAGTTCCTTCTGCTCTTGTCCTGAGCCAAGGACCTTTCAGAAACCCAGCCCCAGAACCCGAGAAGCAGACAGCAGAGGAAGACAGCACCTTTACCGGACACGGACTCGGGCCTGTCACCACCCGCCAAGAATGGGCGGAGGATGAGCGTGTGATGACAGGAACTTCATTTCAGACAGAACCATCCCAGCCAGCTTCAAATGGAGAAACCACCCCCCAGAGAGCAAAGCAGATGCCAATATGGGACCCTCCCCCGTCCCCCCAGCGCCCCCCCCCCCCCCCCCCCGTCCCTCACAAAAGCACTTCAGTTTGGAAGCCATCAGTTTGGAAGCCATCAACATCTTTCAGACACACCACTGAAAATGGAACCGCCTCTCACAATGCACCCTATCTGCCATATCTCCTGGGACAATGGTGTTTGTTGGCTGGGAGCTGACACTTGAATAGAGGCCTTCCTTCAGGGAGATAAGAGCTCCCAGCTCACCCACTGTCTGCCACTCAGATATTTAAGGAGACCTGGTAAACACACTGGGGCAAACGTAGAGCCTGAATCTAGGAGGGACAGGGCAATTTGTTGAGCTTTCTATCTGTTCCTGTTGCTGTCACTTAGAGCTCAGGGAGGCTGGCTAGAAGCTTCCGTTCTCACATTTTCTGGCCAGGAAGGTGAGCTCTCATACACACACACACACACACACACACACACACACACACACACACACACACACGATCATTAAAGGAGACCCATGTGGCAGCCTTCCATGTCTCAAGGGCGCATTCTGACACAGACTTAGTCATGTTCAGAGCATGGAGTTCCTCTCCTGGGTAGTCATCAAGCAGGAAGGGCTTCCAACGGGTGCGGTGAGGGCTGAAACTTACAACTGCAGCAATGAGATCAAGAGTGAGAGGGTAAGCGAAAGAGAAAGGAGAAGGAGGAGGAGGATGAGAGGGAGGAAGAAAAGAGAGAAAGAAAGAGTGAAGGAGGGAAGGAGGGAAGGAGGAAGAGAGGGAGGGAAGGAGGAAAGAAAAGAAGGAAGGAAGTCAAGGAAGGAAGGAAGGAAGGAAGTCAAGGAAGGGAGAAAGAAAGGAAGGGAGGAAGTCAAGGAAGGGAGGAAGTCAAGGAAGGAAATGTCAAGGAAGGAAGGAAGTCAGGAAGTCAAGGAAGAAAGGGAGGAAGACTCATAGGTCTCACTAACCAGCAAAACGCCCAGAAGTAGACAGGTGGCTCAAGTGGTAGAGTGCCAGGCTTGAGCAAGAAAGCTAAAGCAAGAGCATAAGGCCCAATGGGTGACATTGATCAAGACAGACTGTTCTCATAACTGACATGTTGAACTGAAACCCCTCTGTATAACTACTTAGAGATAATAAAAAATATAAAAAGATGCGCTGTAGAGAGGACACAAAAGTAGAGAGCATAGATAGACAGACAGATAAACAGACAAACATATAGACAGATAGATAGACAAATAGGTAAACAGATGGACAGATAGACAAATAGAGACAAAGACAGACAGATACAGATAGCTAGACAAATAGACAGACAGACAGATAGACAAATAGATAAACAGACAAAGAGACAGATAGTCAGAGACAGACAGATAGATAGCTAGACAAATAGACACAGACAGACAGATAGATAAACAGATAGACAAGTAGATAGAAACAGATAGAGACAGAGACAGACAGACAGACAGATACATATCGATAAGCAAGCAAGCCCTTAGGGCGATGTTAATGCTAACTCTAGGTTTGCAGTAATAGTCACACGGCCAACACCCAACTCCACGGAAGAGAGGAAGTTTGTAAGTCATTTGAGTGTCTGTACGGGTCTGGGGTCCAGACTAAGAGAAAGCTTTGCCTTCTAGAAAGCTGTGTTCATAAAGAGATCCCGCTAGGAGAGGGAGCACGTGAAGCCGGGGCTCCACACAGCACACCCGAAGGTCACACAGCACACAACTTCCCTCTCACGCCCAGGGAGAACCAGGGAAGTGCAGACCAGACCCCCACGCAGGGCTGTGTTCCGGCTCTATTCCTGTCTTCTCCCTCCCCTGCCTCCCCACCCCCACTTTTGTCTAATCCTTAGGTGAAAAACAGGCGATCTTGATGCATGGCGGAAATGGTGAGGGACCCCCAAGCCCTCCACACATTCCCACTGTAGTGGGTTCAATGCCGACTTGCCCTCCTACATGCGCATTTTTGACAGTTCCAGCTCTTTTCTCTATTCCTTCCAGTCAGGGAGAGATGGTTTTACCTTGAGTGGATTATTCTAGATCTTGCTATCAAGTTTTGACCAGATAAATAAAAACATTTTTTAAAAAATCACCGTGCGTCCATGACTCACACCTGTCATCTTATCTACCTAAGGAGGCTGAGATCTGAGGATCGAGGTTCAAAGCCAGCCGGGGCAGGAAAGGCTCTGGGACTCTTATCTCCAATAAACCACCAGAAAACCAGAAGTGGTGCTGTGGCTCAAGTGGTAGAGTGCTCGCCTTGAGCTGAAAAGCTGAGGGACAGCACCCAGGCCCAGAGTTCAAGCCCCAGGACGGACACAAAAAAAAAAAGGAGTCTCTCAATTGCTCAACTTGCTCAGCTGGTGCTATCCCACTTGAACAACACCACCATTCCTGCCTTTTTAGATTCATTCATTGATTGATTTTTGTCAGTGGTGGAGCTTGAACTATCTCTGAGCTCTGTGTCCCTGCTCTACCACTTGAGCCTTGGCCCCACTTCTGGTTTTCTGGTATGTTCATTGGAGATCAGAGTCTCACAGATTTTCCCGCTCCGGCTGGCTTTGAACTGTGATCCTCAGATCTCAGCCACCCTGAGTAGCTAGGATGACAGGCGTGAGCCACCAGTGCCCAGCCCAACCCTGACTTTTGCTGGTTAGTTTAGGGATGGAATCTCGCATGAGCTACCAGTACACCCCGGTGAAATAGTGTGTTTTCTTCCATCTCTCCCACTTCCAAATAATAACCAGCTTAGAAGAATACTACCAAGAGCCACAGGTCCTCAACATTGCATCTCGATTGTCTACCTACCTCCCTCCCTTCCTCTCTCTCTCCCACCTTCCCTCCCTCTCTCCCTCCCTCCCTCCCTCTCTCCCTCCCTCCCTCCCTCTCTCCCTCCCTCTCTCCTTCCCTCCCTCTCTCCCTCCCTCTCTCTCTCTCTCTCTCTCTCTGCTATTCTGAGACACCATCGCTCAAACAATACCTCCTTGGTTCCCTCCCCCTTTCAGTCCATACTTTCTTCAAAACCTCAGAAGGACATTTTAACCATAACAACTATCCTATGTTCCCTGCCCACCCTTCCCAAGCTCTCCGTGGCTTTCTGTTGTTCCTTAAAATAAAAGCTCAACTCCTTAGACTAGTCCGACAAGACTCTGTAATTAAAATCACCTGGGGGACTTAAAAATAACAGCCCAAAGCAAACGCAGAAACAAGAACAAACAATGAAAACATCACTGCCTGGGCCCTGCCTGGGACTGTGCACCGGTAGAATGGCCGCCTCTCTGGTATCTAAGGAAAAGTGAGGCCTGGGCAGGTGGCTTAGTGGTAGCGTGCTCGGCTAGTATGCATGAAGTCCTGGGTTCAATTCCCCAGTACCATATACACACGCACAAAGCCAGAAGTGGTGCTGTGGCTCAAGCGGTAGAGCACCAGCCTTGAGCCAAAGATGCCTAGGTCCTGAGTTCAAGCCCCAGGACTGGCCTAAATAAACAAATAAATAAATGGGGAGAAGTGGCATGATGTGACCCCCTGTGTATTTGCTCCCTCACTAAAATCCAAACCTACTGGTCTATTTCTTTTGTTGGTTAATTAGTTAGCTGGTTAATTGGTTGGGATTTTTCTTTCTTTCTTTCTGATTGCAGGCCTTGAACTCAGGGCCTGGGCGCTGTCCCTCAGCTCAAGGCCAGCGCTCTACCACTTGAGCCACAGCGCCACTTCTGGTTTTCCGAGGGGTTTATTGGAGATCAGAGTCTCATGGCCTTTCCTGCCCTAGGCTGGCTTTGAACTGGGATCCTCAGATCTCAGCCTCCTGAGTGGCTAGGATGACAGCTTACCTGGCAGCACCCTCTCCCCACCCCCCCCCCCCCAGCAGGCTGGTTAGTCTTTTTTTTTTGAGTGTCTTAAATTCATATTTGCCTCAGGACCTTTGCACTAGCTGCTTCTCTTCCTGGGAATCCTTAATACCCCCGAGGGCCACAATGGGCTGTCCATTTCTGCCACCTAAGTCCAGGCTCCCATATCTTTACCTTCAGAGAGGAGAGGGTGGCCAGGGAAGAAGACAGCAAACCCATCAATGTAGACAATCAGATTCCCGCATTCCCTCAACCACTTATTTAAATATCATCACAGTGCCCGGTTTCCCTGAGCTGGTTGCCAGGGGCAACCGGCCCCGCTGGGCTGGCTTTCTGGTGCAGGCATCCTGACAGCACCTGGAGTCCCATTTCATGGCTGCAGGCCTTTTGCACCGTCTTTCAAGAACATAGCTGCTGCCGGAAAGCCCCACCTTGAGGCTGGGAAGGTGGCTCAGTGGTAGAGTGCTCGCTTTGCATACACGAGGCCCCGGGTTCTATTCCTCAGTACCATATACACAGAGGAAAAAGCCAGCAGAAGTGGTGCCTTGGCTCAAGGGGTAAGAGCACTTGCCTTGAGCAAAAAATAAAAGAAGCTCAGGGACAGTGCCCAGGCCCTGAGGTCAAGCCCCAGGACTGGCTAAAACTGCACAAGACAAAAATCACATTTGGAACCAGGTTATTTGGCCAGTGTGATTCCCCCTGCCCGCCTTTTTGTCTCAAACTTCCTATTGAGTTGCAGGTCTAACTCTGGATGGGGCTTACAGAGACCACAGGCACTGATCTACCACTGGAACCTTCCAAGGCCAAGAGCACATGTAACCCTCCCTCCCTTCCCTCCCTTCTCCCCCCCCATCTCTCTCTACAGAGAAGAAATATCTTCCAAGATCTTAGCTCTGTTCACTCTAGAGGAAATCACCAAAACCACACTGGAGGAGGGATGGCGGTGAAATCGTGGTGTTGTTGTTTTTCCCCTCCAAGTCAGGTCAGACTAGAATAAATCCCGGCCATAGGATATATATGATTTCCTCCCCCTCCCCCTTTCTTTCCCCTCCACCCCTTCTTCTCCCCTCAGACCCTTTCAGCCATTTGCTGCTCTCTGGGGAGAAGGTATTCAACCCCCAGCTTCTCCCCCTCCCTCGTCCCCCCCCCCCCCCATGCTTCCTGTAGCAGGTATAAAAAGCTCCCAAATGTCATCACATTTGCAAATGAACAAAACCCTCCCAACGCTCAAAGAGCATCCCCGGGAGATCCTCCTCCAGCGGAGTCCATGGCTTTGTTGTTCGAATAATACACACATGCACAAGCATTCTTCCCAATAGCTAATAATGACGTTGGGGTGGGAGGGTTGTAGGGGGGGAATTGAGCTGGTTTGGGGGAAGGTAATCACGTTTGGCCTGTGGACTGGAAGACTTGTTTCTATTCACCACGTCCTTGTGTCAGGGTCGGTCAGCCTGCCACGTGGCTTCACTTTTCTATTTTTCAATTTATTTTTGGTTGGCCGTGGGGCCTGAACTCTGGGCCTGGGTGCTGTCCCTCAGCTCTTCAGCTCAAGGCTAGCGCTCTACCACTTGAGCCACAGCGCCACTTCCAGCTTTTTTCTGCTTCTGTGGTGCTGAGGAATCAAACCCAGGGCCTCATGCCTGCCAGGCAAGCACTCTACCACTGAGCCACCTTCCCAGGCCTGATGGGATTCTTTTGAGACTGTCTTGTTATTTCAAGGTTGCACACTCTACCACTCGAGCCACGCCTCTCCACTGCTGAGAGAATGAGGATGGACTTCTCTGTCCTGGTTGGCTTCAAACCAGGATCCTCAAATCTCAGCCTCCTGAGTCGCTAGGATCACAGGTGTGAGGCGCCCAGTTTCTCTTCCTTTTTTTTTTAACCAAAATAAATCCCGAAGGAGAAAAAAAATAACAAGTGAAGAGCTGTTGTTGGTTAACTGGATTCTGCTTTGGAATTTAACGTGAACTCCTCGTGTGCCTTTGGTCTATGAAGAGACATTTTTGCTCCAAACTCTCCCAAAGATCTTCAGATGTATTTATTCACTTTGTGAAGTTTTGAAAAAAACAAACGAATGCACAAACAAAACTAGTTCTGAGAAGAAGAAAAATGTCATGAGCGTTACCGTAGGTATGTCTTCAGCTTTTCAAGTTCTCTCTCGAGAGACTGGATAGCATTGAGTTAGGGAAAAGAAACTGCGCGCTAGAACAAGACCTCTTCCCAAAGTAAAAATAAACTCATTAAAGGTTAAACGCTGCGTCTTTAAGGCTAAGGAATGGAGCAATAATACCAAATGTCACTGTCAAAATAAACCCACTCAGGGGGGGCTGGGAAGGTGGCTCAGTGGCAGAGCGCTTGCCTTGCATGCATGAGACCCTGGGTTCGATTCTTCAGCACCACAGAAGCAGAAAAAGCCTGAAGTGGTGCTGTGGCTCAAGTGGTAGAGCACTTGCTTGAGCTGAAGAGCTGAGGGACAGCGTCCAGGCCCTGAGATCAAGTCCCACAACTGAACAACAAAAAAAAATGGTCTCCTTAGTTCTAGGCACGTGCCAAAGCAAACAGTGATGCTCGATATTTAGCAATGATTAGATGCAGGAGGGGATGGATAGCTAGGAGAATGGGTGTTGTTTGGGGGTTGTGTAGCCTAACAATGAAAACGACAGGATAAAATAAATACATAAATAAATATGGTTTCATATAAATAAATCTGCCCACTCTGCTAATTCTGTCGCATGCTATTAATACACCATGGGCGAAAACCAAAAACAAGATTCCTCCAGTTCCCATCTTCAATGAATCGAGATGTCAATTTCACAGATGCATTGAAGATCAGAGTCTCACAGCCTTTCCTGGCCCCGGGGGGGCTGGCTTTGAACTGAGATCCTCAGATCTCAGCCTCCTGAGAAGCTAGGATGACAGGCATGAGCCACTAGCGCTTGGCAGGAATACTGGCTGCAGGTGGTCAGAACAGACAAAAAAGTGGGGGGTCTGTGACATCGTGGGGCACATGAACGTATATGTCCACATTTGGGCCCCTGGCTGGCAAATCTCCATTGTTTGTGCCAAGGTCCTGTAAGAAACAAAGCTATTTCTATGAGCAAATGTTCACCCCGCAGGCCAATCAATCCGTGCTCAGGTAGCGCCCGGAATTCTGTACAGAGCTCCTGCGGTCTCCTGATTGAAATGGGGTCAGGGTTATTTATTTCTTTCACGTGTTTGCACTTTACTACCTTTTCCCAATGAATCCACGTCCAATCACTGCACACCTTCATCTACCGCTAGAGAATTGAATTGACAAAAAAATCAAGGCGAAGAAAAAAAAAAATAAAAAGGTGACTTGTGACCTTAACCAGAAATGTAAGTGGAATCCAACATAGATGTCTCTGAAAAATAAAAATTATTAAAAAATAAAAAGGGAGGGGGCATAAATAATAAATAAACAAACTGGAAAAGCTGTCATCCTAGCGACTCAGGAGGCTGAGATCTGAGGGTCAGGGTTCAAAGCCAGGCCTGGGCCAGGAAAGTCTGTGAGACTCTTGACTCCAATAAACCACCAGAAACCAGAAGGGGTGCTGTGGCTCAAGTGGTAGAGCGCTCGCCTTGAGCACAGAGAGGCTCAGGGACAGCACCCAGGGCCCTGAGTTCAAAGCCCAGGCCTGGCAAAACAGAACAAAACAAAGCAAACCACAGTCTATATACTGTAGTTAGAACTTTCTCAGGCTTCTGTGGGCTGATCATATTCAGTAATGCTCTGCCTTGGAGTGTTTAAGTCTCAAGTATCTTTAGCTGAACTATATTCATGCTAAGATTCAACATGAACTAAACTGAGAGAGAGAGAGGGAACCATGGCTAGGATTCCCAGATGAGATGGTAATAATAATCTATCTTCTTCAAATAAATAACATAGGGAAGTGGGAAGGAGGAGGGAAGGGAAAAATGGGGGGAGAGGGTAACACTGTTTAAAAAGAAATGTACTAGCCAGGTGCTGGTGGCTCACGCCTGTAATACCAGCTACTCAGGAGGCTGATATCTGAGGATCGAGGTTCAAAGCCAGCCAGGGCAGGAAAGTCCATGAGACTCTTATCTCCAATAAACCATCAGAAAACCAGAAGTGGTGCTGTGGCTCAAGTGGTAGAGCACTTGCTTTGAGCTGAAGAGCTGAAGGACAGCGCCCAGGCCCAGAGTTCAAGCCACATGACTGACTCATTACCTGACTTACGTAACTGTAACCTCTCTGTACATCATCTTTACAATAAAATGTAAACACACACACACACACACACACAACGTAAGGAAAAAAAGAACAGAGGGCCAGTTTCACACCAAATCAGGACGTGAATGCAAAGGGAGAAGGAAAAAAAGAGATGGAAGGAGGCGTGGCTTAAATGATAGAGCACAAAATCCAAACAAGAGCATGAGGCCCTTAGTTCAAGTGCCAGTAGCAGCACACTCACCAAAAAAATGAAAATAAATACAAATATCCAGTATATTCCTTAGGGCTGGAGGTGTGGATCAGTCGGTAGCTTAGCATCGCAGGTGTTTAGAAAGTTACCCATTTTCTGGATTTTCTGTTTGGTTGGAAGATACATTTCAAAATACCACCCAGCCATCCTCTGAATTTCACTGGTTTCTAATGTAGTCTGTTCATTTCCCATCTTTTTTTTTTTTTTTTTTTGTATTAATTTTGGTCCTGTCCCTTATTTTTTGGTTAGTTTAGCTAAGGGTTTGTCAATCTTGTTTATCTTTTTTTTTTTTCTTTCTTTTTTGCCAGTCCTGGGGCTTGAACTCAGGGCCTGAGCTGCTTTGGCTCAAGGCGAGTGCTCTACCACTTGAGCCACAGCGCCACTTGGGGCTTTTTCTGCTTATGTGGTGCTGAGCAATCGAACCCGGGGCTTCATGCAGCCCTCGTTTACCTTTTCAGAGAACCAACTCCTCATTTCAACGATTCCCTACATTTTAGTCTCCATTCGTTTCCGTTCTAATGTTCAGTTATTTTCTTCCCGGCCTACTGATTTGGGGCTTGGCTGGTCCTTGTATTCCTATGAGCTCCAGGTCACTCCCTGGCTATTTGTATGAGATCTCTCTGATTACCTAACATATACTGTTGGATGCACTGGATTTTTTTTTTTTTACTGTTACCCTCATTTATATTCTGTAGAGCGCCATGGTCTGCTATAAACAGAACTCAAATGAAATGGGGACACAGGAGGAGAAATGTCAAGAAACAAGCAAGGATTTTATATATATATATATTATATATATGTATAATATATATATATTATATATATGAACAAATTGTAGAAATCTGTGATTTAAAATACGTATATATATACATATTTAAAATATATATGTATGTATATGTATATTTAAAATATGTATATGTGTGTATACATATATATAAGAATATATATACAAGCCAGGCGCTGGTGGCTCACACCTGTGATCCTCACTATTCAGGAGGCTGTGATCTGAGGATGGCGGTTTGAGGCCAGCCTCAGTGTGAGACTCTTATCTCCAATGAACCACCAGAAGACCGGAAGTGGCACTGTGGCTCAAGTGGTAGAGCACTCGCCTTGAGCTGAAGAGCTCAGGGACAGCGCCCAGGCACTGAGTTCAAGCCCCATGACCACCACCACCAACAACAACAAAGTAGAGTGTAATCCTCTATGCCTTGTACCTGGGGTTGACCTTTACCTTGCTTCAGCTGAAGAATGAAGTAGAAGTAGCAATATGGCGGCTCTACCCCTATGCCACGAGAGGGCTAAATGCTTCTCTTTCTTTTGAAACTCTGTCTTTGGTATGTTCTTTGAAGGCTACTGTGGGGGGGAGGGTGGCGTGGGGGTTTGGATGGTTTCCCATTTAAGGAGAAGATCTAGAAGTTGACCAAGATTCCCCAGGTGAGTAGAATTCTGGGTCCTTCTTACACATTCATGGGGCCTTTATTCCAACCTGGAGAATTCCCATCCATTCTGGAATTTCTATCTTCCTTTCTTATCTAATCAAGTCATGGACAAATCACACACTGTCTGATACAAAAAAAAAAAAAAACTGGAGCTGGGTGCTGGTGGCTCACGCCTGTCATCCTAGCTACTCTGGAGGTTGAGATCTGAGGATCGCAGTTCAAAGCCAGCCCAGGCAGGAAAATCTAGGAGACTCTTATCTCCAATGAACCACCAGAAGACTGGAAGTGGTGCTGTGGCTCACGCGGTAGAGCGCTTGCCTTGAGCTGAAGAGCTCAGGGACAGCGCCCAGGCCCAGAGTTCAAGCCCCTATGAATGACAAAACAAAACAAAATCATCATTCTGAATTCAAATGGCATTTAAAAAAAAAAGTGACTTGTTATGATCATCTTTCACAGTTGTGGGCATGGGATGGCTTGGGGAAATGGTTTCTCACTCCGTGTGTCTCCTGATGTTGATGGTGTCAGGAGCTAGAGTCGCCATGAAGACTCCGCCACTCACGTGACCCCTGGCTGGGCAACCAGAACACCCACACGGGGTCTCTTCACATGGTCCAGGATTCCACCAGGAACAAATGTGCTAAGTGCTTCCTACATTGCTTCCGGGGTCACAGGTAGAATGCCAGACGTTAGTGGAAAAAGAAAAAAAAGACAGTTGGAGGCCCTGACTTCAAGCCCCAGTACTGGCACAAAGGAAGAAAATAAGAGATTCTTAACAGAACTGCCATGACTAGTCAGTCTCTAGGGATGTCAACAGGTATTTCTTCTTTTTTCTTTTTCTTTTTGGCAATCCTAGCATTAGAACTCTGGACCTAGGCGCTGTCCCTGAGCTTCTTTTTGCTCAAGGTGAGCGTTCTACCACTTGAGCAATGGCACGACTTCTGGCCTTTTGGTAGAGATAAGAGTCTCATGGACTTTCCTTCCCGGGGCTGACTTTGAACTGGGATCCTCAGATCTCAGCCTCCTGAGTAGCTTCAATTATGGGTGTGAGCCCTGGGGGCAGGGTATAATAAGTATTTCTTAAAGACTGGATGATGAGTAAAAGGAAGAAAGGGGAAAAGGAGAAGGAGAGGGAGAGGAAGAGAAGAGGAGGAGGAGAGGGAGAAGGAGGAGGAGGAGGAAGCAGAGGAAAGAAAGAAAGAGGAAGGAAGAGGAAGAAGAAGGAAGGAAGAGGAAGAGGAGAAGTGGAAGAGGTTGAAGAGAAGCATGTGGAGTAGAGCAAAGCAAGCCTAACACAGAAACCATATATATATACATATATATATATATATATATATATAGAGAGAGAGAGAGAGAGAGAGAGAGAGAGAGAGAGAGGGAGAGTCCTATCGTTTAAAGCAAAGGAATACTTGGTGCTGATACAAACCATCAAATTCGTAGTGATTTGTCACAACAGCAAGGGACACAAACATGTCCCCTGTCCTCATGCACAAAGTGTTAAAAAAAAAATACCTTGAGAAAGTTGGACCCATACGATCTCCACTGGAAAATGAGATCTGAAAGATTTTACATCTCGAGAGCTCATAAAAGTCTAGAGCCACTCTCCTTTTATGAACCTGCATCCCGAATTACAGCAGCTATGACTTAGGTATTCAGACCGGGGCGGCTGTACCTAAGCAGGCCTTCGAGATAATTAGATACTCAAAATCTTCATCCGAGTCTACGTAGGAGCATCTCAGGAAGCTAATGAGAACCTTTCCGTTGGCTGGGTGCCATCTTTCCACACACCACTAAGTGACATTTAATTTAAGGTACCAACTTCACCTTAACATATTCATCAGGGCACAATCATTTTTGCAGTTGTCAGACGAGAGCCAGGAAAAACATAGCCAACTTGGTTAACAGATGCGGAGACCCAGGAATAGGAATAAAGGGGAGAAAAAAAAAAACTAGAACAAAGAGCACATGACTAAATCTGGTGCTGGTGGCTCATGCCTGTCATCCTAGCTACTCGGGAGGCTGAGATCTGAGGATCGTGGTTCAAAGCCAGCCCGGGCAGGAAAGTCCGTGAGACTCTGATCTCCAAATAACCACTCAGAAAACCAGAAGTGGCACTATGGCTCAAGTGGTAGAGTGCTCACCTTGAACTGAACGGCTGAGAGACAGCACCTAGGCCCAGAGTTCAAGCCCCAGTACTGGGGTGTGTTTGTGTGTGTGTGTGTGTGTGTGTGTGTGTGTGTGTGTGTGTGTGTGTGTGTGTGTACAATATTATTTAGACATTTTTGGAAGCTCACAAATTACAATAAGGCCATCCCCTCATTCTCTTAGATTCTAAGTAGGTTATCTGTCTCTGGCTTCTGAGGAAGGATCTGGTGGAAGAGAAGGGAGAAAGAATGGTCATTCGAGTCTTCCTGGGTTTGTTTCTCCAGTCATAGCATGTATTTGAGGAAACAGGTCGGGAAGGAGGAAGCCTATGGCTCCCCAAATTTGCTACCCAGACACAAAAAATGGTAAAGCGAGGGCTCTGCTTCCTTCCACCAGAGGTTTACCCCAAGAGCAAGGTTGGTCGTGGGGCTTGAACTCAGGGCCTGGGCGCAGTCCCTCAGCTCTTCAGTTCAAGGTGAGCACTCTACCACTTGAGCCACGGCACCACTTCTGGTTTTCTGAGTGGTTTATTGGAGATAAGAGTCTCACAGACTTTCCTGCCCGGGGCTGGCTTTGAACCGTAAGCCTCAGATCTCAGCCTCCCGAGTAGCTAGGATGACAGGCATGAGCCACGGGCGCCCGGCCAAGATAAGGGATATTTTTGCATGGTTGTAAGTCGCCTCATTTGTGGTCATTTGTTATCATTGTAAAAAGAAAACAGACATGGCTTCTCTCCTCATCTGCAGAGTTTCCAATAAATACTTCGAGAAAAGTTCAGAGACTGTTTCACACAGAGGTCACACCATGATAATAAACCCATTAAAATTGAGTTTCATTCCCCATTCATCCGACACCACGAGAGCCGCAATAGTTACCAAGACAAGTTAGAACTACCCAGTATATATAATGGGGATTTGTCAGCCTTCATAATAATATCTGTTTAAAAAAGGCAATAAACAACTTCAAATAGACTAACACTAAAAGAGCGAACAGGGATCAAGTAATCATCTTAGCACGGTCTAGGTAATTAGGATATCAGATTTCAGAAATTAGGTCTCATTTCCGTATTGAGCCCAAATCTCTCTCTCATACACACTCACACACACACAGGTGAACAAAAGTCACCGTAGGAAGAAGTAGAGGAGAAGGTAAAAGACAGGAAACAGAAGCAGAAAGAAGAGGAAGGGCAGATGAATGTAGAGAGGAAGGGTGAGCAAATACAATTTAATATCCCATATATATATACATATATGAAAATATAAACGGGTAACTTGGGGGTGGGGATGGAAATGGGATAGGGGAGAAAGAAAGAAAGGAGACAAGGATCAAGATGTATATGGCTGATAGGTTGGGTTAACTGCTATGTTGAATCAACATATGTTAATTCATATATAAATATATATATATACACACTGATATGTTGAATTAACACCCCTTTTGCACCTCCTTAAGATAATAAAAATTATATTAAAGAAAAAGAAATGGCCAAGTCGTAAGTGTATAAAGTCGTTCATGTGTTATAAGTAAAACCTGAAAGCACACAACTCCTAGAAGAAAATGCACTCAGGAAAAGCTTCTTGGAACTGGTGTGTGTCTGTGTCTGTGTGCGGTACTGGGGCTTGACCTCGGGGACTAATGGCTCTCACTTGCTTTTTTTCTGTTCAGAACTGGCACTCTACTGCTTGAGCCACAGCTCCACTTCCAATCATTTTTTTTGCGCTTATGTCTTTTGTTCAAGGATGGTGCTCTCCTACTTGAGCCACGGCTCCATTTCTTGCTTTTTTGGAGTACTTTATTAAAAACAAGAGGCTCCTGGACTTTCCTGCTCAGGCTGGCTTTGAACCTTGATCTGCAGATCTCAGCCTCCTGAGTAGCTAGGATGACAGGGGTGGGCCACCATTAACTGGCTAGTCCAATAATTATTTTTTAGAGATGACTATAAAAAAAGAATAGAATAAAATAAAATTAAACATGTTTGTCTTTATATATATATATATATATATGTATATATATAGCTCATACCTCAATAAAGTATGTTAAGTCCACATAATACATTTTAATACTTGGAGATAACCCCACTGGAACATTGGAACAAGGGAAGACAAATGACAGAAAGGTAACTCAGAGGAGCTGGAGGCGTGGTTCAGGTGGTAGAGTACCAGCCCCTGAATGAAAGCATCAGACACTGAATTTGAGTCCCAGTGTCAGACAAAAAAAAAAAAAAATAATAATAATAAAATAAAATAGCTAGGCACAGGTGGCTCATGCCTGTAATCCTAGTTACTCAGGAGGCTGAGATCTGAGGATCATGATTCAAAGCCAGCCTGGGCAGGAAACTCCGTGAGACTCTTCACTCCGATAAACCATTCAGAAAACCAGAAGTGGCGCTGTGGCTCAAGTGGTAAAGTGCTGGCCTTGAGCTGAAGAGCTGAGGGACAGCGCCCAGGCCCAGAGTTCAAGCCCCACAACTGACCCCCAAAAATAAATAAAAAATAAATAAAACAAAAAACAGAAAGAGAGAAAGGAGAAAGACTTCCCACCCAGCAGGAACAAGTCTTGGCACACACTGAGATTTCTACTCTATCTTCAAAGCTGGCTTTCACAGGAGTCCACCTGTCCATGTTTTCATTCCAACCCAACCCTGCCTCTTGTTCTTCCTCTGATAATGGTATTCAAATTAGCCCTTACATAAAAGTTCTTGGTCCTCCAAGTATCCCAGAGGGAGGTTATTATGTAGATTTTTTTTTTCCTCAAGCCAACAATTAGTATAGCAAATCAAGGGGAAAACAATCCAAAATAAAGAGGATGCCAGCAACTTTAATGAAGGGCTGGTGTCATGTCAGGTTCTATGCTAGAGAGTTTAAAATATTAAATGCATCATCTCTATTAACCCCTTCATTTCTGCATGGTTGGTAGCTGAGGATATCCTGATCTGAAAACTGAATCCTGAAGCGGGTAAGCCTATTTGCCCAAGGTTGTCATCAATTGCAAAAGTGAGATCATTATTATTATTTTTTTCTTCCAGAAAGACACTGGTGGATTTGTGTCAGGAGAGAGGGCTGGCTGTCCCTGAAGGAGCATTGGGAAGTCAATAGTGATTACTCAGGAGGCTGAGATCTGAGGATTGTGGTTCAAAGCCAGCCAGGGCAGGAAACTCCGTGACACTCTTATCTCCAATAAACTACTCAGAAAAATGGAAGTGGTGCTGTGGCTCAAGTGGTAGAGTGCTTGCCTTGAGCTGAAGAGCTGAGGTCAGTTCTCAGGCCTAGAGTTTGGGCCTCACAAGAGAAAGAAAGAAAGAAAGAAAGAAAGAAAGAAAGAAAGAAAGAAAGGAAAGAAAGAAAGAAAGAAAGAAGAAGAAGGAAGGAAGGAAGGAAGGAAGGAAGGAAGGAAGGAAGGAAGGAAGGAAGGAAGGAAGGAAGGAAGGAAGGAAGGAAAGGAAGGAGGGAGGGAGGGAAGGAAGGAAGGAAGGAAGGGAAGGAAGGAAGGAAGGAAGGGAAGTAAGGAAGGAAGGAAAGAAGGAAGGAAGAACACAATAATCATTTAGCACATATTTTCCTGATATAAAGCAAGATGGATAGCCAAAGTAGAGACGGATTCTCAGGGCCAAAAAATAAAAATGAAAACATCAAAGGCACAAGTCGTCGAACAGATTAGCTAAGAAGTCTGAAAGAAACACGCTCACCATTTCTCCAGAGGAAAATAAGATTGCTAATTGTACCCTTAAATAGAAATATCAACTAGCAGCCAAGGGAACAGGGCTACTGGTACACATGAATGAAACACGAAGTTCTGGGAAAAACTGTCTCAGAACATGCATATATCCGCCATGCTATCAGTTTTCCTAAGCCAAGATGCAAAGCACTTAATTATCCTCAGTGCATGATGTTGGAAAAGGAATTAAAAATCTCATTCTTTCATCTCTTTGGAATATGGACTGTTTGAGTTCATGATTGTACAACGCGATTGGTTTTTCTGCAACTTGGGTCTCAAAAAAACAAAAACAAAAAAAAAGCTTCTAATATTATGTTTCCTGAGCTGATTTCTGTCTGGTTGATAAATGGCCAGGCCTATCAACGTGCTATGTTCTTGGGTTTGGTAGGTGTGGCTGTGTTCCTATGCCTAAAACTCCACTGCAACCGCTTCTAGGTCATAACTTAGACATCTCTATAAACAAAGGCGTCTAAGAATATCTGACAGAAGGTTGCGATGAAGTTCGGTTGCAAAGCGCTTGCCCAGCAAGTGCCATGTCCTGGGTTGGATGCCTACTACCTAAAAAAAAAAGGCTAGACAAAAAGTATACCTTATGCCAGGCACCGGTGGCTCACACCTGTCATCCTACCTACTCAGGAGGCTGAGAACTGAGGATCACGGTTCAAAGCCAGCCCGGGGAAGAAAACTTCCAAGAGACTCTTATCTCCAATGAATTACTCAGGGAAAAAAAAAAGCCAGAAGTGGCACTGTGGCTCAAGTTGGTAGACTGCTTGCCTTGAGCACCAAGAGGCTCAGGGACAGCGCCCAGGCCCTGAGTTCCAGTCCCAGGTCTTGCAAAAACAAAAACAAAAACCACTGGCAGCCACCGTTCTAGAGAAAAACAGCAGTGACCAGGGAATGAATCATCCATCATCATCGTGCTGGCTAGTCACAAATGAAGCCGTAGCCAATCCAAAAGGGTCCAGTCATGCAGTCCTACTGATAATCCCAGAGGACAGCAACCCTGGAAAAATAATCAACAGGCATAATTCATAATGACCTGCAAGAGCTCTTCTTTCTGCATTGTTTGCTTTTGAAACATGAACTTAGTGAGATGTGATTTTATTTATTTATTTTCACTTTTTAGCTCTGCCCTCCAGTGCCCTCTCTGAGAGAGAACTGTCATTGCACTGGGCACCAGCAATTCAGAGGAAGGAAGAAGAGGAAGGAGGTGGACGAGGAGGGGGGAAGGAAGGAAGAGGAAAAGGAGGAGGAAGAAGAAAGAAGGAAAAAGAAGAAGAAGAAGAAGAGGAGGAGGAGGAGGAGGAGGAAGAGGGAAGGAAGGAAGAGGCAGAGGAGGAGGAAGAAAAAGAAAGAAAGAAAAAGGAGGAGGAGGAGGAGGAGGAGAAGGAGGAGAAGGTGAAGGAGAAGAAGAGAAGAAGAAGAAGAAGAAGAAGAAGAAGAAGAAGAAGAAGAAGAAGAAGAGGAAGAGGAAGAGGAAGAGGAAGAGGAAGAGGAAGAGGAAGAGGAAGAGGAAGAGGAAGAGGAAGAAGAAGAGAAGAAGAGGAGGAGGAGGGAAGGAAGGAAGGAAGAGGAGGAAGAGGAGGAGGAGGAGGGAAGGAAGGAAGGAAGAGGAGGAAGAGGAGGAAGGGGAGGAGGAAGAAGAAGAAGAAGGAGAAGAAGGAGAAGGAGAAGAAGAAGAAGAAGAAGAGAAGAAGAAGAAGAAGAGAGAGGAGGAGGAGGAGGAGGAGGAGGAGGAGGAGGAGGAGGAGGAGGAGGAGGAGGAGGAGGAGGAGGAGGAGGAGGAGGAGGAGGAGGAGGAGGAGGAGGAGGAGGAGGAGGAGATCATTTTTAAAAGAGGCTGGTGGGTCTGTGCATACAGGAAGATTAGAGAATTAAACATGTATAGTTTGGCCGAGCAGACTCAGGAGGGAGTCGCGACTGGATATGCAAGTGGAACCCCCCCAGCCCCCGGGCTTGGCGGTCTAAAAATATCCGGGAGATAGAAAGATCAGAAGGGAGAAATATTTAGCATGAAAAAAAAATCAGAAAGTTATCACTGGATCTCGTAGAAAAAGAGAGGAGGCATTCAAGCTCTGGGAGCATGATGACATGAGACATTATACGAAGATGCACTCTTGAACACTTTTTAATTGAGAAGGTGGTGTGTGTGTGTGTGTGTGTGTGTGTGTGTGTGTGTGTGTGTGTGTGTGTGTGTGTGTGTGTGTGTGCGGGAGGGGGGCAGAGAGAATCTAACAGATGAGATTTACAAAAAAACAAACGAACAGAAAAAAGGAGGCAGACTTCAGACAGACATTCAGGGACAACATCATTAGAACAGAGAATTTTCTGGAAAAGAAGACAAGGAATCAGGGAAATGGTGCGTGTGGCTGGTGATTTCATAGCAAAAGTCTTTTGTTGTTTTTTTGTTGGTTGTGGGTCCTGAACTCAGGGCCTGGAGGCTGTCCCTCAGCTCTTCAGCTCCAGGAGAGCGCTCTACCACTTGAGCCACACTTCTGGCTTTTTCTGCTTATGGGGTGCATGAGGAATCGAACCCAGGGCCTCATGCATGCAAGGCAAGCGCTCTACCACTGAGCCACCTTCCCAGCCCTTTTTTCACAATTCTATACAGTAAATAATACACATCTTCTTTACAGTAAATAATACACATCTTCTCCATTTTCCTCCCCCTGGAGGAAGTTACTGAATCTGAGAGCCCAGACTTCACAACTTCCTGATGTCAGGTGACAAAGACCACAGGGATGATACATGGTGGAGAGGTGTGTGTGTGTGGTGGTGAATCTTCATACACCCCCCCCCCCTGCATTATTCTAAATAAAAGAAACACACCATTAACCTGGAGGAAAATCTATTTGCATGTATAAGACGGTAAGGCCTCAACACGCGAATTAATACGAGGAAAAGTAAGTATTCTGAAGACACCCTCAACCAAGATCAACATGTTTTTGAACAGCAAAAGGATTCTCTCTCTCGCTCCCTCTCTCTCTCTTTCTCTTCCTCTCCCTCTCTTCCCCTCCCTCTCTCTTTCCTTAAAACCAAATCCTGCTTGGTGTGAACATGTATAATTAGATGTTCCCTAGGAGTGAGAAGTAGTAATTAATTCAGTGTTAAACATCACAATCTATTACTTGAACTCCATAGCAACCAACCTCCGGTTGCCAATAGAGAGAAAACAAAAATTTCGGAGCCTATTTTTAAATAATTACATTGAAAAAATTTTTTTGAAAAATGTGTAAAAGCTGACACTTGCTTTTTTTTTTTTTTAGGGTCAAATAATAGGTACCAGCTCAGGGGTTAAAGGAGAATGACATGAAGGATGAGGCAAAAACAAAAACAAACAGAAAAAGGAAATCTCATCAGAATCAACCTAGTCCATTAGGCTGGCCCATCTGATTCTGACCCCATGTAAAACTCAAGAGCCCAGCTGCTCACTGGGGATAACATATTTTTCTTTTAGCCTAAGATGAGATAAGTTAACCATTTCTCAAGAGACTCTGTAAACCATGGCTCTACCACTTGGAGCCACAGCGTCACTTCCGGTTTTCTGAGTGGTTCATTGGAGATAAGAGTCTCACAGACTTTCTTGCCTGGGCTGGCTTTGAACCGTGATCCTCAGATCTCAGCCTCCTGAGTAGCTAGGGTGACAGGCCTGAGCCACCAGCTGCAACCAGCATTCTTAGCAGCCATGACTGAGTTCTTTGCAAAGGGAATTCCCTACCCATTGCATATCATGCAATTCATGTTTAGAGATTCTGGTGTCCAGGAAAAAAAAAAGTTATACAATGTTTTGTTCTTAAAAATAGCTTTCAGACCTGGGAAGGTGGCTCAGTGGTAGAGTGCTCGCCTAGCATGCATGAAGCCCTGGGTTCGATTCCTCAGCACCACATAAACAGAAAAAGCTGGAAGTGGTGCTGTGGCTCAAGTGGTAGAGCACTCGCCTTGAGCTGAAGAGCTGAGGGACAGCGCCCAGGCCCAGAGTTCAGGCCCCATGACTGGAGGGAAAAATAACTTTCAGCCGGGTATTGGTGGCTCACGCCTGTCATTCTAGCTACTCAGGAACCTGTGATCTGAGGATCTTGGTTTGAAGCCAGCCTAAGCAGTTAAATTTATGAGACTCTTACCTCCAATAAACTACTCAGAAAAGCTGGAAGTGGTGCTGTGTCTCAAAGTGGTAGAGTGCTTGCTTTAAGAAAAAAAAGCCTAAGGACAGCATAGAGTTCCAGCCCCAGAACTTGCAGATAAATAACTAAAACTTTCAGGGGCTGGGGGAACATGGTTCAGGGGGAACATACCTGCCTGACAAGTTCAAGACCCTGAGTTCAAACCCCAGTACTGACAATAAATGAGTAACTATATGAATGAATGAATGCATGAATGAATGACAACACCCTCAGTATTTTGTTACTCGATTCCGAGCTCTGAAATCCACAGTTGCCTAAACCTTTTGCTAATTCTACCGAAGTAATGTTCAATCGCCCTTTCCGACCGAGGAAATGAACGGAAGGTAGAGGGTTAAGAAGAGATAGCCAGTCCTAGAGAGCCGGGAGAGCCGGAGTGGTTATGTCAGACAGGTGCGTAATGGTATTTCTTCTCCCGTTGCTCTGACATCTGTACAACATCCATCAGCCGTCCAGCAACAGAGATCTCAGGGGAGCTGTGTTTGTTCTTTTCCTCTCCATTTGCTGGGATAGGTGAGTGGTGGATCTGGCCAGCTCACTTAACCTTTATGCCACCATGTTCTCACACTTCACGGTA
Organism: Dipodomys spectabilis; assembly: GCF_019054845.1. Lineage (NCBI taxonomy): Eukaryota > Metazoa > Chordata > Mammalia > Rodentia > Heteromyidae > Dipodomys > Dipodomys spectabilis. The sequence continues at coordinate 4,312,221 of NW_024871037.1, forward strand.
TCATCAACCCCGTGTCCTGTTCTACCCGCCACAACTGCAGGAGGAGGAGGGAAAGGCTGGATTATAGGATCTCCAGGATGGATCCCTTTCTCCTTAATTCTCCCCCCCCCCCCTTTTATGATTATCTTTAAGTTGTACAAAGGGGTTGCCATTTAACGAAAGCAGTTTATGCATACAATCTACCTTTTTATTTTTTGGTCCGGTCGTGGGGCTTGAACTCAGGGCCTGGGTGCCGTCCCTCAGCTCTTCAGCTGGAGGTGAGCGCTCTACCACTTGAGCCCACACATTACCTCAAGACATCGGGGCCTCCTATCTCTCTTCCCCAGCCACACGTTGCAATATTCAGTCTCCTTTCCAAGAAAGTAGGAAGGATTTGGCAGCTTCTCCGGTGTTACACATAAATCCATGTTTTACGCAGGCTCCTAGTCACCCAGTTTGATAGGATGGGGAGCGGGGAGGGGAAATAAATTCCCAATGGAGTAAAATCTGTCAAATTAGATTTATAACCTAGAGGTCAATGGTGCTCATTCAGGAATCGTGTGAAATAAAACCTTTTTTATTTTTTGTCAGTCGTGGGGTTTGAACTATAGGCCTGGGCGCTGTCCCTCAGCTCTTCAGCTCAAGGCAAGCCTCTACCACTTGAGCCACAGCGCTACTTCCAGTTTTCTGAGTGGTTTATAGGAGATAAGAGTTTCATGGACTTTTGTGCTCAGGTCTGGCTTTGAACCATGATCCTCAGATCTCAGCCTCCTAAGTAGCTAGGATGACAGGTGTGAGCCACTGGCGCCTGGCTAAAACTTTTTCCTTTTTAAAATCAAGTTATAAAGTAAGTTGCCTACAATTTGAATCTCTCCTCGGGCTACCACAGAAAGAAGTATTCGGTGACATTTTGCTATAAAGTGCTCTATCTATTTGACCTGGGAAAAAGTAGGCCTGGGGGTGTGGTTCACACAATACGGCTGCAAGTCTAACACAGTGTGAGTTCAAACTCCAGTACCACTTAAAGAAAAAAAAAGCGTTCTGTCACATCACGTAGGAGTGACCCAAGTCCCCCCCCCCTTTTTTATTTTTTGCCAGTCGTGGGGCCTGAACTCTGGGCCTGGGCGCTGTCCCTCAGCTCTTCAGCTCAAGGCAAGGGCTCTACCACTTGAACCACAGCACCACTTTTGGCTTTTTTTCTGCTTATGTGGTGCTGAGGAATCGAACCACCACAGCCACCTTCCCAGCCCATCCTTTTATTTTTTTTAGCTAGGACTTGGTTTCTTTGCCAAACACCAGCAAAGAGGGACTTTGATGGATTCCTTAAGCTGGGCATAGACGTTCCTTGAAATAGAATCGGGGCAGTGATGAACTCAACTGGCTCATCTTCCAAAGTCAGGTACAGGTGAGGGTGAGAAAAGAATCATGTCTTCCCATCCTCCTCAGGTACTCCCCTGCCCCCGTCCCCCACCATTCCAAATGCCCACAAATCCAGAATTCATTAGTTTCACCAGGAGGAGAGATGATAAGCATCTGCTTGCTGTTAAGTGATTTAAAAACAAAAAACAAAAATTGATGCCCTGGGGCTGGGAAGGTGGCTCAGTGGTAGAGCGCTTGCCTTGCATGCATGAGGCCCTGGGTTCGATTCCTCAGTAGAAAAAAGCCAGAAGTGGCACTGTGGCTCAAGTGGTAGTATACTCGCCTTGAGCTGAAGAGCTGAGGGACAGCACCCAGGCCCAGAGTTCAAGCCCCAGGACTTACAAAAATAAATTAATTAATTAATTTTAAAAAATCGATGCCTTTATCTGCTCTGGGAAGTTAACCGGCTCTGGGGCCTAGCTCAGGGAATGGGATGTTTGTCTCAGCATAATTCCACCGACGCAGCACGTATTTAGGTTACAGAGCTTGTAACTTAAATCCAGGTCATCACCTCCATCCTGTCATCTCAGAAAGGGAGGGGAAAAAAATAAAAGCATCTACTTGAGATCATTTGGAAAGGAACTCTGTTTCATAGACTTGAATTCGTTATTTTTTATCCAGTACTAGATTTCCAAAATAAAAACCCTCTCCTCCTACTTCTATGCATCCCAAGGGTTTTTTGTTTCTTTCTCTTTTTTTTTTCTTCTACAGGCAAAGAGGAAAGGATGACTCATTTGATGGAGAACCTGCTATTATTTGCCCAGGTAGCTTTGTCTTAACGCTAGATGCTTTATCACATGTCACTTAGTTCCTGATTTTCCACCCTGTAGGAGGCTGGGCCCAATGTCTGCGGGTCATTTTCATTGAAGGAATGTTAAGGGGAAATCAGTAGTTTGTCTGAGGTCCCCTTTAGTGGCACCGCTGAATTGGACACTGGCTCCAAGGCCACCAGCCTTCTGTTAGGGTACTCCTGGGTCAGGCCACAGGCTTGGCCAAGAGGAGAAGAGTGAAGAGGAAGGAGAAAGGAAGGAAGAGGAGGAGAGAGAAGAAGAGGAGGAGAAACAGAAAGAAGAGGGGGAGGAAGAAGAAAAGGGGAAGAAAAAAGGAGGAAGAGAAAGAAGAGGAGGAAGATAAACAGAAGGAAGAGGAGGAGGAGGAAAAGGAAAATGGAGGGTAGGAAGATGAAAAAAGAGAAAGAGAAGCAAGAGGAGAAGAGAAGGAAGCTTGGGAGGAAGAAGAAGAGGAGGAACAAGGGAAAGAGGAAAAGGAGAAGGAAGAGGAAAAAGAGAAAGAGAAACAAGAGAAGAGAAGGAAGAGTAGAGGAAGAAGAAGAGGAGGAGAAACAGAAGAAGGAGGGGGGAAGAGAAAGAAGGGAAGGAAAAAGGAAAGTAGGAAGAGGAGAGAAGCAAAATGAGAAGAGAAGGAAGAGGAGGAAGAAGAAGAGGAGGAAAAGGGGGAAGAGGACGAGGAGAAGGAAAAGGAGAAAGAAAAGGTGAATAGGAAGAGGAAAGAGAAGCAAGAGGAGAAGAGAAGGAAGAAGAGGAAGAAGAGAAGGAGAGAAAGGAAAAGAAAGAAAACGGCTTAGGGAGGAAAATACAGAACTGGGAGTGAAAAAACAAACCACTATCTCAGGAAAATTCCAAGGAGCATTTTTAGATTTCATATGTCCTGGGGTCTCATCCTGCAGTCCCAGAAGTGAGGAAGATAGGGGCTGGGAAGGTGGCTCAGTGGTAGAGTGCTTGCCTTGCATGCATGAGGCCCTGGGTTCGATTCCTCAGCACCACATAAGCAGGAAAAGCCGGAAGTGGCGCTATAGCTCAAGTGGTAGGGCGCTTGCCTTGAGCTGAAGAGCTGAGGGACAGAGCCCAGGCCCAGAGTTCAGGTCCCACAACTGACCAAAGGAAAAAAAAGAAGAAGAAGAAGTGCGGAAGATGAAATGAATGGAAAAATTCCTATCACCTAGCATTCTTCCCCGGCCTGTCATGAATGCACCCATTCAAGGACCAGTCCCTCCACTATTCTAGTATCACTGCTACATATCATTGATAAGTATCTTCAAGTTGTACGAAGGCTTCCAATTCAACACGTCCGTTCGTGAGCACAATGCATCTTGACCAGCGCCACGCCTCCCGACATTTTCCCCTTCTCCCATCAATTTCAACTCCACCCATCCTCACAAATTACTCCATTCTGTGTGCCCCCGTGTACATTAAATATGACTGTATTCATTCACCTTCTCTCCATTTCCCTCAGCTTTTTTTTTTTTTTTTTTGCCGGTCTTAGGGCTTGAACTCAGGACCTGGGCGCTGTCCCTGAGCTTCTTTATTTTGCTCAAAGCGAGCACTCTACCCCTTGAGCCACAGCACCTCTTCTGGCTTTTTCTGTGTATGTGGTACTGAGGAATTGAACCCAGGGCCTCATGCATGCTAGGCGAGCGCTCTACCACTGAGCCATTTTCCCAGCCCATAAAGAACTGAAGAGGTGTGTTTTTTTTTTTCTTTTGCCAGTCCTGGGACTTGAACTCAGGGCCTGGGCACTGTCCTTGCTTCCTCTGCACAAGACTAGAACTCTACCACTTGAGCCACTGCACCACTTTTCCCCTCAGCTCTTAACCGCTACCCCCACCCCATACATGGACACACACACACACACACACACACACACACACACACACACACACACACACACACACGATCACAGGACCTTTGAATGTCGTTTTCTTCATCACCAGAGTTAAGTCCCTACAGCTAATCCTAAGTTTTTCTTCTCTTCCTGCTAATTCCTGTTTGTCACTACGCTTTGAAGATTACTGTACGTAATCCAAAGTTTAACAGGTCTAATATCATGCCTTAAAGGGGAAATTTTTGACTTATCTTGGGAAATCCTCTTATTAGATTAGAAAAAAAAATGTGCCTACAACTCCAGTCTCAGAGACTTGCATTCAAAAGAAGAAATAGAGGGGCTGGGAAGGTGGCTCAGTGGTAGAGTGCTTGCTTCGCAGGCATGAGGCCCTGGGTTCGATTCCTCAGCACCATAGAAGCAGAAAAAGCAGGAAGTGGCGCTGTGGCTCAAGTGGTAGAGGGCTCGCCTTGAGCTGAAGAGCTGAGGGACAGTGGCCAGGCCCAGAGTTCAAGCCCCATGACTGACCAAAAAATAAATAAATAAAAGGAAGAAATATATATTATATATAATATATATGTGTATATATGTGTGTGTATGTATGTCTATCACTCAATCACTCACAGGATGACCACTTTAAAGAAAACAATACCATGCCTTCCAGCTCAGTCCCTAATTACTTTTTCTAGCCCAACCTAAGATAGTGGATTACCTCACCTGGGCTCCAGGATGATCAGCCTCGACTGTACAAAAAACGATCCATTTATTCCAGAGTCTCATCGCCTTCTTCAGGAGGAGAACCTACTTTACTGTGCACAGTAAAGTAGGTTACTGATCACAGACACCCCAAGAATGGTAATGGAATGGTAATGATAATGGAATACAACCCCAAGTACCAGCAGAAAGGTCTTATCCAGTCACCATTGTAACCCCACCCCCTATGTCCTATGCACTTGTACCAAAAAATTAAAAAAGGAAAAGAAAAAACTGCAATGATAGGCAAGCAAGATACAGCATGGGGTGAAGTTAGAAACATCGAATGCGTTCAACACCATCAGTGCAATTGCAATACAAGATCCACGTGAAAGAGAAAACAGTCAATCATATCCACCAGAGATTATCTGTACTATTTTTTTTTTTTTTTTTTGTCTATCACAGGGCTTGAACTCTGGGCCTGGGCGCTGTCCCTCAGCTCTCCAGCTCAGCTCAAGGCGAGCGCTCTACCACTTGAGCCACGGCACCACTTCCAGCTTTTTCTGCTTATGTGGCGCTGAGGAATCGAACCCAGGGCTTCATACATGCAAGGCAAGTGCTCTACCACCGAGCCACCTTCCCAGCCCTGTCTGTACTTTTTTTTTTTTAAGGACATTGACTATATGTTAGAATAATTCATTGCAAGCTTAAGCCTTATTTAATTACATCAAAAGAAAAGGTGTTGAGACAGGAAGTGAGGAAAGTGTGATTTTTTTTTTAAAGTTAGATTTGCAAAAGAAACAAATGAGGTAAGGAGAATAGGAAGAGAGAGACAGAGAGAGACAGAGACATAGACAGAGACACAGAGAGACAGAGAGAAGCGGGGAGAGAGAGAGAGAGCTAAAGATGGATAGACCCAGATGAAGAAAAACGGAAGTTCAGACTAATTCTACAACAGGATAGGAACTGAACAGTCACTGTTGATCTCTGACTTGATGGTTTTCCCAGATTGATAACAGGCAAGGTGCAAAGACAATTTCTTTGCTCTTCAGAGATTAGTGATTCCTTCCTCCGATGAGCTCAGACCTCAAAGAGGAAGCAAGACAGAGACTCAACAGTGGAAACTGGTTAAACAGGATATCTCTAGACAGCCCCAAAGAAGCCAATATAAACTCAGCACCAGTGGCTCACATCTGTCATCCTAGCTACTCAGGAGGCTGAGAGCTGAGGATTGTGGTTCAAAGCCAGCCTGGGCAGGAAAGTCTGTGAGACTCTCATGTCCAATGAACCACCAGAAAACCAGAAGTGGCACTGTGGCTCAAGCGGTAAAGTGCTCCCCTTGAGCTGAAGAGCTGAGGGACAGCGCCCAGGCCTAGAGTTCAAGCCCCACGACCGACAAAATTTTTTTTTAAAAAAGGAAGAACATGTAATATTTCTATCTCCTGTACCCTGAAGTTGACACTGGAGTTCCCCGTCCTTCCCAAACACAAGCAAGGACAAAACGGAGGCTAATGTATGTTTTTATATCCCGATTAGTTATTAAAGCAGCCAATTGTTCCCATTTGAATAATTCAACACATTCTGCAAGAAACGGAGAAATAGGTGCAAACTGAGAAACACACAATTACTTCTTTGCGAACACTATTCCTAATTCCTATTCTTGAGAAGATGACAATTAATATTCATAGGTTGTGCTTTAACCAATACATAAATAAATAAATAAAAAGACAAAAGCTTAGGAAGGGGGGGAAATGTAGTCTAAAATCCCTTTTGAGATTTTATAGTAACTCTGTCTCCCTGCATTTTCTCCTGTTATTGGCACCGTGAAACGAGCCAGATTTATCTCCTTTCAGATTACAATTTTTTAAAAAATTTCTTGTGTTGGTTCATTGACTTGTTTATTTCTTCAGCTGTGGGTTGATGGGGGATGGGTAGAAGAGTGAGCGGCTCTGTCACATGGGAGGAGAGAAGTTACATGTTATTTTATTTTTATTTTTTTTTTATTTAGATGCTGAGAAGAGAAGATGTGTCAGGCTTGATGTGTGGGTGGAAAAGAGATTTCTCCTTTGGAGAGGACAAGTTTATTCATTCAGCAATGATATCTGTTAGTAGAGAAAGGAATATCAGTCCATAAACAAGGATGCTCAGACTATTAAGTAATTATTTGGAGGGGGGAAAAATATTCAGGTTACATCATGCCTCACTAATAGGATGAAAATTAATTCCAAATGGATCAAGAGTTAAATTGTGAAATACATAAAATAAGATAAAACTATTTATCTCATCTTAGGTCATATAAAGAAGAAATTACAGTGAGGGGATTTTTTTTTTATATTAAAAAAAATAACCTGATACCGGGTGCCGGTGGCTCACGCCCATCATCCTAGTTACTCAGGGTGGCTGAGACCTGAGGATCTCGGTTCAAAGCCAGCCTGGGCCAGGAAAGTCTGTGAGACTCTTATCTCCAATAGACCGCTCAAAAACCAGAAATGGTGCTGTGGCTCAAGTGGTAGAGCACCAGCCTTAAGCACAAAGAACCTCCGGGACAGCACTCAGGTCCCTGAGTTCAAGCCCCACAATCAACCACAACAGAAAAGAAAAATAAAAGAAATGCACACAAGAGGGGTTTTTTGTTGTTGTTATTTTTGGTTTTGGTGGGTTTTTTTTCTCTTTTGTCACACTATTGTTGTTCTCTGTACCTTTTGTCTTGTAGGTATAAAGTCGGTACTGTGGCTTTGTATGGCACCACATTAAAATGATATTGAATTCAGCCTCACGAGCTCTATCAAGGTTAATATGATCTAGTTTTACATCCACATTTATTTGATCATGGAGATATCTCGACAGGATTCATCTAGATGGCGGTCGCAGGTTCTAGATTTGTGTCCCTTCCAGAAAGCTCACCCAAATTTAAAAAAAGCACAACAAGGGAAAATAAATGCTGGAGAAATTACTCAACAAATAAAGATAGAATCAACAAGTCGGAGATGCCTATAGAGAAAGCAGACCCAGCTCATTTGAAATGAGAACTCATTTGAAACTCGACCAAGAGGACGAGCAAGTAATGAAATGAAAATTAATAACGAACGTCATAAACCAATTCTCTCTGACGAGTCCTAAAAATAGTATCACAAATAGCTTCAGATCTTGGTGAAGCGGATGGCAGAAGCACAGTTTATTCTGTGTCTGTGAACGTCATTTAAAACCAATGTTTCAAAAGGGATGAAAAGATGGAAGTCTGTCCAGCCGGCTGGGCCCAAGGAAGATGTTAGTTATGAGTTCTCTTCATGTTTGGCTCTCACACATCTTGATCTGGGGTCTTAGAGGAGACTCAAACTTACAGCGACTGAGCTCTTAGTAAAAGCCTATTATCAAGAAAAGTCTATATATGATATATGTTATATATCATATATTATATATCATAATAATGATATAATATTTATATCATTAAATATATTAGATACATATCATATATAGATTATAATATATATTATATATCTGTATATAATATATATCATATATTGTATACTATGTATGATATATAATATATGATGTATATTAAATATATTATATACATATATAATATATACATAAATATATATATTAAATATATCATATATATTATATATCACAAGTGATATATATGATATATAATGAATAATATATATATAATGAATTCTATGCTTCCATCAGAAAGAATGGAAGGACTTGGAAAAAAAAAAATCACATTATGTGAAGTAAGCCAGGCCCAAAGAAACATAGGTCCCATGGTTTCCCTTATTTGTCATCATTAGTATACGTCTAGGAAAATCTTAGCAGATGAGCAGAACAGCTCAATAGCAACATGCATATGATCATATAAGATGATGCTAAGCAAAATGAACCGCAGGACACAGACACAAGAGGTTTTCCTTTGTTGTTGCTGTTTTTAATGTACTATGTGATTTTTTTTGTTTCTTTTATATGTTCTTCTCCCTATGGTGCATCCTCTAGTTGTCACTGTGTTTGATTTTGGTACTCTGAGTATTGTAGATATGTTTATCTGAATAGGGGAGGGAACCACAGAATGGTCAGACAAAGGACAAGGGGGAACCAATGGGACAGACAATAGGTTGGAAATGATCTGTGCAAATTGGAGTGTGGGGGGGAGGGAGAACAATGAGGGAGGGGGTAAGAAATTGGACAGAACATGTACTCACTACCTTACTTATGTAACTGTAAGCCCCCCCTCCCCCGACAATGGAATGAAAAGAAAAGGCCTGTTATCTAGAGGTCTGAGTGAGGGAGCATCTTCCTTTAGCCCTTCCTGCTCTCTTCACAGCCAGGTACCCCTGTAATCCTGGCTCCTCAGGAGGCTGAGATCTGAGGACCGAGAAGGGGGTTTAAAGCTAGCCTGGACAGAATACTCCTTGAGACTCCAGTCCCCAACTGAAGCAGCCAAAAGCTGCACATAGAGCTGTGGCTCAAGTGGTAAAGTGCTGGTCTTGAATGGGGGTTGGGGGGGGGACAAAACTCAGGCGAGAGGGCGCTGGTGGGGAATAAATCTCCTTTCTCTAATCTTTTATCCACAGCCCATCTCTTCCCGTGACATCTTGGGACCCCCAAAGTCGGGCTTCTGGCCTAGAGTGCCGGTTGTGAAATTGGGTACCTGTTGAAAGCCACAGGGCACATGGGAGGACTTTCTCCAACCTTGGGGTTAGGCAAGAGAGGAGTCACATCTACCAGGGTGAGACGGGACGTTTTCATGAGACAGTGGTCCCAACCAGCCTGTTCTCCTCCATTCTGTCGATTTTCCTCTCTCTCTCTCTCTCTCTCTCTCTCTCTGTCTCTCTCTCTGTGTGTGTATTTTTTCTCTCTTTCACTTTGGTTTCCCGTTTCCTTCCACTTGTCGTCTGGTATCATTATTAATTCTTTTTAAATTTCAATCTGTTCTATACAGTGAGGCCCCCTCGGCAGCCAAAGGATGACACAGAAGCAGAGGACAGAAATGGAAAAAAAGAACAAATCCTAGCTCAGTTAACCAAAACAAAAAGAAAAAAAAATTAAAAAAAAATTAAAATGATGTTGGCTCAAAGCCAGGCTCGAGGAGGAAAGCATCAGCCAAAATATTTATCAACAGGATTTGAATTCTACAGCGTGATTTAGATGTGTATTTTTTTTTTTTCCTTCTGCTGACTGTGTGTGTGTATGGTTACCGCTAGCTGGTGAACTCTAGATTTCTAATCAAAAGACTGTCAAAGCAGCCAGGCAAATGGGTGTGTTGGTACAGCACTTGCTAATGTGAGATGCTATGGCAGGTCCTTGGTGGCCCCTCCCCCCCAAAAGAAATGCTTTGGTGTGTTCATGAGCTAGAATATTGAACAGAGTAAGGATGATTAAAAAATAAAATGATTACCACTCTGGCCTCCTTGCAGCCCAGTGGGAGTTCCAGAACTGAAAATACAATAAAATAAAATCTGGATTGCTAACAATCCAACTGTGTAAGAAATGTACTTGGGCGTTTTCTGTGGTGGTGGCGGCTGTTTGTTTGTTTGTTTGAATGACCCAAACAAACAACCGTACCATCTCAGGGAGACTTTAGATGGGCCATTTATTTAGATATGTCATCCTTTTTTTGGAGAAAACGTTCCCAGGTGTGGGATAGCCCACATTTCACATTTAATGCTGTCTCCTTGCTCTAGGCACGTTTCTCCTGAGCCCAACCACACCTTCCTTCCCCAAAGGAGGCAAAATGCTCTTAGTTCCCAAAACCCACCCAGTTGGCTGTAACCAAGGCTGGGCCTAGAAGGGTTAGACAGGGACCATTCTGCTAGTGCATTGAAAAAAGACAGCTGTACCATTCAGTCTCGGGCTTTTGTGTATCAATTCATGGTTGAGGAGGGTAGGGTATATCTGATTTAAATCTATTGATCCATGAGGGACTGGTCCATTCCCAGGGAATTGCATCAACTGCTACTTACTCTCCAGGAGGCCCAGGAAGTCCCGCAGAAGTGAAGGATGTATGGAGGATGTGTGTATTCGGGCAGAAGGGAGAGGGAGGTGGACATGGACGCCCATCAACCCCAGCAGATACAGTGGAAAGGGGCTGAGATACAGTGGAAAGGGGCTTGCCCTGGAATCCTAAGTCAGAGGAGCCGGGATGGAGCACAGGTGCTCAGGATACAGGCCCAAGCCTGGTGTACACCTTCATCTTGAGGAATAGGTGGAATCTAAGCCGTGCTTAGGCTGAGAAGTTGGAGTGGCTGTGTACCTTTCTCTACCACCATGGTGATAAATATTGCTCTCCAAGAACCACAGGAGTCACAGGGGATAGAGGACAAAAATAAAGCATTGCCTCAGTATGGCAAAGTTTGCTTCTGTAAGAAGGCGAGGGCTCATCAGCCAAAACTCAGGCAAGCAAGCACAAGGGAGCAGGCCTATTTATATGCCTGAGGGGCAGCAGGCCCCGCCTCTCTGCTCTGATTGGTTGAGCTCAGGTTCACAGTCTGCTCCTGACTGGCTAGTTCGAACAGGGTAAAATGTATTGACCTGAGGTGCTTTTGAAATAAGATTAATAGTCTATGAGTAATCTTAAAGTACACCCAGAGTAGTTATTCTTTTATATAGTCTATTATAGATATTCTATTCTATTATATATAGTATATATAGTATATGTGTTCTGTTATAGATTATATATATTCTATTATATATATATAAGTAGAAGAGTTATTGTATTATATATTCTATTCTATTATAAATAGCATATGTTGTATATATATTCTATTATATGTTATATATATTCTATTATATATAAGTAGATGAGTTATTCTATTATAGATATTCTAGTATAGATATTCTATCCTATTATATATAGCATATATCATATATATACTGTTATACATTCTATTATTGATATTCTATTCTATTATATATAGCATATATCATTATATATTCTGTTATACATATTCTATTATATATAAGTCTATTATATATAGTCTATTATATATCATATATATTCTGTTATACTTATTCTAGTATATAACTGCTATTTCCTGAACAGTCTGGGGCCTGTTGTAATTCCATCTAGTAAAGGAAAACCAGTTTAAGACCAAAAAACATTACATTTAAAAAAAAAAAGCCTTTCTTCTCCCAAGGTTGTCCCTCTTTTCCCTTCACAGAGCCAAGCCACCAGGCCAAAGCAGGAACTTGTAAGCAATACCTTTGGTTAGAAAAGACCGTTTTTCTCACACCCAATGACAACCAAGATGGTAGAATGACAGCTCCTTGTGGGGGGTAAGAAGGATAGAAAAGCACAAGTCGGTTTTGAAGCAGGTGACTACAGCTTGCAGGATAGAAGTGGGTGAAACTTGTACTTGGAATGGAGAGAGAGAGAGGCAGAGACAGAGACAGAGACAGAGAGCGGAAGCTGGCAGGAGATCTTGCAGTTCCACCAGGGTCCAGCAGGGTGCCTGTCCAGTGCTGTTAGGTCCACCCCAGAGGTGGTCAGCCACATCCCACATGTGCGTGAGAACTGCGAACAGTTTGATCAAGCATCTTCCCCTCAGGAAGATGCTTTGCTTAAGAAGTTGGAAATGGCCGGGGGCCCATGGCTCACACCTGTCTTCCTAGCTACTCAGGAGGCTGAGATCTGAGGATCATGGTTCATAGCCAGCTCCCCTCCCCGGAGGGGTGGGGCAGGAAGAAACGTTCCCATGAGACTCTTGTCTCCAATGAACCACTCAGAAACCAGAAGTGGCGCTGTGGCTCAAAGTGGTAGAGTGCTTGTCTTGAGCAAAAGAGCCCAAGCCCTCAGTTCACACCGACAGTAACAACAAAAGTAAAGGAAGGAAGGAAGGAAGGGAGGGAGGGAGGGAGGGAGGAAGGGAGGAGGGAGGGAAAGGAAAGATAGAGAGAAAGAAAAAAGAAAGAAAGAGGGCTGGGAAGATGGCTCAGTGGTAGAGCGCTTGCCTTGCATGCCTGAGGCCCTGGGTTCGATTCCTCAGAACCACATAAGCAAAAAGAAAAAAGCCGGAAGTGGTGCTGTGGCTCAAGTGGTAGAGTGCTAGCCTTGAGCTAAAAAGGTGAGGGACAGCACCCAGGCCCAGAGTTCAGGCCCCATGACTGGACCACCCCCCAAAAAAAAAAGAAAGAAAGAAAGAGAGAGGGAGGGAGGGAGGGAGAGAAAGAAAGAGAGAGGGAGAGAGGAAGGGAAAAAGGGAGGGAGAGGGGAAGGGAGAGAGGGAGGGAGGGAGGGATGGAAGGAAGGAGGGAGAGAGGGAGTGGAGGAAGGAGGAAAGGAAAGAAAGAAACAAAGAAGGAAGTAAATAGAAAAACAGAAAGAAGTACAGAAGGAAATAAAGAAGAAAAGAAAGAAGGAAAGAAAGAAAGAAAGAAACAAATGAAAAAAGGAAGGAAATGAAACAAAGAAAGAAGGAAATAAACAAAGAAAGAGAAAGAAACAAAGGAAGAAAGGAGAAAAGGAAGAAAAGAAAGAAGAAGAGAGAAAAAGAGAAAGAGAAAGGAAGGAAGGAGGGAGAGAAGAAAGAAAGAAGGGAAGGGAGGAAGAGAGGAAAGGAAGAAAGGAGGGAGGGAGGGAGGGAGGGAAAGAAAATGCTAAATAACCATAAGTAAGATTCAGAGAAAACACACGTTATCCACATCACCTCCTCTCCCTAGCCCTGTGCCTGATTATTGCTCCACGAGTTTTCTGGAAGTCAGTGGTAAGAGAGGAAATAGGGCTGGTAGAAACCCAGAAGACACTGCAAATTATTTACGCAAAAGAAAGAAAAACTCAAAAACAACGGAGTGAGGCAGGGCTTGCTCTGTGAAGTATGCATATTTCTGTTTGTTTGTTTCTGAGTCAAATCCATTGCACTCCCCCATCAATTCCGGGAGTTCACATCTCTTATTCACACACTGCAGGGAGACACTGGTCCCATACAGAAGGGCAAAGCCCTGGGGAGCAGACGGGAAGACACTGATTGAGTGAGTATTTATTAACCAATTCGGCACTCTTTTGGGGGTACATTTTTGAAAAAGATGAAGTCGCCTCCAGGCATCGGTGGCTCACGCCTGTCATCCTAGCTGAGATCTGAGGATCATGGTTCAAAGCCAGCCGGGGGCAGGAAAGTCCATGACACTCTGATCTCCAATAAACCACTCAGAAAACTGGAAGTGACGCTGTGGCTCAAGTGGTAGAGCACTCGCCTTGAGCTGAAGAGCTGAGGGACGGCGTCCAGGCCCAGAGTTCAAGCCCCACAACTGACCAAAAAAAAAAAAAGATGAAGTCATGGATGTTGACAATGGCCCTGACTTTTTTGCTACTCAACAGGTTGTTTGGGACAGGAAACTCATCATTTCTACATAGTTCCACCATAGTGTGTGTTACTGTGTGTGTGTTTTACTCTGTGTGTGTGTGTGCAGGTGTGTTCTTTGTTTTCCTTTTTGTTGGTTGTGTTCCCTCCCATTCCCTCCCGTTCTCCCCCCGCCCTCCCCAAGTAGGTAGAGTCCATTTTCCACATGGTATCCAGTGAGGCCACAGCTGCCTTTGTTTACCCTTGGTGCCTCCATTTCTGGACCTCCTCTGACCACCAAACAAGACAAAAGGAAAGGACCAAGAAACTTCCACACGATGTCACTTTGAGCTGCTCGTCCCCACCTCCCTGTCTCCCCTCCAGCAAAGAAGCCAACTCCCTTTCTTTTCAATACATTCAAGTCCTAACGGCTATCACCAGGTTAGGTACTACCAAGCCATGTTTTCAATAATTCATCGTGCTGCAATTCCGGGCATCTATGATTAAACCTAACTGAATGCACTGTTGCAAATCTGATTATTTTCTGACTTGAGGCAGAGCTAGGGAACGCATGGGGAGGGAGTTGGGGGTGGGGGGAGGGAATCAGCCGTTAATTTCAGGACTGCCCTGGAACTGGGAATGACGGTGTGGAAACAGCACAGGGTTCTGTCTGGCCTACATAGTGTGTGCTTGTCCAAAAATGGGTAAAATGGACATCCAGACCTGGGACCGGGACCTAGACATTTCGCGTCCACTTTAGAGAATCCGTTCTTCAACAAATCAAATAAACTGCCATTATTTCAAGAGAACACACACACACACACACACACACTCAAAGACTCAAATGGTGGAGGTAAACAAATGCTAATTGCTGCAGGGAAGCTATTGGACAGATTGAGAGAAAGAAATATGATGATCAGGGCCTTAAAAATATGATTTTCGGGCTGGGAAGGTGGCTCAATGGTAGAGTGCTTACCTCACATGCATGAGGCCCTAGGTTCGATTCCTCAGCACCACATAAGCAGAAAAAGCCGGAAGTGGCGCTGTGGCTCAAGGGGTAGAGCACTAGCCTTGAGCTGAAGAGCTGAGGGACAGTGCCCAGGCCCAGAGTTCAGGCCCCACGCGCCCCCCCCCACCCCCCGCCCCTGCAATATATGATTTTCCTTCATCATTGAAGACCTTTTGGAATAAAGGAGAAAATTAAAACCTCCTGTTTGAGCATAATCCAGATAGATACAGACATCAACATATATATCTGTGTGTGTGTGATTTTTTGGAGTAAGTTTGTACATCATATAACATATTTTTTAAAAAATAATTTTAACAGAGCCAGGTGCCGGTGGCTCACGCCTGTCATCCTAGCTACTCAGGAGGCTGAGATCTGAGGATTGAGGTTCAAAGCCAACCCCAGGCAGGAAAGTCCGTGAGACTCTTATCTCCAATGAAAAACCAAAAAACTAGAAGTGGTGCTGTGGCTCAAGTGGCAGAGTGCTCGCCTTGAGCTGAAGAGCTGAGGGACAGCGCTCAAGCCCAGAGTTCAAGACCCATGACCAACAAAAAATAATATTTTTAAGAGAAAAGGATCTTACCTCCTGAAGTTAAGTATCTCTTGAAACAGTATCATTTCATGATCTGTCATGGAAAATTGTTTGCAGGTCACACTGTTACTGGCTGAACACTATGGAACTGAATGAGCATAATTTATATAATCACTTCGTTATTGTCATACACTTAGATTGTTTTCATATTTTTGCTATTATAAATAAATGGTGGGGGGCAGCTATCTCCCCTAAATACAAGGTTTGCATATTCATTAGCTCCTGTTGAGAATATCTCCCTCCTCTCTCACTTTCAACAAGACTGGATATTACGATCTATAAAAGCCTAAGCAATTATGATCATTGAAAATTTGTGTCTTTTAAAAAAATCCACCCTCATTTGATTATTAATAAGTAGAACGCTTCTATGTAATTATTAGTCATTTGAGACTCTGCTTTAGGAATTAGCTGTGTAATTATTCATAGCGTGTACCCATGTATCTATTGGGGTACCATCCTATTTGAAGCAATCTTGGTTTATCAGCCAGGCAGCAGGATTATAAGAGAAAGAAGGAGGAGGAGAAGGAAGAAGGAAGAAAGGAGGGAAGAAGGGAAAGAGAAAGAAAGGAATGAGAGGATGAAGGAAAGAAAGGAGGGAAGGAAGGGAGGAAAGGAAGGGAGGAAGGAAGGAAGGGAGGGAGGGAGGGAGGGAGTAAGGAAGGGAGGGAGGGAGGAAGGAAGGAAGGGAGGGAGGGAGGGAGGAAGGAAGGGAGGGAGGGAGGAAGGAAGGGAGGGAGAGAGGAAGGAAGGGAGGGAGGGAGGGAGGAAGGAAAAGACTATGTTAAAAGAATGTAGTTCACAGAATCTTTAAGAAAGCTAGGAAATCAATCTTGGGGTTGAAGGTCTCCTTCAACCCAGATCACCTCAGCCTCCAATCACCTCTTCCTTCTGAGGAAGACTGAGGTGTGTCACCGTACCCCCTACCCTTTCTATCTTTTCCTAAGCTGTCTTCCCACCGCTCCTACTTTTCTCTAAGCGGATCTGGGAGCGGTGGACGTTCACAGGGAAGGGGTGTCCTGTGCTCTTTCTTCGTGGATCTTGTATGACTCAAGGCTGAGGAGAGGCAGAAAGGGGTGGGGGTGGGGGAGTGTCTGGTCTCAGTGTATCCAGGATCACTGGCGGGACCCTCGGTCCCCAGCTCCTCACCTTGCAAACCACTTCCAACTCTACATTTTTGTCAGAAAGCATGTCTCTCTGAGCACACTCAGGGTCGCCTCTAAACTAAGGGATAGCCGGGCGCCGATGGCTCACGCCTGTCATCCTAGCTACTCCTGAGGCTGAGCTATGAGGATCTCGGTTCAAAGCCAGCCTGGGCAGGAAACTCCGTGAGATTCTGATCTCCAACCAACCACCAGAAAACCTGAAGTGGCGTGTGGCTCAAGGGGTAGAGAGCCCCGCCTTGAGCCGAAGAGCTGAGGGACAGCGCCCAGGCCCTGAATTCAAGCCCCACAACCGACCAAACCAAACCAAACAAACAAGGTATAGAGGGTAGGATTCTGATCATGGCTAAAGAGGGTTCAGTCCTCACCAATCAAGCTTTTACTATTTCAGAAAGCCTTTGAGCATCTGGTACATCCAGAGCTGCTCCTTACCTCTCTGCTGTTTGCTTTGTGGCTTTCATAATCCCAAGTTTTCCTGAAGGCAAAAGGTTTCTTTTGGTTGACTACTGAGGTCACAAGCAAATGAAAAGATGGGGAGGAAGGGAGGGAAAGGAAATATATTCATATATATTCCAAACTATCCTCCTCTTTAGCTGTCTTCTCTTCTTGATTCCGCCCCTATTCTCCCTCCCCTCCCACTTACTTGGCATTTAAGAGAACGTTTTTGTTTGTTTTGTGTTGTGTCTGAGTCCTGGGGCTTGAACTCAGGATCCGGATGCTGTCTGCCTTTTTCACACAAGGCTGGTGCTCTACCACCACTTGTGGCTTTTTTGCCCATTAACTGGAGATTCAGAGCCTCATGGAGCTTCCTGCCCAGGCTAGATGTGAAGTGTGACCCTCAAATCTCAGCTTTCTGAGTAGCTAGGATGATAGGCGTGAGCCACCGGTGCCCGGCTTGTGAGCATGAGTTTTGAAGCTGGGTTCCTTCAAGCCCACATCCTCTGAACAAAAATGACAAACACAAAGGCAAGAGCTTATAGTTAAATTGTTTTAAAAAAAAAAAATAAAGGGAAAAAAAATCATCAAGACAATGAATTGGAGCTTGCCAAGAATGCTTCTAAATTTGTGTCGCTATGAAGTTAAATGCAGACACTGGAAATGTTGCTTCTTGGCTATACTTTTTTTTTTAAGGCAATTAGTAATTAAAAGTACATAAATTCTTTTTTTTTTAAAAGCTCTAAAGATCTGTGCCAAACTCCTTCTTGGCTTTCTGAACGCAGTAGGACTTGTGAAATGTAAGACTTTTTTATTTTTCTCAACATTCTAAATTGCCCGAACGCAAACCGGGCCAAGAGCATCAATTACTTCTAAAATAAGATGCAGGTGTTGGGCAGAGGGTACACGCAGTCTGTTGCTCGTTTTAAATTATTCTCTACTTCATGCACTTGTAGGGGAAGTGGGGGGGGAGGGACCGACGGGGGGGGTGGGGGTGGGGGGGGAGGAACCTCTTCCCCCACCTCAGCCTTGTGGGTAGCACGAAAAGCAGTTAATTCCGCAAAGAAAGGAAGAGCCAGGCACTCTAGCTCACACCTGTAATCCTGGCTCCTCAGCAGGCTGAAGCCTAGAGGGTAGAAGAAGCTCAAAGCCAGCCTGGGCAGGAAAGCCCATGAGACTCTTATCTCCAATAAACCACTCGGAAAACCGGAAGTGATGCTGTGGCTCAAGTGGTAGAGCGCTCACCTTCAGCTGAGGAGCTGAGGGACAGGCCCCAGGCCCTGAGTTCAAGCCCCACAACTGACCAAAAGAACAAAAAGAATGATATTCTCCTCTAATTGGTAGATAAATGGCACCTTATATAACGCTCGAAATAGCCAGGGGCTCTTGAGTGAAGTCGGCCTAGGACCTTCCTCCAATTCTACATATTTTATAGTAAGGGAGTATTTTTAGACCGAGGGTATCAATGAAAGATGCTGCGGGGGTGTGAACAATGCGTTGAAGGTGTCCTATGTATTGTGGCCTTTCTCTTCACCCAGCAAGAGTCGTAAGGACAGGGGTGATTATGGCTGTGTCTTGGGAGAAGAACACAAAAGGGAAGAAGGTGATTCCAACATCCGCAGGCCAGGGGCCTGCTCCCAGGAAACCATCCCGTGTGCTTTTTACTCGTGTTCAAGGAGAGACCAGTGGCAGATGGAGAGGCCAGTTTGACTGCAGGGAACAGAATGAGACAGGATATGTATGGAATTTCTCTCCGGGAGCCAGTAGTGTGAAGGTAATTGAAGATCACTAGTAAACAACTAATCAGATACAACCCTTTCTGTACCACGAGGGGCCTAAGGGAGTCCTTAACTGGAAGGAAGGAAGGAAAGAAGGAAGGAAGGAAGGAAGGAAGGAAGAGGGAGGGAGAGAGGGAGGAAAGGAAGGAAGGAAGGAGGAAAGGAGGGAAGGAAGGAAGGAAAGGAAAAGAAAGGAAAGGAGGGAGGGAGGAGAGGAAGGAGGAAGGAAGGAGGGAGGGAAGGAAGGAAGGAAAGAAAAAAGGAAAGGGAAAGAGGAAGGGAGTAGAGAAGGAAGGAGAGAAGGAAGGAGAGGAGGGAGGGAGAAAGGAAGGAAGGAAGGAATGAGGGAGGGGAGGGAGGGAAGAAAGGAGGGAGAGAGGGAGGGAGGAAAGGAAGGAAGGAGGGAGGGAGGGAAGGAAGGAAGGAAGGAAAGGAAGGGAGGGAGGGAAGGGAGAAGGAAGGAGGGAAAAGGAGGAAGGAAGGAGGGAGGGAGGAAAGGTAGGAAGGAAGAAAGGAAAGAAGGGAAGGAAGGAAAGAAAGAAGGAAGGAAGGGAGGGAAGGGAAGGAGGAAGGAAGGAAGGAAGAAGGGAAGGAAGGAAGGAGAGAGGGGAGGAGGACAAAGTTTGTTCGGAGAGCCCTGTTACACGACAACCCACCCACAATGAAGAGAACATGGTTCCCCAGAAGAAAAAAACCACATGTGTAACTTAGCAAGGTCCTCTCTGAGCACCATCTTTGGTCCCACAGGAACCTCCTGCCCTCGCCCCCCATGGGCAAAATACCACCACCTGCTAATTACCTGTTAACACATCCAATCACCATCAAATATTCACCAAGCATCTGCCACAACATGCCACGCATTTCCTTATGATGGTGGAGCTAAGACCCAACCAACAAGGAGGAGCTGGAGAGAGGGCCAGGGGCAGGAGAAGACAGAAGTCAAGGAGAAGAGAGTGGGAAAAAGGCCAAGGGAATGCATGGTCTCCTCCTCCTCCTCCTCCTCCTCCTCCTCCTCTCATCATCATCAACAATTCCACTAAAGGTTGATCTGTGCAGGTAGCTGGCAGAAGATGGCGGAGTCTAATGAAGCATGGGTACCACACCACCCATCAGAAGGATACAGCGAGGGCCACGTCACATTCTTCTGGGGGTGGTGTCACCCCAGGCTAAAATAAGAAGTTGACTGAGCCATGCTCTTTTCCTTCCTTCCTTCCTTCCTTCCTTCCTTCCTTCCTTCCTTCCTTCCTTCCTTCCTTCCTTCCTTCCTCCCTTCCTCCCTCTCTTCCTTCCTTCCTTCCTTCCTTTCTTTCCTTCCCTCCCTCCCTTCTTCCTTCCTTCCTTGCTTTCTTCCTTCTTCCTTCTTCCTTCCTTCCTTCTTCCTTCCTTCCTTCCTTCTTTCCTCCCTTTCTCTCTCTCTCTCTCTCTCTCTCTTTTTGCCAGTCCTGGGGGCTTGAACTCAGGGCCTGGGCGCTGTCCCTGAGCTTCTTTTGCTCAAGGCTAGTGCTCTACCCCTCGAGCCACAGCACCACTTCCGGTTTACTGGAGATAAGAGTCTCATGGGTAATTTTCTGCCCAGGTTGGCTTTCAAACCCTGATCCTCAGATCTCAGCCTCCTGAGTAGCTAGGATGACAGGCGTGAACCACCAGCACCCGGCTTATCCACACTTTTTTTTTTTTTTTTTTGGGTCCAGTCACGGGGCCTGAATTCTGGGCCTGGGCGCTGTCCCTCAGCTCTTTAGCTCAAGGCTAGTGCTCTACCACTTGAGCCACAGTGCCACTTCCGGCTTTTTCTGCTTATGTGGTGCTGAGGAATTGAACTCAGGGCCTCAGGCATGCAAGGCAAGCGCTCTACCACTGAGCCACCTTCCCAGCCCTATCCACACTTTTAAAGAAGGTCTGGGTTCATGTGTATCTCTCTCTTGGTCCCTTGAGGACCATAGCTGGTTGTCCCCACACAGAATGGTAAGGGGTGTGCAGGGTATGAGGTTGGTATTAAATCACTGCTTGCTGAAGGTCATTGGCCAGCAAATGTGTTGGAAGTGAGATCTTTGAAAACGATGACTTCCTCTGAGATGCCACTCATTGGAACCTTGCTTAAGAAATGAGATGTGAAGCCGGGCACCGCCTGTCATCCTAGCTACTCAGGAGGATGAGATCTGAGGATTGTGGCTCGAAGCCAGCCCAGGCAGGAAAATCCATGAGACTCTTATCTCCAAAAACATCAGAAAACCGGAAGTGGCGCTGTGGCTCAAGTGGTAGAGCGCTCGCCTTGAGCTGAAGAGCTGAGGGACAGCGCCCAGGCCCAGAGTTCAAGCCCCAGGACCAACAGAAAAAAGAAAAGAGTTAGCAATCACTATCTTCTGTGGCAGGAAGTCTGTGGTGTCACGGCCAAATCTATCCCACAGGGAGCAAAATGGTGTTTTCAAGCATCCTTGAGTCATTGCCATCACTTCTACCAGTTCCTTTCTCCAACCACACACACACACACACACACACACACACACACACACACACACACACACACACACACACACACACACACACACACACACACACACACACACACACACACCACACTGGTCCATGCAGCTATCACAATATTTCCCTCCCCACCCAGCATACACAAGAGTACTTTTTTGGTTTTTCCCCCAGTCTCGAGTTCTTCTAGTGTTGCATAATGTGACAGGGTTATTAAATCCATTTCTCTTCCTCTCTTTATAAATAACCCACAGCATCAAAGCCTAGAAAGCCTTCAGATTGAAAGAGATGACAGTCTAGAAGGCGTTTTGGATTCATTTACACACACACACACACACCAACTCTCACATAAACTCACACACTTGTTTATTAGAGTATGTGTGGGCTGGGTTGTGTACATGAGAGTGTTATTATGATGCCAGTGGTGTTATATGGCTCTATTCATGGATACAGTGCTGGTTGGGGGGGGGGCTAAAACGTGATGAGCATGTTGGAGTATGTTTCAGTCCTTCCCTCCGTGAGGAAGAAATGCGTTCCACAGCCAGGGGTGGCAAAAGAATTGGGGTGTCTGTGTGTTACTGCTCAAAATCTTATAAATACTCATCAGAGCATTGCCTCTCTGGCCCCTTAGGTAGGAATACATGGGTATGATCATCTCAGAGAAGCACCTGGGCTTTGGGACTACATATTCATTTGGTTTTCTTGCTCACAGTTGGGTGCTCGACCATTTGAGCCATGCCTGGATTTTTGCTGGTTGGAGATGGGAGTCTCTATAGCCTTTTCTGCCCAGGCTAACTTTGAACTGTGGTCCTTTGGGTCTCTATGCTGAGTTGCTAGGATTACAGATGTGATTCACCAGCACCTAGCTCAAACAACTTCTTCTTAAACAACTTCTTCCTCTTCCTCCTCCTCCTCCTCCTCCTCCTCCTCTTCTCCTTCTTCTCCTTCTCCTTCTCCTTCTCATCAATTATTTTGTGGTACTGGAGTTTGGACTCAGGGCTTTGTTAAGCTGGTGCTCTACTACTTGAACTATGATTCCAGTCCTCACTTAAGTCATTTTTAAAATTAAAAAAAAAAAATAAAAGTAAGCCAGGTGCCAGTGGCTCACGCCTGTCATCCTAGCTACTCAGGAGGCTGAGATCTGAGGATCGAGGTTCAAAGCCAGCCTAGACAGGAAAGTCCATGAGACTCTTATCTCCAATAAACCACCAGAAAACCAGAAGTGGCGCTGTGGCTCAAGTGGTAGGGAGCTCGCCTTGGGCTGAAGAGCTGAGGGACAGCGCCTAGGCCATGAGTTCAAGTCCCAGGACCGACACCTCTCTCTCTCTCTCTCTCTCTCTCTCTCTCTCTCTCACACACACACACACACACACAGGCTGACACCAATCCAAGGAGGAGGGGTAGTGAGGAGACATCCAATCTTCTTCCTCCTTCAATACACAATCATAAACTGTAATCTTCCTGCTAGCACTCAACCTGCATGCTCAAGAAGAAAACACCAAGGATTAAGATGTTCAGGCATGAGAGGAAAAGTCTCAAAATGTGGAAAACAGCTACCCAGGATGGGGAACCTGAATCAAGATAAAGTATTTCATTAGCCTATACCTTGACCCCAAGAAAGCCTAGGACTTCCAGAAGGGAAGAATGTTCTTGTCATTTTTGTCAGCTGAATGAGTGAAAACTGATGTGAACACCAAAGCAATAAAATAAAATAAAATGGGAAGGGAGTTTATCAGCATGGTCTCTCTCTCTCTCTCTCTAATGCTGAATTGAGAGATTAGAACTTGATAGAGATTCCCCAGGTTGATGCCAGTGGTCAGTCAGAGATTTGGTAGGAACAGAAGAGCAGATCAAGACTCACTTGGGTTGGAGGCCTGGAGCCAGTGGCTCACGCCTGTCATCCTAGATACTCAGGAGGCTGAGATCTGAGGATCATGGTTCAAAGCCAGCCAAGGCCAGGAAAATCCATGAGACTCTGATCTCCAATGAACCACCAGAAAACCAGAAGTGGCACCGTGGCTCAAGGAGTAGAGCACTCGCCTTGAGCTGAAGAGCTGAGGGACAGCGCCCAGGCCCAGAGTTCAGACCCTATGACCGGCAAAAAATTTTATAAAAAGTGTTTGGGAGAATACCTGATACTGTATTAATACTTGATATGTTTAACTAGCAAATCACTGTTAATATTATTAGCAAATGGTATTAATATTAGTAAAGTAGAACCTGATATTACATAAATACTCTCCACATATTTAATTAATAAATCACTATCAATATTACTGGCAAATAATGATATGCATAGAATTGTACTTGGTACTGTAGAAATACTCTCGACATATTTAATTGATAAATCACTACTAATGTCCTCAGCAAATAATCAGTGATATTATTTGGACTATATAATTATTAATAGATCGACATTCTCATTATTTTCAAAAGATACAACAGATTAACTGGGACAAAGGAAAGATGGTTAAGGAGCCAGTAACCAATTATGTTATGAGTTACACAGAAAAGACTTAAAAAAAAAATCTCAGCCAGGCGCCAGTGGTGCATGTCTATAATCCTAGCTACTCAGGAGGCTGAGATCTGAGGATCACAGTTCTTAGCCAGCCCAGGCAAGAAAGGCCGGGGTGGGGTGGAAGGGGGAAAGGCCAGAAAGGCCAAGAAAAAGCCAGAAGTAGTGCTGTGGCTCAAGTGGCAAAGCACTAGCCTTGAGTCAAAAGAAGCTCAGGAACTCAGGGACAGCGCCCAGGCCCCAAGTTCAAGCCCCAGGACCAGCCAAAAATTTGAAGGTGATTACATCTATTCAGAGGCAGAGTGGTAGATGCTCTGATAGTTCTTTTTGCCTGGTCCTGAGGCTTGAACTCAGGGTCTGGGTACTGTCCCTGCATGTCTTTGTGCTCAAGGCTCCACAGCACCACTTCCAGCTTTTCCTGAGTAGTTTATTGGAGATAAGAGTCTCCTGGATTTTCCCGCCCTGGCTGGCTTTGAACCACAATCCTCAGTTCTCAGCCTCCTGAGTAGCTGGGATGACAGGCCTGAGCCACCAGTGTGCCTAGATTTGATTGGTTCCATCTTTTTCATAACCATCTTGGGGTCCGGTCAGGCCCCACAACCAACTAAAACAAACAAACAAACAAACAAAAGATGAAGTGAGCAGTTTCACATGAAGCACTCAAAATAAACCTCCTCCAGTACCCTCCAGCCAATATTGTTTTCAACGGAAATTCTATGAATCCTTAATGGAAGCCGAGCTGGAATCCAGTCTTTTCTATGAGACTGGATGTTTTTATTTTTACCATATTTATTTTTTATTTATTTTATATCATCCTTGGGACATCATCTTTCTTAACCCCCAGTCAGCCTGCTGTTCTCATTGACATAATAACTCTTGCCCAGTCTGCACAGAGAGTAGTACATGATGAGAAATGTCTTGGTCACTAGGCGAAAACGCTCTGTGAGTTTTTAAGCTGGTGAACGAAACGGGGCAGGGTGAAAAATATCCACAGTATCCCAAAGTCATGACAGAAAGAGACATCACCCATGGTTGGTCAATTGCATTGGTTTCTGGAATGCCCGATCTTACCCCAAGAAACCACCTCAAGGTAGAAAATAACACACACACACACACACACACACAATGTTGGGACAATCACCCAACCATGTGCATGCCTTCGTCTGTCTCTTTGGACTTGCTTACCTACCTCAAACCACTGTCCGTGGGACTGCATCTTGAGGATCACGCAGGGGTCCGGTTTGGAAAGAGCATCCCTGTCGGAAATGCCTTTGCACGCCACACGCAGCTCAACTTTGGTCAGGCAGGGACTGTTAAATATTCCCAGTGTGTTGGCAGCTGACTCATAGATGTTGCTCATCTTCTTCATTCTGTTTTAGGCCAGGAAGAAAGGAAGGAAGGAAGGAAGGAAGGAAGAAGAAGAAGAAGAAGAAGAAGAAGAAGAAGAAGAAGAAGAAGAAGAAGAAGAAGAAGAAGAAGAAGAAGAAGAAGAAGAAGAAGAAGAAGAAGAAGAAGAAGAAGAAGAAGAAGAAAGGAGGAGGAGGAGGAGGAGGAGGAGGAGGAGGAGAGAGAGAGAGAGAGAGAGAGAGAGAGAGAGGGATGCCAATCACTGCCATATTTAATCAAAGAAGAAAGCTGCTCAATTGCCATTTAGGAAAATGGCTTCACACCCAGTTTCAAATATTGAAGTTATTTATTATCTGAGTGAAATAGTTCCAGCGAAAGACACACACACACACAAGACATAAACAAATCAAACAAAAAAAAAAAAGAGGAGGAAAAAAAAGATAGCGGGTACATTTAGCTAAGAACACTATTTTCCTGTGTGAGCTGCATACTAAAAACATTTTTTTGTCTGTGATCTAAAATTAATGAGTGCCATAGACAGCAACTGTCATCAGTGCTATGGTGAGTACGGGGTTGCTGAGAATTTTTACCCATTTGTTGGCTAATCAACTTAATTGGATCTCTGAAAATACGCTGAAAAATCCAATTCTCCTCCTAAGTGATGGAACATGATGATGAACCATCAGGTAGGATCGTGTGTGTGTGTGTGTGTGTGTGTGTGTGTGTGTGTGTGATCCTACCTGAAAAAAAAAAAGTCCAATTTCTCACCCTTAAACCCTGGTCTATCTTCCCATGATGCTTTCAGCCAAGCCAGTTCCAAGCATCTGATTTTCTGCCCCACATTATCAAGAAAACAAACTGTAACACATGCTAGAGAGGATGCAGCCAAAAGGAAACCCCAATACACTGTTGGTGGAAATGTAAATTTGTTCAACCACTCTGGAAAGCCGTGTGGAGGTTCCTCAAAAAAAAAAAAAATTAAACATAGAATTCTGCAATTCTGTTCCTGGGAATTTACCTAAAAGATTAGAAACCAGGATACAGTAAAGCCACCAGCACAACCATGTTTCTTGCAGCACTATTCACCATAGCCAAGGTGTGGGAGCAGCTCAGATGCCCCTCAGTGGGTGAATGGATCAAGAAAATGTGGTGTTCTATACACAGTGAAATTTTACTCACTTGTTAGAAAGAATGATCTTGCACTATTTGTAAAAATAAAATAAAATAAATGGAAAGACCTGGAGAAAAATCATGTGAAGTGAAGTAATTCAGGCCCAGAGTGACAAAGTATTTGTGTTCTTTTTTTAAATGTGGAGACTAGCTTTAGCTTATAAACATATAAGAAGTAAACACATTGGTTGGTTGGTAGGCAAGGGTAGACAAAATATCTTAATTGAAAGAGAACTCAAATAGTTTCATTCCTTAGAAAGTACAAGTCCAACAAAATAAAACACCAGGAAGTGGGTGTCAGAAAGGGGTGTGGCAGGGTTAAGGGGAAAGAGGTAGATGGAAGAGGAGGAGGAGGAGGAGGAGGAGGAGGAGGATACAGACAATGTACATCCTGCAAAATTAGGAAGAGTGAGGGGAGAGGGAGGGGCTGAGAATGCTGAAAAGGATGACACCGATCAAGAGATAATTGGGTTTGTAAACCACTTTGTTAAACAGCAACCCCTTTGGACAACTACTTAAAGATAATTTAGCAAGTGAAAATTTAAAAAGAGCCCAAGTCTATTCGTACCTCTCTTCCCCCTCCTCTTTTCTCTTTCCCAGACTTCTGTTTTCCCTTCCCCCTTCCTCTCTCCTTTCTCTACCCTCCTCTCTCTTGCTCCCTCTTTTCTTCCCCCTTTCCCTCTCTCCCCCCCTGCCCCCGCTTCTGTCTCTGTGTCTCACACACACACACACACACACACACACACACACACACTCATCGGTAATGTGTTCCTAGGACAGTCATGCTCATTCTTTAATATCACCTGAGTTGCTATATTACTGCAATGGCTGAACTTCAGGAGTTGAAACAGAGGTGACAGAAATCACAGGACCCCCAAACCCTAACATCTTTTCCATGTAAGCCAGAAAAAAAATATATTTGACACCCTTCACTCTCTAAAATTTGTGGTGAGCCAGGGGCCGGTGGCTCCCGCCTGTCATCCTAACTACTCAGGAAGCTGAGATCTGAGCATGGCACTTCAAAGCCAGCCCAGGCAGGAAAATCCGTGAGACTCTGATCTCCAATAAACCACTCGAAAACCAGAAGTGGTGCTGTGGCTCAAGGGGTAGAGCACTCGCCTTGAGCTGAAGAGCTGAGGAACAGTGCTCAGGCCCAGAGTTCAAACCCCATGACTGACAAAATAAAATAAAATTTGTGATGGAAGATGAGCTCTCCATCTTCTACCAGACTGCACGTGAACAGGGGCTCTGGGATATTTGTGGTGGTGGTGGTGGTTTTCACATATTAGAAAACTGAAGTCAGAGAGGAATTGGCAGGATGCCCACGTCACCTAACTATTCTATTGACAGAACAGGGCACGGAATTCCGGCTTTCTACTTCCCAGTGCCAGGCTATTTTTATGACCTCCCGCTGGAGAACAGGAACAAACCCACTGCGAAGCCACGGCTACAACACATATCCTTCAATTATTTCAACCTCCACACCGAGTGCAAGACTTCCCCTCTTTTTTTTTTTTTTTTGCCAGACCTGGGGCTTGAACTCAGGGCCTGGACACATTGTCCCTGAGCTTTTTTCACTCCAGGCTAGTGCTCTACCACTTGAGCCACAGCGCCACTTCTGGCTTTTTCTATGTCTGTGGTGCTGAGGAATTGAACCCAGGACCTCATGCATGCAAGGCAAGCACTCTACCACTGAGCCACCTTCCCGGCCCGAATTTTATTCATCTCAACAGAGACAATTCTATTTCCCTCCACCCTCACCCTTGGAAGGGAAACTATACTAGAGCACTTTAGCTGGAGAAAAGATCAGGAATGAATCACCGTTGACTATAAGATGACTACCTGCTGGTATTCAGATCCTGCATACCCCCCTCTCCCTGAGTACAGGTGGGCTCTGTGAATTGCTTTACACACACACACAATTTTAACCAAAATATGGCTTGAGTAATGGAACAGCTATCTGGCATGAAGGATTCCATGAAGTACTCTAAGAAATGTGTATGTGGGGTGTGTGTGTGTGCGCGCACGTGCATGTGTGCACATATATTCCTTTGGGTTAGGGACAATTATGTACACACTATTGCGTCCTGAGTAGTGATTATCTCGATAATATTTATGGGCCAGTGACAAAAAAAAAAAAAAATCATCCTAAATCTAGCCGGGTGCCGGTGGCTCACGCCTGTCATCCTAGCTACTCAGGAGGCTGAGATCTGAGGACTGCCATTCAAAGCCAGCCCAGGGCAGGAAATTCCAATAAACCACTCAGAAAACTAGAAGTGACGCTGTGCTCAAGTGGTAGAGCGCTTGCTTTGAGCTGAAGAGCTGAGGGACAGCGCCCAGGTCCAGAGTTCAAGCCCCGCAACCGACCAAAAAAAAAAAAAAAATCATCCTAAATCCTTCTGTGGGAAGATTGAGTACAAGAAAGAAATGGAGGATACTTAAGATAAGATCCCCAACATCTCACTTATATACGTGGTCTTTGGCTCAGTTTCTCTGTCCACACACAGGAATGAAAGCTCCGGACACACACACACTGGAGTTTATGAGTCCCTCAGCTTGCCCAAAGAGACAACCTTGACCCTGGCTTAAGAAGTGTTACTAGACCAGGGAAGTTCAATGGTTTGAACTTAACTCATTGCCAACAAGGTGATCACAAAATATGGCTCTGTGAATGAATGAATGAATGAATGAGTGATCAGCTGCCACCACAGTCCCAGATAAATGGAGTAAACAATTCATTTCACACTCGGTTAGAGCACAGGATTAATATAGCCAGATTATCAATACTTTCCCCCCCCCAATGGCCTATTTAAATCCTCTTTGTTGCTTTTTCTTTTCTTTTTTCTTTTTTGGTACAATACCCTTCTTTTTACTGAGACTAGCGTCTGCTGAGAAATAATTATTTTTTATGGAAGCTGGCTTTAGGCCAATTTTGGAAGCAAATTATAATTGTCCTTTCAAACTCAGATAATTTAGGTTATTTCTTAAAAAAAAAAATCAAATCACCACTTCAGCAAATCCACATTCTCTTACAGGACAAACTGATCCTGAAACTTAATTAGTTTTTGAATGAGTTGCAAACAACACCAGGACAATAGGGGGAAAGGCAATCAGCTAGAGTTCACGGGGCGGGGCGCCCACTGAGCAGAGCCTGTCTCGGAGACTGTTGAAAATAAGTGTGTGATCACCATTCTGCTTGCCTTGGTATGATTCAACCCTTTTAAGTTATTATTATTGTTGTTGTTGTTGTTATTATCATAAGGAGCCTTGATTCAGCATGCCACTTTATAAATGCACCTTGACCCCATTCTTCCTCCAATTTCCCCCATCTCACCCCACCACACTCACCCCCTCACTGAACTATTTCCATCTTCACAAATATACACTATGACTTCATTCACCTCCCCTTTAAAAAAAAAAATTCAGCTGGGCGCCAGTGGCTCACGCCTGTCATCCTAGCTTCTCAGGAGGCTGAGATCTGAGGATCGTGGTTCAAAGCCAGCCTGGGCAAGGAAAGTCCATGAGACTCTGATCTCCAATAAACTACTCAGAAAACCAGAAGTGGCGCTGTGGCTCAAGTGGTAGAGTGCTCACCTTGAGCTGAAGAGCTGAGGGACAGCGCCCAGGCCCAGAGTTCAAGCCCTAGGACCGACCAAAAAACAAAAAAGATCAGGGACAGCACCCAGGCCCTCAGTTCAAAACCCAGTACTGGTACCAAAAAAAAAAAAAAAAATGCATTGTACTCATAAACTGACATGTTGAACTGAAACCCCTTTGTACAACCACTTAAAGATAATAATAAAAACATCAACTCATTATTTTAAAAAATTAATAATAAATCCATGTAGAGTTCTTGGCAGCATGCCCAGACCACTCATAGCATGCAATATATTTAAACAATTACTTCTCTTGCTTTTTTTTTTTTTTAATTAAACCACTGACTTCACCTAACACTTGCCAGGCCTTTACATATCTGACAGGCATTGGACATCATCATCGGATTCTCAATGATCTCGGTTCTGTGAAGATGTTCATTTCCCACGCAAGGAACTGCAGCTTAAGAACAGTACAACTGTGCACACGTATTCAGCCGCAAAGTGATAAAACACAGCAGAAACCTGCACACGGCAACTTTAGGGCCTGAATTTAGGTCAGAGGGGGAAGAGGAGGAGGAGAAGAAGGAGGAGGAGAAGAAGACAAAACAAAGAAGAAGAAGATGAAGACAAAGAAGGACGAGGAGGGGGAAGAGGAGGAGGAGGGGAAGGGGAAGGAGGAGGAGGAGGAGAAGAGGGGAAGGGGAAGAAGACTAAGGAGAAGGAGGAGGAGAAGGAAGAGGAGGAGGAGAAGGAGGAGGAGGAGAAGGAGGAGGAGAGGAAGAAAAAGGAGAAGGGGAGAAGGAGGAGGAGGAGGGGAAGAAGGAGGAGGAGAAGGAAGAGGAAGAAGAGGAGGAAGAGAAGGAGGAGAAGGAGGAGGAAGAAGAGAGGGAGAAGGAGAAGGAGAAGGAGGAAGAAGAGGAGAACGAGGTGGAGGAGGAGAAGGAGGAGGAAGAGAAGGAGGAGGAGGTGGAAAAGAAAAAGGGAAAGGGGGAGGGAGGAAGGAAAGGGAAAAGGGTAAGAGAGGAGGGGAAAGGAGGATGAGGAGGAAGGAGGGAGGAGGAGGAGGGGAGGAGGAGGAGGAGGCGGAGAGGTGATGATAAGCCAAGCACCTCCCCAAATTCTCTCGATTCATCTGGCCCCCTGAATGATACATCAGTAATCCCTCCTCTCCTTGTCTTATCCCCCCAACTTCTAGAATCATTCTCTCTCAGTCCTCAGGACTTTCCACTTCTCACCCTTCTCATACAGAACCTCTTTTTTTCTTTTGGGTGTGGGTCCTGGGGCTTGAACTCAGGGCCTGGGCGCTGTCCCTGAGCTGCTTTTTTTTTTTTAATTTTATTTTATTTTATTTGAGAACATACTGTACAGAGGGGTTACAATTACATGGGCAGGATAATGCATACATTTCTTACCAAGCATTGCAACCTCCTCCTTTGTTTACCCTTCACCTCCCTTCCCAGCCTCCCCCCTCCCCCCCACCCAATCCCTGAGCTGCTTTTGTCCAAGGCTAGGGCTCTAGCACTTGAACCACAGCGCCACTTCAAGATTTTTATTTCTTGATAGTTTCATGGAGATCAGAGTCTCACAGACTTTCCTTGCCCAGGCTGGCTCTGAACTGCGATCCTCAGATCTCAGCCTCCTGAGTAGCTAGGATGACAGGTGTGAGACACCGGTGCCCAGTAGGAAACCTTTTAAATGAAATAATAGCAGAAAAAGTCTCAAACCTTGAGAAAGAGATACCACTCCAGGTGTCGGAAATCTTTTAAGACCCCCAAAGAGACAAAGCCAAAATAGAAGCTTTCCGGTGTATAATATAATATTTTAAAATATATATATTAGGAACAAGGAGAGAACATTGAAAGCTGTGAGGCAGAAGCACCAAGTTATCTAAAAGATGAGTTTTCCGAATAAGAGGAGATTTCTCAAGGGAAACCACAAGAACAAGGAAGACACAAAATGATATATTTCAAGTGTCGGAAGAAAACAGCTGCCAACTTAGATTCCTCAGCTCGGCCAAACGCTCATTCACAAGTGGAGAAGAAATAAAAACCTTTCATGATAAACAAAACCTAAAATAAAGCCAGGCCCCGATGGCTCACGCCTGTCATCCTAGCTACTCAGGAGGCTGAGATCTGAGGATCGGAGGTTCAAAGCCAGCCCAGGCAGGAAAGTCTGTGAGACTCTCATCTCCAATGAACCACCAGAAAACCGGAAGTGGTACAGAAGTAGAGTGCTAGTCTTGAGCCAGAAGAGCTCAGTCACGGTGCCTAGGCCCCAAGTTCAAACCCCATGAGCGACAAAAACAAAAGCACAAAACATTGTAGGTGTATGTATATGAGTGTGTGTGTGTATGCACAGAGTGTGTGTGTGAAGAAAAGCATAATTAAACTCACCAAGCACTGTTTGAAAAGAGGAGAGGAGAGGAGAGGAATGAGAAAAACAGAGGGGATGAAGTTGTTCAAAGTACACTCTGTGTATGTGTGTAATTACTGCAGTGAAATCTCCTTGTATGACTAATGTGCGCTAATTAAAATCATGTTTAAATCATGTTCCTTCTGTCTGTTATTCTGAAGGAAGTCTAGTCACTTTTTTTTCTTTTTGTCGGTCATGGGGCTTGAACTCTGGGCCTGGACACTCTCCCTCAGCTCTTCAGCTCAAGGCGAGAGCTCTTCCACTTGAGCCACAGCACCACTTCTGGTTTTCTGAGTGGTTTATTGGAGATGAGAGTCTCAAGGACTTTCTTGCCCGGGCTGGCTTTGAACCGCCATCCTCAGATCTCAGCCTCTTGAGTAGCTTGGATGACAGGTGTGAGCCACCGGCGCCCAGTTTTTTGTTTTTTTTTTCTTTTGCCAGTACTAGGACTTGAACTCAGGGCCTTGCATGTTCCTGGCTGACCCTCTACCATTTGGGCTGTACCTCCCACTCATCTTTTTGCTTGTTAATTAGAAATGGAGTCTTCTGTATTTTCTTGCCTGGCCTGGCTTCAAACCTTTTTGGGTCTCAGTTACCTGAAGGATTACAGGCAGGAGCCACTCCACCCAATTCAAGTCACTTTCTTTTGTTTTGCCAGTCCTGGGGCTTGAACTCAGGGCCTGGGTGCTGTCCCTGAGCTTCTTTGGGCTCAAGACTGGTGCTCTACCACTTGAGCCACACCACTACTTCCGGCTTTTTCTGTGTCTGTGGTGTTGAAGAATCGAACCCAGGGCCTCATGCATGCTAGGCAAGCGCTCTACCACTGAGCCACCTTCCCAGCCCATTCAAGTCAGTTTTTAATTCCATCTGCAAAAGCAGATTCGTCAATAAGTTGAGAAGTCTGAGGACTCTGATGATTTCTAACATGGAGTGCTCGATGAATCAGAGATGATGCAGATACAACACCCAGCTAATGGTGAGCTACAGCCACGTGCCTTAGAAGAGAGCAGTCTGGAAAACGAACATGGCAGTATAGAAACAGGACAGCATGAGAACTGTCGTCTGTGTGCGAGATTAACAATACGCAAGCACACTTTAATACCCATTTAAAACCACTCAGAGGGAACAAGTTATTCATTAGTTCAGGTTATTTCCCGAACTTTCTAATTTGAGATCATGTAGAGGGAGTGGAAGAGGAAGGAAGGAAGGAAGGGAGGGAGGGAGGGAGGGAGAGAAGGAGAGGGAGGGAGGGAGGGAGGGAGGGAGAGAAGGAGAGGGAGGGAGGGAGGGAGGGAGGGAGGGAGAGAAGGAGAGGGAGGGAGGGAGGGAGGGAAGGAGAGAGGAGGTAGAAAGGAAGGAAGAAAAGAAGGGAGGACAGAGGAGGAAGGAAGGAAGGAAAGAAGAAAGGAAGGTAGGAAGGAAAGAAGGGAGGGAGGGAAGAAGGAGGTAGAAAGGAAGGGAGGAAAGAAGGAGGAAGGAAGGGAAGGAAGGAGGGAGAAAGGAAAGAAGGAATGAAGGGAGGGAGGGAGGGAGAAGGGAAGAAGGAAGGAAGGGAGGGAGGGAAGGAGAGAGGGAAGAAGAAAGGAAGGAAGGGAAGGAGGGAGGAAGGGAGGCAGAAAGGAAGGAAGAAAGGGAGGAAGGAAGAAAGGGAGGGAGGAAGGAAGGGCGGCAGGGAGGAAGGGAAAGAGAAAGAGCAGAAGGGAGGGAGAGAGAAAGGAAGGAAGAGAGGAGGAGGAAGAAAGGAAGGGAGGAAAGCAGGAAGGGAGGGAGGGAGGAAGGAAGAAAAGGAGGGAGGAGGAGAGAGGGGAAGGGAGGAAGAAAGGAAGGGAGGAAAGGAGGAAGGAAGTGCAGACAGAAAAGGGAAGGAAGGAAGGAAGGGAGGGAGGAAGGGAGGGAGGAAGGAAGGAAGGAAGGAAGGAAGGAAGGAAGGAAGGAAGGAAGGAAGGAAGGAAGGAAAAGGAAAGGAAAAAAAGTTGGCTCAGCCGAGATCCCGTTTCCTGAAAGCTAGCGTTCCTGAGAACACGCACATAGCGAAGGAGAATATGTTGGTGTTCTTTGGAACTTCCAAGCTCATCATTTTGGCTCTAAGCGTGAGTCATGAGGAAGCAACTTTTCTAGAAAGCAAGTCTGTCCTTTACATCACATCCATATTAATTTTACACCACACAAATGTCACCCATTTTTAGGGAAAAAAAATGGTGCCACAAACACATCAGAAACTTTGTGCAAAGATGACTGAAACTTGGCCTATTCCTCCTTGGCCTATTAAACTATAGTTCCTGGATGGAAAAGGGGAAAAGAAAAAAAAAGAAGAAGCAAACATAGATCATTTTTATTATTATTATTTTGGCACTGCAGTAATTTCTTCCCGTTACTCAGGCAACTAAAGTTACCCACGAGAAAGATCAAATCCTAGCCTTTTTTTATTCTGTTATTTCCCCCCCCCCTTCTAAATAGAACTGTAGGTTGGGTTTTTCCACTCATGGTAACAGGAAGCTGGAGGTTAAAAAAAAAATAGATTTGGAGCTTTATGATCTCCTATGTGTGACTCCATTGAAAAGGGAGGGGGGGAAAGGAACAAGTTTTATTTTTGTATGTGACAAGACAGCATAGAATCCAGAGGCAATTTCCTTGAGAAATTACAATAACCGGTCTACTTATAAGTTCTCTTCTTCTCCTACACCTTCTGCGTGCTTTGTCTGCTTTTAATTATATCTCTTAATTATATCTCTTTAATTATATCGCCTGCTTTCTGTTTGGTTCCCAGAGGACAATGCATTAGGCTTTTAGGAAAGAAGGGTGGTTGGGTAGGCTGGAGACTCACAGGGAAAACAGAAATACCTTTGCAGAAGACAGAACAGTTGGGTATGGAGATCTCCAGCTCCCAATGTGTGTGTGTATGTGTGTGTGTGCGCAAAGGCATGCATGACCGTGCACGCACTAGTACTGGGGCAGAGCTATAGCTCATTCATTCGTTCATGAAGTAGTCATTGAACTCCTCCACTATAGGTTGGGAGTCGGGCTGACAGTAGACAGGGAAAAGTGGCAAGCAAACCGACATTGGTATGGATGAGGAAAAGTGATGCACATGGGATTTTTTTTACTCAGTTTCCCATTCTGCTGTGCGTGAGAGAATGACTTCCCGTGAAGTGGGAATGGAGTAACTCCTAAGAAGAAAAGAGTCGAATTCCCAAAACACCTAGGGTAGGCTTAAAGCAAGACAGCCAGAGTCATTAGTGTGCAAATCTCCAAAAAGGAGAACGCTGCATCATAAGAATTGAATAATATGATTAGTGATTCGCATCCAACCATCCCCGAATCCTTATCTGTAAGATGAAAAAAGATGGCTCTTAAGCTAAACCCAAAAGCCTGGCCTGAATTTAGAGAGGTAAAGAATTCTATAGGAACAATCTCAGAGGGGGAATAAAAAAGTAAAGAACAGACCGTAGACAGGGACTCATACCTGCAAATCCCAATATACATCATATAAGACATACTTCAGGGGCTGGGAAGGTGGCTCAGGGGTAGAGTGCTTGCCTTGCAGGCATGAGGCCCTGGGTTCGATTCCTCAGCACCACATACACAGAGAAAGCCAGAAGTGGTACTGTGTCTCAAGTGGTAGAGCACTCGCCTTGAGCTGAAGAGCTGAGGGACAGCGCCCAGGCCCAGAGTTCAAGCCCCATGACCGACAAAAGAAACAAACAACAACAAAAAGCTTGATATGACACCTGTCATACAAACTATGTGGGAGGTACCAACAGGAAGATCTCAGTCCAAGTCAGCATGAGGGAAGAGGGGAAGGAGAAAAGTGACCTTAATTCTTGATGCCATTGGCTTTATATAGGTAGAAGTTGTGTGGAAACAGATCTAAGTGAAGGACAAAAGCCCTGGAGAAAAACAAAATGCAGTACCACAAACTTCAGATTTACTGATTTCCGGGTCATGGGATAAAAGTGATCTGAAGTTTTAGCATTGTGTGTTTTGCTCCTTTTCTGAATCACAGGTAGTTGCACCTGGATAATACAGAACTTTTGTAACAAAAATCAGTAAAGACTATGGTCATTCCCATGCCCCTCCCACACACACCCTTCCTTTCCCCCCCACCCCCTTGGGCGGTCATGGGGTTTGAACTCAAGGCCTGGGCACTGTCCCTCAGCTCTTCAGCTCAGGGCAAGTGCTCTACCACTTGAGCCACAGAGCCACAGTTTTCTGGTGGTTCATTGGAGATCAGAGTCTCCCCAATTTTTCCTGCCCAGGCTGGCTTTGAACTGCGATCCTCAGATCTCAGCCTCCTGAGTAGCTAGGATGACAGGCACCCAGCTTGGCCACGAAATCTCAACTGTTTTTAATCATGAAAGAAGTCCAAAACCTATTCAAAAGCTTAAGCCTTTCAAACCAAGGCCTTTGCTGCTTTCCTTCTTTCTTTTTTTTTTTGGGGGGGGGTCCGGTCGTGGGGCCTGAACTCTGGGCCTGAGTGCTGTCCCTCAGCTCTTCAGCTCAAGGCGAGTGCTCTACCACTTGAGTCACAGCGCCACTTCCGGCTTTTTTTCTTTTTGCTTATGTGGTGCTGAGGAATTGAACCCAGGGCCTCAGGCATGCAAGGCAAGCACTCTACCACTGAGCCACCTTCCCAGCCCTATTTCTTTCTCTTTCTTTCTTTCTTTCTTTCTTTCTTTCTTTCTTTCTTTCTTTCTTTCTTTCTTTCTTTCTTTCTTTCTTTCTCTCTCTCTCTCTCTCTCTCTCTCTCTCTTCCTTCCTTCCTTTCTTCCTTTCTCTCTTTCCTTCCTTCTTTTTTTCTTTCTTGGCAATCAACAAGGCCAGCCCCTCATCTATGATATGGGACACGAGTCTCAATGGTCAACATCTTCCTGTCACTGGCTGGTCACGAAATCGATTAAGTCAACCTCAATCCCTGCAGGAGGCTGTGCCCAGTTGAGCAGGCTTCTAGCCCTACCCCCCCCCCCCATGTGTACTTGGCCACGTTTCACCAAGAGAGACATTCTGGAGAGATAGCTCTGCTTCTGGCTCTCAGGCCAGCCAGGCCAAAAAAAAAAAACTTGGAAGGGATGTCAGGACTCAGAGGTTCTTGTTTCCCTGACAACCCCCCCATCTGAATGTAGAAAGACAAAAAAAATGGCAGGGAACAGAGCCCCAGCTGATGCCCCAACGCCAAAGCAGGCTTTGGGTTCTGACAGTGAGTCACGAGGCTCTGGATGTGGTCCAGCAGAGAGTGGACAGCTCTAGGATTAGCGGGAGAAAGCAAAGCTGGGGAGAGACTTCTGCACAATGGCTGCCAAGAAATACCACCTCTGGTTGCTAGCTTGTCCATGAAGGAGGCCTCACCCATCCATCCAATACATTCACTTCATCCATCCATCCATCCATCCATCCATCATTCATTTATCCATCCATAGATCTATCAATTTATGCCTAGTAGGTCCATCCACTCATTTATCCATCCAACTATTCATTGATTCACCTATCCATCACAGGTCCATCCATCCATTCATCCATCCACCCATCCATTCATCCATCTATCCATAGATCCATCCATACATTCATAGTTTCATCCATCCATCCATTCACTCCTCCATCTCTCTATCCATTATTCATTTATGCCTAATAGGTCCATCTACTCATTCATCCATCCAACTACTCATTTATTCATCTATCCATCATAGATCCATTCATTCATTCATCCATCCACCCATCCATTCATGTCTTTCCATAGATCCATCTGTCTGTCCATCCACCCTTTTATCCATCCATCCATAGTTTCATCCATCCATCCATTCACCCCTCCATCTCTCTATCCATCATTCATTTATCCATCCATAGATCTATCAATTTATGTCTGATAGGTCCATCCACTCATTCATCCATCCAATTAATCATTTATTCATCTATCCATCCATCCATCAATCCATCCATCCATCCATTGGTAGATCCATCCACCCATAAGTCCATTCATTTATCCATCCACCTATCCACCCATTCATCCATTCGTTTACCAATTCATCTATCTGCCCATTCATTCACGCATGTCAGATAAGAAGCACATCATTAGAAACATTAAGCAGGCCATGGTCCTCAGGAGAAGACTAGGACTTAATCATCTTCAGTATCACCCTGGTGTCTATCCGCTTCACATTATCACACTCTATCAGTTCAGAGATGTTTGCTGAGGAATGAGAGGGGAAAAAAGATCATCTCTGCCCTCAAGGAGTATCTAGTCTGAAGAGTGTGCAGGAGTTTATCTCAACAGAACAAGTGAGCGTAGTAGTGTGTGCCTGACATCCCAGCCACCACCAAAAGTACAGAATAAGCAGACCACATTCCAGGAGCAATTCCTGGGAAGGAAGGAAGGTATGAAGGAAGGAAGGAAAGGAGAGAGGAAGGAAGGAAGGAAGGAAGGAAGGAAGGAAGGAAGGAAAGGAGAGAGGAAGGAAGGAAGGAAGGAAGGAAGGAAGGAAGGAAGGAAGGAAGGAAGGAAGGAAGGAAGGGGCTATCTTAAAATAATAATAATAATAATAATAATAGAACAAAAATAATGGGAGCTATGGCTCAGTGGTAAGAATGGCTTCTTCGGAAGCATGAGGCCTGGAGTTCAAACCTCAGTGTTAATGAGAGAAAAC
This sequence comes from Dipodomys spectabilis, assembly GCF_019054845.1. NCBI lineage: Eukaryota > Metazoa > Chordata > Mammalia > Rodentia > Heteromyidae > Dipodomys > Dipodomys spectabilis. Next base: position 4,351,327 of record NW_024871037.1, read on the forward strand.
AACAACGATGATGATGACAAAAATAACAACCAAAGAAGAATACATCGTCACCTGCCACATCAGTGGTGTGGTCTTGTTAAAATACTGGCTCTTTTCAATGCTAGTGAGAAGTAAAGAATCTTCACGTTACTGAGGCAGAACAGATTTCAGCATGGCATCTACCAGATGAATGATGAATACAAGACAGAGAGGCTGGGAAGGTGGCTGAGTGGTAGAGTGCTTGGCTTGCATGCATGAGGCCCTGGGTTCGATTCCTCAGCACCACATAAGCAGAAAAAGCCAGAAGTGGTGCTGTGGCTCAAGTGGTAGAGCGCTCACCTTGAGCTGAAGAGCTGAGGGACAGCACCTAGGCCCTGAGTTCAAGTCCCACCACCAACAACAACAAAGTTAAGAGGCCAGGCACAGTAGCTCACATCTATAATCTCAGCTGCTTAGGAGGTGGAGATCGGGAAGATCTCCTTTTGAAGCTAGCCTAGAGAGAAACCACAGCTGGCCAGCATTCCATTCCATCTCAAGCCACAGTGCAAGGCTGTCATGGGTCTCACTCCTCTACATTAGCCAAGGACCCGCTGAGCCCCAAGGAATCCTCAAACTTGGCTCCTGTAGTCATCCAATATCCCGAAAGAGGCGCATTGAAAAAATCTCTTCTGCCTGTCTCAGGGTGAGAGGAGGAGGAGGAGTTGGGGGGGGGGAGGAGGGAGGAGGAGGAGGAGGAGAAAGAGAAGGAGGAGGAGGAGGAGGAGGAGGAGGAGGCGGCGGCTGTGGAGAGGTAAGAAGGCACCACATCACACAGGCTGAGGGTGTTGATTAGACAGGTCCAGAATCTGGTACAGGAAATACGACTCACTGCCTGATATTTTAGCCAAAAAGAAAGCAACTCTCACTTACTCATTTCCCATCCATTTGGGGGCAATTTCAGTCAAGGTGAAAAGCTGAATCAACGGAATTCTGCTGTATTCGATTAGGCTGGTAAGGTCTTTGGCAACAGGTGTCTGAAGCTAGATCCCAGTGAATAAAAATTCACCTTCAGAAGAAGAAGGATGTAGTGCATAGCTCTAGACAGGAAATATTCACCAGACACTGGTGGGACTCATACCTATAATCTTAACTAGCTATCTGGAAGGCTGAGTCCTGAGGATCGAGGTTCCAAGTCAGAACGGGCAGATAAGTCTTTGAGATTCTCTAATGAACCAGCGCAAAAAAGTCAGAAGTGGTGGCATGGTTCAAGTGTGCTATCCTTGAGTGAAAATGCCCTGTGATGCATGCATTAAACACACACACACACACACACACACACACACACACACACACACACACACACACACACACACACACCAATGAGCTGGGTGCCTGTGGCTCACACCTGTCATCCTAGCTGCTCTGGAGGCTGAGATCTGAGGATCACAGTTCAAAGCCAGCCCAGGAAGAAAAGTTTATAAATAAATCACTCAGAAAACCAGAAGTGATTCTGTGGCTCAAGTGGTAGAACATTAGCCACGAGTACAAAGAGGCTCAGGGATGGCACCCAGGCCCTGAGTTCAAGCCCCGGGACTGGCGAATAAATAGTCATTAGACATGTTGAAAAGAGAGAGAGAGAGAGAGGGAGGGAGAGAGACAGAGGGAGAGAGAGAGGAAAGAAAGAAAGAAAGAAAGAAAGAAAGAAAGAAAGAAAGAAAGAAAGAAAGAAAGAAAGAAAGAAAGAAAGAAAAGAAAAGAAAAGAAAGAAAGAATCTCACCCAAGAGCCAGTAGCACCTAATCCTAGCTACCCCAGTCTGTCATTCTAGCTATTCAGGAAGCTGAGAGCTGAGGATGGTTGTTCGGAGCCAGCCCAGGCAGCAAAGCCCATGACATTCTTATTTCTAATTAATTAGCCAGAAGTGAAGCTGTAGCTCACATAGTAGAGCACTACTAGTCTTTAGCACAAAAAGCTCAGGGACAGTGCCCAGGCCTTGAGTTCAAGAACCAGGACCAGCACAAAAGAAAGACAGACAGAGTCAGAGACACAGACAGAGACAGAGAGAGAAAGACAGAGTGAAAGAAATCTATGCATAATCAAGTCAGGGAAATCCAACTTGCTCAGGGAAAAACAATAAAAAATTGTAGACATAAGCCAGGTGCTGGTGGCTCACACCTGTCATCCTAGCTACGCAGGAGGCTAAGATCTGAGGGTCATAGTTCAAAGCCAGCCCAGGCAGGAGAGTCCCATGAGACTCTTATCTCCAATGAACCACCAGAAAACCGGAAGTGGCGCTGTGGCTCAAGTGGTAGAGTGCTCGCCTTGAGCTGAAGAGCTGAGGGACAGCGCCCAGGCCCAGAGTTCAAGCCCCACCACCGACAAAAACAAACAAACAAACCAAAATCATGGGTTTTGATCAGGAAGGTAGATGTGATACCATGGTAGAGAGCCTCTTCCAAGGACCATTATGAGAGTTTACCAATAGATTGCAAACTATGGAAAGTGGGAAAAGTGAAATTACTATTTTTAAAAATATATACCCATTACCCACCCAGCCATGGATACAATATCACAGTCTCCCCTCTCCTCCTCTCTTTCTTTCCTTGTCAGTTGTGGGGCTTGAAATCTGGGCCTGGGTGCTGTCCCTCAGCTCTTCAGCACAAGGCGAATGCTCTGCCACTTGAACCACAGCACCACTTCTAGTTTTCTGATGGTTCATTGGAGATAAGAGTCTCAAGGACTTTTCCTGCTCAGGCTGGCTTTGAACCTTGATCCTCAGATCTCAGCCTCTTGAGTAGCTAGGATGATAGGCATGAGCCACTGGTGCTTAGATGTGTGTGTGTGTGTGTGTGTGTGTGTGTGTGTGTGTGTGTGATGTACACTAAAGCACACCCCACCATATCTTGAGTTACAAGGACACTGAGCTGTGAATATCTAATGGAGCTTCCTTCTGAATGACAAACCCTATTACTGTGAGAAATAGATCACCCAAATATTAAAAAAAAAGAAAGAAAAAGAAAACCTATCACAAATTCAAGTACTAAGTCATAGTCCTGTGTCTAAAAAAAAAAAAAAAAAAAGATTTGGGTCATTAAAATGATCCAGAAATAGCCTTGAAAAGAATGATGAGCCCTCTAATACAGTGGGTTGGGCATAAAAGGAAAAAAGAGAGAGATACAGACAAGAGATAATATCCAGGCTAAATACTGCAAGATGGATATATCATCATTTTATTTCAGAAACCCTTGGCGCTTGGAAAGCACTGATAATATTTTCTGTCAGTGTTTATTTTTTGTGATATATTTGACTTACGGTGAATAGTTCGGCCTCATTACCATAATTGGTCAGAAGAGCAAGGAATTGACTTGTAGTAAGCAGAATGAGTCAAACAAAGACGTGGTGGAGAAATGAGACTCACTCAAGAGACAAGGCTGCACTCCAACCACAAAGCGATTAGGGGAAGAAACGAGGATGAAAATGGTATCACTGGGCCTTTTACCGGGAGAGAGAGAAAAAAAAGAAAAGAAGGAAGGGATAGAAGAGAAGAAAATGAAAGAAAAGGAAGGGGAAGGGGAGAGGAAGAGGAGAAAGGGAAGAACATGGGAAGGAAAGGAAGAGAGGGAGGGAGGAAATGAGGGCAGAAGGGAGGGAAGACCAGTGAAAAGGAAATCTCTTTTAGAACAACTCCCTCATAGAAGAACTTTGTTTGTTTGGCCAGTCCTGGGGCTTGAACTCAGGGCCTGAGCGCTGTCCCTCAGCTCTTCAGCTCAAGGTGAGCGCTCTACCACTTGAGCCACAGCGCCACTTCCGGTTTTCTGGTGGTTCCAAAAGCCTCCTTAGCATAATAGGGCAGAGGGACCGGAATACGTTCCAAGATTTTGTAACTCTCTGCATCAAGGGCATCCTTGTTTCTTATAAAACATTCTTGACATTCAAGCATCAAGAGATGTACCATGTGTTAATTTACAAGTACACTCCTCAAGTACATGTAAGCCTTTTCTTAAAGGAAGTCTGTGTCTCTTCTTTCATAGAGCATAATAAATGCCAAGGGCACCGGTGACTGTGTTCCTGCTCTTCTCTTTGTCCACTCAGACCAAGAGCAGTACTCAGCACACTAGGGTGATTTCTTTTCTTTTCTTTTTTTGTCAGTCATGGGGGCTTAAACTCTGGGCCTGGGCGCTGTCCTTCAGCTCTTCAGCTCAAGGCGAGCGTTCTACTGCTTGAGCCACAACACCACTGCCAGTTTTCTGAGTGGTTCCTTGGAGATCAGAGTCTCATGGACTTTCCTGCCCTGGGCTGGCTTTGAACCCTGATCCTCAGATCTCAGCCTCCTGAGTAGCTTAGGATGACAGGCGGGAGCCACTGGTGCCCAGCTCCTGGGGAGATTTCTAACTTACTCATCCACTTGATTAGCACAGTCTAAGCGGGGACTCCAAACTACAAATACAAGTTTTCTTTTAAATTTTTTAAATGCACAAGAACTCAGGGCCCGGGGGGAGGCTGGGAAGGGATGGGAAGGGGAAACAAAGGAGGAGGCTACAATGCTCGATAAGAAATGTACTCATTATCTTGCCCATGTAATTGTAACCCCTCTGTACAGCATTTTCACAATAAAAAATAAAAAAAAATTAAAAAAAGAAGTACAAGAATTAAAAAAAAAAAAAAAAAGAACTCAGGGCCTAGGTATTATCCCTGAGCTTTTTTTTTTTGCAATCAAGGCTGGAGCTTTCCCACGTGAACTACAGCTCCACTTCTGGCTTTTTTTTTTTTTTCTTTTTTTGGTGGCTGGTTGGAGATGAATCTCAGAGATACTTCAATGGGAGCTGGGTTGTGAACCAAAACACAGAGTTGTCTGTCTTTGCTCTGAATGAAGTTTGAAGAATCATACATGATGTGAAGATCTTGAAGAAGAAAAAAAGCGGGGGAGGAACTTTTGGGGTTTCAGATAGGGGAAAGGCAACAAGGGGAGGTTAACAAAAAAAAAAAAGATTGAATAAAATTGAAAAAGGACCCGGGTGCTGGTGGCTCACGCTTGTCATCCTAGCTACTCAGAAGGCTGAGGTCTGAGGATCGTGGTTCAAAGCCAGCCCAGGAAGGAAAGTCCGTGAGACTCTTATCTCCAATGAACCATCAAAAAACCAGAAGTAGCACTGTGACTCAACTGGTAGACCGCTCGCCTTGAACTGAAGAGCTGAGGGACAGCGCCTAGGCCCAGAGTTCAAGCCCCATGACCACCAACAACAACAACAAATCATTAAACATTAAAATATTAATAGGTAATGGGGGGAGCCACTAACCTTGATAAATCTACTGTAGGTGAAACTTATCTTCATTCTTTCCCCTAACAAACCCCTCCCACCAGATATTGAAATACCTGGAAATATTGAAATAACCGGGCACTGGTGACTCACGCCTATAAAATCTAGCTATGCACGATCTTGGCTGAGATCTGAGGATCAAGATTCAAAGCCAGGTTGGGTAGAAAAGCCAGAGAAACTCTTCCATGTCCAATTCACCAACAGAAAAACCAGAACTGGAGCTGTAGCTCAAATGGTAGGGTGCTAGCCTTGAGTGAAAAAGCCAAGAAAGACTGCAAGGCCCTTAAGTTCAAGCCCCAGTTAGTGGCACATGCACACAAAAAGATACTGAAATACCTTGGAATTAAAGGTTCACATATGGAAGTCAGAGAGAGAGAAAATCAGGACTGCCTGTTATATGGAAGAACCTGACAGCTAAAGTAAACAGATAAAAAGAACCAATTTCTCTGAAGTTGCCTTAAGTAGATCAAGTCGCTGGGAAGAAAAAAAAAAAAAGTTCTTCTCCTACAGGCTAGTAATTAGTCTAGGCAAGACACCATTTTATTGTTATAGTAATAAATGGCGTACACTAGCAATTAGCTCTCCACACTTTCTCGGCTGGGGACTATAAAAGCTGTCTTAGCACAAGGCGAAGAGAATCTCACACTTTATCGACTGCCAGCACCTGAGGTGCCAGCCCCCTGCCGAAATTCAAAAAGTTCATATTTGGCAATCTCCTAAAGAAGAACATGCCTACCTTTACCCCAAACTACAGCTGTGTGTGCACGCGCTCTCGCTCTCTCTCTCTCTCTCTCTCTCTCACACACACACACACACACACACACACACACGCGTGCACGCACACACACACACACACACACACACACACACACAGACTGACTGACACAAGCCACAATCTGCTATTTCCTCTCAGGTTTCTCCCTCTAGATAGTTCTTAAAAAGAGCAGGAGAAAGGGTTTTTGTTATGTTTTCACCATAAAGAAATTATTACAGCCGATACTGGTGGCTCATGCCTGTCACCCAAGCAACTCAAGAAGGCTAAGTTCGGTCTGAGAAGGTGGCTCAGTGGTAGAGCGCTTGCCTTGTATGCCTGAGGCCCTGGGTTCCATTCCTCAGCACCACATAAGCCGAAAAAGCCGGAAGTGGGACTGAGGCTCAAGTGGTAGAGCGCTAGCCTTGAGCTGAAGAGCTGAGGGACAGCGCCCAGACCCAGAGTTCAGGCCCCACGACCAGAAAAAAAAAAAAAAAGAAGGCTGAGTTCAAAGCTAGCCTGGGCAAGAAAGTCCGGGAGACTCCTAAGGAAACCAGAAGTGGCGCTGTGGCTCAGGTGGTAGAGCACTTACCTTGAGCTGAAGAGCTGAGGGACAGCGCCCAGATCCAGAGTTCAAGCCCCAAGACCAACCCTCCCCCCCAAAAAAAGGTTATGTGTGTGTGTGTGTGTGTGTGTACACATACACTATTTAGAAATATTCTGCCCACATGATCTTCATGAATGCTCTGACATTTATACCTCTGCTGAAGTGATTTAAGCAAACAACCCCTTCTGAAAAAAAAAAGAAAAAGGAAAAAAACCTATGAGCCAATTATTTCCTAGTGTGCTTAATTGCCTTAACGTATTTTTTCCAAACCATTTCATCAAATTTATTTTCTAAAAACTGAAACTAGAAAACACTAAAATCACCGCTAATGATTTAAAAAAAAAATTGGGGGTGGGGGGGGTGGGGGGTGAGGGTGAGCTTTAGATTTTCTGATTAATTACCGTTACCCTTACACACATCTAAATTCTCAGGTGCTTGAGTTTGGGGAATTAGCTTTGATTGACTCCAAATTTGTCTAAATGTTGTTTTTTCTTTTTAAATAAGAATCCAGTTTAGTTTTTCTTTTTTCTTTACCACTTGGGATAATTCTTAAAACATACAATTTTGCGTTGCAATTTTAGACACAAAACTTGGCAGGACTAATTTACATTTTCATTGTCCTGAAGGTGTTTAATTGCTAGAATGCCACGCTGCATCTTTAATGTGTGTGTGTGTGTGTATAAAATAAATTCCTTTCTCTTATGTGGAGCTATGAAAAAAAAGAGACTTGCATTAGATAGCCTGATTTATAGCAAAAGAGCTCTTTAAAGCTTACAAGATGCACTAAATTCGTGGAATTCCAATGTCTTCCACTTAAATATTTATTGAGTTATACTTAATTTAAATTTCAAAACCAATACTTTGTATATGAGTAGAACTTAGTAAGAGGACAGGTGCCAACAGGCTCACGCCTGTCATCTTAGCTACTCAGGAGGCTGAGATCTGAGGATCACGGTTCAAAGCTAGGCAGGGACAGGAAAATCTGTGAGACTCTTACCTCCAATGAACCATCAACCAAAGAAAGCAAGAAGTGGCTCAATTGGTAGAGTACTAGCTAGCTTTGAGCAAAAGAAGTTCAAGGTTAGCACACCAGGCTCTGAAATTCTGCTAGGACAACAAACCAATAAACAAATAAATAAAGGCTCTCCTAACCACCCACGCCCTATAGTCTCTTGAGGTAAATAATGAAGGAATGGCTCTCAACGATCCAACTCCCAAAACTAAGGATGCGACTACAGACAACTGGAAAGAGTTCTTAAGGGTTCCCAACTAGATTGGATGGAAGAAACATGTGTGTGTGTGTGTGTGTGTGTGTGTGTGTGTGTGTGTGTGTGTGTGTGTGTGGTCAGTCCTGGGTCTTGAACTCTGGGCTTGAGCGCTGTCCCTCAGCTCTTCAGCTCAAGGCTAGCATTCTAAAACTTGAGCCGCAGCGCCACTTCCAGTTTTCTGGTGGTTTATTGGAGATCAGAGTCTCCCGGACTTTCCTGCTGGGCTGCCTTTGAACCAGGATCCTCAGATCTCAGCCTCCGGAGTAGCTAGGATGACAGGCGTGAGCTACCAGCTCCCAGCGTGTGTGTGTGTGTGTGTGTGTGTGTGTGTGTGTGTGTGTGTGTGTTTTAAAAACCCACAAAGAACTGGAAACATTGCCAACATCATTTTAAAATCACCCACCATAAGCACAAGGGAAAGCTTAAGAAGACAAGCAGAAGATCCAAATACCCTAATACTTCCCCCCTGCCCTTGAGTGCTGGTTCTGGGGTTTGAATTCACCCCCACTTGGCTTTCACCTGCTTGAGGCTGGTTGGTGCTCTACCACTTCAGCTACACCGCCACATCCCCAAACATTTTTTCCCCCTGTAACATTATTTACTCTAAGGAATATGTCATAGCAAACCAGCTCCCAAGTAGGAGGAAGAGGAGGAAACAGACCCTGACTTGTAGCGTTTGCTGATTTCTGTGGTGTAAATACACCCACTACCAATATGATGCTATGAAACACACAGTATGTATATATATGTATATGAATATATATATATATATATGTATGATTTCTTTAAAAAAAGACAAACAGAATCTGCCCTCAGGAGCCCACTTGAGCCGTTGCTAGTACACCATGGCTCTTGTAGGACGATGGACATAGTTACCAAATGGTGGAAGATGAAAAAAGGAAGGAGGAGGAGGAGAGGAAGGAAAGAAGGAAGGGAGGAAGGGAAGACAGGGAAGGAGGGAAGGAAGGAAAGATGGAAAGAAAGAAGGAAAGAAAGAAAGAAAGAAGCAGCAGCAAAATTTGCTCTAGGCAAGATCTGCTTCATTCTGAAAGAAAATGAGGTCATACAATGATGAGTGACTGAGTTAAAACCATGCAAATGATCAAGGATTCTGGATTGCGGATGAAGGGAGGAAGGAAGGAAGGAAGGAAGGAAGGAAGGAAGGAAGGAAGGAAGGAAGGAAGGAAGGAAGGAAGGAAGGAAGGAGTAAAGAGAGGGAGGAAGCCAGGTGCTGTTGACTCACACCTGTCATCCTAGCTACTCAGGAGGCTGAGATCTGAGGATCACAGTTCAAAGCCAGCCTGGGCAGGAAAGTCCCTGAGACTCTTATCTCTAATTAACCAGCAAAAAAAACTGGAAATGGAGACATGGTTCAAGTAGTAGAGTAGTAGCCTTGAGCAAAAAAATATAAAAAATAAAAATTAAAAGCTCAAGTTTGGTGCCCAGGCCCTGCGTTCAAGCCCCAGGACTGGCACCAAAAAGAAAAACAGGAGAAAAGAAAGAAAAAGAACAAAGAAGTCTATTTGCTATAAACATTTACCCAGTGCCTAGAATGCACCAGACACTGGTTTGGCCCTGAAGTTGATTAGCATGAGCAGTGATTTGAATGTTAATGGCCCAGGAATAAGCATAGGGCATACTTGCTTTAATGAAGTCAAAGTATGGTCTGTGAAGGTGGCTCAGTGGTAGAGCGCTTGCCTTGCATGCATGAGGCCCTAGGTTTGATTCCTCAGCACCACATAAGCAGAAAAAGCCGGAAGTGGCGCTATGGCTCAAGTGGTAGAATGCTGCCCTTGAGCTGAAGAGCTGAGGGACAGCGCCCAGGCCCAGAGTTCAAGCCCCATGGCTGACAAAAAGAAAAAGAAAATGAGGAGTCTGATGGGTAACACAGAGGGCAGAGAGCCACTGCTGATTCAAGCCAGCCTGGTGAGCCTCAGGAAGGATTCTTGGTCTTATCTTAAAGAGCCCTGGGAAGCCTTTGAAAGGTTTTAAGCCAGGGAGGTGGCATAATCAGATTTACATTTTTAAAAAGATCACTGGAACCACTGTGTTGGGAATTTTTTGGAGGGGGGCCAAAAAATATTTAAAAAATAAAAAATAAGACCAAAAGAGAGAGAGATGACATCCATTTGGGACAAGATAGAGACAAAGATAGGGAGCTAGTTTATAGATGTAAACTATGGGGAGGGACAGAGACAGATCTTGAAATTGCCTCTTCCCAAACCTACTGACTTCTTTTTATTTTTGATAGGTTGTGGGGCTTGAACTCTGGGCCTGGGAGCTGTCCCTCAGCACTTCAGCTCAAGGTGAGCGCTCTACCACTTGAGCCACAGCGCCACTTCTGGTTTTCTGATGTTCATTGGAGATAAGAGTCTCATGGACTTTCCAGCCCTGGGCTGGCTTTGTTTGAACTGTGATCCTCAGATCTCAGCCTCCTGAGTAGCTAGGATGACAGGCGTGAACCACTGGGGCCTGGCTTACCTACTGACTTCTTACTTGGAACAACCGATACTAAACAAGGAACTAAAAGAGGAGATAGCTTGGCATGTCCGCCTTCATCGTGTGTGTGTGTGTGTGTGTGTGTGTGTGTGTGTGTGTGTGTGTGTGTGTGTGTGTCCGATTCCTGCTCCAGTCTACCACCTGTTCATTATAAGAAATGTTCATCTAAAACAGACAGGCGCTCAGTGGTAGACTACTTGCCTCGCATGCATGAGGCCCTGGGTTCGATTCCTTAGCACCACATAAGCAGAAAAAGCCAGAAGTGAAGCTATGGCTCCAGTGGTAGAACGCTTACCTTGAGCTGAAGAGCTGAGGGACAGTGCCCAGGCCCAGAGTTCAAGCCCCACAACCGACAAAGTATAAATAAATAAAAAATAAATAAAACGGTCAGGCCTCTCAAAGGCAGAGTAATAAGGCCTACTCAACAGATTACCTGTTTGCCCAGGCTGCCTGAATGGCACCTGAGAGTCTCCAGGCTTTGAAGGCACAGCACCCCAAGATAAGACAGTCCCTTTCCCTTAAAGAGCACAATGAGCTTGTACACAGGGCTGGTGCCCTAAGCACACACACCCGTTTCCCAGAGGGGATCGAAACCATCAACCTGTCTCCAAGTTCCTTACTCCTCTTTCCTGTGTAATCTTGGAGCCCCTATTGGTACTCCTCATCTCTCTCTCTATATATATACACACACCCTTCCCAACTTCCTGATACAGTTATAGTGAAGAAATTCCGATGGATGAATGGACAGATGATAGAGATAGATAGATAGACAGACTGATAGATTGATAGACAAATGGACAAGACACACAGACATGGACAGCCACAAAGACAGAGTCAGCAAGGCTCTGGTTCAACATGATACAAAGACAATATTTGTACAACTCCTTAGCTTTTCTACATGCCAACCATGGAATGAGAATTTAAACACACACACGCACACACACACACATTTGAAGTGTTACTAAAAATCTAAAGTCAATTCCAAGCGCCGGCAGCTCATGCCTGTCATCCTAGCTACTCAGGAGGCTGAGATCTGAGAATGGCTGTTCAAAGCCAGCCCGGGCAAGAAAGTCCATGAAACTCTTATCTCCAATAAACCACCAGAAAACTGGAAGTGGCGCTGTGGCTCAAGTGATAGAGCTCTAGCCTTGAGCTGAAGAGCTGAGGGACAGCGCCCCGGCCCAGAGTTCAAATCCCATGACCAACCAAAAAAAAAGATCTAAAGTCAAAACTCCATTAAAATGAAATCTAAATTTAGATGATGTTATAAAGCTGGCAAGATAGACCCGAGATCTGCATCCTCAAAACTGAAGATAATTAATGAGAGGAGGAAAATAAAATAAAATCAAAGATCTAAATGAATGGAATTATACCTCCATTTTTTTTTAAACTAGAAACAGTGTTGTATGGATTCAGTCATCTCAACCAAAACTAGTTTTATGGGTTGTAATTTTGTAAAGTATGTATCTATCTATCTATGGATCTATCTATATTTTCATATATATTTGGGTACATATTTATACATACACACGTGTGGTCACTTATTTATTTATGTATTTATTTTGGTGGGGCATGGCGTTTGAACTCTGGGCCTGGGCACGGTCCCTGAGCTTTTTCACTCCAGGCTAGTGCTCGGCCACTTTCAATTCACTATGGCCACTCCTTTCTCCTCTAGAAGAGAACCCAGCAGCTTGAGCCAACCTCCAAAGGGTAGAGAATCTGCATTTTAACCAGGTCCTCCGGCAGTTCATTCACTTTCAAGGTGGAAGTTAGCTCTTCCGGAGAACTACTGGCGAGTGCATTCTCCCTGCGGCAAAGTGCTGTCAAAAGCAAGTAATTAAATTCTTTGAAGGTTTTGTTTGTTTCGGAGCATGGAGGAGACTCTCCCGGAGCACTAAGGCCCTAGAGCCATCTCTAGGAACAAGTTAAAGCTGAGCAATTAGCTTCATTAGCACCTACCCCTCCCTAAGGAGGGTGAAACTTGTGTTCACCCAAAAGGGGGATGGAGGAGGTGGGGAGATGAAATAGATTTTTAAAAAAACAGTCTTTTCTGTAATGAAAATGTCTCTGGTAGATTATAGTCATTGGTCAAAGAAGAAAAGGAAGAAGGAGGAGAAGATGATAGGAGGAAGAGGAGGAGGAGGAAGAAGAGGAGAAAGAAGAGGAAGAGGAGTAGGAGGAGTGAGGGAGGGAGGACGGAGGAGGGAAGAGGAGGAGTTGAGTTCAAGAAAGCCTTAGCGCCCAAACACAGGCTGGTCACTTTTCCTTAACTCACCTCAAATAAATTTCTTCTAAATGAAATATATATATATATATATATATATATATATACGCTACATACATGCATATATATATATATATATATATTCGCTCACTTTGGGCAACACTTGAGAGTTGAATTCTGGGGCCTGGTGCTCCACCAGACATGCTTTACGACTTGAGCCAGGGTTCTTAGCCCTTTATTATTATTTTTTGCTTTAGTTATTTGTCTTGATTTTTGTCTGGGGGCCACACTCACACCTCCCTTCTCCTATCTATGCTACCTGCATAGCTAGGACAACAGGTATGAACCACTAAGATGGAAATCTCCTGACCTTTTTTTGTTTTTTTTTTTTGCCTCAGCTGGTCTTAAACTACAATCCTCTCCATCTCAGCCTAGCATAGGTTAGACTAACAGGAGTGAGCCACTATGCCTGGCTGGTATTTTTATTTTTTATTTATTATTATTATCTTTATCTATCTATTTATGTCAGTGGTGGGGCCTGAACTCTGGGCCTGGGCACTGTCCCTCAGCTCTTCAGCTCAAGGAGAGCGCTCTACCACTTGAGCCACAGCGCCATGTCCTGTTTTCTGGAGGTTCATTGGAGGTGAGAGTCTCATGGCCTTCCCTGCCCTAGGCTGGCTTTGAACTGCGATCCTCAGATCTCAGCCTCGTAAGTAGCTAGGATGACAGGCGTGAGCCACCGGCGCCTGGGCTGCTTTCTGAACCTTTTTAAATGCTCTCTCTCCCTTCTTGAAGTTGTTGCCTCTGACTCATCCATTTGCACTCAACACCGTAAAATGCTCTCAGTGTGTTGGAGAAATTAAGTGCCTGATTTCATCCACGTGTCTTCTTTTGGAGTTTTAATTATTCATTTCTCCATGAGAGCAAAAGGTTGGGTGCTTTGGGGGTTATTTATAGCTGGGAGATTGTAGAAGAACATAGGGATGGGGGGAGAGAGAGAGAGAGAGTAGGGAGGGGGAGGAGAAGAGAAAGAACCAGAGGAGAAATTCCATTAAAAATAAAGTGAACTCAGGCAGGAGAGCAGATAGGCTAGAGATGAAGAACTCAACCAGTAGGAGAGAAAATAAATCACTGTTTCTGGGTCCAGACAGCAAGAGACAGGGCTGATATGCAATAAAGTCAGAACCTATATGGATTTGTTTGAAAGGACCATTCTAAAAACTAAATCTATGTTGGAAAGGCTTTATTGTTGTTCTTTTCTTTTTTGGTCAGTCCTGGGGCTTGAACTCTGGGCCTGGGTGCTGTCCCTGAGCTCTTCAGCTCAAGGCAAGCACTCTTACCACTGAGCTACCTTTCCAGCTCTCTCTAATTAAAAAAAAAAGTTAAGACATAAAATTCTGATGCAGTGGGAGAGGGGGAACTTAATGTCAGTTTGATTATTTTTGTGCTTTGCCAGGGCCAGCGCCCAGGCCCAGAGTTCAAGCCCCGTGACCAACCAAAAAAAAAAAAAGCATACATACAAACATACATACATGCCTTTATCCCAGCTCAGCCCATTAATAATTAGATATTGAACATTTGAGGAAAGAGATCAACTGTCTTACTTCCTTTTTTTTCTTTTTCTTTTTTTTTGGGGGGGTCAGGTCGTGGGGCCTGAACTCTGGGCCTGGGCACTGTCCCTCAGCTCTTCAGCTCAAGGCGAGCGCTCTACCACTTGAGCCACAGCGCCACTTCCGGCTTTTTTCTTTTTGCTTATGTGGTGCTGAGGAATTGAACCCAGGGCTTCAGGCATGCAAGGCAAGCGCTCTGCCACTGAGCCACCTTCCCAGCCTCAACTGTCTTACTTCTAACTTCCCTCCTCCTTTCCTTTTTTCCTTCTTCTATCCTTTCTTTTGTCTTCCTTCCCTTCTTGTCTGCCTTCCTGTTTGCCTTTCTTCCTCCCTCCCTCTCTCCCTCCTTCCCTTCCTTGGCTCAGCTTCTTGAGTAGTTAACACAACAAACTTGAGCCACCTGAGCTGGGCTGGTAAAATTCTCTGGTCGTAGGTCTTGAACTCTGGGCCTGGGCGCTGTCCCTCAGCCCTTCAGCTCAAGGCAAGTGCTCTACCACTTGAACTACAGCGCCACTTCTGGTTCTCTGGTGGTTTACTGGAGATAAGAGTCTCATGGACTTTCCTGCCTGGGCTGGCTTTGAACTGCAATCCTCAGATCTCAGCCACCTGAGTAGCTAGGATGATGGGAGTGAGCCACCGGTGCCTGGCAGGACAGTGATATTCTTTGTTCTTCATTCAATTGGTCATAAGGTTTATAGTCAGTGAGTAAATGATAAACCCTCCAGTCACATAGCGTGCCCTTAAAGCGGATGGAAGCAACACAAGGGCATTCCAGCACTATCCTTCAGCACCTGTGCTGAAGGAATTGGGGAGGGGAGGAAAGTAGGAGTTATATATTCCTCTGCTAACAGAACACCCTTCCCACTCCCAGCCAAAAAAGAAAAGAAAAGAAAAGAAAATGGGATAATTCGATTCACTCATATGAAATAACCTAGGACAAGACAGAAGAGGGAAAAACTGATAAGGCTGTCCTAGAAATGGGATTGAAAGGAGGAAGAGCCTAGCAGAGGAGAATTTCTGAGGGGACACAGAGAGAGATACTTATCAATCGGATTCAGCCACAGAATTGAGGTAATCAATGGGAGAAGACAGAGAGAGAAAGGGAGGGAGGGAGGGAGGGAGGGAGAGAGAGAGAGTCCCTGCCACAGGCTGATGCTAATTAAGCACTAAGCTGTGCTGAGCACAGAACATGAATGAATATTTGTTTAATCTCCAGGTGCTAGGATAAAACCGGACACACAATTTGCCAGGCTGAGCCACCGATGCTGGGAGGAATGATAGTCAAGAATAAGCAAGATGAATAAATAAATAATAAAGAAATTAATATCTTTATAAAGTATATTTTAAAGCATAAAATATTTTATATATAATAAAATATATAATAAAAATAAATATCCCCTTTATTTGCCCTCGGCAAATACATATAACAGGAAAGAAGGACGGGTTGTGTTCAGAAAACAGGTTTTATATATATATATATATATATATATATATATATATATCCCTTCTAAAGAAAAAATATATGTATATATGGTTTTTTAGAAGGGAAATCCTCATGGAGAAAGAAATTCTGAAGAGCTTTGGTTACTGGAAAGATAAAACACCCCGAGCAGACAAAATTAACAAGTCGGTAGGCAAGAACATTTCAAATAGGTCAGGCAAACACGACAATTGGGTAGCATATTAATCCCCCACTGATATAGATCTGCTCAAAAACAAACCCCGGGGAGTTGGGGGTGGGGGAATCAGTTACCATCATCTCGAAAACAGTCATACTTGAACATTCAGTTTTCGTCTCTTCACACAGTAGGCAGGTACAGGCAGGCAAAGTGGGGGAACCCACCCCCCGTATCTATCACCCCCATCCTGTGAGCAAAGCAAATTCAATTCAATCATTCTGATTGCAGAATAATTTGGGCTGCTGGCTAAGAGAAGAAGGTCCACCAGGCTGACTGCAAGATGGCTTGATTTGAACAGATGAAGAATGAAGATGAATCTTAATTGGGACAAACCAAAATAAAACACCATCAACCAAAGGAGGGGGGCAGGGAGGGGGCAGAGGGGAAATTGTCTCCCAGCGTGATGAACAGATAAAATGTCAGCCGTGTGGTTATTTTAATCGATATACCACTGATGAAATGATCAAGGGAATCTGGCTACTAAATGGAAGCTAGAAATGCTTCGCTGGTAGGAATACCAACAGCTTCCACCTGAAGCTCAAAGCTGGCCTGGACTAGAAGAGATGCTCAAATCTTCAAGGTCCCAGCATTTGTGGGGGAGGAGGGAAAAGGGGAGAAAAAAATCACCAGGTGCTGGTGGCTCACGCCTGTCATCCTAGCTACTCAGGAAGCTGAGATCTGAGGATCACGGGTCAAAGCCAGCCCAGGCAAGGAAAGGTGTGAGACTCTTATCTCCAATGAACCAACAAAAAATCAGAAGTGAAGTTGTCACTCAAGTGGTAGAGCGCTAGCCTTGAACAGGGTAGAAGCCGGCCCTGAGTTCAAGCTCTGCAAGTATCACCCCTACACACACACACACACACACACACACACACACATCCATCCATACCAAATACCTGTTTCAAAACAATGATTTTCCCTCTCCTTTTTAAAATTACCATATATTAATTATGCAGTGAGGTTTCATTGTGACATTCCCATACATGCTTTAATGTACTTTGATCAAATCCACCCCTATCGAAGGACTTGATACCCATGGATGAAAAGAGAATTTCAGGAGACTGAGATCTAAGGATCACAGTTCAAAGCCAGCCCAGGCAAGGAAAATCCATGAGACTCTTATCTTCAATGAACCACCAGAAAGCCAGAAGTGGTGCTGTGGCTCAAGTGGTAGAGTGCTTGCCTTGAGCTGAAGAGCTGAGGGATGGTTCCCAGGCCCTGAGTTCAAGCCCACGACTGACAGAAAAAAAAAAAAAAATGTCTTCAGCCTACAGGTAATAGGTGGAAGATGAGTCTGAAGTCTTTCTTTAACTGTGCAACCCATAAATGAAGAGTCCCTCCCAAGATTTCATAGATGAAATGTGGCCTAAAAATGCATACATCCCGGTTGACAACCATCATGTCCATTCGAATCACGGGACAGGAGGTTATTTAAGGCTTTCTCAGTGCCATCATCATTTGCCCTTAACTCCAGCAACCAATACCAAGTGGATTTATTTTTCTATCTCCCTGTGAGCAACTGCTGACAAAGAGTTCTTGATCTCCTCTCCCACACGCTTTGCTTTCCCTTAACCAGGTTACGAGGTGGCATCCAGTGAGTTCATTCAATGAGACGCGTTCATCACACACAGCAGGCCCAGGTAATAAAAGTCTGTTAAGGCTGACAGTCTCGTTTCTGGCAGACTTACCACTATGATGGTGCTCCCCATCTGTTTCCATTATTATTATTATTACTATCATGATTATCATTAATCTTAGTTATACAAAGGAGTGCCATTTAACAAAGCAGTTCATGAACACAGTGCCATCTTGAGCAATGTCACTCCTTTCCACATTCTCTTCCTTCCCTCCTCTCCCCACCCCTTCCCTCACTCTCCGTCATTTTGTAGGAAATACATTGGATTCTTGGCTCCTCTTCTCCCCCTCTTCTCTTCTTCATTTGTTTACCCCCTTTCCCCTTGTCCGTACCCCACCCTTTTCCGGTATTCACTTCTGGTGTTTTCTTCTGTGGAACTTTGTCTTTCTAAGGAATTATGATGTTTGAGTTCTTTCTTGATTCATTCATATTTCAGTTAATATATCTGTATACATTTGCATACTGCCCCCCAAAAACTATTTACTTTAACTCTGGGCCTAGGCTCTGTCGCTGACCTCTTTTTAAGGCTAGGGCTCTACCACTTTGAGCCACAGCGCCACTTCCAGTTTTCTGGTGTTTCATTAGAGTCTTAATTAATCAGACTCTTGTGTACTTTCCTACCCCAGCTGGCTTTGAACCGTGATCCTCATTTCCCAGTCTCCTGAGTAGCTAGGATGACAGGTGTGAGCCACCAGTACCGGGCAATATATTTACTTTTAAGTTTGTAAGTTAAGTCTAGCTTCTGCATATAAAGGAAAACATGGATCCTTTGTCGCTCTGGGCCTGACTTATTTTCACTTAACATGATTTTTTCCCCCAGATCTTTCCATTTCTTTACAAATGGTACCATATCATTATATATATATATATACACACATACATAAATATGCATAGATATACATAGATATAATTTTCTTGATCCATTTATCCATTGAGGGGCAGCTGGGATGATTCCATATCTTGACTGTGATGAATAATGCCACAATGAACATGGTTGTGTTGGTGGCTTTAGCATACGTATCTGCTCTCTTGACATCTCCCCCCACCCTCAAATCCATCACCTCCACAGTACAACAGAGCACTTATGGGAGAGTCTGGACTGTCAAAGACCAATGGAGAGGTCATAAATTACAGCCATGCGTTGGGAGAAAAGTCTCAAGAGATGAAGTGTCAAGGGACAGGGACCAGGGCTTCCGTTCAGTTGTTGACAACAGGTGGTATTCTTGGACCTCTTGGAAGGAACTAAACTCTGATTTCAGCAGACATAGGGAGCAAGGAAGCTCCATAGGGGTGGCCTACAATTTTTTCTGCCACATCTGAACTCAAATGCATAATTCTTTCCCAAGTTGAACCTGTCATATCAGTCAGGGAAAAAAAACTGGTAGAAATGGCAGACAGGGCTACACACTTTCAAGAAGTGAATTTAACGTTACATGAACTTAACGTTCACGATGCATTCTGAATAAAACCCTTGTGCCTAGCCATCCCTGGCATTCATGTGTGCTAACATCTGGAAGCAACTGGGTCTGTTTTGCCAGGAGTGCTTTTGGGATGTTGCCTGAGGAGCTATGTGTGTGTGTGTGAGAGAGAGAGAGACAGAGACAGACAGACAGACAGACAGACAGACACAGACAGAGATAGAGACAGAGACAGATAAAGACAGAGAAACAGAGAGAGAGAGAGACAGAGCCCTTGAACTCAGAGCCTGGGTGCTATCCCTGAGTTCTGTTTGCTTGTTTGTTTATATTCAATAGGATGCTCTGCCACTTGAACCACCACACTTCCACATCAGGTTGTTTTTTTTGTTTTTGATTTTGTTTTTGTTTTTGCTGGTTCATGGAGATAAAACAGAGTCTCATGGACTTTCTTGTCTAGGGCTGGCTTCAAAAGTGTGGTCAAGCTCTGTGGTAGAGCGCTTGCCTCGCATGCATGAGGCCCTGGGTTCGATTCCTCAGCACCACAGAAGCAGAAAAAGCCGGAAGTGGCACTGTGGCTCAAATGGTAGAGCACTCACCCTGAGCTGAAGAGCTAAGGGACAGCGCCCAGGCTCTGAGTTCAAGCCCCATGACTGACCCCCCCCCCCAAGAAAGCAAGTGTGATCAATCCTCAGATCTCAGCCGCCTGAGTAGCTAGAACTTACAGGCATGAGCCACCAGCTGCAGCCTGATGGGCCTTTTTTTTTTTTACAAAGTCTCCCTCAACATCAGATAAACACCCTGGGCTGGTCCCAGGACTTGGCCTTGATCCTTCCTTTCTTTCTGAGAACCAGCAAGTGAGAGTGAGGCTTAGATCTGGTCCTTCTCATGATCCAGACAATAAGGGCTGCTAGTGATCTTCACGGTCAAGTCATTCACACCCCCATCCCCTCCTGTTTTGGGGGAGCAGAGGCCTTCTACTGACCCAGAACACCCTACCACCACCGTGGGGGTGGGGGGAGGAATGGGTGAGAAACCAGTCCCCCGGAAAGGTGTACCATCCCCGAACTATACAACCCACCCTCAAGCCCCCTCTTTTGCACGTTTCCTGAGCAGCAAAACGATTCGATTAAAATTCCACCACCGTCTCTCTCTTCTCCCTCCAAGTTTATTGGGATTGGGGGGGGGGGGGGGGAGGAGGAGGAGGGAGGAGAAGTTGTTTGATGGAAGGGAGTGATGCCAGTTCTGATTAAAAAAGAAAAAAGAAAAGACTTGGTGCTGACAGCCGGGAAACACCAAAGCAGAGATATCTAAACTTGCCGGCATCAGAATTATCATGGCGACGTGGGGTCCTCTAGAAGCTGCCCTGAAATTAACCAACCTGGAAGAGCAGGGAGGGCTGGGGGGGGGGGCGAGGAGTTGGGCCTGGCAGACCCCAATTAAATTGGACGTTTTGATGGGAAGGATGGTCTCATCTCCGGCTGAATGGCCTCTCTCTCTCTCTCTTCACTCTCTCTCTCTCCCTCCCTCCCTGCCTTGCCCAGCCTCCTTTCAACATTCTCCACAAGTTTTAAAAATGATTTCATAAAGGAAACGGAGCCAGCACCTCACCCATAATGAGCACCACTTAATTCTCCTCTGTGAGAAATTCACCCAACGGGCGCTCTTCTATAGCTGTGCCATAACTATATGAAATGTTCTCTTTTTTCCTGATCAGACCATATCTAAGCAAACAAAAAGGGAGTCACCTCTGGTATGCATACGTACGTACCATAGCTTTGGAATTCTTTTTTTTAGAAATTGGAAAAGTGGCCTGGGAAGGTGGCTCAGTGGTAGAGTGCTCGCCTAGCATGCGTGAAGCCCTGGGTTCCATTCCTCAGTACCACCTACACAGAAAAAGCCGGAAGTGGCGCTGTGGCTCAAGTGATAGAGTGCTAGCCTTGAGCAAAAGAAACTCACAGGCCCTGAGTTCAAGCCCCAGGACTTTGGCCCCCAAAATATAAAAATTAAAATATTTAGAAAAGTATGTAGAGAAGAAAATGGAACTAAACTATTAAGCTCTAGGATGATAGTTGGTATTTGGATGTATTCAGTGTCCCGTATGGGAAGAGTTGGGGGCGGCGGAGGGAGAAAGGGGGGGAAAGGAGAAACTGAGAAATTGGGAATCGTTATGTAAATAGTTTTACATTGCTTAAGGTTCATGTAGCATCGTACTGTGAAGGGTTTTAAGAGTCTAACGGGAAAAAAAGTCGTTTTACACTGACACTGAATATAACAACAACGAAAGAAAAAGAGGCCCAGTCATGTTGGCTCATGCCTGAAATCCCTACAGGAGGTAGAAATCAAGGAGATTGCAGTCTGAGGCTAGCCTCAGGGCAAATGCATATATACATATATGCATATATATACATACACACACACACACACACATATATACATGAGACCCTCTCAGAAAAAAATAACTGAAGCAAAAAAGGATTGGGAATATAGCTCAAGCCTGCCTAGTAAGTGTAATGTCCTGAATTCAAACCCCAATAACACAGAAAGAAAGAAAGAAAGAAAGAAAGAAAGAAAGAAAGAAAGAAAGAAAGAAAGAAAGAAAGAAAGAAAGAAAGAAAGAAAGAAAGAAAGAAAGAAAGAAAGAAAGAAAGAGAAAGAGAGAGAGAGAAAGAAAGAGAGAGAGAGAAAGAAAATTTAAGAATGAACCCAACACCTTTTGTAATAATACTAAGGAATGAGAAAAGCTTCCTCAGCTAATGGTTTAAAAGATACATTCACACACACAAAAAGAAATATTCACGAAAGAGAAGAAAGGAGGTAGGGAGGGAGGGAAAGAGGGAGAAAGGAGAAATAAAGGAAGGGAAGAAAGGGAGGGAGGAAGGAAGGAAAGAAAGGAGAAAGGAAGGAAGGGAGGGAGGGAGGGAGGGAGGAAGGGAGGGAAGGAGGGAGGGAGGGAAGGAGAAAGGAGGGAAGGAAGAAGGAAGGAAGAAAATAGGAGGGAGGAAAGAGAGGGAGGAAGCCAGGCGTCGGTGGCTCATGCCTGTCATCCTAGCTACTCAGGAGGCTGAGATCTTAGAGGACCGTGGTTCAAAGCCAGCCCGGACAAGGAAAGTTTATGAGACTCTTATCTCCAATGAACCACCAGAAAACCCGGAATTGGCACTGTGGCCCAAGTGGTAGAGCACTCGCCTTGAGCTGAAGAGCTGAGAGACAGCACCCAGGCCCAGTCCCCGCAACGGATGAGAGACAGAGACAGAGACAAAGAGACAGAGACAGAGAGAGACAGAGAGACAGAGAGAGAGAGAGGAGAAATATTCTTGCTATTAATACAGGGCTCGTTCCTCCTTCTGTTTAAGAACCATAAAGTCTGGTACTATTTTGCAAACATTATCATCTCTTACAGAGTTTGTCCTGAGATGGAAAACTTGGGTCAAACACCCTGGGACACAAAGCCTCTGAAGACATCAGCCTCCTGGTTAGGAAAGGAAGAGGCAAGGGAGTCAAACAATACAGCTTACACATGCAGTAGACCTCTGGAGTAGGTGGACATCTGGTGTTAAGGAAAACACGTCAACCAGATTCATTTTGTTTGTTTGTTTTGTTTTTTGCCAGTCCTGGGGCTTGAACTCAGGGTCTGGGCGCTGTCCCTCAGCTCTTCAGCTCAAGGCGAGCGCTCTACAACTTGAGCCACAGCGCCACTTGCAGCTTTTTCTGCTTATGTGGTGCTGAGGAATCGAACCCAGGGCCTCAAGCCCGCAAGGCAAGCACTCTACCACTGAGCCACCTTCCCAGCCCCTCCAAAAGAATTTTTACAGCCCAAGAAGCCAGCCGCATCCCCCCAAAAGTGGATATTTTAGATTCCCCTCTCTTGGAGGTCACAGAACTCCACAAACCTATTTCCTGCGACTTCAAAATTGCATTCATTCTCACTCATGTGCTTTTTTCCCCCTCTAACCCGGTGCAAACCTTCCTTCCTTTTTTTTTTCTTTTTCCTGTGTTTCTTTTCTTTTTTTGGTGGTGGTTGTTCTGAGGGCTGAGCTATTGTGTTCCAAACATTGATTGAGAAGTAAAAAGTCCTGGAGGAACAATACACAAGCAGACGCTATTGTGGCTTCCCACAGTTCCAACCAGGACATTATCACCTCCAGACCCACGAGAGAGATACCGTGTGGGGTAGAGGGCGTACATCATTTCAGTCCATCAACTAGACTTCAGCAACTCCAGTCAGATGTTAGAGCGTCCTTGTGCCCGCGTCTTACGCGGGTAGGGAGACCTAGTGCACGTGAGTTGTGAAAGACACAGAAAACACCCGAAGGTACAGTCCCTCCAGGGAAAAGCTAAAACCCTGGCCACCAAACCAGCTCCTCACCTCTTCTCCTGCTCTTTTTTATGCCTCTGCCCCCTAAAGATACTCTGTGAAGAAAATAATTCAGATTCCCGGAATTAACTAGTATGGTGTTCATCTACACCCAGTGCTGAGACATGAGGAGCTTAACCATTGAAAATCTGTTCTGTCTCCAATTTAGTGTCCACTGGTCTCAAAGTTTTCCTGAGCCCGGCGCTGGTGGCTCACGCCTGTCATCCTAGCTACTCGGGAGGCTGAGAGAGGATTGCGGTTTACAGCCAGCCTGGGCAGGAAAGTCCATGAGACTCTTACCTCCAAGGAACCACCAGAAAACTGGAAGTGGCGCTGTGGCTCAAGTGGTAGAGCGCTCACCTTGAGCTGAAGAGCTGAGGGACAGCGCCCAGGCCCAGAGGATACTTGGGTGATAATTCTACCCACCAAAAGGCATTCTGGGCTTTGTGACTAATAATACATGATCTCTAACTTTCACCACAGCAACCTATGTTGTTTTTCTTCTGTTATGTGATGTGTTGCCTGGCTTGAGGCTTGAACTCAGGGTGTGGGCCTGTCCCTCACAGTAGCTTTTTTTTGGGGGGGGGGGGAGGGAGGGAGTGCTGATCCTGGAGCTTGAATTCAGGGCCTGGGTGCTGTCCCTAAACATTTGTGCTCAAGCCTGGTGCTCTACCGCTTGAGCCACAGCTCCACTTCTGGCTTTTTGGAGGTTAATTTGAGAATAAGATGCTCATGGACTTTCCTGGCCCAGGCTGGCTTTGAACTGGGATTCCCATCTCTCAGCCTCCTTGAGTAGCTGGATTGACAGGTAGGACCTACCAGCCTCCTCGCCCCTATGTATGTATGTGTGTTTTTTTTATAGGTTATGGGGCTTGAACTCTGGGCCTGGGCACTGTCCCTCAGCTCTTCAGCTCAAGGCGAGCGCTCTACCACTTGAGCCACAGCACCACTTCCGTCTTTTTTTCTGCTTCTGTGCTGAGGAATCGAACCCAGGGCCTCATGAATGCAAGGCAAACACTCTACCACTGAGCCACCTTCCCAGCCCTGTATTTTTAAGATAAAGAAAACAAGTAATAACTCATCCGTATTTACGCACAGAAAGTAGCTCTGTGTGTGTATGTGTGTGTATGTGTGTATGTGTATGTGCGTATGTATGTGTGTGTATGTGTGAGTATGTGTGTATGTGTATGTATGTGTGTATGTGTGTATGTGTGTATGTGTATGTATGTGTCTGTGTGTATGTGTATGTGTGTATGTGTATGTGCATGTGTGTGCATGCGTGTGTATGTGTATTGTGTATGTGTATGTGTGTGTGTGTTTGTATGTGTGTGCACAGGCATATGTAAAACCAGAAGGCTCACATCTTTCTACGTGGAGAAAGGGGTATGTATGTGCATACCATGTCTGCTCCCTGCATGGCCTAGAACTCTCCTTGTCATCGTCAGGAAACTGGACGCAAAATAGAGCAGGTCATTCCTTGCTGAACTACCTTTTTCCTCTTGCCTAATAGGCCACAGCAGGGTGCCAGGTTCGGGGGGGGGGGGTCTCATCCCCAAAGTGCAAAGTGGGTTGACCTTAAGGCAACCAGCCTCATTCCGCACTAAGCATTAAACTCTCTGATTCCGAGGTTTCTGGAGGCTGCCGACTCAATCTCTCCTAGTGGGATGGGGAAAGGTCCTTCTTCTATAAGCTTTCCAGAGTAGAACTCCACACAGCCCCTCCTCTCCACATGGCATTCAGAGGCTAGATGGAGTCCAGATGTTCACGCCACTGAAGCATTTTACTGTTTGAGCCTGAGGTACTTCACTTGGGGGAAAGAGAAGAAAGAAAGAAAGAAAGAAAGAAAGAAAGAAAGAAAGAAAGAAAGAAAGAAAGAAAGAAAGAAAGAAAGAAAGAAAGAAAAAAAGGAAGGAAGGAAGCAAGCAAGCAAGCACACTGTTTTCATAGCTCTTAATACTTCCCTTAGGAGGCTCCAAGCTTTCCAGTGGGGGAGGGGGCCTGGAAAATTTGGGGGAGACTCCAGGATAGAGCAAAGGATGTCGCCAGGCAGGAAGAAGGGTCCAAGTCATAAAGCATGGATTGTTGGTTGAGAAGAGGAAGAAAATAGAAGAGAAGACTGTAAAGAAGTGACCAGGGCGGAGAGACACTTTCTTTTACGGACAAATTAACATTCAGGTTTCTGTCCATGATTTCAATTTAACCAAGGCTGATTTGGGGGCCCAACCTCTGGAGACATTTTTTTCGGGGGCGGGGAGGGTGTTGTGATGATGGTGGAGTGGTGGGGAGTTCTGCCACCAGACCTGAATGAGTCACAGGGACCAGAGATGCGATTCTCCATCCCCAAGATGCACAGGAAAAAAATCCCAGATCACCAACAGCTCTCTGTCCCCCACTCTGCCCCAAATGTCAATAATACTGGAGGTGAGTATTTTTGCTGTTGTTGTTCATGGTGGGGCTTGAACTCTGGGCCTGGGTGCTGTCCCTCAGCTCTTCAGCTCAAGGCGAGCGCTCTACCACTTGAGCCACAGCACCATTTCTGGTTTTCTGGTGGTTCATTAGAGATAAAAGTCTCAAAGAATTTCCTGCCGGGGCTGGCTTTGAATCGCTTTTCCTAGTTGGCTAAAATGCAGACCTAACCTAGGTGTGGAATTTAAATAACATGGGAAAAGTCATCCTTGAGCGATTCTCAGGCAAGGGTGGCTATGTATCCAGAATGCATGGAGCCAGGTTAAACCGGGGTCTCTCTCTCTCTCTTTCTCTCTCTCTCTCTCTCTCTCTCTCTCTCTCTCTCTCTCTCTCTCTCTCTCTCTCTCTCTCCTCTCTCTCCCCTCCCTCTCTTTCGTGGAGTGAAACCAGCCCAGCCTCAGCCTGATGTTTAGACAGGCTTAGCTTGATGCTGCTGCTGCTGTCCATCGCTTTTCTCCCCCTCCAGTTCTGTCCTTAGAGCAACCCCAAGAGTTCCATTCTCTGCTGGGGAAGGGGAGGGAGGGTGCCCCATTGGATTTCCTGGCTCCTGGCTTTCCCTGCTGATTTCAAAGGCACCCCTGGGGGGGCAGAGAGCTGCTTAGTCTGCCCCACACAGAGGGGACCTCAGAAAGCTTCCAAATCAAAGAGCTAGAAGAAGAGACCTTGGAAATCATCTCTAGCTTGATTTCTCCTGGCTGATAAAGCCAGGAAGTTCAGCGATCGAGTGGGGAGGGGCAGGAGGGCTGCTTCACACGCTTGTGCAAATTAGCAACGCCCCCCTGCCAGGATTGGGAGAATCTCGAGACAGAGGGATTGCCTGCTGGGTACTGGGAACTCGGTGGGCTTAGTGCTAAAGAGATGGGGTTTCGTTCCAGATCACCTCCTGGTGAACCTCTTTTAAGAGACAGCATTAGTCCTCACATGGAGAATAAGGGGTTACTGGAGTTGAAGCAAGAGTCCTTTGGTCAAAAGAGCCCAGATTTCACACTTGGTTGTTAATGATCATCCTATTTGTTCCTTAAATGATGGACAGGGGTGATGGGTGATTTCAACACACACACACACACACACACACACACTCCAAAGAAGTAAGGGATTTGGTAGCTGAGGAGGGAAGGAATCCAATCACCCAGTTCAGCATTAATGCTTAAAAAACATAAAGGTCAGGGGCTGGGAAGGTGGCTCAGTGGTAGAGTGCTTGCCTTGCATGCATGAGGCCCTGGGTTCGATTCCTCAGCACCACATAAGCAGAAAAAGCTGCAATTGGCGCTGTGGCTCAAGTGGTAGAGCGCTCACCTTGAGCTGAAGAGCTGAGGGACAACGCCCAGGCCCACAGTTCAAGCCCAACAATTGACCAAATAAAAAGAGGGAGAGGGGGACTGGGAAGATGGCTCAGTGGTAGAGCGCTTGCCTTGCATGCATGAGGCCCTGGGTTCGATTCCTCAGCACCACATAAGCAGAAAAAGCTGGAAGTGGCACTGTGGCTCAAGTGGTAGTGTGCTAGCCTTGAGCTGAAGAGCTGAGGGGCAGCGCCCAGACCCAGAGTTCAGGCTCCATGACTGGCAAAAAAAAAAAAGGGGGGGGTGAAGGGACAAGAGAAGAGGAAAGGAGAGAAAGCCCTTTCGTCTAATTGTCTCAGACTAGAAAACCTGGAGTAAGTGTTCCCAGGGGTCAGTCCCTTCCTTCCCAGCTCTCCAGCTCTCATCCCCCATTCTCTCTAAGATCCTGGATTCTTGGAAATGTAAGGATCAAGCATCCTAACCTGTTTACTGGCATGGAAACTAGCAGGTAGCTAGGCACAGGAAGACACATTCGAAAACTAGGCTGGAAACGGAGCCTGTATTCATGAGACCGCCGGCTTCTCCTGTGGCTCTGTTCTTTCTCCTAAAATGTTTTCCATTCAGAAAAGCCATTTTTAATCTCTTTCTCCTTTTCTAACATTGACATTTGGGAGTAGGAAATGGACCAATAATTACAGTTTTGATTGCATTCCATGGTAGACGGAAAGGATTATGTTTTGATTGTCTTAATATACATATATATATATATATATATTTATATAATGGTGCTCATGACTTTTGTCATTCCCAAAATAGTTATTTAATAGATTTCTTTTTTTGTTGGCTATGGGGCTTAAACTCTGGGCCTGGGCACTGTCCCTGAGCTCTTCAGCTCAAGGCGAGCGCTCTACCACTTGAGCCACAGCTGTACTTCCAGCTTTTTGATGGTTCATTGGAGATATGAGTCTCACTGACTTTCCTTGCCTGGGCTGGCTTTGAACCAAGATCCTCAGATTTCGGTCTCCTGAGTAGCCAGGATGATAGGCGTGAGCCCCCGGCGCCTGGAAACATTGCTTTTTCACAATACTAGCCCAGAATGGCTGGAGGTGAAGCTTACAGTTACTCCCGGGGACATCTTGCCCCTTCCTTGCTCTATGAAATCAGCCTTTCAACCAGGTTTCTCTCAATAAAGGAAGGGAAAGAATGTCTAAACGAACCCTAGCCATCAACAACTGTTCCCTTTACGGGGAAAAAACAAAAAAAAAAACAACCCTTTACCCTCCAACTCTCCATACACACTCACACCTACCCAGTGCACATACCAGGCATGATTTGACACTGGATTGTGAACTTTTCCATAACCAATTGCAACACACCAATGAGAACATTTATATTCTCAGAATCCAACAAATATTTGAGCAAGGGATTATTTCCTTTACTTAAGGGCAAAGGGGAAAAAAAATCAAAAGGCCATGAGCCGAGGGGGACCCCAGCTACTCCCCAGCTCTGAGCTAGGCTGCCGATAGAGCTAAGGATTGGATAGAACCATCACAGGGAGAGAAATGCCAGGCTCACAGGGAATAAACTCAGAAGCCTCCACCAGCGAGGTTCACGAGACAGTGAACGCCAATTCATGCAAATCGCTTCTACTAAATAAAATAAAATAAATTTAAAAATCCAGACATAGGGCCAGGACTGGAGCTCATCAGGTCCTGAGTATTATTAAATACTTCATGATCCGTCCTGTGTGAATTTCCATGATTATGTTTGATCTAGTAGAGGAGGTTTGACTCTGACCAGAAAGATTTGCACATTGATTTCTGCTATTTTCAGGGTAGACCCTTAGCTCAGACAGAGCAAAACATTAATTTGATCGTTCTATTTTTTTAGGGGTCAATTACCCCTTCTTCCTACAACGCTTCCCCCGGGGTTATCAGAGATACCTGTAACAAGCCTCCATCTGCCCCAGATATATGCACAATTACAAGCTACTCTCACCTATAACCTCCACCACGCTTCTCCCTGTTACAGAAATAACGAGATCTTTCTCCGTGGATTAAGGATGCTGAAATAATATAACTTGAAAACTTGTTTACATTTAGATGTCTACTACACACACACACACACACACACACACACACACACCCAGAACACAGGTTAAACGTGTATGTCAATGAACAAACATGGAATTTTCCTGACCTGTAGAGTCAGATACTATAAAAGTCAAGACAAACCCCTGAAGTAAAAAGACAACCACAAGGGACCAGAGGGTGAGACTCAATGACACAGCACTGGTCCAGCAAACCTGATGTCCCGGGTTCCATTCCCAGCATTGCAAATAAATAAATAAACAACCAAAAAATTGAGCTAACCATGGACCCAGGAAATGAGAGGTTCCCACATAAACCCTTGAGCTTTCCAGTTCTGAGAGTTCTAGTTTGGAGTGCTTTGGCTTACCCAAGCAAGGTCTAACAACAACAGCAACAACAAAAATGACGGCTAGGATTTCAACCACTGAGTTAAGAATTCTGCTCAACGGTCTCTCTCCAACTTAGGCTCCAAGATCCATTAGGTCTTGGATTTTAACACAAAGGGATTCATCTGATCAACCCAGACTCTTGGAAAACAGCCTTTTGGAGGTGTGTTGGGGGGGGAGTATGGAGAACTAGGGAAGAAATAGCAGTGCCCAGGAATAGAACAATCCATCCAAGAAACCTCAAGAGAGGAAAACACCTCCCCTTCTCTTCCCTGACCATTAACATCTTGTGTGGGAACACACACACACACACACACACACACACATTTCCATTCCTTCTCTATGAGACTTCTCTAAACTCATACACAGCCTCCGGAACTTTCTCCCATCTTGAAAGGTTCCTCGTTCCACTCGCCAGGCAAGAATCCTCGCTCTGTCTGGCACCCCCCCTCCCACACACCCCTTCCCTCCATCACCTTCTCTCGCTTTGAGACATCTTGTCACTGACTGTCACACTACAAGGTAGCTCTTCACATACGTGTGCCATGGTACCTCAAATCTCAGTCTGATCTGGCTGAGAGTGAAGTCCATCGTGAGCTTAACTTTCTCCTCTCAGGTAAGAAATAACACCTGGTAAGCCTCCTAGAGATGGTAGCTGAGAATGTGACCCAAGAAGAGAGACAAGGAGAAAAGGAGTTACAGGTGGAAGAGAATACAGAGGGAAAAAAAAAAGTCCCCCTGTCGCCACGAAGAAGGAGAAGGTATTACAATTCCACTCAAGCTAAGAGTCACCCATCCAGTAGACGGCTAAGAATTGCCTGTGAGCTACAGGAAGGGGGTGAAGGGTGGGAGAGAGTGGATGGAGGGAAAGGAAGAGAATTAAAGGACTCGACTCGTCGGAGAAAGGGAGTGAGCAAGGGCAGGAGGGAGGAAGAAGGGAAGAGTGGCAGAAAAGGAGAGGTAGAAGGAAAGACAGAAAGCCCGGTGGTAGAGGACAAACAGGAGAGAGAGGATGGAGGGAAGGAAAGGAAGGAATGGAGGACAAGTCTTACCCTGGGGCTTCTGGGTCTTCCATGTTTAAAGTTCTTGCTCCTTTTCTATTTCGAAAGAAGAAACAATCAAAGCTCTTGGTTTAGCTAATGAGGGACCCGGTCCCTTATTTCCAGGGTAACGTTGGTGCCCCTGCGTACACTTGTGGGTAAATCACTTCCAACACAAGGCTTGATGCTTTACTGGTCAATCACTCTCATCTTCTAGGAGTTAAAAAAAAAAAACAAAAGCCACAGATCCTCCTTAAGAAGTCAGTCCCCAAAAGAGCTGTTATCGCCCAGGATGTAGAGCACAAAAAGCGAGGTGCACACCACCCCCAAACACACACACCAGCTCCATCACCAGGAGAGGCTGTAGGAAGGTCCTCTCCTTTTATTAGGCCCAAGGTATCACGTGACCCATGCCCAGGGGGCCACCAGGGCTTCCTGGGCAGTCTATTGGACAATCTGGACCCAACTAGGGAGACAAGGAAGGAAGTCTTAGTGGCCAAAGCTAGAAGGTCTTCCTCTCATTTAGGGCCTCTGTGTGTGTGTGTGTGTGTGTGTGTGTGTGTGTGTGTGTGTGTGTGTGTGTGTGTGTGTGTGTGTGTGTGTGTGTGTGTCCTCGAAAAGGGACGCAATATCCATGTACATACGTGTTTGATTTTTTTTCTTTTCCAAATGGGAGAGATTTCTATCATTCTGAGCAGATTTCTCCACAGATGTTGTGACCCAACCAAGATTTAAAAACTAAACTAAACTAAACTCCCTCTCTCCTCTAAAGAAGCAAAGCTAATAATGGGTTGGGCTTCTTCAAGAAAGAAAGAAAGAAAGAAAGAAAGGAAGAAAGGAAGAAAGAAAGGAAGAAAGAAAGAAAGGAAGAAAGAAAGAAAGGAAGAAAGAAAGAAAGGAAGAAAGAAAGAAAGAAAGAAAGAAAGAAAGAAAGAAAGAAAGAAAGAAAGAAAGAAAGAAAGAAAGAAAGAAAGAAAGGAAAGAAAAGAAAAGAAGATTCACTTGGTGGTTTTGAATCTCGTCCAAGTTCATTCCCTAGAATTAAGCTCTTATAGGCTAGAAAGACCACTGAATTATAAAGTAGAAACTTTCTTCCCCCTTTACATCTATCTCTTCTTCCATCTATCTGTTGGGCCTGCCTGCCTGCCTGTCTGTCTGTCCATCCCATCTGTCTGTCTGTCTGTCCGTGCCAAGCAGACCCTGCAAGCTGTGTTTACAAGGAAAAGCCATTCCAACTTGTGACGGATGCTTCCTTAAACACATTCTCAGACCTTTTAAATTAAAGTAAGCTGTTGTAAAAAGGAGCCGAGGGGGTGGAGGGGTGGGGGGAAGAGGGAGAAGGTTCTGGAAACATTCTCATTTCCTAAATGTCCAAATTTGCTCCTCAAACAAACAAACAAACAAGCAGGTGTAGAGACTGCTAGGGTTTGCATCTCCCATCTCCTGGTCCTGGAATTTAATATATGCACATCTGGGACATGAAGAATAATTGGATTAAAACCGAACAAAATGAAGCTTAAAAAAATATCAAATCAAGAGCAATGTACTTGAGCGAAACACACACACAAAAAAAGGGAAAAATGTTGCTTTCTCATTTTTTGTTTTTTTTTTTTTTAAGTAGTTTGCAGACTCTGCAGCCGTTAATCGCCGTTCACCTACAGCGTGCCTGCCTCCTTAAGGATCATGTTTTATCTTGAAAAGATTTTTTTTTCTCTTTATTACCTTTTCTTTTGCACATTCTGAAGGAGCTGTGGAACAAGAAAATGGGAAAGACTCGGAGTTCCCAAGGAAAAAAAATCTGGCACACCAGAAAATGTGCTCAGCTTTTTGAATAACGTCCACTTTTGTGAGGCATAATAGGAAAATGGTTCTATCTCTTACAGAAAAAACAAGAAAAGGAACTTCTATGGGACTGTGATTAGATATCCAATTTTGTAAGCCAATCGGTGGGAAGTAATGTAAATAAATGTTCATATAACTGTGGTTTCATATAAATAATCTGCACAAATTAGATTCAATATTAGATTTGATTAAGAAATAGATTCAATATTAATACCTGTCTGGGATATAACGTGCCTAAAAAAAAATAATTGGGACAGAAACTATATATATCATTAGGATGTCTGTATGAATCAGGAAAGGTTTACAATCTTATAGTTAATATTTTTCCCATCCATATTTTAAGATCAGATAATAAAAGTAAGCAAGAGAAAATTCTGGGCTGTGAAAAACCCTGTCCTCATCTTCCTACTTCACACAATGATGTCACTTTACTATAACAACAGCTTAGGCATTTGATTAACTGAATAATAATGATTTTAAAAGAAAAAGAAAACCTCTGCTTTTAGCCTCATGACTCATGGTTTTCACAAGTTCTAGTTAGAATCTGAAACTCTCAGGGGGGAGGAGGAAATAAAATAAAAATTAAAATAACAGAAGATAAAGCGTGGAGAGAACAAATATTACCCCTTCGTGGTCATCTTATCTATCCATGCAACATTCTGTCTGTCTGTCTGTCTGCCATTTAAAGTTTTAACGCATCTGCAAACATACACCCTCCTCCCATCACCGCTCTCTGAAGGAGAAAACCCATGGGAATCCTTGCAGGCTTTCTTGCTTGCTTGCCTTCTTTCTCAGCCAGCCAGCCATCCTACCACGAGAACTGAATCACTTACCAAGAGAGGGGAGGTGGGTAAGCTCTGCTGTGTGTGAGAACCCCAGAGCTCTGGAGAACTGGAGTTGAGTGTCTAGCAGGAACACACACACACACACACACACACACACACACACAACTCTGCAGTCTGGAATTCCGACGCAGAAACTGAGTTTGTGCTGGTTTCTCCGGCAGAGAAGCCCAGAGGTTTATCTCCCTCTGGAATGTCTGAATTAATAAATGATAGCTCCCGTGGTCAAATCTATAGAACGGAACAGATGGACATCCTAGCTCCCTCCTGGGGGAGGGCTGGGGGGGGAGGAGGCAGGGAGGAGGGAGTTGGTGGAAGGAGGGAGGGACAGTAGAGGGGGACAGTTGGGACCCCACAGCCCATGCTTTTTGAGTCTGGAGTTTGCCACGGTAACATGTGCAAGCCTGTGGCACAACAAGTCTCAAGTAGACATGGTAACTGTTGAGTGAAGGGGCATCTTGGGGCGCTAGGGGTAGGTGATTACGGGGTACGCTCATCGGTCACTCAAGCTCTGGCGATCTGGAATGTGTCCCAAGATCAAACCTACACACTTGCAAGCAATCTCTACAGCCAGCTGAGCGCCCACCACAAACCCACTGAGAACCACCATGTCAGACATGCCTGCCTACACCTTCTTGTCTCTCTCTCTCTCTCTCTTCAGGTAAGACAGTTTCTTAACCCCGGGTGAACACAGACGGTCATGTCTCCCATGGCCACCCGACGCTCTTTCCACTTGCTGATCGATGGATTTGACTAATGGTGACAAGGAGATGGTGGCCTTCCATTTTGGCTGCACAAGTGCATCCTGCGTTTGGCCTCTTTACCTCACCAGCACAATTATGTTTGTCGCAGCATTATTCACCAGAGCTAAGGTATGGAACCAACCCAGATGCCCCTGAGTAGATGAATGGATCAAGAAAGTGTGTTTTACACACACACACACACACATACACACACACACACACAGGAACTCTATGCGTCCATCAGAAAGAATGACACCACCCCATTTGTCAGGAAATGGAAAGACTTGGGAAAAAATTATATTAAGTGAAGTAAGCCAGGCCCAAAAAAACATAGGTCCCATGGTTTCCCTTATCTTCAATAATTAGTATAAGTCTAGGACAACCAGAAGAGGTCAAAAGCTATGTACATAGGACCCTATAAGATGATGGTAAGCTAAATGAACCCCAAGATAGGGACACAAGAGGTTTTTCTTTCTTGCTATTGTGTTTAACGTATTAATAATGTACTATGTAATTTTTTTTGTT
Source organism: Dipodomys spectabilis (assembly GCF_019054845.1). Taxonomy (NCBI): domain Eukaryota; kingdom Metazoa; phylum Chordata; class Mammalia; order Rodentia; family Heteromyidae; genus Dipodomys; species Dipodomys spectabilis. The sequence continues at coordinate 4,385,862 of NW_024871037.1, forward strand.
TCTTTGGTATGTTTTTTCCCCCATGGTATAACCTGTTATCACTGTATTTGATTCTGGTGCCCTGCATCTTTTATTTTTCTAATTTGGGGAGGGGAAGGGAAATAACAAAATGCTGAAAATAAGGATACAGGTTGATCCATTGTAAGAATGAGATGTGTAAGACACTATGTTGGAAACAAATTTTACAACTTGAGGAGGGGGTTGGGAGGAGTTGGGAAGGTGGGATGGGAAGGGATGGTAGGGAAAAAACAAAGGAGGGGTAACAATGCTCCATAGGAAATGGACTCATTACCTTACTCATGTAACTGTAACCGCTCTGTACAGTATGTTTACAATAAAAATTTTCTTTAAAAAGAAAAAAATAATAGTACACAAGATGGCCAGCAGAAAAGGCTGGTCTGGGAGCTTTAAATGCGTTTAAATGAGATGATCCTGATTTGCCTCAAATGGGAAAAACGGAACTGAAGTCACAAGTCATTCAGCTAGGAACACAACAACTGTTCACTTCACAGGCACTTCCTCCGGGCAAGATCTTCAAAATACATAGCCACAAATATCTATTGCTGAGCTATTTGACCCATAATCTGTATTTCAGATCACTATCATCCCCCTGGGATATTTTGAAGCCTGTGCATACATGTGTACGTGCTCAAATAGAAATATGCCTCAAATAGAAGATCTTTCTTGCCAGGAACTGGTGGCTCACACCTGTCATCCTAGCTACTCAGGAGTCTGAGATCTGAGGACCCTGGTTCAAAGCCAGCTCAGGCAGGAAAGTCTGAGAGAGTCTTATCTCCAATGAACCACTCAGAAAACTGGAAGTGGCACTGTGGCTCAAGTGGTAGAGCGCTCGCCTTGAGCTGAAGAGCTGAGGGACGGCGTCCAGGCCCAGAGTTCAAGTCCCACAACCAACAATTAATAAATTAATAAAAATAAAGACAGCAACAAACAACAACAAAATAACTGTATATGCTAAAATGGGCTTCCAGACTACCAGTTCAGTGAGCTTGTCCCATTGGACATCCCATTTGGGGCTACTGGTCTCCAATTTGCTTTAATTGAGTCTATTTCCCTTCAAAACAAAATAATATATGTACAAAGGGGAAGGGGGGGGTGAAAATCACAAAACAAGAAGCCTGGAGACTTCTTTACATGATCACTGGCTGTTGGAATTACACAGAAAACACCGAAAGGGAATAAGGGGAAATCATTAAGAAAAACAAACTATTTTTTTAAAACCTAGCTCACGGACTGTCTGAGCAAAGGGTATCGAAGTGTCCAACTAAACGATCAAAGACTGGCGAGGGTCATTGGATAGAACACCTGCCTAGCAAGCCTGAAGCCGGGAGCTTAAACTCTACTACTTCCAAAAGGGGAGGAGGAGGAGGAGGAGGAGGAGGAGGAGGAGGAAGGGAGGGGGGAGAAGACTAGAAGGGAAGGGAAGGGGAAAAGAGAAAGAAAAGGGCAGGAAGAACTGTCATGAAGATAAAGAGTAATTCAGTAGGGGCTGGGAAGGTGGCTTAATGATAGAGCACTTGCCTAGTAGGCATGCCTCAGCAGCACATACAGAGAAGAAGCCAGAAATGGCACTGTGGCTCAAGTGATAGAGCGCTAGCCTTGAGCAAAAGAAGCATGGGGACAGTGCCCAGGCCCTGAGTTCAAGACCCAGGACTGGCAAAGAAAGGAAAGAAAGAAAGAAAGAAAGAAAGAAAGAAAGAAAGAAAGAAAGAAAGAAAGAAAGAAAGAAAGAAAGAAAGAAAGAAAGAAAGAAAGAAAGAAAGAAAGAAAGAAAGAAAGAAGGAAGGAAGGAAAGAAGGAAAGAAAGAAAGAAGAAAGGAAGGGAGAGAGGGACAGAGGGAGGGAAGGAAGGAGGGAAGGAGAGGAAGGAAGGAAGGAAGGAAGAAAGGAAGGGAAGGAAGAGTGATGGAAAGGAAGGAAAGAAATAGGAAAAAAGAGAAAGAGAAAGAAAGAAGAAATGAAAGAGAAGGGAAGAGAAAGGAAGGAAAGGGAAAACCTGATTTATGAGAGGCACAGGATGACCCTGGGGATATAAATGGACAAAGATATCATCCCTGTCTGTGGGCAAACGCGGGAGGATCAGGAATAGAAGCAGCTTCACTCTTCATGCTGGTTGTGGAGAGAAAGGGTTTCTCAAAAGACTCTGCGGAGCTGACCTCCCCGATCTCTTGGAGTGAGGATATAATACGTATTGCTCGCTTGAGCCCATCCAGGCTGAATTTTCAGCCTTCTCGGCAGGAAGCTTCCCATACGGAAACAGCACACGCAAAACAGTTATTTCTTTGTAAAACAAGAGTTCGCAGAACGCAGCACCGATGGCTCACACCTGTAATCCTAGCTACTCAGGAGGCTGAGATCTGAGGATCGCAGTTCAAAACCAGCCCAGGACAGGAAACTCCGTGAGACTCTTATCTCCAATAAACTACCAGAAAACCAGAAGTGATGCTGTGGCTCAAGTGGTAGAGCGCTCACCTTGAGCTGAAGTGCTGAGGGACAGCGCTCAGGCCCAGAGTTCAAGTCCCACCACTGACGCACACACACACACAAATGTAGCCAGTGAGCCAGATGTTTGGGGTCAAAAGAGACCAAGGCCAGATCACTCATTTGTAATCTCTCTTTTCCTAACTTCTCATCCAAGGAGCTGTTACAATAAACACACTAATTTTGCCGCAGTATCTCCCCCCCCCCCCCCACACACAATCCCTTTGTCTGTTTCTTTTTTTATCATATATATATATATATTAATAATAATTTAAAAAGGAGATGTGAATTCATCCACCATCCACAGAGAACCACAGTAAACTATATCAGCCCCAACTCGGTTGATTTTACTCAGTAAAACTTAATGACACCATAAAACATTCAGAGGCAGGTAGAACCACCACGGATCATTACTCACTAACGGAAAATATCTAGGAGAATTCCTCCTTTTGCATTACATGATGAATTAAAAAAAAAAAAAGGTAAGGACAGCATTTCAGTCATTAAACACAGGGCACCTGCCAACGTTGACCCATAGGCCTCCAGCCATGGCTAGAGCACCATCTTTCACTGCTCTCTCTCTGGCTGAAAGGAGACGAGAGAGGAGATTTTTCCCCAGCCGGAAACTTTTTCTTGACAGTGAAATATTCCCCCCCCCCCCCCCGAGCGACCCGAAAAACATAACCATCTGAAGATGAGCTGCTGTCTCTCATAATGCCCTCAGCTAGGAAGTACTGAGATCCTTTCATGGCAAGCAAAGCCAACACAGGGTCTCACTTCAGTCCAGACTTGAACAGCTGCTTCTCCTTGAAGCAAGGTAATAAGATATTTAAATATTTCCCAAAGAGGAAGTTTTCAAAGCAGGGGGACCCTTTCCTTAGGAAGACGACATGATTAGAAAACGGCAGGCCGGGAACCGGTGACTTACATCTGTCATCCCAGCTACTCAGGAGGTAGAGATCTGTGGATAGTGGTTTGAAGCCAGGCCAGGTGGAAAAGTCTATATGACTTATATCTACAAGTAACCACCCAAAAGCTGAATGGAGCTGTGGTTCAAGTGGTAGAGCGCCAACACAGTGCGGGGTGGGGTGGGGGAGGGAGACAGAAAAAGAAAACAAGAGCTGGGCGCTGGTGGCTCACACCTGTCATCCTAGCTACTCAGGAGGCTGAGATCTGAGGATCAAGGTTCAAAACCAGCCCGGGAAGGAAAGTCCGGGAGACTCTGATCTCCAATGAACTAGCAGGAAATGGGAAGTGGTGCTGTGGCGCAAGTGGTAGAGCACTTGCCTTGAGCTGAAGAGCTGAGGGACAGCGCCCAGACCCAGAGTTCAGGCCCATGACTGACAAGAAAGGAAAGAGAAATGGGGGGGGGGGGGGGTTGAGGTTTAAGAGAAGATGGCATTATCTAGAGGGTGGCTTAATAGAAACGGCTCTCAAAATGCATAATTGTTTTATTTGTGACGCAGTAGTCATCAGTTACAACTGTACATTTGCTACCTATGAAAGGTTTTTGAGAGTCTAGAGTCATTTTTAAGAATTGGAGGGGGAAGCCGGGCGCTGGTGGCTCACACCTGTAATCCTAGCTACTCAGGAGGCTGAGATCTGAGGATCGCCAGCAGGGGCAGGAGAGACCATGAGAC